>NW_024368041.1:8857702-9475395 GCF_014805655.1 Passer montanus
CGCCGCCGCCGCCCCGCCGGCCGCGCTACCGCCCGCCGCGCCGCGCCGCGCCTTCAGCCCCATGGTCAGCGGCGGGCCCCGGAGGCGAGCTGCAGATCGGCGGCGACAGCCCCGGGAGCCCCAGGGCCATGATCCGAGCTCCCCGTCCCTCCCCCCAAAAATGACTTCTCTGTATATTTAGATATATATATTCATCTGTGAATGTATGTGTAAGCAGCGCTGGGCAGGGGAGGCGGTCACATCCCCGTCAGGTCCCCCCCGCCGGCGGGCAGCGGGCGGGCAGGAGCGCGGCGCGCACCTGGGCCGGCGCGAGGGAGGGGAAGCATCGCGGAGTTTATTTACCAGCCCGATCTTCCTCCTCCTCCTCCTCCTCCCAGCTCCTGCCTCCCCCCAGCCCTCACGTTAGGGAGTGGCCCATTGTATGCAGCCAGCAAATAGCCGGGCGCCCGCCCCCCGCTCCCCCAGCCCCGGCTGTCGAGTCATCCACGGTGTGGGGGACACCGGCACCGGCCCCCCGCCACGGCACTGCGCCCCCCGTCCCCACACCCCCCGGGTGCCACCCCCCGGCAGCCGCCGCCGGGGCCGCCGGCGCCGAGCGGGGAGATCCCGGCAGCCGGCGGAAGGGGAGACCCCGCTCGGCTCCCGGGGATCCCCCTGCAGCATCACAGCCCCCCTCCCCCGCTGCGGCTGGAGGGAGGGAGAGGAGGGGAGGGCATTCCCGGCCCCCGGCGGGGGGCTGCTTCCACCGCCGAAGCAGGAAGGAGCGGAGGATGGGGATGAAGGATGCCGGGAGAGGCGGCGAGTGGGCGGCTGGAGGCGCTGGCTGCCGCTGCGGATCGCTCCGAGCCGAGCCGGAGCCGCCGCCCGCGGGCCGGGGCTGGGGGCAGCGCGGCCGGGCAGCCCCGGCCCCGCCGGGCAGCGCCTTTTGCGGGTCTGTCCCGGGAGATGCTGCTCCTGAGCCCTCCCGGGGGGTCCCGCAGGGAGCGGCGCCGCTCCCAGCCCAGCTGCAGACCCGGGTGCGCCCCGACCCCAGCGACCCAAGGGCTCCCCTCTCTCCGCTCTGCCCTGGGAACCGCGCCCTGGTCCGGCCTTCGGACCCAAAACCTGACGGGATGCGATCAACAGCCGCGGACCCTTTTCCTTCCCTTCTCTTGGCTGTAGGGACGAAGGGAAGAGACAAGCTTTTGTGTGCCTTACACCTTTGGTGCCCTTCGGATTTCTTCCACAACGCACTAGAAACATCCCCTCTGAGCGCTGCTGTTGTAAAAACCTGCCTTCAGGGCTGGGCGTTCGCAGAGCTACACCTTGGGAGGATAGAAGGGGTCTGGAAATGCAATGCAATGCAATGCAATGCAATAAAATAAACTATAAAATGAAAAATGAAAAATGAAATGAAATGAAAAAAATAAAATAAAATAAAATATAAAATAAAATAAAAAGCCTTACAGGTTGCTGGTTGTTTTCATGGGAGGTTCTCCTCCTCCAGATGGGGGAGTTTTCCTGGCATCTCCTGAAGAGATGCCAAAACACCCAAGAACCCTTCCAGACTCAGAAGCAGATTTGCCACCTACTCTATCTGCTCCTGTTGTATTCCTGAGGGATTTATGATCTGAGCAGTCCTTCCTCTGTTTCACACACCAGGAAGGGCAACAGGTGCAAAGGGAGCTGCTGGAGGTGGTTTCTGGACCCAGCACAGGCCATAGTACCTTGGACCAGACAATCCCAGGTCACTCAAGAACCACACTTCTGTCATTGCAGAGCTGGGTGGAATAAAGGCTGTTTTCCCTCCCATATTTCACCCTCTGAGGGTGTAAATTGAGCAAATTCTGTGCCAAAGAAGAAAAAACACTTCTTCCTTCAGCTCTGCAAGCTCCAGCATTAATGTGTCTCCATCGCCATCTGATCTCAAACCTTTGCAAGCCCCAGGGATTTGTCTAGAAGCCAATAAAAGCAGAGTGGTGTCTCATGCAATGCCTCCAGTGTCAGCAGCCAGGGTCGGGATGCTGAGGTCTCCTGGCATCATCAGCAGGAAGGAGCTGGCCTGGGCGCAGCTCCGGGACCGCGCGCGCTCTGCTGCCTGCTCAGCTAACATCTATCAGCATCATTTGAATGTCATTTATGGCTGTATTCCCAAGGAGGGCTGTGGGAGGCTAGGAAGTTTTGATAACTAGGCCATTTATCTCTCTCCAGCTCCTGTTCTACCTCAGTACAATAGCGATTGCACTTGCCAATGCCACAGGGGAGCTATAAGCATTAGCGAGGATGTATGGGGCACTGAGAATGAGCACTTGCTGCAGATAACACCCTATGCCTTAACCTTCATCCCACTGTTACATTAGGAAGAGGTGGGAGGAGAAGGGGAGAGGAAAGACAATTTATAGCTAAGCAATTCATCACAGCTTTGAACCACAAGAGTAATGTTCAAACCAAAATGGGGACAGTAAATAATTTTCATGGGGGGGAGGCAGTAAATTATTTTCACTTGCAAAGGGTTGCACCAATGTCAGATAGCAATAGGTGATTGATAGGAAGGCACACCAGCTTGTTTGGCTTTTATAACACTTACACCAGAGACACAACACTTTTCAATATCAATTACATGTGGAGGATTTTCAGTTGCAGGCTTCTGAGACATTTTCAAGCCTCAAATCACGCCCATACAAGCCACCACTTGAGACCCAACAGGAAAGAGTTTCCATCGCCTCTCTAAAATTAAAATCCCAGAGCTCAGTGTCAGGAATTCTCCTCCTCCATACTCCATCTGGGATAACTGCTGCGCAGATGTAGCCATACTGGCTGAGCAGTGTAAAGCAAGGGAGGTTGGCTAAAATCTTCTAAATCAATCCAAAGACACACAACAGTTTCAAGGGGATCTGAATCAGCCCCCAGTAGTGGTTCTACAGCACCACATTGATGGTACCACTGCTTGGGACCACATTCCCTTTGCACACCTGCTGGCAAAGCTCCTGCTGGTGTTGGAGGGAGTTTGGCCAGATGGAGGGCTCAGGGCTGTGATTTGGCTTAATGAGCAATTACACTCCATTACTATTATTTATGAAGTGTTGCTGGCAGCACCCACCGTGCTCAGGTTTGATATCCACCTCCTTGGCTGACACTGGAGATCTCTCTAATCAAAAGCAAGTGCTTCTGCCGAGCTGGAGCTGGCAGCCAGGAGGCTGTTACAGGCTCTGACGGGAACCAGTGCAGAGGGAGCACTGATAAGCATCTCCCAGTAGGTTATGCTGGCCCCCATCAAACAGAAAACTACTTCAGTCAAAGAGGTTATAGTCTAAAATCAGAAGGAAACAGGATTGTATCTGTTGGTCAAGATAATATGGCTTTATCTTGGCTTTTTCATATGTCATCTGGATTCTTGTGAATGACAAACACGGGAGTGCTTGGTAAACATCACATTAACACACAGAGTGTATTCTGGTAGAGCCACATAAACACTCAGCTGGACCATCTAGAAGGAAAGTGCAAGTGGAAAATCAGTTACTGTGCAAAAGACTTTAGGAGAAAAATGGACAAACACCTGCTCATGAGCTCCAGTGACAGAGGAACAGAGATTTGTTGCTTGAAAAAATTGTAAGGCTATCTAGGAACTAGGAACAGAGAGCAACACTTTCTGTACTGTGAGGAAAACTGTCACTGAAATGTCATGTCCTGCTCTAGCAGGGCATGCTTTGAGAAAGGTGAAGAGCAGAACCACGAGGATCATTTCCTGGAATGAGAGATTTGAAACTTGAGGACCTCTTGACTCAGGAGTCTTGGATATGGAGGAAGACCCAGTGCACGGAGGGTGAAGCTGTGTAACCATGAAAGTAAGTGGGATCTCAGTTTCAGTGTAAGCACTGATGCTGAATTTTATTGCCCTTTTCTATCCTTCTTCTGGCTCCTCTATCTTACCAAGCAAAAATTTTGCAGTACTTCAAGGCTTCTAGTTTCTAATTTAGGGCGACAAGAACTAATCCCATTTTTAGCTATCTCTAACACCAGCTTCCACTCAACCTTTGGTGTAAGCTCCATCAAGCATCCTCGTGCTCTTTCCTTGGAAGCTCCAAAAGCTTTAAGGAGGACTCCATTCGCACACAAACCTACCTTGCTTTTAATCATTTTGTTAAAACTCACTGCTTGGATAGCCACAAAATCTACCAGTGTGACTGAGCTTGGTCTGCAAGTCCCTACTGATGAATGCCAAAGGAGACACTGCAAGCAGAGCACTGATAGCCCAGATGATTCAGGCAGCAGGAGCAGCCTGGCTTTAAAAGAGACCTGAAGCCCCATGGGGGCTGATTTTGGGGGTTGCTAGTCCAGACACAGGCTGTGCTGTCTCAGCTGCATTGTTAAACACCCAGCCTGAATCTTGTCCTGTGACTTCTGTGTTCAGCAACATTTCCTCTCCCCTCTTTGTACATCCACGTCCTCTTTCTTCCTTACAGCTACATGTCAAACTTTTTTAAGGGTTTGTTTCTTAAGGATTAGCATTGAAGGACTCTAAGATGTGGCTTAAACCAACAGAAAGTGTAGCCCAAAGAGAACAACTGGCTGGAACAAGACAGAATAAACTAGCCAAGAATGAAGCACTCTTGGACTTGGTCTCAAGTCAGAGTTGCAGGTTTGATCTTTATTTTTAAAAGCTATAGCTTAGTTTAATTTGAAACTATGTTCTGTGATCAGCAGGTGGTCAAACTGATAAAAATGTCACACTGGCATCCAGATCATTGCATGAGCTTCATGAAACTAGGTCAGCATATAGCAATCATGTTGGGGAGACTGAGATCAATGTCTGATCCTACATCTGGTGCTGGAAGAGTGGTTGAGATGAAATCTCAAAGCTGTGCAGAAAAGATAAAATATAGTTATGACAGGCAGCTCTTCCTTCCCCACACTGCAGAGGAACCTAATGAAAAGTAGCTGCTGCTCCAAGCTGTTTTCTGTGCAGTGGAAGCCAGAGCCTATATTAGCTGTATGTTCAGAATCAAAATAACTGTAGGGCTGGTGCTGCTGGTCCCAAAGTGGATAAAATTCATTAAAAGAAGAAAGAACAACGAACAAAATAAAACATCAACTCTAAAATACCTTCACAGCACTCACTTGAGGGAAAGACTTGCCAGAACAAGTCCCCTGGTCCAAGAGCTAGGTAGGAAAGTGTTCCCTGGTTTGCAGCTGCAGGATCTTTGGTCTGGCAGAAAACATCCCTGTATGCCAGTGTGGAAATGAGGCCACAGAAACCCCCCATGCCCACTTTGCTCTCCCTAAGCATCGAGTTCCCTGGCACTGACATCCTCAGAGCACAAGAGCATCCATAGGAATGGGAGACCAGCTGCCAGCTGCCATTGGCCTTGCTGCCTGCCAGCTTCATGGAAAACATAAAGTGGAAAATAAATCTCCACCACTGCAAATTACTGCATAGGCAAAAGAAAATCAATACATTGTAACTTCACACTGTCTTAATGCCATTAAAAGATCGTTGAAAACCAATCAAAAGAGCATCCATAACTCACTCATAGTCCCCTTACTGAATCCCTGTCACAGCCACAATGTATGTGTGCATCCATAATCTTGTCCCATCATTTTGCACAGTCCTTGTTTTTAAGATGAAAGAGGGATTTCAGCCAGCAAGGTTCTTACATTGCATCAGTACCTTCAAACCTTGGGTTTCCATCTGTGCTGAGCTCTGATCATCCCAGTCCTTGACTTTCTTGAGAAAACTACTCATCCAAAACTTTTTCATTTCTCAACCCAGTGAGGTTAAATTAACCCTTTCACATAGTTGAATCTCCCTTATCATGATCCATTTTCAGGCATGACCCTCTAGCACACAAGCAGGGCAGCACTAAATCATTAAAAGTCAAAGGGATGTGTGAAAAAAATTGTTCAGGGAAGGAAAGTAGCAGATAAAGATGGGTCATCATGAGTCTCACTTTCTCTCACTCAGTCTCATGCTTTATGACTTTTTCTGAGCCTCTTGGAATTTCTCACTTCCCCTCCTGACTATGAGTGAGTGAAAGTAAGGTGAGAGTCTCCCTTCCAGCTGCTGGGACATAACACAATCAATCCCAAATCCAGACATTTGAACTCCTGTCATTACAGATGGCAACTCTGAGGAATATGTATTGAAATCATTATTGACTCCAATGATTTCTCCATTTCATTTCAGATAATTTTTAAGGTTTCATATTTTGTCTAAGATAGTATTGTATCTCCCTGTGAAAGTGGGTCTCTCAATTGGATATTTTCCCTTAGCATCAAAATAATCAGCTGGAATGTCATTAGTGGAAATCTGATTGTGCTATGGATTCAACATCAGTCACCACAGAGTTACTAGGAGGTGCAGCCTGTGACTTCTTTTACAGAGGGCTCCCATCAAATTCCTTCTTTGCCTTCAGACCTGTAGAAGTCACACTTGCCAAAATGTGTCTTGCAAGAAATTTACCCACTGGTTTCCTTTATGCTGCCTGTTTTCATAGGAAGAAGCAGCCAGGCTCAGCAAACCAGTACCCCTTATGTATTTTCTAGAAATATTTATCCAATGCTTCCAATTTTCTGCAGAAGAGGAATGACCATGTGGCACAATTGGAAGTAGAAAAGAGGAAGGAGTGAGTGATGGCTACATATAGCAGAAACCTCTGAATATCAGTTTTAGATTGCTATAAACATATCCACTGCAAACTCCTCAGTCAAGTCCCTTTTAGTGCAGCAAGACAGAAAAGGCCTTTGCTTTGAGTGTCTTGTGTGCCAGAATTGTGTTTCTCCATGACTTGGGCTCCATCACTGATGGTAAAACATGAGGATGATTGACTAACTGGTACAACTTCACCACCAGCTGTGGGTGGGACTGTAAGTGGTTGTGTAAAGCATCACACACACTGAAATAGTGATGTTGTCTGTCAAGCCCTCGTGGTGCAATCTGCTTTACAACACTCAACAGTCCTATTCCAGGGAAATCCTAATAACCTCAGTGGAAGAAGTCTTCAGATATTCACAAAATCACAGAATTAAAGACTGATTGAGGTTGGAAAGGACACTGGAGGTCACCCAGTCCACCCCTCCTCCTCCTGCAGAGCCACCAAAACCTCAGGATCATGTCCAGATAGCTTTTGAGTATCTCCAAGACTGGAGACTCCCCAGTTAAATATTAACTCATTTCTTGCTTCTGAACATCCAGTTTCACAAAAGATTAATTGAAGTACCTGACACATATTTCAATATCAAGGAATTTAAGCCAGAACTACACTATGATTTACATCTGTCAGTCCTTCTCACATGGAACCCAGCTCTGGTTTGTACAGGGATCCCATCCCCATTTCAAATTCAGCCCTTGGGAGGAGAACATCCTATGGGCTGGCAATGATCCTAAGGGCAAGTTTCTTTACACTGCCTTTGGTAACTGCAAACTTTCACTGCAGTCATTCCAAGGATGTCACTTATAACATTCCCAAACAGAGGAGGAAATTGCCCTGTCTTAGGACAACTTCTGTCTTCAGAAATATAAAACTGAAAATCTATTTCCAGCCTTCTTTTCCTTACCCACTCATTTCCAAGATGACACTTCCCTCTCCCATGGGAAGCAGTCTCTGACAAGCAGCTCCTCCAGGGCTTTCTGAACACTGCAGCTCTGAAGGAGCAGCAAATTCTCAAGTCCACACCACACATATCCTAGTTTTTAGGTGGCTTTTCTCAAGACGGACATTTTCCTGCACAAGCAGGCGCAGCTCTCCAGCCCATGCAGTTTCTCCATGCTGAAAGCAATAGTACCAGGAGCTCACAACTTTTTTTCCTCTTGGTTTGCAGCTGAACAGGCCCACCCTAAAACACAGGTTCCATCTGAATGATGCTGTCAAATCTACAGCTTCTGTAGAGCCAGCACATCCTCAAATGTTGTCTCTCTGTTTCATAATTTGCACCTTCTGTGTACTAGTGTTCAGGAGGGGAATGGTTCATAATCAACTGTAGAAAACTGTATTTGATTACACAAAGATGAATGTTGATCAGTCTGCACAACACCAAAGTTGACTTCAGGCAAAAAAAAATGGTGTGGCTGTAACCTTGTTGCAGCTTCAGGTATCTCATAATTCCTGCAGCTCAGTGAACAGGGGATGCACTGTGAATCTGCCAAATTAAATATTTTTTCCACTTTTCTGGAGAACAAATGGCCACACCTCCCACCTTGAATGATGTGGGACCCTGCACTATCAGAGCAGCATTTTTTACTACCATCATCTCTCCTGTTGCTCCAAAGGTCTGGTTAGGAATCAGCCATGAGAACAAGGCTCTGCTTTGGAATAACCCTCTGCCTACCCACCAAGTCAGCCTTGCTGGACCACTGCAAATTTGGGTCTGGGTGAGTCCAGGGTACCTGACAGCATGGATATGCTCCTTAAATCATATCATTGCTTAGCTAGATTTCATAATGAAAAATCCAAAGAAATGTGAGGAGAGACTGTATTTAAAAGACAGAGTGGGGAGGAGCAGGAATTGCTCTTATCTGTTCAGGAGGAGACCTGAACTGGAAATTAATTTGTAGGTGTAGCACTTAAGAGCTCTTGCTTTCTTTTCCTGCTATTACCTCTTCCTGTGGGGCTGTGATCAGTGTTACTCCAGGTACCATTCAGGGGGCAGGGAGCAGGACCAACTCCTGAGGATTTGGTCCTGTGCTTCATTTTCTTCCAAGGCCAGTGCACAGAGTTCACTGGAGCATTAGGGCTTTACTGCTTTGGGACTGCAGCTTCTGGTACTGTGCAGGGCCTGGCATGATGAATGGGCCCCTCAGCACTTCAAGAGCAGGCATGCACATTATTAATGAGCAGGTGAGCAAGGAGGGGTCTGGCAGTGCAGCTCTGAGGTGTGTGGACTGAGGCACCCACAGTGAGAGCACATCTGTTAGTCCCATCTCCACCAGATGGTTCTTTTCTGTGCCCAAAGTTGCTTCATTTATTTCATCAGTAATTTAGTTCAGGGCTAACTGAGGAATGGACACATCCCAGATAGGGGAATAGTGGTCTGACACCTGAAAACTTTGACAGGAACATGAACCCATGGAAATTCTTCAGCAATGAGTTAAAGACACTCAGAGTTTTCTTTTCAATGGATGACCTGATTGCAAAAAGAGAAAGCAAATTTTTTTTCTTAATATGTGCTAAGCTAAGCTCTTTCTTTTTATTATTATTCTTTCTTGGAAACAAATTTTTGGAGAAGTTTTTTTTTTTGCTTGGGAAACAAGTTTTTTACTCACTAAAAACAGTTTGAAAGCTGATTCTATTTCAGTTTAGCAAAATAAAAACAACAAAATGGAAAAGTTTGGCAAGAAGTTGTTAAAAGGCTGAGCAAATAATTATTCAAGGTTTCAGCATTGAGCAGTTCCTCATGCTCAGAGCTTCAGGAAGGTTTAGCAGGGCAGTACTTTCCCCTTGGGGTAGACAGTGAGGACACGTGTGGGCAGCCAGGGCAGCAGCAGGGAGCAGCTGGGACTGAACAGGCTGTGCCCAGTCAGTCAATGTTTGTTTGCTGATCTGTAACCCTGTAAACTGGGAAGATTTGGTACATTTTTCACTGAGGCTCTGCAACAAGGCCATCTTTGTCTGAATCTTCAGGCTTCCTGAGCTCACACTCATTGTTGCAAAGTTAATTTTTGGGGAAGTTTTTTTTTTTTTTTTTTTGCTTGGGAAACAAGTTTTTTACTCAGTTTGAAAGCTGATTCTATTTCAGTTTAGCAAAATAAAAACAACAAAATGGAAAAGTTTGGCAAGAAGTTGCTAAAAGGCTGAGCAAATAATTATTCAAGGTTTCAGCATTGAGCAGTTCCTCATGCTCAGAGCTTCAGGAAGGTTTAGCAGGGCAGTACTTTCCCCTTGGGGTAGACAGTGAGGACACGTGTGGGCAGCCAGGGCAGCAGCAGGGAGCAGCTGGGACTGAACAGGCTGTGCCCAGTCAGTCAATGTCTGTTTGCTGATCTGTAACCCTGTAAACTGGGAAGATTTGGTACATTTTTCACTGAGGCTCTGCAACAAGGCCATCTTTGTCTGAATCTTCAGGCTTCCTGAGCTCACACTCATTGTTGCAAAGTTTCACCTTTTTAAAGAGGGTGTCATAATCTCCTGGGCTCCCAAGATAAACACCGGTTCTATTCTATCACTTTTTGATGAAAAGACAAAATATTTCTTCCGTGCACCGCTGAATGTTCATCTTGCTGTCCCATCCCATTTTCACAGCAGCAAATGTTGGGCTGTGACCAGAGCTGGAGGTTGGATGGGGCTCTGAGCAGCCTGGGCTATGGAAGGTGTCCCTGCCTGTGGCAGCAGGTCGGACTGCATGATTTTAAGGTCCTTTCCAGCACAAACCATTCTATAATTCTATGATTCTGTGATTGTTTTCTTGGACACTGAAATCAAACTGAGGAGCACTCAGTCTTAATTGCAGCTTGATCTTCTTTGCTGGGCAGAAGATCATTTGTGATAGCCAGGTACACCGGGATCTTGAAGTATTTGGTAGATGTTTCTAGAAAACTATGAGAACAAAAGCATTGTGAGATGAACGGTTTCAGACTCTTGAACTCATGGTGGGACTTTAAGCTGAGCTGAGAGGAAATTTTTTCTTTTTTTTTTTGTCAAATTCAAACCATATTAATAGGAAAATAATAACAAAGAAAAAAACTGAGTGAAGGGTCTTTATCTGTTTTACAGAAGCTTAGACAGAGTCAAAAACATGTATCTGAAGATTGGTTTGAGCTGTGTGTTTTACCAGTTCAAAGCTCTTTTTCAGCAGTTCAAACCAGCAGTAATAAAATTAGAAACGTGGCAAAGCCAAAAAGCAGCATTTTGACCAGTTGAAACAGATCACTCCCATGGTCCTTCCTGAGCCTTGTGGCTGCTTGCAGTACTGCTGAAGTTGCATGAGGTCCCTTAATGCAACTGAATTTGCAATGACTGTTTTTATGGCATTTCTCTGAATTCAGCAACCTGACAGCAGCCAGAGCCCAATTTTTATTCCTTTCCAGTGTGGCATCTCTTTTTCTCCATACGTTTGTGTGTAGTGTGTGTAGTTGTACCATTAACAGCCTTGGACATCCCAAACCACCCAGCAAAGACTGATGTGGCTGAGGGGTGTTGCTCAAGCAGAGAAGTTCAGGGTGCTGTGCCTTCCTCCCTAGGGCAAAAGCAATTTATATTGGCTACAGAGAAATCACATTTAACTCTGCTGCAGCCATAGATTCTGGTTACCTAAGCTGGTTGTTACTCTGTTAAGGTAAAAAGACATCATTTTTCTGTTTGCAGAACATATAAGAAAAGTTCAGATCCTGGGAGTTCTGATGATCACTCTTCTGCCATGGGGTCTTCCCATTCCTGATATTTGATCCTAGTGGGGACACTTTCCTGGAGCAGTGTTCAGGCACCTTTCTGTACTTTCAGAAGAATACTGCAAACCCACTTTTGCAATTTCATGGGAGAAAAAAACAAACAAAATGTTTTCACTTTCTCTTAATGCCACAATGTCAGGCCTTAGAAATTATTTTCCCTTGCATGGCAGAGGTTTTGGGCAGTGCAATGCCCAGAGCTCATCCCAAGACTTTGGTATTGATTGCAGAAGCTTCCAGTTCAGCAGCTTCTTGAAGTTTGAATCCCACCAATTCAAGTGATTTAAATGCATTTAAATGTCTTCCTGGGTACCTTGTTGTTCCTTTGAGTCCTGGTAGGCCTTCTCAGAATTCTCCAGAAATCCTGGTAGGATTTCTCAGAATTCAGCACAGAAGCCAGCAACTGAGTAAAAAGAGATGCAGATGAGGATCCATTTTGCCAGATCACTATCAACTTCCAGGCTGAATTACAACTGAGCTGCTCCTATCTTGGCTCAATCAGTCTGCCCTTAGAAGAATGATCTATCAAAGAAAGTCTAAATATATCCAGGCTTGGAGAAAGGGCTCCCAGCAATTCATCTTGGAGGCCAGAGACAGAGCAGTTTAAAGGTATTCTCAGCACAGCTCCGTCACCTGTAGCTGACCTTTCTGCTCAAAAAGAGAATTTATACTTTCAGACTGTCAAGAAATTGTTCTTTGGAGGCATCACTAAAAAGGAAAGTGCCTGTACCACAAGATATTTTTGTCCTCACCAGGAAGCTACAAGAGCATTAATTTAAATGCATTAACACGATGTTGCAATTTGTGGATGTTGGAGGGAAGCCCATGTTCCTCCCCACTCCCTCAGCTGCCTTTCAGCATTTCTGTCTGTGACAGGGCTGTGCTGGACCTGGTGCTACTGGACAGTGAAAGATGTCCCACTGGGAAGAGTAGGAAGTGTGGAAAGATAAATTGGGTATTTCCAGGTCTCACTGCAGCAGCTCACAGCACAACAGGGAGCAAGACTTTTGGCCTCCAGCTTCTAAAATTTGCCCTTAGATCACCCAGGCACAAGCTGTGTTAATCAGCAGAAGCTCTGCACTAACAGAACTGTTGGAAAGCTGAAGGCAAGGATGACTTGGCCAAACCAAAAGGCCTCATTCAGATCTCCCGAATACCTCTGTATTTCCCCAACAGATTTCCAGCAAGCTTGGAAATAGCAAAATTTTGCAATTAGTTGGAAAATTTCAGTGAGGATTTCAGTGCCTAGATGGATTTGTGATGTTTGAAAGTCCCAGTGCTCACTGTTTCATGCCTTAATTTCCCTACCTTCAAATGGAAATGATGTGGCAATAATTAGTATCTGGAAAGCACTTCAGATGTTTATACAGGCCATTCCCTAGAGCCAGTTACCTACAATCAATGGGATATAATGGCCTCATATTATCACAATAATTAAATACTTCCAGCTCTTCACTTAACTAATGTTTACAGTGCAGCAGTGAGATAGAGGAAATCTTAACATTACCTGGTTGATAGAGAACACATGTAAAGGAAAAAAACCTACAGTATTCAAGTATATAAAAAATCCCCTGTGTTTCTGAGCAATTAAATCCAAAGAACTGTTAGGCAGCTTAGGTCACTTAGTTTTTGGACTGCAGGAATCCCCCCTGAAGCTCAAAGAACTGCAGCCATGCACAACAGGTCTTACCCTTAGATCCTGATAATAAAAATTATACAGACTGTGATTGGAGCAGCTGTACTTCTGCAGCCCTCTCCCAGACATTTACTATCTCTGGTTCTAAATATAGATCTTCAATAAATTATTGCTGGGGCAGGAGTCATACTTGTTCTCTGAAGCCTCTGTCTCTAAGGCCAAAGCAAATTATTGGTATTACATTTGTGCTAACCAGCTTGTCTTTAACCCACACGTGGTTTTGGAGAACATTTTTACCTTTATCACACTTACGTGTTATTCAAATGTAAAAATCTATTTGGATTGAGAATAGGTGATAGAGGCATTTTTTACATGAATTTGTCTAGGATTTAATGAAACAGACCAAACAAAATCTTCTAGGATTTTATGTCTGAAGGCTGGGTTCTGTTCTGCTTCACCTTTCCTTCCTCCAACCTGGAAAAGAAATTATAAATCTGGTGCAGTCAAGCCTATGGTCTAGGTATATATATACATATATTCCTTTTACTATGAGCAAACACATAGGCTAGAACCATAACCACAAATCCTGAACTTTTTACAACCTACTCCTGTGTTTTGTGCACTTGAAAGAAAACAGAGACTAAAAAGATGTATCTGAATAATACAAGAAGTTCTGTGCATAGGATGGTGCAAAGTGCACCTCCAATGTGATTACCAGGAGCCAAGTGGGACTGTGTAATTTCAAACTGATTCTGAGTTGTATAATGTACCCCCCAGAGAATCTATTGCAGCATAAGTAACAGCAGACAGACCACCTCATATATGAAAAACATACTCCATTTGATGCATCTTCAAAGTAATACTGAATAATAGAAGATACTGTGTATCATCTTAATTTTTTATGATGCAGCACCACAATACAGGTCAAATAGAAATTTTTCTTCCTAAAAAAAAAGGAGGAGAAAACAAGTTTCAACATGTAAAGCTCTAAAAATACAGCAAGTGTGACTCTAGAAAGTGGGAAACTTTGCTTTGACTTCTGTGCTAGATCAGGCTGCTCATATCCTTATTTTCTCAGAGTCCTTCAAATATGGCATCTAATGTAATTTCTTAAAACTGAGATGAAGAAAACTCTTAATGAAGAAGGCTCTTTAAGCAGCTTATGAAAAAAAAATGAAAATAACTTCTGCTGCCCATTTCTTTACACCTCATCTTGCCAGTCCCATAGATAAAATTGCTCATAAGCATTCACTGAGAAAATGCAATTCAGCCTCAAGTAGAAATATAAACTCACATAACGGTTCAGGTTGGAAGGGACCTTAAAGATCATGCAGTTCCAATCCCCCTGCTATGGGCAGGGACGCCTTGCACTAGACCAGGTTCCTCAAGGCCATCTACTAATTCCACCATTCCTGATGGACTTTTCCATCAGATGCCTGAATAAAGGTTGACTGGAACCTATACAAATTCAGTGTTGTGCCAACAGGAGCTCATTTCAGCAGTGCATGGTAGAGATCCTTGGCCTTTTCTTAGATACCCTTGACCCAAATTTCTGTCCCACATGCCTTCAAATCCACAGCTCCTGATGCTCATTAAATCTCTACTTTTGGTTCAGGGATTTAAATTACTCCATCAGTACCATCAATTGACATGAGCCAAACTTTGCTTTATGTGAGCAACCACAATAGCAGAGAACTTATTGTTGGCTCAAAAGGTTTTTGAAACAAAGGGAAAAGATAGAGAGACCTTCCCTTCAGCAACATCTACTGTGTCTGTGCACTTTGTGCGATTTGAGAAGCATTAGCATTTTGTTTTGTTTCAGTCTTGTAATTAGAAGGATTGTGCTTCTTTATCCCAGTGTAGCTCCCACTGTGACACAGTCCTGGTTATCTTTGTAAAAGCAGTATTTTATACCAGCTTCCAGCTCTCTCAACTGAGTCCAAAAGCATTGGATGTTTCTCCATTTCTTATTTCAAAACATGATTTAAATGAAAAGGAAACAGCATCTCCCCCCCCCCCCCCCGCCATTTCTTTTTATGAAGTCCTTATATTTGGGAATGATATAAGGAAGCATTTCAGACAAGGGAGTTTATTTCCATGGAACTGAATACTTGAACCATTGAGGGGAAAGATATATTTTGGGGGCTTGGTTTGTTTTTTCCTTTTTCTTTACATGATAGCTGTTATTAAAAGGGAAAAAAAAAACAGTTCATATTAATTAACTAATATTTATGTGATGGGGAGGGAAGGATTGGGTCATTTTTTTTTCCCCAAAAAAGGTCCTGAAGAGCTGTTCTGCACAGGTATGTTTGTAGATACCAGCAGTTTTCAGTCTAAGTCTCCAAGGTTGTATCTATGAACTGTATCCAAAGAGCTCCACTGCCTCCTTCTTTTCTTCAACTCATCTGCCAGTATCCTGCCCTTCCTTTAACAATCAGAGCCTCTCCTTGTATAAAACATATGCTCCTAGCTAATAAGATGATGTTGTCAGTGATACATATAATCTTGTGTTCCTGTGTGCATATGTTAACTGCAGTATTCATTTGGAGTATTCTGATATTCAGAAGGGAAAAGGGCTTTCCTATATTTATGTTAATTAGCATAACACAGTCTACCCAGAATTCATCATATTCTGCTAAGCTCTGCCAGAGAAAATGTATTAATAGCTGAACTGTTGAGATCCTTTATTAATATCAGCACTGCAAGCTCTGTACCAATTTTAAGGCTTATCAAGAAGACAGGATTCTTGTACTTATTCCTAAAGTCTTTCCTAGTAAACAGAGATAATGAAAAAATTGCTCCAGGGGAAGAATCTTGGGAGGAAAGTCAAGTGTTTTTAACTCCATACTGGGTTGCTGTGTCCTGTAGCTGTTGGATCAGTGACAATGAATACATCCAATGATTCCCAGTTCAGGGGAACATTTTGTGCTTCCTCATCCCAGATAATACCTGCACCTTAAATCCTTACCATGAAGGTCTGGGGAGGCCCCTCTGATAGCAGCACTTCCTAAGCAGATATATCTGGTTTTTTGGAAAAATCTGGTGTAGCAGGATGCTCTGCCTAAGTGGTGGTAAATCAACTCAAACTTTGCCTAATTTACAAAAGTTACCAGTGGATGGAGAAGGGGGGTCACACTGCTTTTGGTACTGGAGAGTGCTGAGATCAGCCTGACCCATCAATCCCTGAGAGAAACATTCAGAGGATGTTTTCTAGCTGAAACTGGCACTAGTGAGCGTGTGGCCCTTGCAGCTCACCCAGAAACATCTGACAGACAAGTCACTCCCTTCATACTATAAAAGTCCAATCACACTTTTTAATGGCAGGGACTTCTAACATACTCCTAGGAGTGTGTGGAGATTCTTCCCTGGAGTGGAGATGTCCCTCAAGGTCATTTCTCTAGGCTGAGCAAAAGAGAATTGCCCAAAGTCATTGATATGGGTAAGTAGCACCAATCTCTACTTAACAATTATTAAGCTTTGGAATTGTTAATTTGATAAATAATGCAATATATTAGTAGTTATAACTATCTATACTGTGTAGTAAATAATACTGATTAAAGCCTCATAGTCTATTTATTATCATCATCAATTTAAGGAAATAATTTATTTTATTCATATATTTGGCTTAACATCTTTAATCCTGTGGGACAAAGTCATGTGAAGGGTTAATTACACCTATATAATCCTTTAGACACAAGTCATTTAGACAAAGTCTTGGGCTAGAAGATGATTCAGCCACCCCCAAACTCCTTTCTGAGGAATTTAGAGAGCAAGGGGGTCCTTTCTGCTCCTTGTAACTAAATGGAAAGGTCAACCTTGCCCAGAGCTTCCATACAGCCCATGACATTTGGTGTGACACTGTTTTCCTCTCACAAGGATTCACTTCAACTTTTTTTTTCACTTCAGCCTTAGTCTTTCCTCTCTGCTCTGACATTTTCAGCACTTTTTGGTACCCTTCACTTCTTTTTTTCAAGGTGTCCCCTTCTCTTTCTAGCTGATCATCTCTGAACTGCCTGTCTGGACCTGGGGCATAATTTTTGCAGAGATAGGAAAGCAGAGAGAATTTTAGCACACCCTGTGTGGGCAGTGCATTGTCTAATAGAAGATATTCTGTCTGGGGGATCCCTTCTGTTGACGATTTTTATCAAAGGAACTGTTTTGCCTGCATACTAAAAGGACTCATTCTTCTTGAACTCCTGGGTACAAACTGACACAAATATGATTAATACAAACCTCCAATAATTACCACTGTTAAAAAAAAATCATCAAGCTGAATAGGGAAAACATGAAAATAATTAAGAGAAGAAGAAAGAGGAAGGAAATGCTTTATAATTTGAATAAGAACAGATGCATGGCTATGAAGCAGAAAAGAAAAAAAACCATGAACAAATTTCAAAACAGCAGGACATGTTAGCTCCTTTCTAGCATCTCTGTATTTGCAAAAGAAATCATTGAGTCAAGGCCTACAGGTGAGAACCACAGCAAGGAGACAACCTCATCTAGGCACAAGTTTTACCAATTGGCTGCATTGACCAAGAATATGAAAAAATAGTAACAATCACATATCTCCATCTGGCACAGCTTTTACAAGTCAGTCCTGGCACAAAAGCAGCTGTCCTAGCAAGGCAAACCTTTACACCTGCAGGAAAACACTACAGGGGACACACATTTCTGTTTCCAAGTGCTAAGGTAAGGACTGTCTCCCCATGGGCCAACAATAT
Organism: Passer montanus; assembly: GCF_014805655.1. Taxonomy (NCBI): domain Eukaryota; kingdom Metazoa; phylum Chordata; class Aves; order Passeriformes; family Passeridae; genus Passer; species Passer montanus. The sequence goes on from NW_024368041.1 coordinate 8,875,416, forward strand.
TTCTCTGCCTTCATTGCCTACTGTGCTTCCCTGAAGGGGATTTTGAGATCCCACTGGTTTCCATGAAGTCTAAGTTCCACTAAATCATAATCTTCCCCACTCTACTAATGTTTTATTGGAGAGTATTTGTTTTCTGAGCTGCTGTCTTTTCATCTTTCCCACATTGCTCTGTTTCAGCAATATAGTTCATCTTTTAAGTTGGTTTGTTTGTTTGTTTGTTTGTTTTGTGAGGGTTATTCATTAAGGTTTGATATGAATTTGAAAGCTGCTAACCCTGACTGCTTATCTTTAAAGGAAAGAAAAATAAAAATAGCCTATTTGCAGCAGAAACCTTGTCAAACACTCTCATTGGGATCACAGAGCTGTGGTGAGATAGGGAAGATGGCTGGAGTGCTACAGGGGAACGATAAAGGATTTTCAGGAAAATCAAGCAAATTGTCCTGTGTGAGCTGCAGAAAGGCATGGAGCTCTGCCCAGGGATGGGTGATGAGCCAGATGAGAGACCAAGAGCAGTGGTCAGACAAACAATAAACATGGCTGATATAGCTAAAGGCCACTGGACCTGAAAAAGCAGTAGCTTCAGCTACTGAAAAAAATGCTAAAAAATCTTCCAGAAGCCTCACATTCACAGACTCTGGTCTCCAGCTGGGTCTTGAATCACTCTGGTATCTTCTGAAGGGAGAGCACAGCAGGTCACAAACAACCCTCTGCCAGGCTCAGAGTTCCGTGGTCATGTCTTGGTTTGAAAGACAGGTGTCTGCTTAAGGAAGGCAGGAGCCTCCCTTGAAATGGAAAATGTAAACCCGCTCCCTCTGAATTATTATAATTTTGAAATTAAAAGGCTCTCAGGCAAAAATATGGGAATAGAAATAACATTTTTTTAACCAGGAAAACTGAAATAAAATACAAATGCAATAGTACAAACAAAAAAAACAACCACTGACAGAGTCAGAATACGACCTGACACCCTGTGGGTCAGGGTGTTGGTAGCAGTCCTGTTGAAATGGTGGCTGCAGCCCTCCTGCAGTGCCAGCTGTGGTTCTGTTGGAGCAGGGATGCTGTAGAAGGGTGGAGTTTTCCTCCAGAGGTCTAGTGGTGGTGTAGATGGGCCTGGTCTTCCTCTGGGAATCCAGTGGAAAAGGCTGCCTGTGTTGTTCCAATTCTCAGATTATATCCAGGTAGGAACGCTTGGCTCCTCCCCCTGGGCAGAGCATCTCTCAGTGGGATGATGTAATTTTATCAGCCATGCAGTGACACTCAATGGCCCATTAACAGAAGAGATCTCCTGGAGGGAAGACTGGCTGTGGAAGAGATAAAGAAAACTGCCCAATTAACAGAAGATAACTGCCTCACCTTTAACAGATAGGAACAGAATACACACCCCCATTTCCAGTCTAAGACACGTCAGCAGCAGCTGGCCAGAGGTCACTCTCTAGGGGTGTAACATGGGTTTGATGTTGGCACAAGTGCTGTTTAACACCTGCTGAACTGACAGGGATGACTTGGATGTGTACCCTCCGGAGGTTTCCAAGTGACACAAAACTGGAAGAGGTGATTGATACATGAAAGGGTCGTGCTGCCACTCAGAGGGACCTCAACAGTATGGAAAAACAGATTGACAGGAATCTCATGAAATTCAGTACAGAGAAGTAGAAAGCCCTGCATCTGCCCAGGAACAACCCCCCTGCAGCAGGATGGACTGGGTGCCAACCAGCTGGAAAACAGCTTGGCACAACAGGACCACGGGGCCCATGGTGGACACCAAGTGACCATGACACAGAAATTTGTCATTGCAGCAAAGAGGGCCAGTGGCTCGTGGGCTGTGATAGATGGAGCAGTGCCAGCAGGTTGGGGGAGCTGATCCTCCCTCTCTGCTCACCCCTCGTGACACACACCTGCAGGTTGTGTCCAGTGCTGGGCTCCCCAGTAGAAGAGAGACATGGACACACTGGAGCAAGTCCATTGAAGGGCTGTGAGGATGATGAGGATCATCTGTTGCACAAAGAGAAGCTGAGAGAGCTCAGATTACTAATCCAGCAGAAGACAAGGATCAGGAGGATCTTATCTTTGTGTATAAATACCAGTTTTGAGGGAGTGAAGGTGATAGAAATTCTTCTCACTAGCATTCAGTGACAATGAAGGCAGTAATAGCATAAATTGAAATACAGGAAATTTCACTTATAATAAGAAAATGCCTTTGTATTTTGAGGGTATTTGAAAATGGAATGTGTTCCCCAGAGAGTCTCTAAGGATGTGTAGTGTCCATCCTTGGAGATAATAAAAATCCAACTGGACATAGCCCTTAGCAACCTGCTGTAGGTGACCCTGTTTTGAGCAGGGCATTGGACCAGATGAGCTCCAGATGTGCCTTCCAACCTCAGCTGCTATGTGATTTTGTGAAATAGGTTCAGCCCAACTGCCCAGTGCCTGGATACAAAAAAGCATTCACAAATATTCTTTGGTTGAAAGTCAGTCACTGTATGGCTTATATTCTGAAGATGTACAAAACAAGGAGTGACAGGAGGGCTTTGCTTGGTTCTTCAATGAAACAAGTTCTCTGGAGTAACACTTCAAGTCACTGCCTCCATCCAAGCTAAGACCTGGGGGCTTGTTCTACAGGTCTGACATGCTCAGATCTCTAGCACACACAATAGTGTTTCTTTATTCTTAAACACGAGATTGTTCCTGAGTTCTACTGGAGTGGTGGGCAAGACTAGAGGTCAATAGCTGACTGAGGAATTAAAGCCAGACTCTGAGCTAAAGGTCAGACCTCCACCTATGAGACTGGGACAATGCATCTGACACTGGGATATGCTCTAGAGATTAGACTGTTGCCAGTTGACCAAAACAAAAATTCCACAATTTTGGGTATCTCCGGGTGCTCTTGTTCATACTTGAGCAGGATTTGCCCTCTTTCAAAGCAGCAGGAGGATGTTCTGGGTTTACAGTTGTAATTATACAAGGAAAAATTGTTGGGGGAACTGAATACTGATAATTTGGTGTCTCAACAGAGTAACTCTTTAGAAGTCAGCACAGAAGATACACAGATGGAATCAAGGTGGCAAATACAGCCATGGACACTGACATGTCTGTCCTTCCATCAGGAATTCTTGGGGGACAATTTCCTCTGGCATCCAGGACCTTCTTTTTGCAAGAATCTCCATATTTTTTGCATCCTAATGGTCCAGTTTAGGAAGAACAATATTCTCTAGAATTAAATTTTCTTCTACTTCAGCCTAATAATTTCCTGATCGGCCCCAGCAGGGATTCAAACTTAAACTTCCTAACATCTTATATATAGTAGCAAGAAACCAGTAAATGCATTTTGATTACTGCAGTGCTGATCAGCTGTGCCTCTTGATACATCAACAAAGAGGAGGGGCTGTCTGGAGTCATCTTGAGATGGTGAAGGAGGGGGAAGAGAAAGTGAGAACAAAGATACTGAGAGTCCCATGGCTGAGTAAAGGCAAAGGTGTTTGCATTCAGCACATTAGTAGTGGATAAAAATTACTCTGAATATCTCAGAATAATAGGAAATGGCTCTGTGCATGCTCATGCCCTTGTAGGATCATAAGTAGAGGGTATGGAAAAGACATGCTGGAGGTTGCAGGTCTCTGAGGTCTCAGCAGGGAACAGACCTGCAGCCCTCCAAAAGCCAGAGCAGCAAGAGCTGAGAAGGAGCTCTAAATCCACCATGAAAGCTATGGTCACTGGGTAGAGTCTTGGCTCAAATGATGTAGCATTTGATCTCTGGACAGAAAACCTCTGCCAATGTTCACTGGAAATTACAGGAGTCAGGCATCTACTGCAATGCAAGAGAGACAGAGGCCATTTCAGAATTCAATTCATTAATGGGGAAGGAAAAAGACTGCATTGTGAGACCCAGCTCCTTAGTATGCACAGAGAGATATAAAAGCAATCTTTGGTGCACCCAAGCCCAACCTATGAGTCACTGTGCCAAATCCATCCCTGGTTTTTAAAGGCTGAAGAAAACAAAAAGAAATTTATTCCTTTCATTCACTAGAAACAATCTTTGAGCTCAAATACTTACATCAGAAAGAAACTGAAAGCGGCTGAACACTGTGTTATTCAAGCAGGTTAGTTAATTAAAGTTCTCCTCAGGGTTTGTGCTAGGGATCTGAGCTCTCCTTAAGGGTCAACCATCCCTTCTCCTTTGTCATACAAGTACTTTTCCATGCGGGTTTGTGGAGCAAAGAGGACACTCAGTGGCTGGTTAGGTTATCACAGGTGTGTGTTCCAGCAGTTTTCCAAGGAGCTGCTCCTGGGGGCTGTTGGCAGACTGTTCACAGAAGCATGCAGTGCCATGTTGGGTACAGCACCAGCTCCAGGTTTCCAGAGAAGGGCAGGACTGCCCCACTCAGTCACAGGCATACTAAGGCAGGGATCTCTTTTTCAAATAAAATTTTGATAAATGCATTTCTTAGCAGAATTTCTTGCAGTTTCTAGATGGAAGGAAAAATATTTGAGAATGTCTCAATGGGATTTTTCCTCTTTGTATTCTTTGTAGAAAATATGATTACCTCCTTTTAATATTCACAGCCACAACTTTCCATAAATCCAGGGGCACTTTGAGCACTGTAGGCACTGGATGGGAACAAATCAGGGCCACAGTGATGCAGCAAGGCAAAGGTAATGTTTGTGAAAGGATGCAGGCAAGCATTTCCCCAGCATGGAGCAAAACTGAGTTTCAAGGGGTTTAGCCACAGGGCCCTCTCACTGTCATGGCTGATGCAGCACACTGGTGTGAGAGTAGAAAATATCTAACAACCACTTTGCAAGCAAAAGACCTTGCTAAAAAGCCACCAGCCACGTGGTGTGTCCTGCACACAGTGTATGTTTATTGTTATCTCTGCAGTGCCTGCTCATTTGCCTCAGCACCTTCCTTCCACAGGGTCCCCTTCCCAGACAGGGAGTGATGCACAGGATATTGCTTTAGTGGATGTTGTCACACAGCTTTCCCCTCATCCCTGTGGCTCCCAGAGAAAGGCTGCAAGCAGCCTGGAGGTTTGACCACAACTGTGGTTGTATTCACTGCTGAGTTACCCAGACAAAATGAGCAGTGCCCATTTATCAAAAAATAGGTAATGTATGGGTTCCAGAATGAATGTATCCATGGGCTCCTTTCATTATCAATATAAATACAGGGAAGTCAGAAATTCAATTCCTTCTGCTCCCTACAGGTTCCTGGCATTGGGGAATAAAGAATATTAGCAGAAGAGCAGAGGCAAACTGCACACTGCTGCCTATGTTATCTGGCTTAAAGAAAGGAAAAATTGGAATCTACAAGGCTGGTCTGGCAACATTTGCTGTAATTAAGCTGATGTATCAATAAAGGGGATGGGTGGGTGGAGGGAAGAAGTATAATTTCTAACTAGAGTAGTGCTCATTTGGATAGTGACTGACACTGGGAAGTGATTGGCAAAGTCTTTTTTGACATCCTCAGGCTGATAAAGGCAGCAAGGGGATTTCCCACTGATATCAAGCAGAAATTTGCAGAGATCAAAGGCAGAATAAAGCATTCCTGCAGTGAGTAAACTCTGAAAAAAATCTTCATTACTTCTAACATACTGCACTGGCTATAGTCAACAACATCCTTTGCAGCACATCATCCTGCTTTATCCTCCTTTGGCATCTGACTTGGATTTCCTTACCTCTTCCCTTTTTTTGCCTCTCTTGCAGTCTCCCTGGCTGCCCCACCTGGCAACACAGTCAGTAGCAGAGCTTTTATTAGTAGCATCTTCTGGATTTGGCAATTATTAGTCAGCTCCAGGCCTTAAAAAGGAAATAGGTCTGATTACGTTTATAGTCCTTGCATGCTCTTTAGCACAGGGACAGTGTTTTCACCCTGTATCTGCAAGGCACAGCAAGTGATAACGAGTCACACTGGAATTACCATGGTGGAGAAAATAGTGCAGCTGCTGCTAACAAGGGTCTGAGTGAGTGGCAGGTACAGACATCGTTCAGAGGAGGGGTTTTAGGCTGTCTGCAGAAGAAATAGCTAATGATGCAACAAGGTATTTGGGAAATTTTGTCAGCAGAGGTGTTGGTGACTTAAAATACAGAGAGATTTATATGTATAAGCTTATAGATGGATATAAGCTTATTAACTTGATCTTCCATACTATGCAGAATAACTGCCAAACATACAGGTACAGTGAACACCTCAATCTGGACAAATCCTGTGGCCAGGCTCGGGTTTTGATTTGTCATATCACTGAGTTTCATTGTTTTGACTGCTCAGCCTTGTATCAAAATAGATCTGGCACATTCTTCTTATCCCTTCAAAGCAGACTGCAGTAAGGTGATGCTCATGGACTGTATCCCTTTACATCCATCTGGGACAGCTCCTCAAACTAAAGGCTTTGTGCAAATAATCATCTCCCGGGTAAACTGATGTGGAACCAAATATGTTTTCTTAAATCTAAATAATATTTTTGTTAAACTTCCTAAAATCAGTTGAGGTGTCTGACAGTATAGAAATCAAAACAAACTAATTGTTAAAATGTTTTAAAGTATCCATTGTTAAAACAGCTGCCTGGGACACCACTGGAGGGTTTTCTGCAGGGATAAGGACTGAACAGGCTAGTTTAGGATTTGCCTTGTTATTTCTCATTGTTTGCCTTTAAGTCAGCAATTTCAAACTAGTCACACTGTGATTGCTTTGTCCTTCAAAACTCATTTCTCCCTGCCAAAATCTTTCTAGCATTATGTTATAACTTGTCTCCAACTTGCCTAACATTTCTGGAGTTTAACTGGATGTAGTTCAGTTTGAGAATTAATGCAATACAAGAGCATAATCAATGAGCAAGAAAAAGCAATATTATTCTTTCTCAGTGCATGATGCAAAAGTCAAACTAGACCAATCTCAGTCCACAGTTATAGGTACTCCTTTCATTACACCCACAAGAACTCAATTAGGGCTGGCACCAAGGATCAGAAACTTTCTGAGAGTATTTTGAACACGGTTAGTGAATATAAAAGTCCTTCACACTTCATCTAAAAGTTGTGAACAGGACTTCTGTAGGCTTCATAGGAATTTGGCTTGCATGCTACCAGATCATTCAAAAAGAGCCTTTGTCCTTATACTTAAACAAACTAGAATAAAAATGCCTAAAGAATAATGGAACAAAAGTAAAATCAATATGTCAGAGAGAGGGACACAAATTTATATTTGATAATGAAAATAGGCTCACGAGCCCGGAAGATGGAAAATGGAGGGAGGAACACATTACAGAGAGTAATTACACAGAGTAATGTTTGCAAGCAGTAGAGTCAGGAGCTGCTGCTTCACAACTGCTTTCCATGAAATCTGGAATGGGAGAAACCTGGGTCTGCAGTTCAGAATTGAACTGACTTCTTTAAAAACTGCTTTTCCCTACTGCTTTTCAGGGCTCATACCTAATTCACTGTTGGTGGTTCCTTGTGCCTCCCTCATTGTTTTTGCTTTCCCAGTGTCTTTCTCCTATTCAGTGTTTCACCTGATTTCTTTCTAACCACCAACATGCTCTCACACAATCACCAAGTCCCTTTTAATGTCCTGCTCTTATTGTAAACTTCTAAGAAGGCTTTATCCAGAAAAGGGGCTGTGTTTTGTGCCCCTTGTAGACCACCAGCTGTCATTACTGGGATTCATAAGGCCCTAAATGCCTCAGTGTTCTCCAGCTTTCTCTGTACCTCATCAGCACTTGCAATTACTGGCGCTGTGTTTCCCAAACTGAGTGCAACAAGGTAGGATATACAAACTGAAACACTTTGTCTTATATTCTTTCTGCATCCTAAAAAGACACTTTTAAAATAGAACAGTTCTTTTCAGTCTGGATCTGTATCTTTGGCAAGGTTGGCTATTAAAATATCACAGCCCTCTCTGCACTGGCTGTCAAGTAGTTGGGACCTCTACAGAATCTTGTTTAATACTGCAGTTTGGGAAATCTGTTTCCCACATAATGACTAGCAATGACACCAAACACTCCATTCCTTGGTTTCATTTTCTTTAGCAGAACAAACATTTTATTCATCCTTCTGTTACCCTTCTTCAAAAAGGCTTAGTGCTAGCCAGAAGAAAATTGCAGGTGGGTGCATGTAGCTGAATTTAACTGCTGGAGTGGAACTGCCTTCCACAAATATTTGCACAGCCCTAAGGAAAAATAATATCTCAAATTCAAACTTAATTCAGGTTTAGTTCTAACAGAAGCTTTTAGAAAGATATTAGCTAGATCAAGATGTCCAAAGAAGAGCAGTGTTTCCTAGAAAGATCAGCTGGGAAGTAGCTGGAAAGTGTGAGTGAGCCTTTTAGGAGTCATGGCATATAGGCAGGGTGGCTGTGGAAGAGATAAGTAATGTTTTCTGCTCAGTGAGGGCAGCACAAATGGTGCTGCTTTAGTCTACAGCATGAAAACAATGTGGCAATAGATGCTGCTTTTAGAGGCACATGAGGCAAACAGCTGAGAAAATCTGGGGATAGCTGTTCTGATCCTGAGGAACTGAAACAGTCCCTATGTGTCCTCAGTGTTCTTATTCCTCTGGCTCTAGGAGACCCCCAGCACTTCTGGGAAACTGGTGCCAGGCTCATGCAGTGCTGTGTGGGTGGGCACAGGAAGGTCTTGACAGCAGAGCCCCACCGGGATGCAGCTTAAAGCCACACCAGCTGTGAAAGCCATCGGCTCTTCATGGCTGTTCACAGCTCTTTCCCAAGGGAGTAGCTGTTCCACAAGGGAAGTGGAAGAGGGATCTCAAAGCCAGTCACAGCTTTGCCAAGGCTGATTCTGCTGGCATAGTCTCTCAGAGTCATCAATGAGTCTGGTTTAATTGCATTTGCATACTGTGCTATTTCTGAACACCCTGCGCAACAACCCAAAATTCGCTCTCGACAAGATGTGACGTCTGTGACTTCACCGAGAGTCTAAGTTGCTGAAAATCTATGTTTTAACTCACAAGTGACTCATAGTCCTGGCCTGTGATCATGACCCTCAGTGCTGCTTCCATTTCCTTTTCAGATCAGATCTGTCTGTTGTTCTTTAGATTAAATAATCGGAGATGGCTCCTGTAGGAGGGCTCGGTGCTCTCAGAGAATTGTGACATGACTGACCCAGCATCTCCCCAGAGACCAAACTCTCCCTGTTTAAATGGAACTGATTTCCTCTCCTGCTCTGCCCATGGAAGGGACATCCATCACAGAGTGCAGAGGAGCAGTGGGGCTGGTCTGCACTGCCAGCCAGGGAAGTTCATGGTGGTCTTCAAGAAGAATTATTAGTAGGAAGCAGGAAAGCAAGGCAAAGGACGAGATCTAGATCACTGGGAACCTTAAATCACCTCCCTCAAAAACAGAAGCAAGTAACTCAATGTGTGGAGAGGTAAGGGGTCAATCATGCTGTTGTCAATATCATATCACAAGGCACAGCAGGGGCAATAATTTGGAGTTGACCTAAAATTTTTATAGTAGTGGAGGGAATTCAGCCATGGTTTAAAAGCTTCACTTTACTTGATTTGTCATGAAGTTAGTTAATTGCCCTCTCAGTTAAACATTAGCTTCATTTTTCCATTCCTGGCAATGTGTCTCCCTGGTTTTATAGTTTATAGTTCCTGGGTCTTGGTGTACCTTTATCCCCTGGATAGAAGGGCCTGTGGTTCCCTGTCAGCCCTTTGGGGAGCTGCCTGTGGACTGCCAGGAGTGTTCCAACAATGCCTCTGGGCTCCCACATGGAGGCTGGGTCTGGGGCTCTCACTGAGGTGTGGCTTTCAGAGCCAAGCCAGCTGTCACTAAAGTCCAATTCTTAGACTCATAATTCTAACACAGGAACCTCTTTCTCTGACTTTGATCAGTGCCCTATTATTTATGATCTGCAAGCATGGTACAAACCACTAGTTACTCATCAAATCTTCATAAATCTCATTATTGTCAGTCACTGTTTTAGGGTAAATTCAGGGGCTTTTAAAATTAAGTTTTGCCCTCTGTTCCTTTTTATTACTGTTTATTTTTAGAATAAGAAATATGCTTAACATCATTTGATAGCTGAACACTGAACAAGTAGTTCTATTAATAGACTGAAGTGTTCCTGTTGCTGAGGAAGATTAGTACAACTCTGTCTGCTGAATGAAAAGCACAATAAAAAGAAAACATTAGCATAAATGAGAATGTTTTGATTGTTTACTATAGTTGTCCTTGGTAATGAAATACAAGGTGAAGCTGCAGAAATTGTATGAAATTGAAAAAATTTATATATTTGAATAATTGGGGGGGGGGGTTTATTCTATATGAGGGATTGGTTTCTTGGTGTTTTCCCCATGGCAGTGCTCCTGCAGTTCATGACATCCTTATTAATGCAGAAGATGTTAGGTTAAATAGAGTGCACACCTCCTTAATTTCAAGCATAACAGGTATGACTCTACCTCTTCATTTCAGGCTAGCTGAATCCAGAACTTCATGCAACGTTTCTGTGTTACAGATTGAAACCTAAACTAGCAAAGGTAGCAATCATCAACAGAGATTTGTGTAACCTCTGACCCCTCTCGTGACCAGTGAGAGGAGCCAAGGGAATGGTCTGGAGCTGTGTCAGGGGAGGTTTAGGTTGGATATCAGAGGGTGGTTGGGCACTGAAACAGCCTCCCCAGGGAAGTGGTCGCAGCACCAAGCCTGACACAGCTCAAGAAATGTTTGGAGACCACACTTGGGCACATGGTGGGGTTCTTGAGATGTCCTGTGCAGGGCCAGGAGCTGAACTCCATGATCCTTGAGGGTCCTTTCCAGCTCAAGACTTTCTATGATTCCATGCTTCTGATTCTTTGTTTCTGGTTCTAACCACCAAGAGCATAGTCAGTAATTGTTTACTGAAATGAGTGTTTTGTTTTGCTTTAAAATGAGCAGTAACATTCTTGGCTTATATACTTTCATAGTATTTTATGCAAATATTTTAAAGATGCAAGAGTATCTTTTCCAACTAACTCCTGGTGAAAATTATGTGGGTGTTCAATATTAACCTGCAAGCTAATTAAAATTCTTAAATAGTCCTGGTGATTTTAAGTCCTGTCGTTTTTTTATTTTACTGGCACTTGGGTTACAATCTCTTGGCAGATTCTGATCTCCCATAAAAGTTTTGTTTGGATGGTTAAAATGTTCTCCTTATATTTTTATAGCATTTCTTCTCAGACTCAAAAATCACACACTTCTAAACTGATCTGGGGTTGGCCTTACTGCAGCTGATTTTCTCCATGGCCTTAGGTAAACCAATATTATCTCTAGTCTATGTCAAACTGAATTTCACAAACACATACCCAAAGTCATAAGTGTTTTAAAATCAGCTTTCATTTAATAAACCTTTGAAGAAAAGTATTTGAGCACTAGAAGGCACAAAGTGCAAGGTATCTTGCAGATAGGGAGAAATGTCCAGCAATAGGCTGTCACCATGTGACAGGTCAGTATTTGTTTAGCTTTAAATCTCTTTCCTTCTCTATGAATGTCAAAATACTTATTATATTGCTATATATATGTATAAAAGCCAGGTGTTGTAAGATAAGCACTGGAATTACTAACACAGGCATTAAATGAGCACATGATTGGGCTTCCATTTGCTCTAAGTAATGCAGACCAAGAGTTGCACTGTAGCTCCAACATATTGAACTTGTCTTCTAGTCTTTCTAGATTTCTTCCTGCCAGGCCAAGCTGCATCAAAATTGCAAGGGAACTCAGTTCTGCTGCTGCTGACAGCACTTTCTTGATAATCTTGCTTTACAGTAATGATGCTATTTGCTTGATTGCCACTTTTGCCCTTGCCTTCATAGAAATTTTGTGTCATGGAATAATTTTTAGATGAGGAAGATAAAAACCCTTTTCATTTACTCAGATGCACAAAAGTAATGAATGCAGACAGCTCCAGAGCTGACCTGTACACTGGACTAAGTCCCTTAGGTTATGTCTACATCCCCACAGTCTGACACCAAGGGCAGCTGCTGCTCCTCTAGGAACAAATCCTTTTCCCTGTGAAACAGAACAGCTGCATCCTTAATCCCACAGGGAATGACCCCAGGCCCTGTTAGCTCCTCAGCTGTGTCTGGGAACTGTGTGGGAGCATGTTGGTTGGTCCCAGGCAGAAAATGCACCAGGAATAATTTCCAGAAACTGTGGATAATCAGCACTGTTAACTTAATGGTACAGATGTAGCCTGAGTCCTCTTCCAGTTAAACAGAAGAAACAGATGCTTTGTCATAAACACTAAAAGTAGATAATTCACATCTTTAGATGCTTATTTCTCTTATTAAAGAGACTTTAAAAGTATGAGGAGTGACTAGGAGAGAGACCAACATCTCCATGGTAGAAATCTAAAGGTAGATGGGATGAATCTTTCTGAACTCACAGCTACACTTGCAGCATAATGTCCATTAAAGTCAGTAGAACTTAATTAATAGTTTGGTTTTACACATGCACTTCAAATGTCCTTCCTGTCCACCAATGATTTCTGAAATCAAGGCCAGTTCTTTTAATCTTGTTTTCACTGAAGCTAAGGGCAAACTCCCATTTCTTCATTGGATCCTGGATTTCCTTGTTAAGGTTCAAGTCTCCAAATGAGAGATGCTCGTTTTAATTGGATTACTCACCAGTGTCTCAGCTGATAGGCAGCAGAGACTGAGAAAAACAATTATAACTCTGATATTCTGGACAGCTCTGCTACTCTAGCTCTCCCCCAGCATCTGAAGAATTGGCAGTTCTTAGAAGAAAGTCCATACTAAATTAGGAAGTGTTCCTTTCTGCTCTATATTAACAGCTTGCAAGCAGCAGGAGACCAAAGAGTTTTGCTCTATGAATTATTTTTTTTAAATGCAGAGAATTAGTTCTTTTCTTGTTCTCTATTTTTATTGCAACACTTTTGCCAAGACTCCATATGCCAAGATGTAATTAGCTTTCAGAGAAGACATTTGCAGATCTGGCACAGACCATGGATAGTTTAACAGCTTCTTTTCTGTTTCTTCTGAATATTAAGCAGGAGCATATAATTGCTTGTGACTTCCTTCCATGCATCTCCGGAGTTTAAATCATTTTTTCAGAATTAAATAAATATTTTAAAAAAGAAGATTAACACAAATAGTATTCAAAAAGATATTTTAGGCACATACAAAATCAGGAATTCCTACAATTATGTGGTTCATTTCAGTGCAAATCCAGCCCTATCTTTAATTATACATATATTCATTCTCTCTCTCTTTCTATATAAAGATGCCAGGTGTATGCACTAGAGAAGAGCTGATTTTCTGAGGGCCACCATGTCTTTTGGTATTCCTTGTCTTTGGAGTGCTTAATATCCCATTCATTTCTCTTCATATTTTATGGCTTTTAATTTGCTCAGCAATTTGTTCTTAACCAGACATCTGGAGCTAGCACAATAATTTCAATTAGCTCGAAGATCATTGGAAGCATTGAAAATTTTTACTGATATCCCTGCTTTTCAGATCACCCAAAACCTGTGCCTGCTCTCCATGGTACAAGCCATGACTACACTGCCCCTCAGCTCCTTCAGGCTGTTTTACTGCCCACCATCATCTGAGCCAAGTACAAAGGACACAAAACCTCACAGCCACGGTGATACTCCCCACTTTGCACTGGAACAAGCACAGGAACAAACACAGGAATCAGGAGGGAAATCAGCCTCACTCCTAAACAGGCTGAGGGTAAAGGAATGTCTGACCCACAGGTGGAAGCTGCTGGAAGGTGCATTACCAGTGATACATTGACTGGGGATTTCCTCCTATGTCCTACTTGCAAAGAGGCCCTCTCTGACTGCAGCAGCTCTGTGAACAGCTTCTGCAAGGATGTCTGGATCTTTTGGATGAATTTTCCACAGCATATCTTCAGCTCTGTTTGCTGGACCATGTTTGGCTCTGTGGGTATGTGTTCTCAAAAATGACTGGTATTTTGAAGGGCTTTTTCCCACACTTCTTGTCTGGCTCTTCCACACATTCATCTTCTGGCTTCTGTGCAAAAGCAGCTGCCAGTGGGACTTGCAAGAGCTGCTCTCAATGACAGTGAACTCCCTTTACTGTTTCCCATCAGAAAAAAAAAATATTGAAAGTTATTTTACTTCTGTAAGACTGTCAGGAGCTAAACTCAGTGATCCTTGTGGGTCCCTTCCAGCTCAGGATATTCTGTGGTTCTGTGATGATTGCCAGTTGTGGCAATGCACATATTAGACAGTACATTGTTAGAAGACACTGTGGCATAGGGACACAGCAGGGACAAATTGGTGAAGCAGCCTTGTGTAGGTCATGCACAGGCATGAGGCTGCTCTGTGCATGGCACCTCTGCAGGAGAGTTTTAGGATGTGCTGCAGTTCATGCAAAGAGCTGATTAAGTTTCATGTAGGTAATGTTTGGCTGAGGTAGGAAATGACACTTGAAAAATCACAGACTCATAGAATTGCTTGGGTTGGAAGGCCCCTTAAGGATCATCCAGATCCAAATCCTCTTCAAGGCAGGGCTGCCATCCACTAGATCAAGATGCTCAGGACCCCATCTAATCTGTCCTTGAACACTTCCAGTGAGAAGGCATCCATAACTTCCCTGGGCAACCTATTCTGCCCAATTAAATAAGTCCTCAATTAAAATGGAGTGTCCAACTTAAAGACTGCTTAGGATTTTAAATTAGAAAGGGTGACTTTACCTAAATATATGGAAGACATAACAAAATTCAATTTCTTTCATAAAATACCTAACTGAAATGTTTTGCTGCTTGATTGCACCTTGGCAATGCACCCAGAAGGGAAAAAAAAGGGATCTTGGTTTGCTCAGCAATTTAATATGTAGAGCTATCAAACAAAAAAGATGTTAGTGTTCACTGAGCTGGTAACAGAGACTAATCCACTGCAAGGCTGGAAGAAAATGTGTCTTGGGTCTTATATAATCTGGGGAGCTTAGCTTTTAAAGGGATGTATTTTTGCATGCCAGAAAGTCAGGCTCTGATTAATAAGGCATTTAACATAAATGACATAGTTTTGACAAAGAAAAAGTGACAAACAAGCAGAATGTGATACCTCCCCTGCCCTCTGGCTCCCTCCAAAGACTTTTTCAAATCCCATACTAATTAGATGCATGTGCAAACAATTGATGTGTCATGCCTTTAACAAGCAAAGGCTTGTTTTCTATGAGCTAATTGCACCAAAAATTCGTGCAGATTCTCCTGTCTTATCCACAGGAAGGGATGTTAAGGATGGCTGAGTACCACATGCCGTGGATCACCTGCCTTCAGCCTTCCGGTGTCCCTCACCAGCTGATTCCCACTGCCTGAAGAGCTCAGGGTGAGGCAGCCACTGTCACATTCCATCCATTACTACCAGCTGAAATTCTTCAAACAAGTGCCTGGGATGCTGCAGGCTTTCTTTACCTTTCCTGTATGGACATTCCAAAGCAGAAGGCTGGCTGTCGTCACTGGAATGAGAGGCTATGGATATTGCTGTGGGAAGCTTCTGAAAAGCCATGGATGTTTGATCTAAACAGCATCCTACTCATGAAATCCAGCATAAGCCAGCTGAAGGCTGCCAGCACACCCAGCTGTGCACATGTCCCCCCCTCCTATGTTCCTTCACTCTCTGTGTGCATCCTCATCCTGTGCATGTCTGAAGAGTATGGAAAATGTGTGCTTTTCAGACTGCCATAGTAAGGACAGGACAGGAGAGGACTCTCTATTATCACCACTGCAGGAGAAATTTTGTTGCCTTACAACTCAAATATTCCCACTTCAAATTGGAAGCAGACAGAGTGAGGACCATGACCATGTAACTGCACCAATCCTGTGAGGATTATAGAAGCACTTTACAAGAAAGAAGCAGGTATAAGTGACCTCAGGAAGCTGCAGGGTATATGTCCAGCTAAAACAAAAAGTAAAATAACATAAATAGGTGCAATAGGGACAAAACTTTTAGCAAGGCCATTGTTTGAATCTGAATGCAACACCAGGAGCCAGGCTAGAGCAGCAGTAAGGCTGAAGGTTGAGCCCCCATACTGCTGTCAGCTCTGCATGGGTGCCTTTCTGTACAACACGTGGAGCTGTGCTCTGTGGGAAATGGATTTGGAGAGAGTTGTCAGGGCCTGACAGAAGGCCCACACAGTATGCATCTGTATGCAAACTTTGAGATAAGAAATGCTGACTTAGAAATGCCATGGAATAGGACAGATACTGTTGAGAGAAATGGAGCTAGAAAAAGGTTCTGAAGGATTACCTTGCAAATAAGACTAGATACTTTGGAGAAGTAGGACTATGAAAGATGCATTGTAGTGGGACCCACAAGGGGTAGTTTTAGATGATTGGCTTTAAGACATCTACAGCATTGTGTGGCAAAAAGCTGATAGGCCAAGAAACACTTACAGTGTAATGTAATTAGGAGATAGTTGGCTTCTGATTGTGATTGCATGAATTCTAACATCTGTATTGTTTCACCCTTCTCATGAGACTAAAAATGGAATAGAAGTTTTAGAATGCATCTCAGTTGCCCCATCTCTGGGTCAGGAAAAGGGAATTGTCCAACACTGCACAGCCTGAAGGATGCCTACAGGGTGGTGATGGAAGAGCCAGGACCTCCAGCAGCACTTCAGATTGGGTACACATGGCAGGAGAAAGAGACAGTGAAGGCAAAAGTAGGAGAAAGGTCAACAGTCCTCTCCTTCCTAGGCCACATTGAGGGTTAAATTATTCACTTGACAGGCAATGTGAGGATGAAGGCAGCAGAACTGACACAGCAGAGACCCACAGCCACACCAGTCATTAGCATGTTACTTGTCTGAAGCATGGTGGAGGAGAATGTATTTGTCACCAAGCCATGGATGGCATGGACATGTGAACTGCAGGAGGAGCACCAGCTGGCATCGCTTCTGTTGGATTCTGCAGCTCCTGAGATATGGCTGCAAACATGGGCTGAGAGGCAGGGCCCCATCAGGCTCATAGAAGGGTTGAATACTCTTCCTCAGGATGGACTTTTTTATCTAAACTGTCACAGAGTAGAGCTGCTGTCCTCAATTTAAGCAAATTTGTGAAATACATTTAAGAGTCTCTTATTTTGCACCCAGAGGACATCAAGAAAACTGGTGAAAGGGCTGCAAGGCACATCCTGTGAGGAGGGCTCTGGGCTTGTCTGGTTTGGGGAAGAGAAGGCTGGGGGGAAACCTCATTGTTCTCTAGCAGCTTCTGGAGGGGGTGAAGGCAAGGGGGAGTGGTAAGCTCTTCTCCCTGGGATCCAAGTGACAGGATGCATGGGAAGGGTTCAAGTTTTGTCAAGAAGGTCAGAAAGGACATTGGGAAGATGCATTTCTTTATTGATAGGGTGGTCAAAGACTTGAACAGACTTCCTAGAGAAGTGATCAATATCTTAGGCCTGTTGCTGTTTAAGAGGCATTTGGACAATGCCCTCCACAACATGCTTTAAATTTTGGTGAGCCCTGAATTCATCAGGCTGTGGGACTAGATGGCTGTTGCAGGCTTCTTCCAGCTGAACCAGACTGTTGTGTTCTGTTCTGTTCATTTCTACTCTACTCTGTCCTATCCCATTCCATTCTTTTCATCCCACTTGTGTGGGGTTTGACACATACAACCTTAGGGGTGCATCAATGGATTTATAAGCATAGGTTCTGCCAAAACTCATATGAGACCTTGTTTCCAAGGATTCAACATCTATGCATGGAGTGCAGTTGAATTTCTCTGTCTGTCTGGTATTGAAATGCCAGAACAAAGGAGGAGACCAATAAGAATGACTCAAGTTCACAAGGACTTAGTGCAAGAATTTTTCATCTCCTGTATTCAGACCACAACTCTTTCTCCTGACTGATGTTCTCAGGTTCACTGATGTATTTGCTATTTAAAAAGCTATTTTTGAACTCCTAAGTCATGCTTCACTCCAAAATTCTTTACAATGGAATTCACAATGAGTTTCTTGACTAAGGTCTAAACAAGTCCTGCATTTTTTATTGTCTGCCATATTTCTGTACCACACTATCAGAATAATCAAGGTTAAAGTGCCAAGGTCTGAATCTTCTGACAGAGTGCAGTAATAAATTTAGTGGAGACACCATAATTGCTTCACCCTGAAATGCCAATGAATATATTGAATATTGTAGAGCTTCTCATTGCCCTCTTACCATTTCCCAGAAAGATGTATTATATGCAGATACTAATCTGTTAAATCTGTTAATTGTCATGCAGTCAAGGCGTGCAGATGATGTAAAAGTGGATCTGCTAAAGAGTATTGACATGCAAATTTTAAGTTATTTCAAGTCTAAAGGAAACAAGAACATTTAGCTCTTTCCAGCTCCAGTGAAAAATAAGTTTATTCGCTTTAAAAAATAATTTTAAAATAATTTGAATATGGGCCCCTAAAGGTAAAAGTAAAAATATGTACCTGTAATTACTGGAGAACTTCTCTGGAGTGACCTTTCAATTGAAAATTACATTTTTGAAAAGCATTGTACAGCCAGATTGCAGTGGAAGTGAGGACATCCCAACAATTTACTCTCAGGAAGTGACATAGACAAAAATGCTTGAAGGGTTTTTTGCACTTAGTGACTTTGGATCTTGGCATGTTCTCCTTTCTCCTCAACTCCAGTCCAGAAGAAGGGAAGACACTCTGTCCTCTGCTTTTTCTGCAAGTGGTGGTGTCTTTTTTTCATGTCATTGCCTTCTGGGAAATAAATCTTGTGAATTTACCTCATCTGACTTAAAAATGCTGCATGGAAAGTATGTATTTTGTGTTTTTTGAAGACGCATTCTTGAAATTCTTGCTTTTGTGTTTTGTGACAAGTCCCTGTCCAGAATAAATCAGAAGTTCTGCTGTATTCTAGTTTCTGTTTATATATTTCCACAGACCCAAACCAAGTTTTTAAGCAAGAACTGGTGAGTTCAAGTTTAAACTTCTCCAAAGAAATGATGAAAGTCTGGGGTCTGATCACTTATTGAAAAAGTGGAAAATCATTGTCCTCTAAAGGCATCTCAAATTAGACACTAAATACAGAAGCAATTGAAATGGCCAGTCATTTGAAAGATTTACTGTCAATATTTCAACTCAAATAGAAATACTTCTACTGAGCCTATGGAAACGGATGTTCTAGTTGATATAAGGCATTCATTTTTTCAGGAAGATTTTGACAAGGTTGAAAGATTAGGAAAAGGAACTAAGCTGTCATGGCATAAAAAGGAAGGTCAGCGCAAGGATAAAGAATTTCTTAAAGACAGGCAACAGAGTAAAAATAAAGATTTTTTCACAATGGGGAATCATCTGTGGATCCCTAGAGAGACCAGGGTTCAAAGCTGAGCTGCTCAACACCTTCTCAAATGGTCCAGAAAAAGAGATGAACAATGAGATAATAGTATTTGCTAAAATAAAGGTTGAGTTGATAAAATGGCTTGCAGGAATCATATCTCAGACTGCCTGAGAAGAGAACAAAAATGTCTGAAAATCCCAAGGAGCTGAGTGACTAAAGGAAACAATAGCTCAATATCTCTTAATACAAAGGGGAAGATTACCTAAACCAGCTTGATCTGTCAGTACACAGTGGCAGGTTCTTGTCTAGCTATTGAGACTCAGGAAATAAAATTTGAGCTCCCTGTAGGCAGTTTTATAAATATGTGGGCACAGTGCTTGGCAGTATTCAAAAGATAAGAGACCATTAGGAATCTGTAGGGAAGTGAGAGATAACATGGTGCTGTGTAAAACCACAGGGCAAACACTTAGATTTTGCCCCACTCTGTCCTGGATGTAACAGAAGTGGAAAAGGTTCTAAGGAAAACAACAGGATGAATCAAAGGAACTGGGAATCCCCAAGGATATGTTGATAGGCTTAAAATAAACTAAGGCAAATATTTACAGGATGCATAATTAAAGCACAAAGCTTGTAGCCACAGGATAAAGGATGGAGGTTTATAAGCATGGTTAGTGTGAAATAACAGCAACACAGATTCCCAGAGGAGTGTTCCATCAAAGATAATTGCATGTCAGCCTCCTAGGTCAGACTTTCCTCTAGCTGCTGACTGTCTGAGATTGTGTCAGGGAAGTACCACTCTTTTCAAAATTTCTAATACAGACCAGGCTCAAGTCTGTCACTGTCATATTTTCTGGAAAAATCCCTTCACCAGGATTCTTCTCCTGGGAAGCTGAGAAGCCTCGGAGAAAAATGAAAAACAATAATTATCTGATTTGCTTCTCCTGTGTTTTTCTGCTTTGGAATATGGTTTGGACATTGTTTACCAACAGGTGCATGTTTGATTGGTTTGTGAACTATTGATGTGAACTATTGATGTGAACTATTGATGTGAATTATTTTGTGAATTGTTTTGACTTAATGACCAATCACGGTCAGAATGAGTCGGGACTCTGGAAGGACTCACAAGTTTTCATGATCATTCTTTTTAGCCTTCTGCCTGTATCCTTTCTCTATTCTTTAGTATAGTTTAGTATAGTATTCTTTAATATAATATCATAAAATAATAAATTAGCCTTCTAAGAACATGGAGTCAGATTCATCAGTTTCCTGCCTTCGATGGGGACCCCAGAAACTACCACACAAGTCTTCCCAGCAGGGTATGCAAAATTGAATTTTGCTTCTCCCAGAATGAGGGGAAGGGGCTGGACTAGGTTGAAGTGTGCAAGAGAACCTGCATGCCTCAAGGGTTAGCAGATGTGATGGGGCAGTCACAAACAGCCCTCCAGAGTAGTGGGAGATTGTTACTCACTGTATTTGCTGGCGTAGAAATGTTCTGCTTGAACTGAGACGCATCTTCGGCTAATTGGGCTTCTGGCTTGGCTTCATCTGGTCTTTCTTACACCTACTGCTGTGGCATAAAAATTTATTGGTGAATTTGTGCCTCCTGCTTTCAAGTGCTAGGCTTCCGAATATATCCTCATCTGCTGGATCGAGTGTCTGAGGTATATCACTTCATCCAAAATTCTTCATATGATCACCCAGAAGGTGAGCATATGGAACCTGGAACCTCAGTCTCTCTGACCAAACTATGCATCTTTCTTTTCAAGATCCCAGTGATAAATTCAAGATCTGATATTTCAAGAGCTTTCAGTTGCTGAAACTAATTTCACAGCTCATTTAATAGGCAGACTTCTCTGTCTCTAACCACATGTAGTAATTTTCTTTAATCCTGTGATTCAGATGTATCCAGTAATAAAATCTCTTCTATTTGAATCCCCAGCTGATTTAAATGGTCATTTTTGCCAGCTGTCCTTGAATCTTCTACACAGAATCCTGATTTAATACAAGGGGAAAGAAAAAAGAGCTTCTTTGTCTATCAAAAGAACATGAACTAGATTTGAGGTTTTCAATGATGAGATAATAGGTGTGAGCTGACCCAGAGAAATTCATTTGCCTGGATAACTGTGACTTCCATGCCACACATTTCTCTACTACTTATGAGCAAATATTAGACTGAGTAATCCCTTTGAAACAGGCATTAAAAAGCTTCTCTCAGTCATTAAATCCTTTCATTGCCTCATTAATTCTAGTAGTATAATCTGGTTTTGATTAACCAGGTTGTTAAGCATCCAGTGTCGAACACTGATAAAGAGGGAGAATTTGCTTTACAGATCACAGACATGTAATTATGTATCTCAACACAGCTGATAAAGTGTGAGAAATTACCTGCAGCCCCACAGAAACCCCCCCAGCACATTAGCACCAAGTAATCTGTGACACCTTCACAACAATAGGTACATATTAACATGTCACAGGAGCCTTTGATCCTTCCCTATGAAAATGTTCAGACTGAAACTCGAGTTATGTAGAATAGAAACTGAAAAAGTTTAATTGATTTATCTAAGATACTGTAGACTTATACTGGGGGCACACTTGGAAAAGTTTTAAGAATGTTTGACAGTGACTTAGTTTCACACATGAATTCCCAGATTGAGCTAAAGTGTAGGCATAAATTTAAAAAGGCAAGCATTTTTCTATAGCATATTGAAAAATAATTTTAGTGAGATGAATATATCTTTTACTACAGACATAAGGAAGGGTGACACTTTAAAACATTTAAATAGCTGGAGCTGTAAGTAGATACTGAGCAGAAGTACACATAAGGAAGTTCTGGAAATGGTGCAGGATATCAGCATCTTTAAATATTCAGAAATACAGTACAGAGTCTTAGGTTCATGGAAATTTAAAAAATGAGTGAAAAAAAATGGACTTGATTCCCTTAGAGGATTTCCTTTCCACTGCAGAATGGAGTAAGGTGCAGGAAAAGCAGACAGCTTGGATTTCTTCTGTGGCTGATGTCATGCTTCACTTCAGCTATACTTCATAGGTGTCTGATAAATCTCCATGGATGCTTTCCCTTTGAAAATTTTTATACTGATGATGCACTTTCATTTTAAATAGGGAAGCATATTGGAACTTTATTATCAATCTCAGTGAAATCCTTAATTAAAAAGTCAGATGGCTGCCTGCCTTGTTGCAAAACCAGAGGAGCCAACACTAATTTATGTACACTGTCAAACAGGCATAATTATGCTGCTGGTAGACTTGCAGATGGTGAACAGTAAGAGCACAAAAACAAGGGTCAAAACACAACCACAGGTCACATCTTTCTAGCCAAATGTTCACCAGTCAACTCTTCTATACACATATTTCCTACAAAGTTTCTGAGGAGAAAGATGTTTATTGTTTGGAGCTAGCTGTGGAGTTTTTAAGTGCTTTTGTTCATATGATACATGCCAAAACTTCTGAGATCTTTTTTTGCCCAGACATTCAGGCTGTACCACACTGAGAGTTGTATTTCCAGGAACAGAAGTACAGCCCCCAGTGTGGACTTGGTTATTATGATTTTCCTATGGATTTTCCTATGATTTTCCATGATCCATAGGAAAAGCTGTTGTCAAATATCAGAAAAGTGCCTTATAAGTTGAGACACCTCCATATAGTGCCCTATATGGGAAAACTGACACTTCGTGCAGATCTGAATTCATCCAAGGGCAAACTATTATGCTGACACCTAGAAAAAGCAGAGGGCTGGTTCTGTCTGTCCATCTCCTTCAGGGAATGGGCTTTTGTCTCTTGATCCCTGGCCAATTCCCACATTAGGGCTTCTCTATGAGGAGCTGTAGAGTCTCTTTAAATGGATCCGTGGGTCACATTTCTGTACTCTGTGTAAAGGAGTGGTTGCTGTTTTCTGAAGGGTTTGTAAGGCAGAAGAACCTATGTCCAATCTGTCTAACATGATTTCCTTGCTTCCCTGCTCCTTCTATGTCTATGTTTTATTAGTAGCTTAGGTAATCCACGGTGATTCTGAAACCAACAAAGTAAACAGTCTCCAGAACTGATGTACTCTGTGGCTCTCACAGTGTTTTGACTGTGACATGTTTGATGCAGGAACAATTTGTACAAAACCTGCCTCTGAGAGATCCCACCTGATTATTAGATAGTTCCAGTGCACAACTGTGCAACCAAGAGCAGCACTTCTGACACTAATAATATCTTTTATCATTTCTGCTTTTCAAAAAGCAAAACATGAACTGTCACTCTGAGTAAGCTGTGTTTTCTAAATTATGTCATCTCTTTTGTCCCTGCTAATTCATATGCTGTTTTCTTAGATTTCAGCTTCATTGAGCTTTTACTCTGCCTGGGTGTATCAGAGGTGGAAGGAGAAAATTTGTTCTGTCAGTATTGCTCAGGTGCTGCACATGAGAACAATAAGCTTCAGCATGCTACAGCTGACCCTGTAACAGAAAAAATAAATATATTCACAAATAATTTGCAGTTAAACTGTGAATAGGTGGTGCCCAGTGACAGGACCAGAGACAGTGGGCACAGGCTGAACACAGGAGATTCCTCTGAACATCAGGAAAAGCTTTTTCTTTTACTGTGAGGGTGACCAGGTGCCTGCACAGGTCACCCAGAGAGGCTGTGATTCTCCATCCCTGTAGATACTCTAAAGCCATCTGTAAGTGGTCCTGGACAACTGGCTCCAGTTTAAACAGGGAAGTTGGACCAGATGACCATCACAGGCCCTTCCAACCTTGAACATTCTGTAGGCTATGCTTTAGTTTGGGTGAAGTTACCCAGTCCAGCACTACGTCTTTCATATTCATTAACCAGTAAGAAATCTATTTGCTACTCACCAGTTCCCCCTTATGGGAATTATCATGTGAAACTGCAGTGGGAAAGCATATTTTGCATGTCCAGTACTGTTACTCATATGTAATATACTGTTACTGAGTATATTCAGAATTCTATCTAAGACTAAAAGACTCTTTGATAGTATTGAACCAAGTTTGTTATTTTATTGCACATTTTTCTGCACTACAACTGTAATTGAAAGAGCAGGATAGCTTTATCTGTCATAGTGTAACAGATTCCCTTCTTCTTTTGCTTTTTTCGACCAAGATTAATCAATTTAGTTGCTGGAGGGAACTGAACATTTTCTGTTTTGTACATCAACAAAACTCTCATTTTGATGGCAAATCCAAAACTTACATCCCATCCCAATTTTAGAACAAGAGGAAGATTTTGTGGCAAATCCAAGAGCATTCCTGAAGTGTTACACATCTTTCCTCTCAGTACTGCTACAATTTGTCATTAACTCCATCCATCTCCTGTCTACTGGATGATGAGTAAATCCATCAACTGCATACTGCTAAAATTCCTTCAGTCATCTAGTTAGAGGTGAAATATCACAACACACACTCAGTGCTTTCTGAAATTTTAATCTACTTAACCCAATTACATAGTAAGAGATAATGCTGTATGTACAAGTGCTGAGTCTGCAGTGGCAGAACGCAGCAAGTGGCAAATCAGAAAGCAGCACTTTTTTGTCTCCTCTAAGTAGGAGAATTGTGCTCCAGATGCACAATGGCTTTGATTAGCTGTCGTGTCCTTAACTGGGGGGGACAATGCTGGAGTTTCCTTCCTCAGTCTTCCTTTCTCTGGTGGGGGCTCTGACTATCTTTCATTCCTTTTGTTATCTTCCAATTTTCACTATGCAGGGGATATTTTATCTGTGTTGGCTGCATGTCCTTTGTCCTCAGTTGTCTTCTTTTCTCAAAATTGCATTGCAGTAATCAGAAATTTTGTAAGCTGTGTTTGTGCTCTTGTGGTGTCACCTTGTGCTCATGCACTTTGTCCCTCTGTGATCAACCTCTGCTTGTGTTCTCCATGGCCCATACACAATTTAGAGGTTTATTGAGGTTTATTGAACTGAGAGGTTTATTGAAGCTGTTTCTCAAAACATACTCCATTTTCAGGCTGGATCCCAAGATTATGTTACCATATGAAACAACTCTTTCTTCAATAGTACCAAAAATGTTTTGCTATTGATTTTCCTATGAGGTGTAATTGTAGTTCAATACATTTTTTATTTTTCACCCAAAACCAGAGCAACATCTATTCACAATGAAACCAGATGAAAAAGAGAAGTAAGTTGGAATGGGGAAAGATACAATCATATTATCCTTTGGTTTGACATTAGAGATTAATTTTTATAGCTCTCTTTATGAAAAAATAAAACAACCATACCTGACCAGGCTGCATGGATGCCTCTGTTTTCCACAATTGTCTCAAACTCTTGACAGATTCATCCACATTGGCTGGAGGTTTGAAAGGTTGATTGTCCCAACAGATTTTTAGAAATAAGCAATGAAGGAAAAAAGGAAATCCTGTAAAAGGTTCACTTCTTAGAAACATCAGGAAATCCTCACAGCAATCAATGAAATTACAGGAAATAAAAAATTTTTTGGATCTGCTGCCAAAATTTACAGATTTTTTTCTTTAAAAAAGTAGTGAAACCTTTTCTCTTCATCTATCCCAAGGTCAGCAAAATTCATACTTCTGAAACAAAAGGAAGTAGGCTTGAAAGCAATAAAAACATAAATTTTCCATCTGATTGCTAAAAATTACTTTATCTGTTGCCTGTTTTCCCATTTGGGCTGCACAGTTTCATGAAATGGCACCAACTTTTAGGACTCCCAGGCTCTTCCTGGGCTGCAAGGGAGTCTCTGTTCCATGGGAATTTCTCTGGGGCTGCCGGGGGGGACCCCTTCTCTGAGCCTGCAGCTCTTCCTGTCCTCCCCCTCCTCCAGCTCCCCTTGGGGTCCCTCCTCAGCTCCTCCTCCTGTACTGCTGTCACCTTTGGCCCTTGCTGGAACCTGGTTGTATCCAAGATCCTGCAGCCCCACTGCCACCCCCCAGGGCAGGGACACCCTGTGCCATCTGAAATACAGAACCTGGATGTGCAGTCTAGAAGAGGATCCATGCTCATCCCATGGGCATTTTACTGCCCAGTGAGATCAAGAGAAAAATTTAATATGTCTTTTCCATAGTTAGCTGGCAAGGTTAGGCATTTCTAGTGAATTGGGACATATTGCAAAAGGAGTTGATGTTTTTATACTCCATTAACCAGAGCAGAGCTGATTAAATATATTCCAGGGCTCAGAGGCTTGCATCATTGAAGAATTTATTCTGGAGTTAGTGCAAAAATTGAGTCAGTGCAAAAGAAAAATCCAAGATGATATGACGGTCCATCAGATGATGCCCAAATTCAACTTTGGTTTATGTCTTTGAGATATATAAATTTTCTTTTCAGCTTTTAGTATATCCAGCATTAGTATGAAACTTCATTTTTTACCCTATATCCATTTCAAATTGCAACCGAAGAAAATGCATCGGTTCAAGCCATCAGCCTAAGCTGATGGATATTTTCTGCTTCTCTTCAGTGCACTTTAAGATAGACGATTTATCTTTATCTTACATTAAGCATCTGTGAAGAACTATAAAACACTTTAGAGTGGCTAAAAATTCCCAGAATTCAATGGGAATATTTTCATTCAAACTGCTGAGGTTTTTGCACAACATTTTTCACAATTAGGGACACAGCACTTTCAAAGGCCGAGTTATCAACGTGACTGTGCTGAGGATACTGTGGGCATGATCTGAACTTAAACACTGGTTCAGTTATAACTGCAACTTACTAATCTTCTATCTTAAGGATGAAAACAAGTTTTAACCAGAAAATATTGTTTGATTCTTCATGACTTTGCTTGCTCTTGACTAAAAGCAAAAGCTGATCTGAATCTGAAGCATTTTCTCTTCCAAATGAAGTCTTCCATTATAAACAATTACAAATGCATAAGGAAGGTGATGTAGGTCACTCAACTTATTTTTTTTCTTGAAGTTTCTCTTTATTCTCTCCCAAAACCTTCAAGGAGTGGAATTGTTAGGAAAGCTCCAGAATCCAAGAGCTGTGCATTATGCTGGAGATTCAGTGATGAATGGTAGATTACAGCAATATCACTCCAACCATAATCTTTTCTTCTCCTGTTGTCTGTCATGAAAATGAAAACACTGAAGGAGTACACAGAGATTTTTCCTATCCTCAGTTTAATGAGAAAAATCATAACTCTTGTTACAAGTGCTTTCTTCCTTCCTTCCTTTTCTCTTTTTCTACAGTAATGTGTCATCTCTCAACCCAGATAGTAAATTGTTTGAAGAAATTACAATCTCTGATATAAGGCCCCTATTCTACTTTCAGTTACTAAGTAAACAATCTAAAAAGAAGAATTTATATAGCAATATAATAACAGAAAATGCAGCAGAAAACACCAGCATAAAAAAGTTATTGATAGGAAATGTAATGACATTGCCAACTTCAGCTCTATCTTATTTTATTTACACATAGGGTAATGAATTCGACACAAGCATTCACACTACTTATAGAGGGAATATTTCAGAATGTTTCAAATTAAGGGAGGAACCTCTTCATTATTTTCAAAATCAACACAGCTCTTCTTAACCTCTGTAACCTTCTGTGGTTGGAGAGTTATAGGCCCCTGTCCAGTTTTTTCCTTTTCTTGGATTATCTTTGTCACATCAGGGAATGAATATTTACTAGGATCCACTTCCAGCTTCTCAACTTGTCCACTCCTGAGACAAGAGGGAAATAAATGGAAAAAAACATCATTTCAGTGTCAAATATAACAGGACTGTTTAAATTTATTATGTGATTCCATGGTTCTATTTTGGGCGCCTGCCTATAAACACATGGTATGAGGGTTGTTACTGAGTACAATTAAACCAGGGTTAAGAGTTCTTGTAACTTGAGAATTGATTGCTAAATAAAAACCCAAAGTGTAAACACATGAAAGTAATACAAAATCTTAAGATTTTGTACAAAAGAATCCTTAGTCTCCAACTTCAAAAGTTAATTTTAGATAGCTGTAATTCCCTTTATATCAGAGCATGGTGATTGCTGGTATCACAGTACAAATGGCTGGCTTTTGATGTAAGATCATTTTTTTTAATCCAAATTTTTTTTCTTCTCTTCCTTTTTACACAGTTCCTTCTCACTGATTGTCTATTAATTTCTAGGTGTCAGGTCCATCTTTGGAAAACAGAAATACTTGCATTTATACAGAAAATACAAGTGTAGGGACTTGTCTGCCTTGATCAGCTAATTTTTATATTTTGGCAATCCTCACCATGTTTTTATGATGAAAAAAAATTACATTAAATTAAAAGTTAGAGTTTTAACACAATTTTCATATTCTATTTCTATTAAGGATACTCTTTCAGATGACACTTAGAAATGGCCACTCATTAAGGCAACCTATCCACATCACATGATGATCAAATATGTGAAACAGACTGTCTGTCTTGCAGCATTTAATCTCATTGTTTATTTCTAAGAGAGGAGCTCAATGATTAAACTGAAAAAATCTAACCTGCTTTCATGCAATTTGTAATTGTTTACATGGAAAAAATGGCAAAACGGAAATTTAATTGTACAATTATGTTTAATTTCTTCAAATTACAACATGATTTGTACATCTTCATGCTCCATTTTATACTGAGTCACAGTTCCCAGCTCAGCATTAGAAAAGACAGTGCCTCACCCTTCAGAGATGTGAGAAAACTGTTTACCCAGGAGACCAGAAAGGCTCCTTAGAAATAGAACAAACAAGGGGGAGGCAGAATTCTGTCTGCGTGACAGAATCCATTTTATGCATGACAACACAGAAAATGAAAATTTGAATATAAAGTACAGCAAAAAATTTTAAACTGAAAATACACCATCTTTAGTTGTTAAAATAGGGAGAGCTTAGCAGGGCAGCTTCCAGATTCTGCCAATGCTTCTCCATCAAGGCTCTGGGAGATATGAACAGGCATCCCAGCCCTCACTGAGAGCAGGAAGGGCTCCTCCAGGAGCTCCAGACGAGGCAATCACCAGCCTAACCACCTCTTTCAGCTCTATGCACTAGATTTTTCTTGTACCAAAAGAATAATTTGATAATTTTTTTCTGAGCAGAAAACAGCCAGAGAAGCTAGCTGCTTTAATAACCTGCATAAATCTTTTTCAAATAGTGGCATAAGCAAAAATTACTCAGAGTAGAATTTTATGGGTAATGAAAACAAATACAAGAAAATTCTTATTTCTTTACTCTGAACATTCTTCAATTTATAATGCTAGATTTTTTTTCTGATATTGCACTATACTATTTAATGAAACAAAAAACTGTTCATTTGTGGCAACACTCCAAAAAATGTTCATCCCCCAAAAGTAAACGGCATTTTTTTCCCCCATGTAATTTATGAAATGTGCTGTGACCTGGAATTACTTTATCAGTAGCTGTTGGTGAGATCACAAAGAGAGCAGACCCTTAAACTAATCATTTACCACTAAGCTGAGGCACCTCAGAAAAAGCTAAAAAAGCACAAACATGAGAATAAATTAGGCTCAGCTTGCGCCTCCATCACATGCTAGAAGAGAATTTCCTTAATATGAAGTATTTCAATTAGCAGTGGTATCTCACATTTGTTCAACAGCTCTAAAATTGTAGAAATTGTCAGTCATGAAAACACAATAATGGAGTTTGAATATCTTATTGCTTAATAGCAGAATACACTTCAGCATTCCAGAAATAAATTAACAGTGAGTGTCATAAGTAACAATCCACATCAACAAGCTATGACAAGGTTATTGCATCATCTCAAAATTGCAACAATACATGTAATCTCAAAGTAAGTTAGCAACAGGCAACAGGTAAGACTGGGAATCACACACAGTGAATTTTTCCAGAAAGGAAGTGGATTTTCATGTACTTGCATGAACATGATCAAACATTCTGTACTCGTTTAGTAAAGCTCCACAGTGCTATCCCAGCTACTACAATACAACAATTGGCTGACAGCAAGACTCTGCTAGGCTGAAATCAGTGCAGCTGCAACACAGATCTACTGCTCTCATCATGCAATCTATGCAAAAGAGGTTGGGTATTGATGAAGTCAAGGTCATTTTATGAAGAAAGAACAAGGGTTTTTCCACGTAATTAACAGACTAAAAATCATCTTGTCGCTGAAGCTCTTCCATGAGCAATGGTAAAACAGCTGTTATGGAAACAAAAATATTCCTTGAAGCTAGAGAACATACCTGAAAACCTCAGTGTTTGCAAACTATTTCAAGTTCAGGTCTAAAAACAGATGAAGTTCACAGTTTTTATGGCACTGCTACCTGCTGCTGAGTGTTCTCAACCTAAAAAATTATGTTCAAACACTAGAGCACCACACAAAAACAAATTAAATCCTTTATTTCCTCCTGACATTTTCTTCCCTTTGAAAGGCTATTTCTACCTCCACACAGTTTTGTTAGGCTTTTAAAGAACAAAATTAGAAGACGCCCCAAAAATAAAGTTTTGCATATCTATAGCAGCCTGCTGAACAATCTGGTGTGTGACATACGGCATATCTGATAATTTCTTATTCATATCTGTATTTCTTGATAATTTACACTTTTATTTACACAGTCTTTAATCCCCATACTTGATATTTAAATTATATTTCCCTGTGTCAACTTCTGAATTTCAATAAAATTTAGATTGCTAGAGATTCCTCATTTCTGGGTTTCTGGATCTTTGATCCAGAATATATGGTTATTGACATGTGACTGAAAGTTTCCTTTCTGGTATCAGGATATAAATATAAAGATATTTAGGAGTCACAACCAAGCACTTTGAAGAGGCACTTTTTCAAATCTTTTAATATTGTGAATGAAACAGGACAAAAAATCATTATCACCCTAGACAAAGTACTAATAAATCCTTTTCTTAAATAAGAAAATACACTGATTCCAGTATATGGAATGACATCTCTTTTGAGAGCTTAGAGCTTAGACAATTCTTTATTTAGGTGTGTTAAAAATTTATGGTGAAGGTAGGACACTTGCCATACTCTGGTCTCAATTTTTGAAATTATAAGCTTAGAAAAAATCTACTAGGTAATCTAAGCAAATAATTATGTACCTAGAAAATGAATTCCTCTTTCATTGTGTAAGAGACCTTTTAAATCTCTGTATATGTGTGTATCTAGAATGAAGCTGTCACTAGTGTGTTCAGAATCAGTGGGAAGACATGAATACTGGTAGAATCAAATGCATTTGTAAGGGACAAAACAACACTGAAGAATAACTAACAACTCAGTGGTAAATGCTCTGATAAAGAAAAGGCTGATATCTAGGTCATTCTGTTCTAAAAGACAAATACATTTCACAAATAGGATTCACCAAACTAAGAATATATATATGACTAATGTCCATGTTTCTAAAAGGTAGACAGAAAATCATAGCCACTGTGACATTTTCAACTTCACTGTTCCATCCCTTTCCTTCTTTTGAGTAATCACTTCAAGATACTAAATTTTAAACTGACCGTACCTGCAAGCAAGAAATATGCTCCAATATCTGTAATATGCAAATTGACTCTGAATTTCTATATGTGGCTATAATACCATCTTATTTTCTCTCCTTTCACTGTTAAATTTGTCAGCCAAACTTGAAACTCTTAAACATTTGGGAAACATATACTGAAAACTGACTTTATTCTAACAAAGTTTTTTCAAAGTTATGGAATGGTAGAAAGCAACTTTTAAGTGCACGTCTTTCCTCAGACTTTTGACCTTGTCCCATCTGCACAACCAAAAATAACTTTAGACTGCAGTGATCAGGAACTAACTGAAGTGTTCTCTTGAGAATGCTTTCTCCAGAAGGGCACGTTTCTGAAGCCTTCTCACCTTTATTATAGTTAAGGATTATCAGATGTCAATGCGCAAATTAGTTTTCTGCAAATCACTTCTGAGGAACCTCACGTTTTGTTCTCCTAATTAGTCAAATGATGGAGATGTACACCCTCTACTTTGATTAGCTCCAGGCCTCTATGAGAATTCAAATTACTCCATATTTCGAGATTAGTTTGATTAAAAGGCACTTTCAGCATGTTGCTTAGTCATATCTGACTACAGTTTCTGGTTAAGAAGCCAAGTGAATTACAGTTCCTATGATTCCTCTTTCCTACACAATATTACTTGCATTCTAAAAGTTCTCAATGTCTTCATGACAGCTAGTAAACTTCATTACCATAAAATATTAATTCTGCAAACTGTTCAGCTCTTAAGATTTGTGATCAAAATCCAGGTATTTATCAAAAGTATCACATCTAATTAGAACTGATAACTGTTATGAATAGAAAATTGTATTTTTTTTTAAGTTTCAGAGTTAAAAAGAAAAAAAAAAGTCTAACCGGTCAGACTTCTTTGGGTGTGCTGCCAAAGAAAAAGTTCCTAATTACCTGTTAATGGCCGGTGATTAACTATTGTTCCTCTGATGCTGGCCGTTTGCCAAAAAGATACCAAGGGAAACCCTCCAGGGTAAAGAGAATGGGCAGTGACACCAGAGACAACATGCAAATGAGAAATGCATTGCACCCTGGGTTTTTACAGTTTTACAGTTTTTACAAGAAAAACCCCTAAAAATCACGAGCCAACAAGTGACTTAAGTGACGTCTAAGGATGGGAGCATAGTCCCGTACCTGCTTGGACCTTTTTGTTTCTCACCCTAACTTAAAAAGAAACTGATTAAAGAGACACCCCAGGTTTTTAAACAAACAAGCTAAGGACTCCACGACTCTCCCGTGAGGACAGAGTCCCCAGCTCTGTCTGCAGACCAGTGGACAAAGCTGCATCATCCTCCTCCTTCGTGCCACGCCTGGGAGCAACGGCGGCGAGGGCGCAACCCGTCGATTTCTCCCCTCC
Organism: Passer montanus; assembly: GCF_014805655.1. NCBI lineage: Eukaryota > Metazoa > Chordata > Aves > Passeriformes > Passeridae > Passer > Passer montanus. Next base: position 8,908,473 of record NW_024368041.1, read on the forward strand.
TGAGCTGATTCTTCTTAATAAAGGCATTAAAAAGGAGAAGATCTCCTGCCCATTTATTTCAATAACTGACTTTTCATTTGTGATCTTTGCACACATTTACTTATCTGTCATTCAGGCCACTCTTCAGATGCACTTGTCTTTCTTTACATTGAAATGTTTGTGCTTGGTTTAGACACTGAGAATTTGGCTTCTGAAAGATCACATAAATCCCCTTGCAGCTCTTTCAGATCAGTTTATCTGCAACATCATTCAGTTTCTGACCTCATCTTACCTCCTCTTCCCAGTCCTGAGGAAATTACTCATTTTGTTCTACTGTATTTCTCTTCACAACACAGAGTTCTCCCCCTTCCAACTCATCACATCCCTCCATGAAAGATGTAGGAATTTAAGACTGGGAGAGATTTTCAGCCATTCAGTCTGTGGAAAGGCAGTATTCTGACGCTTCACAAGGCCTGCTTTAAGAATTCAAATTAGAACTTCTCACTCCCAAAGAAAGATTCCTACTCTTAGATCTACAATTTTTTTCCCACAGATTTTATCTTTACTTTTTCTCCACCAAAATGAACCAAGCTAAATCAGGGTCATCCAGTAAAACAGAGCTTTGCAGTATGTTTCATCATCAGTAACATCTCAAGTGAGATGGCTGTAGGAAATTTTTGAAATAATCAGTCTTTTATTCTTTATTTGTTAATAAGCAAAGAAAAGCTCAACTAAAACCAAAGACTTCTCCAAGAAAAGTAAAGTAATGCTTGTTTATCACTGAAACTGCAAACCATACAAGAAGTTCTGTTAATGAGTCTTTTCATGACATGTTTGCTAGAAAAAGATTGAAATTAAAATCCAATACAGTAATTAAAAACATTCAAGTTTTCTCAGTCTGAAGTTCAATATAACTTACAGGTTATTTTATATATTTTATGTCTCTCACAATTAGTGAAATTTGATTGAAAATGGATAGCCTGTTCAGAGGCATTTAGGGGCTCCACCAGCAGACAGAGGTGGACAATCCAGCAGCATATTTTTCTTTTTTTTCCTCCTTAGGAATCCAGAAGGAAAAAACCTCAAACCAAACCAAATAAAACAAAAACAAAACAAAAAATTGCCAAAAGCCATTCACTGCCACTAAGAACTGATTCCAGTAGAATGTAAGTCAGATTTCCAACCTAATGCATTACATGGCATTCTCTAGAGCACGTGCTGACTTGTACCCAGTGCACTCCTGCAAAGCTAAGAGGGGAAAAGACACAGAGCAGTCAGATTTGCAATGCTTGAACTACTAAGATAGGAATCACCTCTACTTTACATTCCTTATTTCAATATAAAAAGTGTGTATAGATCAGAATTTCTTGATTAGTTTTTAATTCTGCAGAAGTTGCTAATCCATTCCTTTGCTTCTTCAAATTAAACCATTTCTCTGGCTACATTTCTCAACCTCTCTGTATATAAAGATCTACAGTAATAAAAAAAAAAAACCAAAACAAAACAAATAAAAGCAAAAGAAGAAAACTCAAAAAATTAAAGAAAAAAGTTGTATTCTTATGAATATTTCATTACTGGAGGAACTCAAATGTGTGTATATTTACATTTAGAGACATTTTGTGTTTATTTTTTTTCTTCTCCAACACACTAAATGAAGAATAGTCTAAAGGTGAAGGTATGAGACAAGGACTGTTGACTTTATGTAACTGTTACTCTTAAGGTTTCCTGTACAACTTTAGAAAAGTCAGCTTCTACCTATCTCTGAATTTCCCCTATGCAGCTATGGAGAACTCAGCTCTGGTATCTTACAGCTGAACTGTAAGGCCAGTTCCAGTAAGGAATGGCACACTCAGCTACTGCATTAATAGAGGCTTTGTAAATATAATGGATCAGTCTATTATTTTTATATTAGTCTGAATATTATAGATCAGTATAATTCCTTCCACAGAAACTTGCCTCTTTGAAGGCTCCAAATACAGTTTCATATACAGTCACAGAAGAAATCTCTCATACATGGCAGAAGTAATGACAGTATCATCATGTAATCTAGCTAACAAGAGTTAGAGATTTAAAGCTCTGCATTAAAGTTTGGCAGATTATATGTCTGACAGCATTTAGCTAAGACATCTGTAGCTGTCAAGTACAATCACTGTAATGAATGTTCTTCTGTAATCTAAGAGACAACTATTCAGCAAATTTTTAACATCTGGCTAGTCAGCGACTTTTCAGCTAAAGAGGTCAAAACATACTATTTTTAGAAAGATCTGTAATTCAAAGACTCTTTTCCTACTTCTACTTTTGTGGTATATATTCCTGTAATATTTTAATCCTTAAAATCTGCAGGAAGCATATTGTTAAAACTGCACAGAAATCAAACACAAATTTTTGGAGTTTCACTATGCCACAGAACATCTAGTTCATCAGCTGGCAGGAAAGGGCACCATTTCACATAATTACCTCCATGCTTCTATGATTATTTAAATATTTACTGTGCAGCCAAAACTTAAGGCAGAGAGTTCTAAGGAAATACATTTTCCTAGTCCACAAGTTGTTTCTTTAACTTATTTTCTTGTAATGGATTTAAAGATTTAGCTGCATTTTGTGGGAAAGCACTGTTCCTTTTGCAAGCAAGAGTCATGGAATAGACTCACAGAATAGTTTGGGATCGAAGGGAATTTCACAGGTCATCGAGTCCAACCCCTCTGCAATGAGCAAGGCACATCTTCAAGCAAATCAGGCAGCTCAGAGTCCCATTCAACCTGACCTTGAATGTTTATAGGGGTGGGGCACTCATCACCTCTCTGGGCAGCTGGTGCCAGTGTTTCACCACCTTCATAACAATTCTTTCTTATATTTTCCCCCTCTTTTACTTTATGTAACAATTTTTTAAAAAATTTTAAAATTTTTTAACAATTATGCCTTGAAATCTGTCCCCATCTTCTTTAGGAGATTCTTTTTAGTGTGAAAGGCTGCTAGAAGGTCCCCCTGAAGCCTTGTTTTTTCCAGACCAAAGAACACAGGCTCTCTCAGCCTTTCCTCATATGAGAGGTGCTCCCAGCCCTCTGATAATTTTTGTGGCCTTCCTCTGGATTGGCTCCAGCAGATCCATGTCTTTCCTGTACTAAGGATTCCAGAGCTGGATGCAGAACTCCAGGTGGGGTCTTGATAGAGCAGAGCAGAGAGGGAGTATCCCCTTCCTCAACCTGCTGTCCATGCTGCTTTTGATGCCACCCAGGACATGGCTGGCTTTCTGGCCTGCAAGAGCACACTGCCTGCTCATGCCCAGTTTTTCATTTACCAGTATCCTCAAGTTCTTCTCAGGGCTGCTCTCAATCCCTTCTGTTCTCAGCCTTTATTTATACCAGGGGCTGTCCTGGCCCATGTACACCACCTTGCATTTGATCTTGTTCAACACAATGATGTTCATGTGAACTCACTTCTCAAGCTCATTCATATCCTTTTGGATGGCATCCCACCTTCTGGCATGTGAACTGCACCACCCAGTCACCCACAAACTTGCTGAGAGTGTGCTTGACATGAAAATGTACTGATCCCTGAGGGACACCACTTGTCAGTGATCTCCATCCAGAGACTGAGTCATTGCCTACTCCCCTCTGGACACAACCATCCTACCAATTCCTGATCCATTGAACCAACCATCCATCAAATCCACGCCTTACCAAGTTAGAGAGAAGGATGTCGTGGAGAACCATGACCAAGGTCTTACAGAAGTCCAGACAGATGAGAGCTGTAGCTGTTCTCTTGTTCACTGATACAGTCATTTGATCACAGAAGGCCACTAGGTTGGCCTTGCCCTTGGTGGAGCTGTGCTGGCTGTCCTGAATCACCCCTCTGTCCTCTGTGTGCCTCAACACAGCTTCCAGGAGGATCTGTTCCACGATTCCCAGGCAGAGTAGAAAACCCAAAGGTGAGGATGATATCCTGTCAGCTGACAAGTTCCTAGCCTCCTTCTTTCTATTCTTTTTTTTAAAAATGGGTGCAATATTTCCATTTTTCCAGTCATCAGGAACTTCACCTGATTTCCATGACTTTGCAAGTATAATGGAGAGTTAAATACGCTCCACTTGACCTAGACCTTCTAAAAATATTTGAAATACTCTGTAATCAGAGTGATACACTGTTGTAATGACTGCTGCTTAAGGAAAGGGTACAGTCATTGGGGCTCACTAGTAACCTCCACAAATTCTTGCAGGTGCCCTCTCATCTTCTCATAAGGCAGATCATCAAGAAAAGAAGTTAATGACTGATTTTTCTTAGAAATAAGAAATTGAAAATAGAATTAATTACAACTGACTCTTGCAGACCCATTTTGTCAGTGTCCTAAATATTGAGACCAAGAACAGCCATGATCCAAAATGCCATTTTTTACTAACTGCTTAGCCTTTTTAACAAGATTCAACACAATAAAATCAAACAAGGAAACAAGTGAAACACTTCAAATATAAATGGATAAACAGCTTAAGGGACTTTGCTGTTACAATATCTTATTCTGGTATGAATACCATTGCTATAGCAAAAGGAAAAGGACAGATTAAAACATGTATCATGGTATTTGTACTTAGGCCAAGTGTTTATGAACCCCACTGTCTATCTACAGTAGCAATTGCTAAGGGTAAAAACAGAAAATAGTGCATCACTGATATTCACTTGCTTTGGGCAGTCATTAATTACAAGACTTCAAGAGCTGGAGTTGACATCATATTTAATAGGATGGATTTGTGTTACAAAACCTTATAGAATTGTTTTTTGAACTTATTTACTAGAGCAGTAGATCAACCTGTATAACACTAGGAAAATCATTCATGAGAGAGATTCAAAATAACTGCTTTCTAAAAGGTTTCCAGAGTTGGGCTCCACAGCAAGGAATTCTGCAGAGGCCATTCTCAGTAGGTGATTTTGTTTCAGTATATATCAGTTAACAACCTGAATAAGCTGATGGAAAAAATGACAGGCAAAAATAAGTGGATTTTTGGCTCTGCTATTGAAGGAGATGACTTTTTAATAAACAGCACCAGACAGGTTATTAATCTAAAGCTTTTAGACATACTTTTACTTGACACTAATCAATATTTTCATATTTTCATCAATAACATAAAAGAACTACAGATTCTGTCATGTGAATAACATACTGATAAAAACAAAACTGATGCAGAAGATAAAAAGGAATTACCTTCTTGTGTTTTTTTGCTGTGTATTGCAGTCAGAATGTTTAATTGAAGCTGAAACTTTTTGCTTAGCCAGGATTATTTCTTTAGCCTAAAATAAAAATAGACAAAACATAATTCTCATAAAAGTTGACACTTTTGCTTGCAAGCATTTAAATAATCTTTCAAAAATAGAAAATTGTGAGTGTCTGCATAAATTTTCTCTTGTGACATTTACTCTTTCTGTTACATTTTAACACTTCACTCAGCATGAAACACAGACATAAGGCAAGTTAAACCAAATTATCTGAATGGAAATATAGTCAAACATTTATAAAATTATACATAAAAGAGTCTTTAAATACATATATCCACTTGTGTTTAAATACATACCATCTTGTTTAGCACCATGTTAATAACACACATTACTGACTGCATTTTGGTTCTGGTGTCCAAGTACACATTCTGAATTATTTTTTTTTAAATCCTCTGCAATCTCCTCACTCAAATGACATGTGACCACAAACTCCCTCAGCTTCTTTGCTAAAGCAGAAACTTAGGTTCAAAGTCCAGATGAATTCCCCTTCTCAAAGAAAACACATCCATCATGATATTTTGGAAGACTGGTTATTGACAAAAGGGTATCTCATTGCAAAAGGAGATTGCAAAAGGATGTCTTGTCTCTTTCTCTTCATAACAACAGCATGGGAGAGGGATCCCTTAAACATCTGAAAGGAGGAAGAACAGGAACTATACCAAGTAGTTCATATTATTGACTGTTTCATAGTCCAATTGATTTGAGAGCAGTCTGTTCCAGAAGCCCTTTGAATTTAGTCTCCACTCTGAACCCCAAATTATAAAAAGACAGAGTCTGTAGCTTCAGTCATCTGTTTCTGGAAATCAGTGTGAAAGGCTGAACCCCTCTGGTTCTGTATATGCTCTGATGACAGAGGTTTCTTTCTACCTTTCCTCTTTTCAAATGTTTGTTGTTTTCAACAGAAATTCATTCTGCTGATCCCCCTGAGACTTGTGCTTCTTACTTTGTCCTCACAGCACACCATCAAGGATGGTGAAGAAAGGTGCTGATTCTGCACTCCTATGAAAATACATCCTTGACAAGAACTGACCTTGGAACTTAGGAAGGGTTAGGATTTGCCTACTTTGGGCCCAGTGGTAAGATAACAGTGTGAAATTTTAAGCCTGTGGTATATAAGAAAATGAACTAAATTAATATAATGAAGCTTTCTGAAAGTTATTCTTTGATACTAATATTTACAATACTAACACTTTGATTTCTAATATTTAAATTTTTGTGTACAGTTTTGGGCACCACAATATAAAAAGACATGAAGCTGAGAGCATATGAAGGAGACCAAAAGGATGGTGAAGGCTCTGGAGGAGAAGCTGTATGAGAAGTGGTTGAGGTCACTTGGTCTCTTCAGCCTGAAGAATGTGGAGGGGAGGCTTCAGTGAGGTCTGCAATGTCCTCATGAGAGGAACAGAATAGGCAGGCACTGATCTCTTCTCTCAGGTGAGCAGTGACAGGACCCAAGAGAATGCCTGGAATTGTGTCAGGGGAGATTTAGGATGGATATTAGGAAAAGGTTCTTTACCCAGAGGGTGTTTGGACACTGTAACCAGCTCCCAAGGGAAGTGGTCATAGCACCACACCTGAAAGAGTTCAAGAAGCACTTTGACAATGCTCTCAGGCACACGGTGTGACTCTTGAGGTGTCCTGTGCAGGGCCAAGACTTGGATTTGATGATCCTGATCATATCCTATGATTCCAACCCAGCATATCCTATGATCCAATGATTAATTAGAAAACAGAAAATGCATGCCTTCTAAGATCATTGTCAAAGGATTCTAGATAGAGATGTTTTAAATAAAATCTAGAGTATATTTGAGAAAACAGAAGGGATATCCGAAAGACATATTTTTATTCATATTTTCAGTCCGTCTTTTTTTTTCCTACAATGGCTTTCTTATTCTACAATGGGAATTTCTCTGAGTAAACAGATTTTCCCTCAAACATATTTATGCTTAAGGATTATTAGATTTCTAGGGTTCCACAGCTGTGTCTCCACATGCCTTTGATGGTAATGAAATATTACTGCATTTACCATACCTAGATAAGTAAGAATTATATAAAGTAATTCTATCAAATAACACTGACATGCATAATACACACCACTCATATTTTTAGATTAATTAAGGAATCTAAATCTCATTGATCTTTAAATTTCTAATCTCTTTTGAAATCCTCTGCAATGAAAAGCTGTCAGCATTCATTTGTGGCTGGTAATATAGTAAAGAATTAATCAAAAGTCCAAATTTTACTCTCTGACTCACTAAACTAAGAAAAAGAAAGTTTTAAAACATGACAGAGGATGTCTCAGAACCCTAAATAAAACCTGCTTGTTAATAACACTGGGGTTTGATGCTTTTACGGAGGGAGTAATTAAAATGTTGGTGTAATGTACTGATGACACTTTATGAAATCATTTATTTAATATGCCAATTTTAGTCAAATTCTATTAAAGAGTCTCCCAGTTTTTCATTTGCCTGCATCATCTGCAAAGATGATGCTGCCAGAGCATAGAGGTTCAAAATCTGAGAAGCTTCATGTCACAAATATTTTTCCCAGAACACAAGGCATGTACAATGTAGTCACTGTTACCTCACTCATGTAAAATCTCCATACAAAGGATTATTGCAGTATAAACACTACACTTTGAAAGTGTCACTATATTATTTCACTGAACATTGTGTCCTTCAGTTTCTTTTGATGACCTTCCAAAAAATGTTGGTAAACACTGCCTTAGAAAGGCACCATTATATGGTGATTTGTTGTATAGCAAGTAATATGGTTAAAAATATGTTTCCAGAAATGAATGTGAAAATTATTCCTTTCTTTTACTTCATGTGGAATTTACTATCTCCAACATCTGTGATGTGAGAAGCTCATCAGAGAGGCAAGGAAAGAGGTTTTGCTTTTGTTTTTAAAGACTAGGAAACTATAAACAGACTGGAAGATGAATGGTGAAAGGTTTATTAACCTGATCAGAAGCTCACTAAAACAAGTGAAAACCACTTAGAATTCAGATAGATTTCTATTGTGTAACTGAGAAGACAGAGCTATTTTTAGGATACTATTGCACAAAGCTTATTATAGGAAACTATTTTTAGATTAGTGGACAACATTTCAGTTATGTAAGGAATGTGCTAGGCCATCTATCTAGGCGCAAAACAAAAAAAATATTTAGATAACTGTTTTTTAGAAACAAAAGGATAAAATACAATGTAATATAGTCATTAAGCTTGTCTTGTCACTGACACAGCCTGAAAGAAGTTGAATGTATTCTGGTCTTCCTATTAACTTACTAAGAGGAATTCCCATTAAGTTGCTGATCTCGAACTAGTATTCTGAAGCATTGATAAAATCAGTCACAATATCCTGCAAGAAAAATATCTATTTGCCTTCCTGTTGTCAATCATTAATCATTTACTTTTATTCCTCTATAACATCCCATTAGTCATAATGATAAAATTTTTACGGTTAGAGATCATCTGAAGAGGATCTATGCCCCAAAAATTTAAACTGAGCATTCTATTTCAGTTCTAGGGGAAGAGAACAGGTTCTGTGACAGTAAAAAGAACAGTGAACAATGGGTTAGTATCCTTCATATGCAATTGCAGTGAAGTAAGACAGATCCATCTTTGGTCAGCAAATCCTTGAAGTTCACAGGATCACAGAATGCTGGAGATTGGCAAGGACCTGTGGAGATCATCTAATCAAGCAGAGCCCACCTGAGCCAGCTGCCCAGGACCACATCCAGGGCTTTAGAACATCTCCAGGGATGGAGGATTCACAACCTCCCTGGGTGACCTGTGCAGGCACCTGGTCACCCTCACAGTCAGAGTTCAGAGGGAACTCCTGCATTTCAGTCTGTGCCCACTGTCTCTGGTGCTGTCACTGGGCCCCACTGAAAAGAGCCTGGCTCTGACTCTTTGCAGCCTCCCTTTAGGTATTTCTGTGTATTGATAAGATCCCCTTGAGCCTTCTCTCCTCCAGGCTGGACAGTCCCAGCTCTCTCAGTCTTTCCTCACAGGAGAGCTGCTCTGGTTCCTTGATCACCTTTGTGGCCCTTTCCTGGATTCTCTCCAGCAGGTCCATGTCTCTCTTGCACTGGGGAGCCCAGCACTGGATGCAGCACTCCATGTGTCTCACATGGGGGGATAAGGCTGGACAGTCCCAGCTCTCTCAGTCTTTCCTCACAGGAGAGCTGCTCTGGTTCCTTGATCACCTTTGTGGCCCTTTCCTGGATTCTCTCCAGCAGGTCCATGTCTCTCTTGCAGTGGGGAGCCCAGCACTGGACGCAGCACTCCATGTGTCTCTCACATGGGGGGATGGATGAGGGGGAGGATGGCCTCCCTCCAACTGCTGGCAGTGCTCCTAAGCTGCTCAGGACACAGCTGGGGTTCTTGGACAGAAGACGGTGTTGCTGACTCATGTTCAGCTACCAAGACTCCCAGGTGCTTTTCTGCAAAGCTGCTTCCCAGAATCCACTGACAACAAAGACACCCTGCAGCATTCCATCCAGGCATCTCTCCCTGTGTCCAAGCTACTCAAGCAATACCAAACCAAGTCCAAGCTGAGAACATCTACCCAGTTATTCTATAGTGCTCCTCTCTCCTCATGAGAATCATGTATTCTGAGATGAAGTATGCTCCAGAGCCTCAGGCTAGGCAAAATACGTAGGTGTAGCTAAAATATCAAGGTAGATTAAATATAAAGTTAATAATGGAATAAAGGCAGTTCTCAATCACGGTGTGGAGAGAGAATATTCATTTTGCTGATTTAGGTATGATTTTATAGGTGGGCAGCAGAGTTAATACATATCCAGAAACACTTGGAAATATTTACATTTTCTAAGGCATTGATCATCCACAAAGGAACTAGCAAGACGTATGAGTAATACGGGACAGAAACTGCAAAGATAAGTAACTATTAAACAAAAAAATCATATACATTTGAAAATTGCACTATCCAAAATGACAAATGTCAAGGCCTCATTTTCAAGCAAATTTATGGAAACATAAATTCTCATTTGAGTGAATTTTGAACATTCAGAAAATACCCACCTTAACCAAGTAAGTACAATTTGCAGTGTTCTTACAATTTTTGGCAAAAATGCATGTTTGATGCTAGAGAGACAGTTTGTGATTCGATGAGGGGCTGTCCTCATAGGGACAGACAGATGGTATGGGACTGGAGTGTAGAAGGGAACATAGAAGGTAATAACCACAAAAGTTAGAGCTACTAGATGCATAGTTTAGATGCATAGTCTCAGAATTAAATCAGAGCACAAAGAGAAAAAAAAATGACCTCATATAGCAGGTGAAGTTATTTCAGCTAAATAGTTTCTTCCTTCAGAAGGAAATGTTGTATTTGATACATTCTGGTCAACTCACACATATCCCCTGCCCTTACAAAGCAGAGAAATTTCCTAAAGGCCAGAAGGGTAAGGCTAGAGCACCAAGAGATTGGTTTTCCCTATAACTATCCCTGGGGTGGATTACTGTATTACAGAGGCCTAAAAAGCAGCCCAACCCTCCCCAGACAACAGCAAAAGATGCTGCAGTTGATTAACTTCTCCCTCAGCATCCAGAACCCCACCATATAATCCATTCTCATCTCTGGAACTCCATCTCCCTAGAACTTCCAGCTCCCTGTCTGCTCCAAGCAGTTTCAGCTGAAACACCATCTTGCCACAACCTTCTTGCTCTATGGTCAGAGTAGTTTGTACAGCTGGTCAGGGGATCCTTTCCAGCCAGGCAGAGCATGAGAGGAAAATTAATTAAGCAACTCTTTTTCCAAACACATGAGAAATGAGAGTAGTGCATCATCCCTTTATTTGAATAAATATGTAACCTTCATAGATATGTGTGCCACACAAATTTTGATAAACTGATTTGTTCTTATTATTTCACGAGCGGAAAAAGGAAGTAGGTATGTGTTTATTTTCATTATTAAAAAAAATAAAAATCTCCTTCGACATTTGCATAATACTGCATGTTTTGCATAGTCTCTTTTAGCACATAAAAAGCTGATCTTGTTTAAAGTAAAGGAAATATGAATTTCTATTAATACTGATTTTTGTTATGCTCCTTTAGAGGGATTTTAAATACTAAGGCTTGGGTCTGCAATTAAATTGTCTTTATGCAATGTTCCTTTTTTTGGAAAATATGCCCTGATGGGAAAGGCAAGACTGCATATCTTTAGCAAGCCAGATGTTACCTGTAACTCAGAGACATTCCCAAAGTACTCACAACGTTTAAGGACCTTTGTGTGATGTCTCCTATTTTACATACCTTTGGCATGGTGACAATTAAATGGCCAGTTGTTTGTGATCTTTTAGCAGAGCTGCTGTCTGGCTTCACTTCCTCAGGGAGCACAAGCTGAAAAGGCTATGAAACAAAATGGAATTGAAGTAGATAATGCTAAAATATTTTTTTTCATTCTTTTACATGGACAAAACAAATACAAAGCCACCATTATCTCATCCTTTGATTTTAAGGACACTGCAGGTCTAAATGCTTTCACTTTATGTATGGTATTACTAAACCTAATAAATTATGCTAAATAGCTTTTGCTTACAAGTAGAGTCAGATGTATGTTCCTGAATTGCTGCCATAACCTGAAGAAGGTTATAAATGATGCTTGACTTATATTAGCAATTAAATGAGAAAGATTATCCAGTCTATTTTGACATAAATCAATTCTCAAGTCTTGTTTATGCAGTTGGCTCAGTTAAAAATAGGGATTTTGGTTTACTGTGGAAGTACTTGGCCAGTTGTTTGTGATCTTTTAGCAGAGCTGCTGTCTGGCTTCACTTCCTCAGGGAGCACAAGCTGAAAAGGCTATGAAACAAAATGTAATTGAAGTAGATAATGCTAAAATATTTTTTTTCATTCTTTTACATGGACAAAACAAATACAAAGCCACCATTATCTCATCCTTTGATTTTAAGGACACTGCAGGTCTAAATGCTTTCACTTTATGTATGGTATTACTAAACCTAATAAATTATGCTAAATAGCTTTTGCTTACAAGTAGAGTCAGATGTATGTTCCTGAATTGCTGCCATTCCTGAAGTGGCATTTCTAAAGAAGGTTATAAATGATGCTTGACTTATATTAGCAATTAAATGAGAAAGATTATCCAGTCTATTTTGACATAAATCAATTCTCAAGTCTTGTTTATGCAGTTGGCTCAGTTAAAAATAGGGATTTTGGTTTACTGTGGAAGTACTTTGAATTTTTTTCTAAAATGATGATAAAATTAAAACCACTGAGAAGAGAGAACACTAGAACGACATTTTAAATGCCCTTCCAAAAGAATATACATCCATTGGTTTCTGTCAGCTACAAATTCCAGACTGTGAAATTGCTAAATTCTAGCCTAGGGCAACCAGGAAGCTCTCTTCTAAAGTGAATTAAGGTACACTGAGTGGGGGGAGTAAAAAGAGAGGAGAGAAGGAAAGTGAACTTTTGTTTCAGGCTTTATATGTCTTCTGGTTAGGACTTCCACAGTTTATGGGTGGTTCAAAATAATTGGTATTGAAATAACATTCACTCTGCATAGATGCAAATGATTGGTAACTTAGAGAAGTTAGATCCAGAGTCCCCTGAATAACTACGGCAAACATGAACTCTTGATTTGAAATGAATGTACAAGAAATCACAAACCTTTCCCTTCACCAGTACTCGTATGTAAGTTGGCTGCACATCAACATCAAGTAACGAAGTGTCCAAATGTCTTCAGAATGAAACAGAAACAAATTAATCAATCAACAAAGACCATATAGCTCTTTAAATTTTCACAGTTTATAAAGCACAAGCTTAAATTTCAGTTATTAAATTTTCCAAAATACTATTAGGATTTAAAGTTTGGGGGAAAAACACCCCATGATCTTCCTGTGAATGTCATTTATAATAATGTCTAAATTCTGTAAAGTCCATGACATTAATTATTGCATAACTACAAGAATTCAAAATCCTTGAGGAAAACAAAAAGCTCTTTCATCTGTTAGTTTAGTTCTTTACATTAATATGAAAATTAATCTACGTGCTACTTAAAATTGTGAAAATTTCCCACTTTTCCTTCTGAAGGTTTTACTACTACAGTTATAACAGAAATTCCCTTTTTTGTACAGAATTTGCTGGAAAACAATGAACAGATATACTTTCTATTCCCAGAAAGCACAGTAATTTTAAATCTTTCAAACAAAATTTGTGGCCTGTAAAAGCTCCACTTTTACATGGGGTCTTCCCTATGTGACACCTGATGTGACTCAAGGAAATGCACAAGTATGTATTTCCCATTTCCCTTCTTTTACAACATTACTTTATAGGTGAATTTTTCAAATGTTTTAGTCTGCATTTCTTACAAGTGAGCACAGACTATTAAAATACGGACTACCCAGGGTCCCAAAGTGTTCAAGAAATGACTGTACGTGGCACTTAGTGCCGTGGTGGGTCAAAAGCTGGACTAATGATCTTGAAAGCCTTTTCCAACCTAAATGATTCTGTGATTCTGCAGTACATCCAGCAATTTATTGCACCTGAATAGGTTTTCTGAGGTTCCAGAAAAATATCTGTATCTTATAAGTCAGAAACAGAGCAAACTTCTTTTGAGGGAAATTAATGACTTTCAAGGAAAGCACACCAGGCATGAATAATATTTTTGTGCTATAAAACTAGTTCAAGTTTTATGTAACAAGTCTATCTATCTATTATGGATAGATAAATTTGTGGGTTTCCAGCCCCTTCCTGAAGAATGGAAAAGGTCATTGTGATGCTTAGCAGTATATGTACTACCTCTTTGTCATATTTTGCCTGATTCAACCAAATTTCTTCCAAGCAATGCTCTGGTACATTTCAAGAATAGGCACAAGCCATGGACTCTTTCCACTAATCAAGGAAAATAAGACAAGTCTACTCTGTCTCAGGGAGAAAAAGAATTTAACTAGAAGCACACGAACTGTACTGAAGCACTTCTAGGGCCAAAGCATGAGCAAAAACCCATTCCCTACAGCCCTTATCTGCAAAGGAAGAACAGAAAAGATTTTACATATGTATAAGAGAACTGGTGTGGAAGACACCTGCTTGTGGGCTGCAGAAAATATCAGTTCCCAAAACGTCTATTAGACACAGTGTCCATTCAGGATTAACAGAACAGTCTGAAGGAGCTTTGGTTATTCAGCCTCACTTCTTTGGCACAGGTTTTGAGATTGGTTCCATTATCCACTTAGGACATTATTTGTTTTCTTCTTGAAAAGTCCCCATTACAGAGAGCAGTATAATTGAAACACTGTGTATTACATCTTATGAGTGGCAAAAATTATTGGGAAAAAAGATCTGACCTGTAAACAGCAAGATCCAAGACGATCTGATTGTTTTCTTCATCATCTTTCAGAGAGAAATGAAGCCTAATAACAATGACAAGAAACACCTCCAGGATAAATATTGCTGGAGTGAATAAGCAAACAATACAGCATAGTTCAAATGTTAGCAATTTTAGATGAATACAAACACCATTTATACAATATGTCATATGATCATTTAGAAACAGTTGCAATTTGCCCCATGAACAGAAAAAAGTAACTGGCATTTGAGCCAAGGTCATTCTGATATTTATTTTCTGTTCTCCCTACTGAAACCACAAGAAAATTTAAAAAAAAATCCTCTGCTGAAGGTCAGTTAAAATTAAGTTCATTCTGACAATGCAGAACGAGAGACATCTGCTGGTGAAACCTGTCTGCTCTATTACATCTTCATAGAAAAATACAGTTCCAAAATGCATGAAAAACACAGAATTTTGTCTTTCTAACCTTACTGTATGTTTAAAAAACATGCACTTTTTTCACAGTAATTGATTTGCCCCAAGTATAAAAATCAGTCTGTGCATTTCCAGAGTAAAACATGATTTGCATAATATCCTTGATTCTATAAGCTTTATATTTGTTGAAAATGAGCCTGTAGATTGTATTAGCTGTGTGTTTGTGAACTATTGGCTGTGTTCTTAAAACTGAGAATGAATCTTTCCAGTTATAAATTGATGCCATCTATTACTACTACTGTAAGGAGATCTAGTCTAGACTTACAAGTTCTGCTCATATGCTCAAACATTTCCCATGAAAATGAAAGCAGAGAGAAAAGAGAATGAAATTACCTACAAATGAGAAGCTTTTGATAAATTAGTTTTTAGTATTAAATGAAAGGATTTTGCTTAATATAATTTATCTGGGCTATTTCAGTGACATTAAAATACTTAGATAAGATGAGTTCAGGTAATGGAAAGATGCTTAAATGTTAACAGATCAGATGATAAATTTTTTTCAGCAATAAAAATATTTTATAGATATATTTTTCACTCTTTGCTCTCCTATATTCTAGAACAGTCAATTTGCAAGAAGGTTTACAAAGGGTTGTAGTTTTCAAGTATTTTTTAATGGAAAAATGCAAAGAATACAAAACAGCTTTATTTCCTGTCTTACTGCATCACTGATCTTGAGAATCCACTAAAACATGAAGGGTGAACAAGAGGACAGAATCATAAAATTTTCCAGGAGGAATCTTAATTAGAACTGAAGAAGAGAAACAGTCTGTCCTCAGCAGCAAGCAGACATCCCTCTTGCTAACTTTCCAAAAGAACATCAGAGAAGTTTGGACATTTTTATGGACATGAGACTTCCACGTTGAAGCAAAAACTTTGGAGAACACCATCTGCTTACTTGTATCTCATTCTTTATGTCTCTCCAATACATTGCCAGATTGCACTGAACAGCTGTGACATTCTTGTTGAAGTCATGACAAAAAATGCTCATTGGTCTGCCTTTATGTGGGCACATCCACAGACTAAATTCAGAAAACGCGGGTGACACAAACAGGGATGCTACAAACAGTGAACTCTGTTTCTTCTAAAAAGATAGCTAGATATTTCGTCTAAATGTCTCTGCTTTTTAGAGGCACAAACAACTTCTATTAACATAAGATTGAAATTAATTTAGGCTTGTCTTTTTGGATTAGAAAATGATACAAATTTTTTTTTCAGTCAACATATTTTTACTGAAAAAAGTACATCAATGTAATGGAAAGTATCTACTGGTATAGATAGACTAAACATGGCTCTACATGACACTAAACATGACACTAAAATCTTCCATATTTTTAACTCTCTTTGTTCTACTGAAAACTCTGCACTACATAAAATTTCTTGAATTTGCAAAGACTTCTAAATTTCCAAGATTTAGAAAGCAGTTTTCATGCTAATGATAAGCATGTTCATAGATTTGGTTTTGCAGCTAAATCATTCTTAAATGGAAAAACTTCTTCACAGAACAGCAGAGAGGTAAGTGGCCACTTTCTCACCCCACTCTGCTGCAGGAGGCCCTATGGGGAGCTGTTTACAAGGAATAATGTTTGCACTCAGTCCCCTGCTTTCCCTTAGAAAATGAAGGTTTGGTTCAAGTAAAATCAATGGCTGATATGCCTGGAAACTCATTCCAAAACACCCAAAATGGTAAAACACAAGACACTCCTCTGTATCCCCATCCTGTGTTGCTGGAGACCTCACTCAGGGTCACAGGGCCTCATGACACAGAAGCTGATTATCCTTCCCAATTCTGCCAGTGTTACACCAGTCATAGGAGGACAGAATGATTTTGTCCAGAAAGATTACTGGGATGTATCTTTTCACATTTAAAATGACTTCACATTCACATTTATCTTCAACAGTTAAACTTTTTACACTATTAGCAAGATGCTCCAAGAAAGAGCCTTACTATAGAAGGGAAAAGACTAAAATATCTTGTATCTTTTACAGAAAAACAAGTTCTTCATCTTTAAAGACAAAGATGTTAAATTAAACAATCTTCAACACTTAGCGCAATGACAACTGATTCTTTTTCCAGCATCAGAATATAAATTTAGAATACAGTTGTCCCACAAGGAATATAATACTACAGCAAGAATTTCTCAGCCCTCTTATTTTTGGATTGTCACATATATTGAAATAGTTGCCCAAATCAACTACAGAGAGATTAGACTGTTTAACCTCTTAACCTCACATACTTCGGCACATTCACATTCAGAACTTTTCCTTCTGCAGTGACCAATGTCCAAGTAATCTTCTCTCTCTTTTTCGATTCCCTTAACAAAACAGAAAGAAATATTGTTTATGGTTAAATCATTAAAAAGTGGCATTATTATGTTTAATAGCAAAAATAAATAAAAAGATGGCAAGGGGTAAGAATTATCTAGTATTTGATGTTAAGGCTACAATTTAGTTCAGGAACAAAACATTGAATCACAGGTCCAATTGCACATTAAGAACATTATTTAAAGATGAGCAAATAATTTATAATGTCACAACTAACCTAGACAGTGACTTCTACTGCATGTCACCATGCCCATTACCAAACAGAAATATATCAAATTATCTGGTCTACCACAAGAAAACCATGGATGGCTTAAATGTATGAAATGGGGCATTTTTCTAGTTCGGTCAAACGCATCATGAGGTGTTGCCACTGATAACTGGGTTGATGTATGGGCAAGCAATTCTAAACAATTTCTGTTCATGTTCACTTGATTATTCCTACTGAATAAATGCTGGCCTGTCTTCAAACAACATTTGCCTCTCAATCACTATTTTGCTCCAGCAAAAAGAATCTCAATGGTCAAAAGATTAAAAGCAGCATCAAATAGGATACAGTAGGACCAAAAGGCAGACACAGATTATTTGTTGATGCATATATTACATTTTTTGTTGTGTTCTTTGTTCAAAAAATGCAATACATATTCCTGATTTATTGATGATGTGCTGATATATTACTTTAATATTCACTATCCATTTCCAGCTATGAGCAATTAGATTATATCTGATTATCATTTAGTAGTAAATGTATCTGCCCAAACAACGTAGATCACAGTAAGATCATTAAGACTTGCAATACTGCTATTTTCCTGTGTAAATACTTAGATTATGAGCAAGTGAAGGAAGAGCAAGGAATCTTAATAAAATGAAAAATAAAAGTTTGCTCACATCTAAGTAAAAATATGGAGTTTTCTTCAAAAATACAGCACTGTAATTGTCATGTTGCATTAATCCACTATTCAGCTGGTCAATATAGTGGGTATGACCACTTTAGTCACCATATTAAAAGGGAAAACATTTCTCAAAAAAACCCCAACAACAATGCATTGCTTCTTTTTTGTTCCTATTTCTTACTATAAGTTCAAGATTAAGAGCATGTTAAAGGTAAATCATTAATGATAGATATAAAATATTACAGATTTAGAACACTTGGGGGGAAAAAACCCCAGAAAAATAGATTTGGTCTATAAACACAACAGATTTGAAGAAGAAATAAAAACACTTAAATAGGCCTACTGGAACAACAAATAAAACCAATGTCTGTTTAAGAAAGACAATTATCCAAGTGTTAAACACTATTCTATAATATAAATCAGCTTTTATGTGGGATTTGTGGGCTGCCAGTCTCCACACCTGAACTCCTAGACTTGACACTTAAATGCAAAATGAATGAGCCACCACTCTGTTCAAAAGATGTTCTCAGAAACAGCTCCCAAATTATATTCTACCACCTGTTAGCTTTTAATAATCTGTTCCCAGATGAAATTGTCTATTCATGTGAACCATTTTAAGGAGATGCCATGAAACTTTCTCAACACTAAATTAAATGACCCATGAAAGGATTTTTAAACTCTTTCAATGCCTTAGAAATTTAGAAAAATTCAGAAATTAATTATTCTATCTTTATTATAATACTGTTTGAATCTTTAAAGGGAAGCATTTGGAATACACTTGCTTTTGACTAGAGCAAGGCATTTTCAAACACAGCAGAACTCTAACTGGCTAGAAGCTGAGTTTCACAGAAGTTCTTCCAGGAAAGTGCTAGAACTTGAATTAATAATAGCAACAAGTTATGCACATTTCCAGATTTCCTGGAGAATTCCATAGGACTGACTTTTTCAATACTTAGCCTTGACAAAAATTTTAAAAAGCAAGCCCTTAAAAAGAACAGCTAAAAAAATCCCCAGCACAAATTATGTTCTATAAGTAGAAGAGAGAGGAAAAAAGAAAGGAAAAAGACATTGTAAATAAAAAGACACTGTTTACAATGTCTGTGGAACTGATAAGCCAGCAGCAATAAAATACTGGGGGTTTTTGCAAGTATCTGCATATATTTTTCATGTTCAGCAAAACAAGTAACAAGCTTATAAAATTTTAAAGACTTTTCAGGGACCAAACTTCTTCAGATTCACCATGCCAAATAGCACAGACAAAAGAATCTTATGACTTGTGACAAATATCTTTGATAAAGTATGAGAAAAAGATTTCTTAGTTACATGGAAAAAGTGCCTGAAATTCCACTTGTGCAAAAAACTTTTAGGATGACCTGCATTACATAATGCAATCTAAAATATGGATAAATGTTTCTAGCAGAATGTTAAATGTTGAAGTACACAAAACAGTTAGCCGACAGAAAAGTGGAACTTCTAAACACCATAAGTAAAAAGAAGTTGAAATAAGAAATTATATTTAAAAACTCTGAGGACAAATAAAATAAGGAGTATTTAAATGAAGTTTAGAAAGTGAAAGAAAACAAAATCAACAATATGACTATTTAGTTTAGACTGTATAAGCCTATTTTAACAAACAACAGGGATTTAAGCTGTCAGTTCTCAGTAATATTTAATGTCAGACAATCACCTGCCTGCTCTCTGTGCCCTTGAAAATTTCTTCTTCAATTCATCAAAAATATTAAAACAAAGAAGTACCTTACATTGTCTTTAGCTCTCCGTTTTTCTTCAATATATCTGTGAGTTTCTAATCTAGATTCTGGAGTGTATGGTGTAGGCTCCTCCCAAAATTTTCTGTCTTCATCATCATTTTCAACTGTTCTGCATCCTTCCCGCTCTCCATCTCCTTCTGCCTGATCGGGTTTTTCCTGTGGGGAGTCTGGGCTAAACAAGATCACTGAAATATTATCCCAATGAAATGAAGGAAGAGTAACTTGCTAATAAATTACTGCAATAATATTTTTTTCAACAATAACAACTGTACAATTCTTACCAAGAATGATATCTTATATATTTGGAGAACATTCTCTGCTCTGCTTCTTTTGTCAAACAACAAAGCATATTTTGACATAATGCTTTTTCATTTACCTGACTATGAAGTGATAGTATGGCTATACCTAGATAGTTGGATAGATAGTCCAACAGATTTAACTTCAGAAAAAGAATTTTCAGATACCCTCACAACTTTCAGGTGAGAAAAAACCTTCAGTCCATCTGCTGTTTAAGAATTCCCAATATTAGGCAGCAACAGATTAGAAATTTATAAGGTAGCAATGAGCATCGCCTCAAATGCAATCTTAACACCTGAATAATTTTTTTCTCCCTAGCTCTAAGTTTCTGTAAATCTCCATCAACAGAGAGAGAAAACTAAATTTATGATACAGGTGTGATCTATGAGGACACACCTCAGAACTTCAGCTGCCTGAAGTTGTGCAGGCAGAAAACAGAAAACAGTTTCTAAGGGATTAAAAATAAAATGAGTAGCAAGAGCAATAGAAGACGACCCCAGAAAACAATCCTGCTGCTGTCTAGGTAATGTCAGTGACATGAAGTGGAAGAAGTAGGAAAATCAACACCAAAGGCCTGCAATATTCCATTTCAGTCTTCAGATACTGAAAATAATACTAAGGCAAAAGCAATTATAGATGAACAGCTGCTTTCTCTGGAACCCCTGCTTTACCTTAAACAATAATTTCCAGCTGTTCTCCTGAAAGAAACTATTAATTACACTATTTTGGCACCCAGACAACTTAGCTTGGAGTTTTGGGAGAAAAAAAATTTACTGAACTGTGTCTGCAGGTCAATAATAAATCATGTTTGTAACTAATTATATTTTTCATTAGAGGTAACATGCATGAGGAGAAATAATTCTGCTTGAATCAACAATAAAGATGAACAAAAATATTTAAGTGGACTTATATAAACTTTTTAATGGAAAAAGCCAAACTTGTGAATAAAGAAAGAATAATGTTTACTCACAAACTGTTGTTGTTTACTGTTACCTGTCACATCCAAGCTTAGAGTCCATCTGTTTCTGTTTCTCATCCTTTCTTTCTTGCATCCTTCTTTGAGCCTCTTCCTTTTCTCTGGCCCTTTTGAGAAGGTAAGCTTGTTCCTGTTCTCTGATTTTCCATTTCACTTCTGGATAGTTTTGAAGGGCTTTAATCCTCTCTGAACGTTCTATTTCTTTACTATCCAAATACTTCCCAAAGGGGAAAAAATCAATATAAATATGTGAGAAAGTATAAACATATTCAAATCAGTAAATCTATTCAATTGTAGTTTAATTTTGATAATTAAGTTCTGTCTATAATTAGAAATGTATCTTTCACATGTCAATAGCACTATGTAAGTTATACTTTATTACAAAGAATGAACAATAATTTGCTATTCAGATCTGAAAATGGTTTTGTGTTTCTAAGACCTGCTTTCAGCATTTCCCAGGAATTTTAATTAGTCTTATTAGACTATATAACAGAGAGTCCCTTCAGCCATTTCTGGTCTTTGTCTGACTTTCATTCGGCCCAAAATGATTTCTTTTGATGTCTAAGTTTATTGCCAACTGAGTAAGTTGAATCTACTCTTAATAAGTTAAGCAGTGCCTGTGCTTCTCTGAGGAAAATTGTGAGAACATATTTCAGGCCTGAGACTGCTTCATTAACAGGAAATCGTTACATCAGTTCAGTCACAGCACAAAACCACAATCTCAAAGTGTCTATTTCCAGCCAAGGCAATGTAGTGCAATTTTACACCAATTTGTATTTTTTTTACTGTCTCACACTGCAGGTTTAGTACATATTGTTGGAATGGTATCAACAACCCACTAACTTTCTGCAATCGTGCTAATAATTTTAAAATACATTGTATATAACAACCATGAGGAAAAAACTGCCAGAACTGTACAATACTTTTATTGGAAAAAAAAAATTGAAAAACTTTTGTTTAAGAATCTCCAATAAAGATGACAGACAAATTAATGGATAATTGTGGTTCCATCAGAATAGAACCAATTATTATATTATTTATTGTAGTAATTTGTTCTTTGGAATAGAATTTAATTTCCTGCGAACATTAAGAAAAAGTCTATTAGCTTTCCAAGTACATGTGTTTATTTTGTTTAGGATAAGTATGTTCAGTCAACAGTACTCATGTTTTATTTGGATTTAAGTTCTAAAATCTTACTTTTAATTGCTGAAGAGTTGCCACTACAAATTGTCTATAACCTTCAAATTCAGTACATGGGTTACCCATTAGAAACAATTCCTTCAGATGAATGTTGCATTTTAGGGATTCAATACTGGAAAGTTCACCAATGAAATTTGCTGTCAGGTCAAGTTTCTTCAATTCTTCACAGCCTGTTTGAAAGAAACCCTAATTCAATTTGTCCATAATATAACTGTACACATGATATACATACATACACACAGGCACAACTGGATATAAAACTGTCTCCATTTGTGTTCTGTAAACTGGTTTCATTCTATCAGAACTCATCTTTTCCAAGACTCTTTCTGAGTGAAAGAGTGACTCACAGCTAAAGTTTATAAGTTTACAATATTTACAGAAATAAAACAAACTCAAGAAAACACAAAATACCATAACATTATTGGCTTTATCAGTACCAAAACTTTGTTGACATTCATAGACGAGCTATTAAATATTTAATTTTCAGATAAGCTGGATTTTATTTTTGACAGTCTGATTGCCTTGATACCCCTTCTCAGCCAAGTCTCAATCATATGGCTAAAATCCAATCCAATTGCTTAAGGACAGCAGGATCAGTTATGAGTTTCAGTTCTGAGTATGGTTAATCTCTGGTAATATTATTCAAGTACAAAGATAAATTTCCCAAAAACTCATTGCAAGTTAGGTTTTCCACTCTGTGGACTCAGCTGTCATTGCAAATATTTTATCACTGGTTAAACTGCAAATACTGGTGAGAAAGTGTTTGTACCAAAACAATTCATTACAAACAGAAACTCTAAATTAGACAACAAAATGCTGTGCAAAATCTTATTTTTTAATTTATTAGCCTCTCCTTTAATCATAAGGTGCCCATGAATCATAAACTTGACTCTAAGAGTAAAAAGTTTAGCTGAGAGCAAGCTCAACTTTCATTCACATCACTGTAATCACTTTCCTTTCCTGGTCTATCTGCTAAGTTTTATGCACAGTTGAGCTGTAAGAAAGTAAACAACATAGAACAATTTATTAGGGGATTTAAATAACCCAAATTTATGCAAGGGCCAATCCCAAAGGTTGTAACTCCTAAGTAAATGACAAATCACAGTAATAAATAATACAGCCTGATAGACTAATTTAAAATTTAGTGGCATGAAAATAAATGCAACTTTCTTAACAAATTCCCAAATATGTACTTCACTACCTACTTCACCATTTTCAAATTTGTGTTTAGTATATTTGCTTGCTTCTTATTTAAGCCATCCTCTTGAATAAGCTTGCAGACTTAAAAACACAAAGTAAACCAACCAACCACCCAACTAAACCAACAAAAGAAAAACAAAACAAAACAAAACCAAAACACACACACAAATAACCAACCAACCAGCCAACCAACCAACCAACCAACCAACCAATCAGTTTGTTTGGGGCTTTTTAACTGTTCCTTTGTCAAGGTGGACACATGAAAGATTCAGCAACTGGACTAATCAGAACTGAGAAACAGAAAACAATCAAGTCATAAATTATTCAAGTAATATGCAATGTGTTTATGGGTCGCTCCAAGTCTTAGATTTTAATTTTGGAAAATGCCATATTTTGCACATGAAATGTGCAAAAGTGACAGGATAAAGTATTAAACACAGATAAAACAGACAGGATTTCAACCATGAAAGAGAAAAAAGTCCTCTGAAAACCTCTTTTAAAAAAACTCAGACCCTCAGTGCAACCTGTGTTGAGCACAAAACCTTTTTGTGTGTGACATTTGATTCCTGAAGATGAAATGTGACCTGGAGACATTTAGGAAACTTCAAAGAGAAAAATTCAGCAGTAGGAAGTGCTTGCTACAAAGAAGAACTTACTGAAACCCTGCACCCAAGGATCCTCTACATATCCACAAATACCCATACAGGTGGGCATACTTCTTGGCTTCCACTCTCTTTTACACCAAGTCACAACTTAAGTGTTCTAATATGAAAAGGCAAAATGGCTTTTTTCAAAATCTGACCTTCCAGATTTTCAATTCTTTCAATGTTGTTCAAAGCTACATTTAAATATTCCAGCTTCTTTAGTTTGCTCACATTTTCTGTAACAAAACATAGATGGATTATTTCAGTTTTCAGCACTGGAAAGTATGATGGTTTCACTTGCTTACTTTACTTTAAAGCAACAATGAAGCAGAAAAATAGGAAAGGACAAATCAGAATATGTACCACATTGCGGGACATTAATATTTTAATGTTAATAAAAAGAAAAAACAAAAAAGTTTTCTGAAAAAACAAAATAAAAAAGCAAAAATAAATAAGGAAAGCTATAAACACATTTTATCACAAATCCATAAAACACCTATCTAATTCAAGAGGAATGGCTGAGAAAGCAGAGTGAGACATTCCATCTTGGGAAATGTGAGATATCTACAAATTCGGTGACATGAATCCCACCACAGTTTACTAAGAACTTGGAGAGGTATTTTCTACATCATTCACAAACAAACATTGACATCAATTTCTCAGCAAGAATTTGTGCAGCTTAGTTCAGATGCTTGTTTTTGTTGCAATATTTCTGTAATGAAATTAATCTTTCTGTATTTCTGTATGATGTGAGAGCTGTGTTGAAGCCAGTGATACCACTCACACACACAGGGGGTGCCTGAGGAGCTCCTGCCAGCTCATGAGGTGAGGCTGATCTCAAGAGCTGCATCAAGGTTTGCTTTAAGAAGAGAAAAGTCACAGCCCAACAGAGCAAATAAAAACCATTTCTCTGTGATATTCAGAAGCATGCTTGGAACTGCTGTGTCCTCTGCAAGGAGATGTTGGTATCCACTGGGAACAATAACTGCTCAACTTCAATACTTTGTAACACAGCCCCTATTGACAATGTTTTCTGTCATATTATACAAAAATATATGAATCAGCAAGTTGCATAATTTTCAACTCCTATAGTTAGATTATGGTAACATAGGAATTGCTAGTCTCAAAAATGAAATTGCTGAAAAAATTTTGTGTTCAAAAAGCAACAATCTGAATGTGGTATCCTGTGCTAACCTGAATGAGGCCTGAGTGTTGACAGAAAAACCACAAAATGAAATCTTGTGCCATATTAAGGGCTCATTAACAGAGAGAAAACCAAGTTATTTTAGTCCTTCTTGTGATGGGGCAAAGAAGCACAAAGCAGTTTAAAAAATCTTGTTCTCTCTGAGAGAAGATTCCTCCATGTTAGGAAATGCTAAATCTACATCTCTCACTTTAGAGACAGAGTTTCCTGATGAGTCCCTTGAGAAAACTTAAAGGATTTGCCTTACAAGTTCTGAGCACAGAACTTCCTCCTAAAACCTTAGTATTCTTGTCTTCCTCTTAAGGAACTTCAAAGAGATATACTAATATAATTTCTGAACATTTCCAACTTTTCAATGTTCATCTAGACAATACTTAGAATTAGACAATGCCCAGAATCTAAGCTTTTCCAGCCCAAGGCTTGATGCCACATCTACCAATATGGAACTAAACCAGGCCATATGAAATTAGATCTTGTCCTCTGGTGCAAGAAGACAATTAAGGCTTTGTTGCAGAAAGTTTGGTTCATGCACACAAGCAAATATTTTATCTGAATAAAAAATATTTCAATGTTAACAAAAAAAATATGATTTGCATGAAAATGAAATTTTAAAAAGAGCCTCAAAGAGCTAATCCAGTGATATCATAGTCCATGGTATGTGATAAACTCTTTGACTTTCTGCCACTAGATGGGATATTTAAACTATATCCTGATTTTTGAAATTTTAATCTATGACCGGTGGTTCACACTCATATTCTAGTCACTTGTATCTCACTAGTATATTTTTAATTTTAAACTTCCCTTGAAAATTTTTGAGCTTCTTAGAAATTTAATAAAGAAACCAGGAAAGGAACTCTTGTTAGGAACACATCCCCTTAAGTATTACAGAATACTTTTTTTTTTCTGATTTCAAAATTACGAATATGAATACATTTTAATGGAATCATACTGACAAAAGACTTACCAATTTTTGGAATTAGGTTATTCTGAAGATAGAGAATTCTTAAATCTCGACACCATTTGTCCAGATGCTCTAGCTTTTCTATTTCCTGCTGATGTAAAGAGATTTCTTCCAGTGAAAAAATTTCACAGTTGTTATGTTCTGCACGTCTTCTAACAAGATCTTCAGTGACTGAAAGAAACATTAGATGTCATATTTCCCTTTAATAGTTTTCTGCCATCTGACTTATGAGCAAATTATAAAATCATTAAAATATTTTGTTCCACCATACCAAACAGCCCGGGAGGAATGGTAACAAAAATAAAATCTGCCAGAAAAGATATCAAGACATCAAGTACTAAATATCTTCGACCCACTCTGCCACAGCAAACATCTTCTGTGAAACACAATCACGTCACCTGTAACTTTTGGAAAGATCCATATGAAAACTGCTGAGTCTTCCATAAGAATGTGATACAACCCTTGCAGAAATTAATCCAGCAGCCACTATTTTCAGCATAGCTTGGGTTGCAGATTGATTCACATAGACAAGTAGTGGAGTGTTTTATGCTGTTTTATTTCCAGATGCCAGATGTTCACATCCCAGACAGCAGTGGGGGGTGGGGGGGAAGAAAACTACAGTGTGTCATCATATTCTTCCAGCAGCACAGTGTGCACAGAAATAAGTAGAATAAATGCTGAAAGGGGGCAGATATTTTTTATGACATAACTAACTCATGCTTATAAATGTTTATGTTAGAATGAAATGTATACCTGGTACTTCTTAGGCACTACCAGCTCATCAGAGCCAGCAAAGGAGTTTCAGTGGCTGAAAAACACCAGAGACCTGGGTTCAGTTATCTTGTTGTAATATTTAATGCCGGGCAGTCTTTCAAACAGTGAAAAGGCTCTGTATAATGAAGGTAAGAAAATTCTACAAGAACCAGTGATCACTTCTGAGCTAGATGCTAGAACTTTGTTACCAGCACACTGCACCAAAAAGTGCCAGCATTTTCCTCTCCTTGACAAGCACTGGACTATAGTGAAGTACTGAAGAAAAACACAGGGTTTAATCAAGTTAGCATTGGTATTTTCATGATTTTTAATGCTGAAAAAAAGACAAACCTTATACAAAGTATCTGAAGAACAGTAAATAAAAAGAAAAAATATATAAAGGTCTGTGAAAACAAACTTCCTACCATGCATTAATTAAAAGTACTATTTACTTCTTTGTCCCAGGGAGGTTTTGTGAGATCATCCAGTTTTCTTAGTGGTCCTGGGATGGCTGCACACACTCACATGGACCAGCAAACTGTGTACCAATACAGCCCAAACTCTCATGTGTCTGTACAACTCCTCTATCTGCAGTCTTCATGAAAGGGTGAAACTGGCTGTATTTATATTATATTATATTGTATTGTATTATTATACAATATAACATAAATATATAATATAGCCAGACTTAAATCTCCCTTCTCGAAAGACTTTCACCTGACAGAATTAATTTACAGAATTAAATGTGGAGATACAGATATTGGTTGAAGGGGGGAACCCATCCGCACTTAAATCATGTTGGGAAAGGTGTCTTTGTCTCTTTTAACCACATTGAGCAGGTTTATTGCATCTGAACAATCATCTTCCCTTGCACTTGATTGAAGTAACAGAGAAAAGAGAAAAAAAAAATTTAATAATCGTGACTAAATACTTCAGTCTTCACAGTAAATATGAAAAAAGACTGACATTTCTATTAAGTTACTTGGCAAATCTGCTGGAAATTGAAAGAAAAAAAGAAAGTCTGGATACTACTGTGTTTGGCTGCAGATTTTTCAGTGCCTCTATTACCAGGTAATTTTGAGCAGGAAAACAATATTCCCCAATTTGCATACATACACACTGGGGGCAATATTATGTTCTACACCCTTTATACAAAAAGAAGTCATACAAACTATTCCTGAAAGCTTAACTACAGCCCAATTTCCATTTGCAATTCTGCAAAAATGTCCACTTCCATTAACAAATGATTTGTAAAGCAGAGACAGTCTTTCACAACAGAAGCTACAGTGAAGCTTTAGAAACCTAATTTGACATCCTGTTGTAGGGAACTGCCTGAATATTTGACATTTTGCGTAAGAACTAGTTCATTTAAGAGGAATGAGGGAAACAAGCTTGCAAGAGAAAACAAATATTACATAAAATTTTAAATAACAGCATCTCCAGGACACTGACGAACACACTGAACTCACTAAAAAGTTCATTAACCAGATTTTCTGGTGTTGTGTGCAGTAACAGGAGACTGGAGCAGCAACCTGAGAGATCACAGCTACTCCCAGGTTCCCATGAACACAGGAGGAAATGAGGGATGGCATCAATCAAATGGACAGAACAGATCTTGAAGTTCTAACACCTGGGCTTCCAAAAATTACATGTTTTACTACAAAAAGAAAGCAGAAATTAAGGATAACATTAAAGAAATTGAAAGAATAAGCAAACGGACAGCTGCAGGTGTATCAGGAGATGGTGGGGGAAGCTGCATTTCAGAAAAGTGAAGTATGCCACCATTAGTTTAAGACTCAAATTCGTGCTGGAGATAAAGTCATTCTCCTTCAGGCAGTGCCTGCTCCAGAAGGGCATCTGCCAGCTTCCTGCAGGGAGAAGGAGCTCCTGTCCAAAGCACTGCTTGAGCCCAGCATGGGACTGGCAGTCCAGTGACAGTATACAACCAAAAGAGATTACAAGAAAAATCACCGAGGAAGGGAACTCCTTTTTCATGAGTAAAAGGTGTGAGCACTCAGTCTTTTGGGTCACACTGCTGTACCTGTAAAAGACGATCAATTCATAAGTACCAGTATGGAGTGTTTTACCTCATTTTGGGGTTTTTCCACATCTGACAGACCTGGGCTCTGACACAATCCATCCTATCCAGCATCCCCCCTTGCAGGGGCTGCCCACGCAAGGAGGGGTCCCCACCTGGGCCCTATCCAGCATCCCCCCTTGCAGGGGCTGGGCACCCCAGTCCCCACTGCTGGCCCTCTCGGGGCTGCTTTGGGAGGCAAGGAACCCCTGTGCTTTACAGGTGAGATAACATGGGAGTTATTGTCAGGGAGGAGGAAAATCTGACAATTATCCAAGGGAGGAAGGAGGGAAGGGAGCTGCCAGGGGAGTGTGGGGATGGTGGGGATGGGAGACAACTGTGGCGAGAGGGAACATGAAGCAGAGAATTGTTCGGATTGGAAAACACCTTTAAGATCATCTAGTACAACCTAGCACTGCCAAATCCACCACGACACCATGTCCCTAAATGTCACATCGACATGAGTTTTAAGCAACTCCAGGTGTACTGACTCCACCAACTCCCTGCTCAGCCTGTTCCAGCGCTTGAGAACCACTTCCACGAACAAATTTTTCCCAACATTTAAGCTAAACCTCCCCTGGCACAACTTGAGGTCATCTCTTGCCCTGTCACACGGGAGAAGAGGGCGACCGTCCCCCGGCTACAGCCTCCTTTCAGGGAGCTGCAGGGAGCGACAAGGTCTCCCCTGAGCCCCCAGGCTGAGCACCCCCATCTCCCTCAGCCGCTCCTCATCAGACTTGAGCTCCAGCCCCTTCCCTAGCTTTGTTGCCCTTCTGCGGACACGAAGGAGGCGCGCAGGGCGCGGGGACATGAGGGCAGGGCCCGGGGATATGAGGGCAGGGCCCGGGGAGAGCAGGGGAAAGAAGCGGCGCTTTCCGACACTCACTGCGCACCATGGCCGCCCTCAGGCGCCGCCGCCATTGCCGGACGCGCGGCGCTGCCACAGCAACGGCCCCGGGCGGCGGCGCTGAGGGCGGCGCCGGAACCGCGACAGGCCCCCCGGCCCCCCGGCCCCCCGGCAGGCGGAGATCAGTGTCTTCCCCTCAGGCATAAATCGCACGTCTCGTCCTTTGCATGACACTGCTGTCCTGCTCCTGCCTATCCGTCAGCTAGTTTGCCTCACACATTTTGGGCTGAAAGCGCGTTGTTTGTGAAAGCAGCCTGTTCCAGTGATTTGCAGTCTTGTACAATTTTAGCATCGTAGAACAGTTTAGGTTGGAAAAGACCTGCAAGATCACCAAGTCCACCTGTTAATCTGACACAGCCAAGCCACCACTAAAACATGTCCCCCAGTGCCAGGTCTATACCTCTTCCAAATTTTTCTAGGGATGGTGACTTCACCTGTTCCAATTCTGGATCACAACCGGCATCAGATCAAAGTGGTGACATCAGGAAAGTCAGTCTGTATTTCCTACCTGTCTTCATTAACCTAAAGGCCTAATCAAACCTAAAGGTCATCTTCTACTAACGGGAAAGTCACCTATAAATTTAAAGAAGGCAGCAGGAATTTTTACAGTGGTCAAATTCATTTCTTTAGCCCTTTACCTCTGATGTAAATGCAACTCCGCACAGCCACTCTGCAGCTTTTTACCTATAGTGCAGATTAGAGGAATATGAAGGTGCCATTGAGTTAAAGCTCCTGAGATTTGTGGAGATGATGAGACACAAAGGAGCAGGAGTAGTTTGTGCACTTTGACTCCATAGTATTTGTCCTGACCTATCTGATGGGATAAGCAACACCTCCACTCAGAGGACAGCGAGGTTTACACAGATGGCTGGATGTGACCCAGTACAGAATCACAGACATCCAAGAAGGGCCACCAATCCTCCTACCTATGCATCCATATCAAATTGCAGGCCTCTCAAATAATAATTATTTGCTAGTAATATTTTTTTTTGCTTGGGAGCAGAATTCACAATCAAAGTATTAATTTCAAACAAGGAAAAAAATCTTGTTTTCACTGTGTACAGTATTTTAATCCTTGTGTTTACATTGTATTACATTGAAATGCCTATGTTATTTGGTTAAGCTAAAATCAAGGGGGGAAGTGTTCATCCTTTTTTTTCAGGTATCCTAGATGATGGTTCTGAAGAAAGGAATGTAAAATCTGCAATTAATTAAATTACCAAATAAGTTAGTTGACTTGATGAGTGGGATGACTTGGCAGGATGCCAGATGCCCACCAGTCTTTTTTTTTTTTTTCTCACTTCCCAGCCTCAACAGAAGATGGGGAGAAAATATGATAAGAAGCTCATGGACTGAGATAAGGGCAGGGACATCAAACAACAACTACCATCATGGGCAAAACTGATTCACTTTGGGGAAACTAATTTACCTTTTTGCCAATTAAACAGAGTAGGATAGAGAGACATAATGACAAATCTAAATCCACTCTCCTTTTATTTCCCCATTCTTCCCAGCTCAACTTCACTCCAAACCCTTGTAGCTCTATGTCCTGAGTTAAGCCACAGTTTGTTTTAATCTGTATGTACATAGATCCTGTTAGACATATTTAGTTCAGCTGCAGGACTTCTTCTTCAAGCAGGTAACTTCTCACTTGTGATGAGCACAAAAGTAGAATTCTCTGTACACCAGTGACTGAAAAGCTCTCAGAATGTGTTTGATTTTCTCTTGTGAGGAACACGGTATTTTGTGACTCAGGGCTAAATTATTCAGGAAGAGAGTAAGCAGCACTTTGGAGCATGTGTTTGCAACACACTGGTCCTCACCTGGTGGTCTGGCACACACAGGGCAAAGCTAGGTGCTGAAGCATGTTATTTGCTGTGTTCTTTATTTTCACACAGTTTCTGGGTTTTTTTCTTTTTTAAAATATGTACCAAGAGTTTTCAGCAGCACAAGCCTGAAATCCTATCATGAAGCAATGTACATGCCAGAGACAATGTAAGGAAGCACATTACAAACAGGACATTGGACATTGGCAGGAAGAACAAGTCACCTCTGGCATGCCTGTCCTGAAGAAACTCAGTTTACCATTTAGTTTAATACATTACAACTTTATTTGCTACATGTGTAAAACAATGCAATATGTTTTTCTATGCAATGACAAAAATAAGCTTTATAGCATTATTATTACAATTACTAATACAGAAGTATTTTGAACATGGCTTGACTTTGTCCATACATTCAATCATGTAAGGTGCTCCAACCCCAGAAAACTGATATCCATGAACAAAGCTGTTGAAATGCTGCAGCTCAGAGTCTCAGCTGGTGTAAATCAGCTGATTGATACCCACTCAGAATTTAAACCTATGTATTTTTATTTATTTCATATTGAATTACTGTTTTTTTTCAAATACTGTTTTTTATTTTATTTTTCTATGGTGCTAGGTAATGTAGTCACCAGTACAAAACAAGGCTTTATGTTTGCACTAAAGTACCAAAAAACCCTCCCGCAAAGAGCACACAATCTGCAGGGCAGGACATGTACTGACAAATAAGAAATTCACTGAAATATATGCAGTTTCTAACAGTAACAATCTTCATTACTGAAAAACACTCTCAAACACAAGCAGAAATGAGAACAGGAACAATTTTACTGATATAGAAATGCCAGAGAAAAGGGGAAAAAAAACCAGCGTGAGAAACCATAAAAAAAGAAACAATATAAATGAAGTAACAGTTTTGCTTGGTGTATATAGAAACGTGCAGAGAGGTTTATAAAATAGTGCAGCCAATTCATAAAAATGTACATAAAGAGCAGATTTTGCAGACCTGGACTAAGTGGTCATAACCTGTATTCTGTACCGTGTAGTTTATTCCACATAACTTAAATAAAAGATTTTAATTTTTTTTATGGTTTGGCTTCTGTGAGTAATGTTTTCAGGATAATTACAAACCAGACTTGCTCACAGATCAGGAACATTAAAAATTAGGGAATGGCATCAATATTATCATCTCCCACATAAACATTCCCCCTATAAAGCAGTACCTGATATATACTCAGGAATTACCCTGAAACTCAGCTGAACACAGCTGAAGTAAGAGAGAATAAGACAAGGTGTAATGATAAATATCATATATATTTAAAAAGCAATAAATTTTATTAAAAAATGCATAGGGGGTATAAATTTACATCTCATCACTTCTATTTGATTCTTTTCTCTAAATAAGGTGCTATATTAAAGGGAAGTAAATGTTTAATCACTGGGGACAAAAAAATCCCAAAAATTCTAGGGTTTTTTTTCTCTGTTAGTATATGTGTAAGTTAATCACTAATCAATAAGTGGTTTTACTGTGAGAGAATTATATTCCACAGTTATCCTAGGCTTGATACTGTAGTTACCAGAAGCTGCAGATACTCACTACCTCTGAAACTCTGGATTTACATACTTAGGTTGGAAATTTTTTTTCAGTTTTTCATCAGAAAAATCCTGGCTTCAATCTTTTATCTGACAGGAAAAAACATGATTGTGCCTCTTTTCAGAGAAAAAAGATGAAGCATGTTTTTGTGTCCATAGGAATATACAGAAGGGAACTCCCAAAGACAACCAGTCTGGTAACTGACTAGGACGTTGTTAATTCAACACACACAATTCAAATTTCAGGGAAGGCAGATCTTAATAGATCCTGAGCATTTTATTTTTAGCCCTTCAACTCCAATTGAGAAATTGTCCCAGGAGTTCTCTCATTCCAGATGAGAACAATTCTAATTTACAGTTTGTATTTATTAATAGACAGATTATAGGAATTTATTGTAAAGTTGGTTTTTTTTTCTATCTCAATCAGATTTTTCTTTGATAGTTTACAGTGAACTAATGAGTTGATGGTGAACTCTTCTGGTTTTCAGAATAATTGCTTTGATGACTGCAGGGTAATTACAGTCTTAGACTTTTCTCTCAGAATGGGATTTAAATTCTCAGATTATTATTTCAAGAGATTATTTAAATACTAAAAAACTTTACAATCCTTTATTTTAAAAATATTTTAGTAATGGACTTTTTACAATAGGAATAAAATACCAAACAAAATATTTACATGTTTTACATAGTGATATTTACTCTCAGTTGTCTCTGTACTTTTAAATAAAGAAGAGGAATTATTTAACACTTACAATATTATTCAAGTGCATTAACTACAAGCAAATATGAGGATGAGTATTATAAAGACTGTTTTAGTTCCATAATATATCAGTTATCACATTTACTCAGCCACTATCCAAATCCATTATCTTTGATGCATGTTGTAACAAGAAATTAATATATAAAATATGGGATTACATCATTTTTATAAAAAAAATATTTCACGGGAATTACAAAACACTTTTAATATTATCAAGATAAAATACTACAGATATAGCACTTCTTTGTATGATTTCTTCCAGGTAGTCACCAAGAACTAAGGCCTTACATTTGAACAGAATAAAAATAAAGCTGAAATTCATTATGTTTTGGAGGAAGAATGCTATCAAATCTGGGGTTTTTTTGTCCACAGGAACATGTAACCATGGCCATAAGGAGGTATCCAGGAGTTCAGTGCTGAAGAGCTGATGAAAATAAATTGGAGGAGGAGGAGGAAAAATGAAAACTGTTATTGAACTAATTTCAAAATGCACAGAAGTAACAACTCTGCTTTTAAGTTTATACAAAGTGCAAGAGACAAGCATGTTTTTAACTGTGGAAGGTCCTGTCTTGCAGTAACCTGTGTCAATCTGTGTTTAGTTTAGTTCTGCCACACAACAAGTGCCAAGTTCTCTACTCCATCCTGTTGGACCTGCTTTGGTTAACACTGACAGTGGCTTTCAAAACCAGAGTGAGCTTTCAAGCTCTGGTGTTTCAGCCCTTGCATAAACAGTTCCACTGACTTTAAGAAGTGCCATAGGTGGTGCCCCCAGCTTGGCACGCTGTGAGTAGGACATTTTTGTCACCATAGGCAAAGTGATCAAATGCCTGCACTCCTTTCTAAAATGCTTTGTTCTCAGGATTAACAGCCTCCTTCTAAGAGCTGAAAGAAAGGTTTTCCAGGTTGTATCTGCAGCTGTGCAGATGCCTTTAGATCTCAGAAGCTGAACTGCACTCAACCAGGAAACTGATGAAGAAGGCTGTTCTATCCCTACTACAAGGAACACAAACTGGGCACAGCTCCACTTGGTTCCTTCTTTTCATTTTTAACTGTACAAAGTAAAGACATAAAGGAAATAACAGAGCCAGGACTGGGATGACCAACTCCAAGTACAAATAAATCAGTGCTCTTCTTTTAAGGGTTTGAGCTGCAGCAAAGCTTAGAAATGCTTGTTAAACAGAAACTGGAGTGTGAGGGTGAGGAAAGAGAATAGGGAAGAGAAGAATGTCTAAGTGTTTTTCAGATATTCTGGACCAATTCAAGTTAATGCTGCTTCACTGCTTCAGTGGAATGCAACCAGCTCAGAGCAGCACAGCACCTGGTCCCGCTGTTCAGTTCACACTTGGGAAATGGA
Organism: Passer montanus; assembly: GCF_014805655.1. NCBI lineage: Eukaryota > Metazoa > Chordata > Aves > Passeriformes > Passeridae > Passer > Passer montanus. The sequence continues at coordinate 8,944,248 of NW_024368041.1, forward strand.
TGACTTGTTTTGCTTGTTACTGAAAAAACATGTTTTCTCTGGGCTGAAGCACAGCAATTGTTAACAGCTTACGCTATTTATACAGTGCTGCCAGACAACAGAAAGAAAATTTACAATCCAAATGCAATAAAAAAGGAGTTGTAGACATCAAAGTGGAGTAATTTGCAGTGAAAACTGGCAAGGGTCCTGTAGCTAAACCTTCTTTTAATAAAAAGTCTATGGAACCTTTCTGGTATGTTTGGATCCTATTCTGTAGTAGGACTCATCCCCAAAAATATTGAATTCTTTCTAAATTTAAACATGTACTCACCAATTGTTCTTTATTTCTTACTATTTTCTGTAGGGAAAAAAAGAATACATTTTTGTATGTCTTGATTTAAATCATAGTTTCTTATAAGTATTATACATTATCAGTAGGTCCTGTTTGGCAAATTCAGCTAAGCTGCAGGACTACTTGTTTGAGCAGGTGACTTCTCACTTGTGATGAGCATAAAAGAGGCATTCTCTGTATACCTGCTGCTGAGAAGCTCTCAGAGTGTGTTTTTCTCTTGTGAAGAACAGCTTTGTTATGACTCAGGGCTCAGCTATTCAGGAAGAGGGGAAGCAGCACTTTGGGGCATGTGCTTCAAGCACAATGGTCCTGACCTGATGGCTTTGGTAAAACCAAAGTTTTAGAGACTAGAGACATAGCAACAAACTGATACATCATCTGTCAAAAAGTGTGACTGTCATTGCACTAGGGCTGTCCAAGTTGTGCCTTGGTGTTTCTGACTTCCAGTGTACCCAATTCTAAGGCTGTCTGCCAGATTGTCTTGGTGCCCTTGGCATACACTGATCTCCTGAATCCTGACAGCTTCAAAAACAAAAAAGATCCTCCTGAGCTTCGCTTTCAGCCCACAAAAATTCAGATAAGCCCAAACTTTTTAGTCTTGGAAGCATTTTGTATTTTAGACATTTAGAATTTTGTGGTGCAAAAAAAGGTGAAAGAATGGTAATTCATAAATCCAGCACATCCATACTTGCTTTCAGCATGGAGGCCTATGTGTGAGCTAATGGTGCATTGGGTTAGAGAAGCCAAATTATATAAATCCTGTAGTCCCTGGGAGTTGGTGATATGACAAGCATCACAATTAGCTGGTTTTATTTTTCCAGTTTAAAAAAAATGGCTAGGTGTGGTGGCCTGGGTGTGGACTTCAGTGCAAGGCTTGAAAGTGCACCTCTGGAATCTTAAATTACAGTGCTTGGACTGTGTCTGCATCATGTTATGGCAGATTAGGTTTACCTCCCTTTTCTGCTACAACATTTAATGCACATTATGAAAAAGCAGGTTTTTGAATTAACAGAAAGTTTCTATGAATACAAATCAGTAACTGGAAAAGCCAACTGCTCTATCAGTAACTTAAGATCCCACCTTCTATCTTCTGACATGAAAACAACAGGAGGAATCTCCTTCCTCTTCTTATTATAAAATTTCTAAATTACTCTATTCATCACATGGCACTGGAACCACTTACCAAAACTTAGTTGTTTTGAAAAATGTATCAAGAGTGAAGAAAGATGACACAGTAGCATCTTGGGACAAAAGAATTGTGAAATTAAAATTAAAATTAAAATTAAATGCTGTAATGAATTGAAGGCTACATTTGTCCCCATTTGACCATATACTGCTCTTATTAGGATCAGAAAGACCCATGGATATACATTCAAGGAAAGAATTTGTTCCTCAGATGTGACTTAGTAAAAAAAAATAAATACATTGGAAATAAAGAAACTCTATACTTACAAACTAAAATCATCAGCAACAAAGTGGCAGACAGTCCTCCCAGAAAATATCTGAGAATGTAACAATACCCAGAAAGGTTAAAAAAAGCCAAGGGATGCATATTGGGTTAAAAGAGGTGAAACCTGGTGGGAGGAGGAGGAAGGATTCTTGCAGATGAACCCTCTGAACTCAGGTAGGTGAACTGTAATTTGAAACTTTAAATTACGTAAACTATTGAAGATAATCTCCCAGAAAGAAAGACCTCAGCATTCACACTGAGAAAAAACCCACTTAGAAAGACATGGATCCGTTCTGATTCTTCTCAGCCTGCCAAAACCCCTGTCAAAGCATACTTGGCAAAGTAGCTTTCATATCTGCATACATATTTCTTACTTTTGTGCATATCTATATAGCTGAGATATTTGCCTGCACTGACTATCATGTAAAAATATATTGTCACAGCAAGATACCTATAACTTTGAAAATGTGACCCTTGATTTAAGTTTTATTCACCATTTGAAATGAAGCAAGCACTTATGTGAGAAAAAGAAAATAAAAGAAATAAAAATTACCTTGTACACGCTGAAATGATTAAACACGTGATCAGTGCAACTATCTGAGAAATGACATTTTGCACTGTCCTGGATTCTAAAATAAAAATCAGGAAAATAATGGGTTTTAATGAAAGTAAATATTTTACAGGAGGTGTTTGCAAAGGCTACCTTCAGCCTTTGAGACCAGTCTCTTCAGTTGCTTTTAAAGAGAACTTGCCTGGAGTGATTCAAAGCAGAAACCTAATTTTCATGCTCTGGGTGTCTCTCAGGAGTCTTTTTCCCCCACAACTACAGAAACACTGTGCCCTCCATGCTCTCAGAAAACAAGCCTTTCTGCATAATTGCCTGTTTCAGTTTTTGCTCCCATGCCCTTTCCTCCATTTTCCTCTTCACTTCTTTTTTTTTTTTTTGCCTGAAAAATGTGTGAGGGAAAGATGTGAGCAGGGGGTAGTAATCAACTAAATACCAATTTAATAATTTTAATTTTTTTAATCATTCATTTAAAATATTTGTTTTAGTAAATAAATTCTATTCTGCAAGGGGTCAGACCTATATTTTTAATGTATTTTCACTTCACTCTAAAAATGAGGCATGCCGCAATAAGAACATAACATACCTGCATTGCTCCAGTTCTCTTTATTTGCATTTATCATAAATGAAGAGCAGGATTTTGAAGCACAAAATGGTTCCTCAAAATGAAGAAACTCATCATCTTTGGTGAGAAATGCTCCATGAGATGCTGGAATTTGCCTTTGTGACACATGGTTATTACATTCAGAAGAAAAGTCTGAATCACCTACAAGAAATGCACGCAAGAAGAGCTCTGAGACTTTGTATTAATGAATTTAGGAATTAATTACTGAATCACAGGAGAGGTTGCAAATTGTTATGGGTAGGGAATTGGTGGGTTCCAATGTATGCAGGAAGAAATGTGGAGAGTAAAGACAAAACTGCATAAAGCATAACAGATGAAGTTATTGAAAGAGCCAGGTGAAAGCAGACAGTGCCAGGTATTAATCACACCAGAAAAAAACATTCCTGGTGATGACTTTGCATTCAAATTCAGTCAAAAAATGACTTTTTGGCACAGAGGTTCTTTGCAGACTCATACTCAGTTTGAATGCCAGGAGCTCTATTTATCCCTTAGAATTCTGTAGTTCGTTCTATCCTTCACCTGCACACCTTGGCAGACAACACCTACATAACTTCCAGAAAGAAATATCCAATTCACACTAAACACAGTTGTATCTTGATTACCAGGTACCTGATCAGGGCTTACCAATATCATTGTGACTGGCTTCTAATTTTCTGCATCCATCAGGCCAAGGGTCCTCTACATGGGAGAAATCCATCCTGCTGGGAATGGTGGAGCTGAGCCATGAGCTGGAGGCACTGAGATTGAACAAGCTGTCAAGAGAGCGACGGATTTTCTTCCTTCGCCTGAATACACTAGAAAGAAAAGATGTGTTGCCAAGGAATAGAGCTAATTATTCTTGTTGAGCAGGGACAGAGCTCTAAAGCTTGCAGGAATGACATGAAAGAACCAGGTTCTGAGTGCTGCTCCCAGCCCTATTCTTGATCCTGGGCATGTCACCAGGAATGGCTGCTGCACATGACAACGTGTCAGGGAGCGTAGTAACAGCAGGGCTGAACGTGCTGTTGTGATACCAGGTACTGTGGTACCAAATGATACCACAGCTACTGCTCTCTGATAGTACTTTGAGTGCTACCTGTGATTTTCACTGCTGTATCCTATTTGGGGTAGTCTAAATCCATTGAATTCCAGGTTTTTTGAACTACATTTTACATACCTTTCTACATTGTTGTTCTTCTGAATCAGGAGATGTTTTTCCTTGAGTAAGAAATCCAGTAAGAATTTTTATTTATATATATGTGTGTGTGTTGTATACAAAGATTTTTTTTCTTAGTTCTTATCAGAGTAACCCCATTGGCAAAATGAGCTGTAACTCTCTCCTTTTCCGTTATTGGACGCAACTTCAATTATAGCAACAACTCTGCACTAAAGAGTTTTTAGGTAGTAAGATGTGACTGAAAATTGGGTAATTTCATTCACTGCACTCTCTAAAGCAATTGAGATGTTCCCAATCAGAAGTAATGCTGGTCTTATGCTGAGCAAAATGTAGACAGACACAAAGACACCTCCAGACACACCTCTAGAAAAGGCCAGAGATGTGGAGGCAGTCACCAACATGGAGTAAAATCTGCACATAGTTCACTTACCGAACTAAATTCTCTTTATATGTAACACTTGTGTGGGATGGTGTCAGTGTTATGTTGCCTTCTTCATCAGACAGAAAACTGTCTTCTGTCAAAACATAATAACCATTAGAAAGCAGTCGAGGGCTGCGGCGGCATGTAGGAAGGGAGCCTGTCAGAGGACTTGTGGAGCACCCATAGGCAGGATCATCATCCAAAAAGGCACAAGCACAACTGAAAAGGAGAAATGAAAGCCTCTAATTTAGAGAAGGTCTGGACAGAGCAAACCCATGATTTGATAGTAATGAATTTACATTTCAAGCTGATGGGGACTGGTAATGACATAGATTTAAAATAATTGATGTAATGATATTTCTCTGTACTAGGAGGTTTCAGCCAGCTGACGTGTGCATCACATGTTCCAGAGCTTCAGATTACAGGAGGGATACATGCCAGGGGAGCATTTCCTGAAGTATGGAGCCAGTTTGAGCTCAGAAGTGCTTGGTGTGTTTCTGTGGCAGTGCTCTTGGCCAAGGAGTCCTGCTGGACCTACATCGACCTGGAGCCATCAGAGGCATTCCAGTATCTGGCTTCTCTGAGTTCCTCTACATGGCAGAATCTGAGTCCCCCTAAGCCAGGCAGGATTTATTGCTTTTTTATAAACTAGCCATACTTGGTGATACATGACTTTTAATTCTCGCAAATCCTAGAATGCCATGCAGCTGGAACAACATGGGATAGAGCCCATTGTGATAGCTCCATCCAGCACTGAAACACAATTGGCTTTGGGATTAAGTACAGCACAGAAAAATATAGTCTCTAGTATTTAAAATAGAAGGGAGTACTGACAGAAGTGAAAGGATCTAAAAGTTGTAGACATTCTACTTAGTTTGACTAAAATTTAATTTATGGCTATACCTTTCCCCTTAACACCTATGAGTTCCAAATTGCCATGTAATGACATCTAGTTTGACTAAAATTTAATTTATGGCTATACCTTTCCCCTTGAGTTCCAAATTGCCATGTAATGACATAATGGAAAGAAAGGAAGACACTGGGTTGATTTAGTGTCTGACCTGTGTTTCAGTAAGAGGTTTAACTACCCCATATGGCATGTCACAGAGAGATACCATAATTTCAGTGTAGGGAAAAGCAGATGGAAGACAGATACTCCAAAACCCTGTGATTGCAAAGCCAGTGTTTCCAACCTCCACAGCAGTACTTCTGACTTCCATTTAGGGCAGTAATTAAATTATTATCAGCACTACATTTCTCAGTGGCCCAAAAGGACTGACATACAAAATCTATGCCAAAACAAAAATAAAATTAAGCAAGTGTAACTTTCCTTAATACCTTGGAAAAATATGTCTTGAGAGGCTGTGTCTATGCTCTTCATTAAGTGGTGTTGAACCTGCAAAGACAAAGGTGAAATAAGAAGGAATTGTTATCGTATTCACTGACAGGTAGCTTCTGCATACCAGAAAGATAATTTTTTAAGAAGTTACAAGTTAAAAGAAAATTAAGGCAAGAATTAGAGGAGACAAAACATATGAAGGAATTGGGGAAAGACTTAGTGATTATAGGAAACTCATCTCAACCAGGACAACACAGAATCAGAGCCAACAGAAATCAGATATTTGTACTCTGCCCAGATAACAGATTTGAGAGAAATGATTATGATGCAAATACAATAACTGCAGTAATTTTAAGGTGTTTTACCAGAAATCTGCTTCATGCCACAGCTAGAACCTGAACTGGCACTAGATACAGAGAAGAATGGAAAGGCCACCATTACCATGACATTATATTTTTCAGATGAAAATTGCAGACATAGCACAATGAGCACAGGGATTGCTACAGTGATAAATATTTGACAGTAGTATTGTGGCAGGAGACTAAGGAAATAGGATTTGTCTGGATTACAGTGGCTCAAGTGTGCAAAGCAGTGCTGGATGTTCCCACCTGGCAGAATCAATCTTACAAAACATGAGCAAGGCCTGTGCATAGGGAGAATTTATGTCTATTATTACATGAAAAGATAAAAGATATGATCTTTCCCTATATTACCTTGTCTCTCCTGCATCTTTAGAGCTTTAGACTTGCAACACTGTTAGTAAATGCCCATCCTTCACCTCTGAGAGGAGACAGGGCCAGGAGAATTTTATATTTTTACATTCAGTTATGAGCTGAGGCAAAAGAAGAAAAGCCATGAAGGTCAGGGTTTCCAGTTTGGTAATCTTGTTTAACCTCCTTGGGAGCTCAGTTGTCAGTCACAGACTGGGTGTGAAGGCTGACTCAGCCTTGGGACCAGGCAAGGTAACGAAAGAAGAGAAGCAAGAAGCAAAACATTCAGGGTATTTTTTATACATCAGTCCCATTAACCTGGTCCCATGCATACTGTTTCTCCTACCATTTTGAAAAATTAATCACTTTAACATGAGCAAGTTATGCTCTAATGGCAACAAAATAACTTGAGAAGGAGAAAATGGAAAGAATTTGGGGAAAAGTACAGAGAGATCAAGAAGCATCAATCAGAACTCACAGAGCAAGTTGTACAAACAATGGGACCAGTGTATTCCATAGTTTGACATCTATTAGAGCTTTTTTAACATACAACTACCTCCTGAAATAATTTCTCCTATTTTAGGCAAAATCATGATTCTTAAATGTGCAAAAAATCTTATACTCAAAACAAAGAAATGCATTCAAACTCTAGAAGAAAATACAGGAAGGACTCCAAAAGCAGTTTGTGGATCTGGATAGAAACTAAAACCAGCAAAATCCTAAGTCTTATCAGTCAAAAAAGATCCCTTCCATAAGGTATTTATTTTATTTAAAACTCTGACAAATTTATCCAAATTTATTTGCTCCTGGAGTTGATGCAACATGTGATGTTCCATACATCTCGAAAAGGACTGTTTCATACACCCTAGGGTAACAGGGAATGTAGATTATCTGTGGAAGAGTTTCAAAAGAAATGGAAGCATATTTTTTTACTTGTTTGAAAATCAGGATGTGTAAGATAGCATCAGCAATATAGAACAAATTATTCGTTATAATGTATTCTCACTTAGGCAAAAGTAACTGATTCTAGGGCAAATTTGTTTGAAAAGCATATATAGAAGTATGTGTCAGGATCAGTTATATCTGTCATAACTCTTTAATAATGTGAGGGTGAAACTTTCCAGCAACTGAAACCCACAGCACAGCTGTATTGCACGCAATTCTTTCAGTTATGATAATAAAGAGCAATGTCTAAAAAAGAATAACTTTTAGGAGTGGCAGCTTTCCTGTGGGGTGGTGCTTTCACTAGAAAGTGTTGACATACTGATCACAGTGGCAGAACAAACCACAGTCCTTCTGTTCCGCATTTGAATTCTCTCATAACTTTGCAAGGTATATCTCTGCAGGTTGTTTATTTGCCACCCTCCAGAGAAATAAAATTTAAGATAAAATGGAATATATTAATCTATTTCTGAAAGAAAGTGAGCAATTTACACATGCAGATATACTACTGGGGAGGCGAGGCATTTCCCTTTTTTCAAGAACAGTTAATAAGCAGCTGTAACTTGCTTTTAAACTATTTTAAGTAACGATAATATCAAGCTTCTGTGAACAGTCATGGAACAGGCAGTCCAACAGATTTTTTTGCTGCCCGTGATCATGAAAATTTTTGGCTCATGCATAATGAAGAGAGTTCATGAAAATAATTCAGTCAATGATGGAGAAAACATGGCAACATTATGTTGTAGACAATGCTGCACAGTGTTCTGCTTTCATTTAATATTCAGTCCTATTTCTGTGCTATTAATAGCGTGAGAAGCTATAGTAATGACATAACAAAGCTTCTCAACCACCACTGTACAATGGAGCAGTAGTATTGTATCTGTAATCCACGAAATGAGCCATCAACACAGCATGTCTAAACTATGGCATGAGAAAAAGGCAACAGCTCTATGAAATCTCACTAAAAGCGAATCTGAGGTGAATGTGGCAACATTTTTTGTCAAGAATCTAAATAAAAATGTAAGGCAACAACCCCCCCTTGGATTTCAAAACACACAAAAGTTCATGTTGTAATATAAACAAAAAGTCATTGTCCAAACCAATCAGTTTTAGCTACCTTTCCCTTCAAAAATCAAATTAGTGTTTAAGCCAATGATGCCTTCAGCATACAATCTAAATATTTACATTAGTACCTACCAAAATATAGTGCTAACTATTCAAACAGCTGAAACCCAGCCAACTAGTTTTATTCTGTTTAATCTACTAAACACAAGTGTCTACACAGAGTTTTATTTGTTCACACATATCAGCTATTTTTGACGAGCAGTTTTGTCTTTTCTCCCTGCAGGTAATGGTAGCAACGTTCACAATACCGCAAAACTTCCTGAAGAGCAGCACAGAAATGAATTCAAATCTTAGCTATTCCTCAGCTGACAAATATATTAAGAGATAAATAAGTCTAAAATCCTTCAAACCTGGAAAATCCATTTCACAATTAACACATGCGTGCAAAATTTGTCTCTTCATCAGCCCGAGAGCCCGTGGGACGGCTGGTGGAGGCTGGTCCTTGAGCAGCTTCCTGGGAGAGCTCAGCCCTGGCTCTTCGCAAGGGCAGGTCTAGCAAGTCCCCTGTTTCCTTTTGAAAACAGCCCGTGCAATCAGAGGCACAGAGCCTGAATGAGGTCATGTTTCCTGTAGAGTAGCCTCACATCAGAGGCATTCGTTCTGAAGAGCAGACCGAAGATAAAGATTAGCCCATGAACGCTCCTGCCGGCTGTTGTGAAAGAGAAGAACCTCTACAAATAACGTCTCGCTCCAAGGATCGTACAGAGAACAAAGACAGAACATTTTCTCATCAGTGACACAGAGTTTTGTTTCAGATTTGCTTTTCTACTTCACGCAGAAAACTTTTAAGTTGTGTATACAAATCATTCCATTTGTTGAAATACTTGTGAGCCTGACAGGCTTTGATGTAAGAAAATGATCCAGTTACCAAAAAAACCCCCACAATAACAATACATTTTGCAAAAGTGCTATTGTGTAGAAGATACATTTAGTCAGAGTTCAGAGCTACATTTCACAGCTGAAAACATTACTGCAAATATATGCCATGCAATGTTAATAAAAATTCCACAGAAAGGAGAAAGGAATAAAGCCATTTGTAAACACAGTCATTGTTGCATGCTAAATGTTTCATACTGTGTAAGGTATGCATTCATCATACCTTAAAGTATAAAAAATAAAGTCAAATCCACATAAGAGAAATGGAGCCTGAATAAGATATCCTGGCAATCAAAGGATTTGGCTACAGAACTATTATATACAAAAGTAATATAAATCAGCTGCTTGACACTGAATTGTACAGCCTTAGGGGGTAACACTTCGTCTCCAAATAGATAAAATGATCTAGTAGTTTTCTTTCCTGATGTCTGTATGTATCACTGACAAAAAAATGAAACCATAAATCTAGTAAAATATGATTGATTTTATGATAGTTTGTGGGTTTTTTCCCCCTTGGAGAAGGAAAAATACTTCCACTGATTGAAAGAATGTAAAAACCTCACCTCCCAGAAAAGGAAACAAAAATAGGAATTAGGCAATTAGGATGTTGCAAAAGATCTTCTGTTTGTGAGTTAAACTAAAATGAACATTTTATGATCCTTTGGGTCAAACATAAAAATAGGGACATAGTCCATCTTCACATCAGTTCTTTTAATTTAGTGGAATTATGTCAGTGAGGAAATTTAGTCCAGCACTATTTCCATGGATGCATGGGCTTCATCACAGCAGCATTTCCCTGGCCACCCTGCCTCTCTACAGGCAATGAATATAAATTCCCAATGATCTTTAAAACTAGGTCACTTACAGAAGAATTTCTGTACACACAGGAATTTACTCCTTGGGCATATTTTTGGTCTCTTTTCTTATTATTCTCAACAGAAAGAAGTTAATTCCAAGCTTGAACTGCTTTTCTGAAGGACATTGGCATTTCATGTTTGTCTATATAGTTAAAATATATTGTGTCTATATCATATTCAGGCTTGGAGGTGTTGTCTTTATAAATCACTGCTATTTGTATCTAAAACTCACTGTTCCACAGGCTTTTGATGCATAAACTTCATGCATTGGTGATTATTTTATAGGTGAATTGTTGACTATAGTTAATACACACACACAAGGGTTTATAAACAGCTTTTTGTTCTTCACTCTGTAGCTCCTCAAATTTCCTACTCCACCAACACACCCTATCTCAACAATAACCAGGTTTCCAATTTTACAAAATGAGTAGACCAACAAGCTTATTTGCAGTAGTTTTATGCCTGTGGCATGCATTACCAGTCAACCCACAAAAGGAAGGAAATTAGAAATTACGATACTAAATACCAACCATCTTTGTACACTTCTCCCAGGCTCACTCTGCTTTTGATGCAACAGATTGTGCAGGGTCTGACAGTCCAAGAGAGGTGGGGCTGGGGCAGCTCCATGCCTGGGGTCCCACCAGCATCGAGCCAGTACCCCTGGGAGGGACAAGCAGAGAGTGCATTTATAACCAGGTTACACACACAGCTGGCAACGCAGGCCACAGGCACAAACAGAGAGCACTGCCACAGCACCAAGAGCCGCATCCTTCTCTGGCTGAGCAGTGCAGTACTCTAGTGAGGATACACACACCTGTACGCATCCCTCCAGCAGCTGGGCTCAGGAGCTCTGCCTGCCCAGCAGCTGCCCCTGGGTCCCAGCCTCACCAGCTGCATGCACATGGACATTTGAGCCCCCAGCCCCACAGCCCAGCTGGGGGTGCAGACCATCACACACACAGGTACAGCTGGCTGGGATTGCCCAGGTCCTCAGCAGCCCACAGAGAGACCCCAGCCCATGTGTGCCACGCCCCAGGCAGCAGCTCCTCTCAATCCTGAGGTGCTCTGGCATTAACTCATCTGGGTGGGTTCCATGCCTGGCCACAAGGGCTGAGGCTCCTCTGGGACAGCCTGGGACAGGCCCAACAGACAAAGTGTCCCTTCCTCTGAAATCTTAATTCAGGTTCCCACCTGCCTTTGTGCTCCCAGGCTCCTCTGGCTGTTCAGAAAGGCTTTCCATGGGCTGATGGCTCCTGGAATGGGAACAGCTGGATGCAGGGAGTTCTTTGGGCTCCTCCCCACACTGTTGTGCTCCCACTCCCCGCACTGTGCTCCTCTGTGAGTGTGCAGGTGAGTTTTTAGCACATATTACACCATAACTTTGCTATCTCAATGGCCCACTGCAACTCAGTGCAGAGTACTGTTATGCTAAACATCCAATTTTCAGGAAGGGTATTTTCTGGTAGAGTGAATTGAGTGGCCATGGTGGAGAGAGTGGAGTGCTTATTGATTGAATGTAATTGAGAGTAATCTGATGCTTCTGTAACTCTCTTTGAACCTCCTGGAAATCTGACAACCTTTAATTGTCCACCAGCTTCAGTAACCATCAAATCAGGCCATTTTTCCTATATCACAGGCTGTGTCAATATTGTTTATAGAGTACTCAAAAGTGAAAAAAAAAATATTCTTTGATATCTGAAAATTTATTGAAAAAATTTTAAAAATCCAGCAGGGGAAAGGCTGGTCATGAGAATCTCTGAGCAGCCTCACTGGGTCAAAATGAAGGTCTATGAAACTCTCCTTGCCTGCAGTCTTGCTGCAAGGCAAACTAAGACCCATTTTCATTCACCTTGGTGAATGCTAACGTTTTAAGCTAAGTGTATTCCTTTATACAGCAGAAACACTTAGCAATATTTGAGGGACTCTGGTAATTCAGAAAAAAAATCTCACAAAACTAGATATTTTATTTCAATTTTAAGAAGAGGCTAATCCTGCACTAAGTTAGAATTTCAGTGCAGGTTACAGAATTGTCACATCATATATGATTTTAATAACCTTATCAGGTCAACTGTATGAACAAAGATTAATTAGCCTGAACCAAGATTAAATTGCCTTGAAGTGGAACAAATCCATTTTTAATGTTATCAGATGGAAATCCCATCACACTCTGTCAGAGACTTTCTGAGTTTCAGGATTGATTTTTGCCCCGAAATTCATTATTTTAACTTAATTGTTCCTGCAAAACAGGCAAAAAAAAGGGCATTTCTTTTTTGCATGGTGGAGTACAATGAATAGATCTGTAAAATTTGGAATTAGCTCTGAGCTTGCTGATACACTCATACTGCTCAGATCTCAAGAGTTTACCTCCAATATTGCTACATCAGCTACCTCTGTATTATATCACAGACAAAGTCCAGATGGACAAAAAATGTTTAAAAAGGATCTAAATCAAGTAAGACTGTGATGTACAATGATATTTCTCTGTACAAAGCCATGACCAGTCTGTGTTATATCTTCTTGCTTCTTGATTATGTGGTACCATAGAGAAATTTCTTTGGTATCAGAACCTGGTGTAGACATGGGAAAATGCCACATCATGATCCAAGAGCAGTGTAAAAATAGATATGGAGAAAATGCAAATGCTTCCATTAGAATCTGTAACTCCCCCACTGTGCATCTGAAAATACTGCTTTAAAACCTATTTTATCAGAGAAAGAAAACAAAAGGAAGAGTTTCAAATCGATCAGCCAAAGCAGAATTTACTCAAGGTTTCTAATAGAACTCAGGTGAGTCCTCACTTCATAAATTTCCTCAAAAGAAGATCTAACTGTTATGGAACAAGAAGGTAGGAACACTAAAAAAAAGCAACAAACACACAGATTTATACTAAAAGCTGTTCTGACTCGATTTTATAAAGGATGACAAAAGTTCATGAGTCAGCACACTGCAGTGTCTGCTGTGACTACAAGCAGCCAGGGCAGAGTCAGCTGTTGGCCAGTTGTGCTCCAGCAGCATCTGATTTGCAGAGAATAGAAATATTAAAGCACAGATCAGTGGTCTGAGCCGAGAATGAGTGGGAACAGGTTTGAGGTGATGTATGAATGGTGTACACCCATGGTTCCTAAGCTTGCAGGCCATCACACTTCCAGCACACATCTACATGACACATTTTAGGACACACAGACTGAGAGGGAAAGGACGGGGACTAAAGCAGGTAGGACAGCATAGGGACTGCATGACTCTCATCTCTAAGTGATAAAACCCATCACTATGTGACCAACCCAGGAATGGAGAAGACTGAATTGCCCATATTCCTGTGTCCCATGTCACTGTAGTTAATGCTGGACACACCACCTGCATAGCAGCATCTTAAAAGCTGACCAGGCCACATAGATACACATGGCTTTAGGGACCTTCTTGATGCTCTAACTAGACACATAAAATCTCATTTTTGGTTGGAGGTTCTCTTGTGAGATTTTGAGTCTCAAAATAAAAATTAATATTCCTCTGGAGGTGGCCATGCACTGCTGCCACTGTACCTGGGAACCTGGGTGCTTTCTGTGGCAGCCCTGATGTGATCTACATGGAACAGAGGGTCTTGCACTGATGTACAGTGAAGACTTTTGCTAACATATAAAGAATCACAGCATGCTTTATATATACTGAAAATCTGTAGCTGAGAGGTGTTGGTACTACTGGTTCCTGAGACAACAGTAGTGGCAAAATACTGATCATTCTGGTATCATGGTCATTTCTATAATAAATCTAGTGAAGACTTTTGCTAACATATAAAGAATCACAGCATGCTTTATATATACTGAAAATCTGTAGCTGAGAGGTGTTGGTACTACTGGTTCCTGAGACAACAGTAGTGGCAAAATACTGATCATACTGATCATGGTCATTTCTATAATAAAGCCTACTGAGTGAGGCATAAATGAAGACCAGTAACAACCGAAGTGATGCTCCAATAATGTTTTTTAAAATGCCTGTCTTGACAAAGCAACCTTATCAGCTGCCTCTCTGTAGTCTGACATTGACTGAGTCCCTTTTTGCCTGTATACCAGTATTTAAACAAAGTCTAAATTTGTGAGACTTGTACTGAGACTCCACAGGCTTTTCTGGAATTGTTTGCAATTTTTCCAGCCTTTCCCATGCCCAACTCACATTTCCAGCTAGGTTCAAGGTGATGTCCTGGACTACTTCAATGGCTAGGGAGAGGCAACAGCACAGGCAGCCTCAGTGTCCAGTGGAAAACCACACACAAGACAGGCAGAGTGGTTTTAAAGCCTGGATATTATCCAGCATTGCATAAAGATCAAGGTTTTGAATGTGGCCTACAAGGCAATTAAGGACAGAGAGCAGAACTCTGATAGCCTTCCAGGAACCTGTCCATGTGACACCAGCACAGACCCAGTGGCCAAGTACCAAGAAACAAGTGACTCCTACCATAACCACGTGCTCCTGTGAACAAATGCATTACAGGTATTTTACAGGCAGGGCTGGGCACAAAGGGCTTATCTCACAATCAACAACCATCCTTCAACCCCTGAGGACACCCCAGTTTACACTGGACCACAAAGGAAACAGGAAAATATCACACCAGTTTTACAAAGTGATGTGTATTCTTCATTCTCACTCCTGGACTCCACCAGGTTGGACATGTGATTTTTGGAATTCTGTTTCCTTCAGCTCAAGTTGCAAATTCTGTCCACCCAGAGGTCAGCTCTTAGAAATGCAGACCATGAAAATCTTCCCACTGGGATATGTTGTGAGTCAAGTGCTTTGTTGATCCACCAGAAAGTGTATGCTGCATTTCAGTCTCATATGGAAATAATCTGGGAAATCAGTGCATAGAGCAGGTATTATTACTACAGCTTTTGTTCAACACTGTACTCATCAAGGCTTCAAAGGAAAATTCTGTAACATATTTACTGATGTATTCCAATCTACAGAATCTTCTCTAAAACCAAAACACTATCCAAGACATAGGGCTGCAATGTGAAAGGCAGAAGTGACACTGCACAGCACAGTTTCTGAGTCAAAAGCACAATTACATCTCAAGAGGTCTAATACGCATTGCAAAACAACATTCATAGTGT
This sequence comes from Passer montanus, assembly GCF_014805655.1. NCBI lineage: Eukaryota > Metazoa > Chordata > Aves > Passeriformes > Passeridae > Passer > Passer montanus. The sequence goes on from NW_024368041.1 coordinate 8,959,747, forward strand.
GGTGAATGTTCCTTGTGCCCCCAATAAATATCAAATGATACACAGAAAGTGGTTTAGTGAGGCTGTAACATGACACAGCAGAGTTGCCTACAATCCAAAACAGGGAACTGCTCCCTCCCAGCCATGCAGAGCATTAGAAGGTACCACTCTGGTGAGCAGCAACTTCTGCCTCAAGGCTTTCCTTTAACCCCATCAAATGCTAATGTTTGCTCTTTCTTCTCTTTCTTTGCATGGATTTGGGACTCTTTCACTAATGTCAGAACTACCAGCTAAATGCAAATTTCATTACTCATGTGGATTTACCAGGCCTCACTCCTTAGCACTCTCACCTTACTGTACTTCACCCTTAAAATACTGCCTGTAGGGAACCTTACTTCTGCTTTACAGCTTCATGCCACCTCTCCAGCAATGCAGTGAAACACAGCACCTGTGGGCAAACAGGCAGTTCTCTGAGAAAAACCACTGACAGAATTAAAGGCACTCTGCACAGAACCAGTGAGCAATTCAGTAAAAAATGTCCAGTTTCTGTATCTTTCAAAACTAGAAAAAGATGGGGTTGATGTCCCAAACCTACAGGGTTACTATTTTGTATGGTGTCCATGGCAATGACTGTTAGTGACTTTCTTTTTTCATACAAGGCCAGATGCTTCAAAACTCATTCACTTTAGGGTATTTCCCAGCATCTGGAAAATTTAGGGCTTTAAAAGTGAAGAGAAGTGTTCGGTGAGATAATGGAAATCTTCACAGAAGGAGGGAGGAATTTCTGGAGAGGAGGGAGTTTCTGGGATGAAAGGAGAAAAAGGGCAGAGAAAATGAAGAGAGGGCCATAGCAGCTTGATGTCAGATATGGAGCCAAAATAGACCAAAGAAGTGCCAGGAGAAGGACAGATGATGACAGAACAGAGGCAGGCCACAAGCAAGCTGCCTGTGCAGATGGATAGAGCAGGGCAGAGGTGCTGCTGCACATCCAGACTGAGGCTATGCAGATGCCATTTGAATACAAGCACCAGCAGTAATTTTAAATACACCTCTCTATTATAATAAGGGTAAAAACAACAATGAAGTTTTATTTTATTGACTGTCACCTCACAATTGCAATATCTGACATTTAAAGTAGTTCTGTTATGACCTAACCCAATCGCCCACGAGAAAAAACAAATGGCAAAATAAACAAACTGCTGTCTGGGTTTCTCACCATAATATCTTTCTTTTCCCAGGTGTTTGATCATTCTCCCAGACCTTTCCTGAACCCTTCCCATTTTTGGATGGGTTTTCTGAACAGTCAGTTATTTTAATAACAACGTACTGGTGCCAAGTGCAGCGATAATGTCACCTCTCTACTCCTACTCTGTGTTTCCATGTGCATGTGCTTTGCAAAGACTGCATTAGTCTTTTCAGCATCAACAGCACACCATGAGCTCATGCTCAGCTGATTATGAAATCCTCTCTCCCCCTCTCTGAGTCTCAGTGAGTCACTGACTGGCAGTATAAAAACTCCCATCCAGTTTGGTTTCCAATTTATGGCCTGTATATTCATGACGAAGCTGAAGACGTGCTTCGTGACAAGATTAAACACCAAATTGTGCGAGGAGCAGAAATAGTGAGATCTCTTTTCCTGCATCTCGGTCTTGTCATGCTTTGGTGTCTGAAGGAAAATAACCACTGAGTCTTTCCATTGTGGAGAGGTCAACTCAGTCACCCTCCCCTGTCCAGCTGAGCTTTTAACGGAAAAGCTGGAATAATGTGATGTGTCTCTTTCTGTGTCAAGCTTGAAGTAAGATAGAAGTTTTAGGAGTAAGTGAAGAAAGGAAAAATGGCAGGCAGACAGGCAATGCAGCCATGTAGGCCTTGTTTTCCTAGGAGACAAGACTTAAGTATCAGATATGGTTTTGTGCTAAAAGAATATAAAAAATGTCTTGGCCTAAATTGCTCTTTGCTGGCTTTATGGTGGAAAAGTGTTGCTGAAACAGGATCCTGGGCCATGGGCAGAGTTAGGGAGGCAAGCCAGGGCCAGCAGGGGCTGTGGTTGCCTGTGGACTACAGCAGGGCAGGGGTGGGTATACATGGAATGGCAGCAAAGAGATGGGGAGAGTGGCTGGGGCTCCTTGTCTTCCTAAATATTTTGAAAATAGTGCAAAGAAATGCTGCCCTGTGCTGCTGGACCACAAGTGGACTTCTGCTGCTCTAAAGGCAGTGTGGTAGGAGTCACACATGGCACCCTGCATCAGGTGTCCCTTCCTCTAAGTCTTTAATTTGGTTCCCACCTGCCATTTGTCCCTGTGCTCCTCTGAGATTGAGGAAATGGCCTTTGATGGGCTGATTGCTCCTGGGAGCTGCCAGGGCTGGGGATTATGTGGGTTTGTCCTCCTCATTCTCTTCTGTGTTCACAGATGTGCTTTTAGTCCATATTAATCAATACAAGGGGCTTGCTGTGCCTCTGACACCTCCTGCCAGCTCTGCCTCCCTCTCTACAGTGTCAGCAGCAAAGAAATGGGGTGCCACACACTGCTCTGAGCCCATCCCACACCACGGCATAACTCAGCCTTCAGCAGTGAAGAGCATGATTCAGTGACTCCCATGTACCCAGCTCCATCCTCACAGCCTTTTATCTTCCCCCATTCCCTCTCCTTGCACAGAAGCACCTCCATTTTTCTAACTATCCTGGTGCTGGACATTCCTTGCCACTTAGAGCTCATTCCTTACACAACAACCTTCACTATCCTGTGGCAAAGCCTCTAAACCAAAGATGGCATCAAAACTACACCAAGAGTAGTAAGAGTTGGAGAATTCAAGTGAATGCAATGGCAACTTTTTTTTTACTTAAAAAAAAAAGAAAAGGAAAAAAAACAAAACCTTTCCTTCCCTTCCTTCTTTGTTTTCTTATTTTGTTTCCTTTGTTTTTCTTCAAGTCTCCTTCTTCCTTCAGTCTCTTCTGTTTGCCACCACCTTCCAGAAAATGGTAACAAGGGAAAGGGAGGAAAAAAAAATATCATAGCAAATACTCTAAAATATCCTACTGAACAGTCTGTCTATAAAGACTCCTCAAGTGGGAGGCAGCCTCCTGGGGACTAAATGAAGCAGATGGATTGACCTTGAACAGCAGCCAAACGCCCACACAGTCACTCGCTCACTCCCCCAGCAGTGGCACAGGGAAGAGAATGGGAAGAACAAAAGTGAGACTCATTAGAGAACCATTAAGGTTGGAAAAGAACTCTGAGACAATTGAGTCCAACCATTAACCCAGCACCATTCTGTTCACCACTAACCCATGCCCCTCACTGCCACATCCACATTTGTTTCTGAACACTTTGAGGAATGTTGATTCCACCACTTCCCTGTACAGCCTGTTCCAATGCCTGACCACACTTTCTGTAAAGAATATTTTCCTAATATCCAATCTAAACATCCCCTGGCACACCTGATGCCTTTTCCAAGTCCTACCACTTGCTGCCTGGGGGAAAGACCAACCCCACCTGAGTACAGCCTCCTTTCAGGGAGTTGTAGAGACTGATAAGGTCCCCCCTGATTCTCCTTTTCTCCAGGCTGAACACCCCCAGCTCTCTCAGCTGCTCCTCATCAGACTTGTGCTCCAGACCCTTCACCAGCTCTGCTGCCACTCTCTGGACCATTCCAGCACCTCAATGTCTTTCTTGCAGTGAGGGGCCCGAAACTGAGCATAGGATTCAAGATACGGCCTCACCAGTGCTGAGTACAGAGGGACAATCTCATTCCCTAGTCCTGCTGGCCACACTGTTTCTGATACAAGCCAGGATGTCATTTTTCTCCTTGGCACACTGCTGGCTCGTGTTCAGTCGCTGTCAACCAGCACCTCCAGAAATGTTTGCAGATCTGGATGAGGACAGTTTAATAAATGAAGGAAAGCAAAAACCCCTAAACCAAACAACCCAATCAAAAAAAACCCCCAAGCAATTCAAAGGCAAGCACTCAGCACTTCCCACCAGCAGACCTATACCCCTCCATCTTCCAGCAATGGTCACCCTGGAAGAAAATGTCCCACCAGTCTTCTTGTGCTGCCCCAGATTTTCTTGCTGAGGTCAACGTTTTATGGCATGGAATATCCCTTTGGCCAGTTTAGGTCAACTGTCCCTCCCAATCTCTTGCCCATCCCTTGCATGCATGCTGGGGAAGATGAGTGTGAAAAAAAAGTGAAAAAAAAAGTGAAAAAAAAGTGAGCCCTGACATTGTGGAGGTGTTATTCAGCAACAGCCACCACACTGGCGTGTTATCATCATCACCATCAATCATGATCCCCCTTCTTTTCCAGTGACACATGCACAGATGTCACTCCCTTAGTCTGTGGGACATCCCCCAAACATCCATACAAGTGCAAACAATTAATTTGGTCCACGACTTGTGCTCCACCCAGTAGCTTTCCACGTCAGATGGTTTTGCACAACACAACAGGAAACATTGGTAAACACAGCATATTGCCTTTTGCCTTCTGCTATTTATTATACTTTTGGGCTTGAGCCACCTCCTGAGATGCTGCTCTGAAATCTCTGCCTCCTGGCTCAATGGTGACCTCTTTCAGCATTCAGGGGCACTGGGAGTTCCTCCTCTGAGCCCATTGTGTGATCAATCCAACCCCCTTATTCCATGCGGCTTCAGTTGCATTATGTGTAGAGGTGCCCCTCCCTGTGAACACCTAGGTACATCCCAGACCCTTGATTCCCTCAGCCCCAGAACCCCAGAGGTCAATCAGGTGTTTTCTGCTCCAGGTGAGCACACAGCATGTTTCTCACAGCTGGTCCAGGGGGCACTCTCTGGACAGCTCCAAGGGCTGCCATACGAACTGTCCTGTCTGTCCTGATGCTGTTTAGTGACCTTGTCTGGACACCAGGTGCCCACCAAAGCCACTCTTTCACTGCCCTTCCCAAATGAACAGAGGAGAGTAAATTTAACAAAAGGCTTCCAGGGCAAGAGGAGAGGTCAGTCCTAAGGATCACCCCTGAGATCACTCACCAGTTACCACCCAAGGCAAAACGTTGTCACTGATGGCCTGAGCATTGGCCAGTGGTGGATCTGTCTTAGACCCAGTTGGCTTTGGCTCTGGTGGACATGGGGGAAGCTTCTGGCACCTTCTCACAGAAGCTCCCCACTACCAGAGTCTTACCACACAAACTCAATACACTCAAAAAAGTTCTTATAGGTCACTTAATGGAAAGGACTCCCTAGCTTCTATGATCCAGAATGTACAGTTTCCAGAAGTACACTATGCCTTTTTATTATTTGGTGGAAACTTGACATTTATTTTACTGATCACATCCATGGGATGTGATGATGCTGATCTTGCCATTACAAGCTTGGGGACATCTGTCCTGGAGAAGAATAGAAGAAAAGACTCCATGAAATTGTTCCCTGAGCACTGGGATGGCAGCAATGCAGGGGCCAAATGCCAGACTTGGCTCACGGTCATTGCCTTTATCACAGGCCTCTCAGGCAGAGCAGAACACAGTGATAAGCAGCACAGCAGTCACCACAACACTGGGTGTCACAGGGACAGCAGTGGGCTGTTCACCAGCTGCCAAGCACCCACCCAGCTCTCAGCAGCACGGGGGGAGGCTGGGATGAATAAAAGCAAGAAAATCTGTGGGTCAGATGAAGCTGGTTTCATGGGTGAAAAACAGAGACAAAGACAGGCCACTGCGAGGCTGCTGCTGGGGCTGTCCTGTGGCCACCAGCCACAGGCTGTGGCACCTCCAGGACCATCTCAGTGACTGCCCCAAGTCTTTTTGTCCCTATTACAGAATTACAGATCCCAGAGTCCCAGAACTGGTCGGGCTGGAAGGGACAGCAGTGGGTCACTTGGTCCAACCTCCTGGCTTAAGCAGGGTCATTCTAGAACACATTGCACAGGATTGTGAATTAGTGGAGAGACTCCACACCCTCTTCAGGCAATGTTTCTGTGTAGGGTCACTGCACACAAAAGTTCCTCCTTTTCACCTGAAAACCCCCGTGCACTCTGCCCTTTCCCTCTTGTACTTGGCAGCACCGAGCAGGGCCTGACCCTTCCCTTCAGATCCTCCGGGACGAGCTCCCTTCTCAGCCGCTTCATCTGGGGCTGCACAGCCGCAACTCCCTCAGCCCTGGCCAACACGAGAAACGCTCCAGTGCCTTAATTGAACACCTTCCCTTCCCTCCGCTGGAGGGCCCCCTCCGCTGTTCCTGGGGCAGTGTTGTTAAGCTGGGGCAGTGTTGTTACGCTAAGCTGGGGCGGTGTTTGTTAAGCCGTGCCCCGGTCCCGCTGCCGCCGCTGCCGGCCGGGGCCGCCGCTCTTTGTCTGCCTCGCCCCCGCCCCTGCGCAGTCACGTGCCGGGGGCGGGCGCCGCTCCCGGCCCCGCCGCGCTGCGCCCTTGGCGTGCCCGCGCTGCTGGGGCCGGCGGGGGAGCCCCGCTGGGGAGCGGGGGCCGGGTGTCGCTCCCCCCGCAGTGCGGGGCTGCGAGCTCCGGCCCCGCATCCCGGCACTCCCGCTCGGCAGGTGGGCTCGGGGCAGGGAGCACCGCGGAAAGTCGCGGTGGTAGCGACAGTAGTTGCACAGAGAGGTTTTTTAGGTTTTTTTTTTCTTTTTGATAGTGACTGAGCTGCAAAATAAAATTAGAAGGCAGTTGTGGCTGGAACTCAGTGCTATGAGTGCATAGGAATACTCAGTATAGGATTTTGTTTATTTTTTGTTTGTGCTAATTTAATTGTACTTGTCCTTTAGGCCATGTTTATCTGTTCTTGATAAGGTAAGTTTTTCTCGGTTTGCCTTTTCTTCACCCGAGGAGAGCACACATGTTAATTATAGGTAAATTAAAATTTTGCTTAAAAATTATTTGAAGGAATTACAGTCTAGTAGAGTTAAAGAGATGAGCACTGTGTTTTTTTCTTATTTTTTGACTTAAGGTTAATGACAAATATTTTTGAAGAGAAAGAAATCTGAATGAGTATGTATGAAGGTTTCTTATGCCTTTTGTTTTTTTTTTTGGGCCTTGACTGTATTTCTGTAAGCTAAGCAGTTAATACAAAGTCAGGATCACAGTTTTGCATCTTTGCACCCTCTGGAATATATTTGCTGTCAATGACACATTTTAAACAACATAATGTATTTTAATGCAACTTTTTTCCTTCCTTCAAAGGTGGTGAAAAAGATAATATCAAGATGAGTAAAAAGCCTCCAAATCGTCCTGGAATCACATTTGAGATTGGTGCTCGTTTGGAGGCACTGGACTATTTGCAGAAATGGTATGGAGGACATTGTGTAGTGTTTGCTGAGAGCATAATTATTTTGTGTAGTTTGTGTGCTTTGATAATTGATTATAAAAATCAGTGCACCTATCAGTTGACAATTTCCACACGTGAACTTTATGAATTTCCATCTAAGTCTGTTAAAAGTGTTAGCTTTTAGGAAAATATTCTCACTTCAGAAATCAAGCTAAACTTTTCTACAAGTTTGTGCTTATTTGCTCTTGGTGGCTTGTGCAGCTGCAGCAAGCAAAGAGCCTTCCTGGAGAAGTGTGGAATTCAGTGTCATGGCCGAGGTGATCCATGTGTCAGTGAGGCAAACTTCATGATCAAAGACTTCTTTTGTCTTCATTTGAAGGCATGCAAGGGGAGTTGTTTTGTATTCAGTTGTCACACTTGACAGGTTCACAAAACTGATCCTAAAAAAAAAAACAAACCCACATCCTGAATTGGAGTTCATGGGATAGGCAGATGCAGTTGTGTTTTTAATTAAACAGCTGGAGGAATTAAGTGCTTAAAACTGTGACTCTGCAACCACCCAGGCATATTGTGAATTCACAGACTGTGAAATGGAAATTGTGGGCACAAGGACTGTGCTGCACAGCATGTATGTTGTGAAAGGACCTGTTCTGATGAAAAAAATTGTTAGTAAAAATTTTATTAAAGCAAGTGGGCTAATTTGTTGATGTGTGCTGGCTATGCTAGTTGAGTTTGAAAAATCCCTAGTTTTGTTGAAGTAGGTGACAGAAGTAGTTGATGCTTCTACTTAGAAGTTTTTTCTTAGCTGCTCTCTGATTTATTAAGGCTAGGAAATGTAGAGGTGTGTAGCTGCTTTTCTGTTGCATTCCTGAAAAGTTCAGCATGGTCCTGTAGATATCTCATCCTTTTAACTCCAAGTGATGTGAGAGGGAAGTCTGTGTATTACTGACATGTCTGCTCCAGTGTTATGTGCTCTGTATAAAAAGTTGGGTCAAACTTTTTATTTGTAGAGCTTTGATTTTAATTATAGGAAGAGTGTTTGTCTTAATAAATGGACTCTAAAGGACTTGGTTTATAGAACTATTCTTGTTCTTACCTGTTGCTGTAGGCTGGGTTTTCAGCATACTGATTCTGTAACTGAATGGCAGCATAAGAAAAACATCCAAAATAGAGCAATAAAACTTTTTATAACATCTTCTGTGACTAGAGATAATTTGCTATGTAATCAGGTAACAAAAATTAATATGTAAAAATAGCATAATAGTAAAAAAAAAAATATCACTGCATATCCAGTGTGAGGTTTGTGTCAGACTTGCCCAGCTTTTTCCAGGGAAGGGTTGCATGTCAGTGCTGGAGTTGTTGTCTAGGTTTGGATTGCCAGCCATGGCCATGTCACAAGCTCTGCAGCTGAGTTGCTGGATGTTTTCAGGAAGAACAGAATCTATCCTGAACTTTCCAGGATTTGATTTATTATCTGTACACCAGGTAGACCCAGGTCAAGTTTAAACACATGTAAATTTTTATGGTGGCATATACAGAAGAAAGTTAATGTCAGAATTTAGCAGTTGCAGCAATAATGAAAACAGGACTATATTTCAAGTGAACTTGAAATACAGTAATACTTAGTAATGCAAAATGAACTAATAACACAAACCCAAATACCTTGTGACAGAAAATCTACTGTTGTGCTGTTATTAGGGTGTCAAGGGTTGCAATGATAGTCTATGGGATTTTTTTTAGTTGGCTTTCTGTTGCATAAGGGGGTGGTGGATGTTTTTAAAATTCTTTCTATATATAATCTGTATGCATTCTGCTCATTTGCATGCAGAAATACATACTTCAAAGAAAATAAATTTGCTGAACTTACATGAAATCTCTTTATTATTTTTTAACAAAAGCCAAATTGAAGAGCATTGGTATTGCTTAGCTCAGTCTTTCTGCAAGTGACAAATTGTGAACACTTGCTGAAAAATAGCCTTTAAAAGGATTTTTTTCCTCCATTTTTCTGAAAGCTTGCTGTCATCTAATCATCATGACTACTTAAAATGTTAATCGAGAAAGGCTTTCAGAGGATGTAAGAAAAAATACAGTAAAACATGTTTTTATTTTCTGAGGTACTTTTGCAGGTCTTTAATTTTCAACTATGTAGTAGTTGCTGAAATTGAACTCCTGGCATCTGGTGTTATATTTATGTTTTGTAAACTTTTGAGGCATCATTGGTGTACCTTGACTACTTAGTGCTTTAAAGCCCTGTAGTTTAAAATGAAGTTTTTGCAGGCGGTGTTTGGATCACTGGTCGTTTGTCATGTACTGTGACAGAGTAGAAGAAAGCCTGGTCAGACTGGTCAGCAAAGACAGGCTGTCAATGAGCATGTTTATTTTTGCTTTATTGCTTCTTTATCAAGTACAGCAGTTGTGCTATTGCAGGAGATCATCTTGCATGAAGAACTTGTACCACTTGTTCCATTTAAATTTGCTAAAGCAAACTATGAACTGCAGCTCTAATCAAAACTGATCCTCTGTCAGCAGATAATAAATGAGATGGGATTGGAAATTATAAAATAGAAAATTATTAAGTATGTGAAATGATTAGGGGCTGGAGGAGTGTATGACCTATGAAGAGGAAGGAAGGAAATAATTTCTTTAACTTGGGGAAGGCTTCAGAAATCCCACTGTCAGTCTTCTGATACCTGCAGGGCTTTCATCAACAAGACTTAGCCAAACCCTACAGGTAGTTACAGAACAAAACAACAGGCACAAGCTGAAATGGGATATTCAGACTCGGTTCAAGCAGAATCTTTTTTCCTGTTGGGACAGTCAAGCAGTGGATCAGGTTGCCTGAAGAGTTTGTGGAGTCTCCATCATGGGAGTTTTTCAAGACTGGAAAACCTGGCCTGTTGCCATAGCTGACCCTGCTTTGAGTGGGAGGTTGGACTAGAGGCTTTCTGAGGTTGCTTTCAGTTTGAATTCCCCTGTGATCTCATACAAAAACTGATACATGTGCATGCACCCTCTTCTGCCTCTCTTTGCTGACAGAGCAAATGAAAAAGCAGTAGAGCTGTACTTACCTGCAAGTGCATGTCTGTGTGTAAGGCAGTTCTTGAGCTGACAGCTCCCACAAGTAGGACACTGTTCCTGCAAAGCTGATGTATTTAAAGATGCATCTCTTCCTTTTTTAATATTTTTGTGTGGGCTTTTTTGGCTGTAGCTCTCTACTGGTTGTCCTGTAAGCAGCAGATACTGATTGGAAAAACCCTGTTGTTTTTCGAGACCGTAGTCTTTATTGATTTGCTCGATCTAAACTCTTAAGTCAGGTAATGAAGTACAGATAGATGGCCCTGGTTTCTGGAATGGAAACAACCTTCTGAAATAGGTTAGTTGTTGGAACAACAGTACTACCTCCTGGTATATTTGATTATCTGGATGGATTTCCACACACTTCCCCTACCCCCCAGTATGGAGGTGGTCTTCTCCCTGAAAGACTTTGAGAAATCTTACTTGCTACAGTCCTTACTTTGGATTTCAGTTGACTGGGTTACTTGGTAAGTGTTAGAAAGGGAAGTGAAGTCTGCTTTATATTTAATACAATATATGTATAATAAATGTGGGGACCTAGAAATAGATGTTTGCAGATTTTGCAGACACTAGAACCCTATTTGTGAGAAGTCAGTACGGAAGGTATTTGGTTTTATATCCCCTATGAGGCAGAAGGAAGTACTTTTTAAACCAATGTTAGAAAGGCAAGAAGTATGAGTGTGTTTGTAGACTTTGTAGGTACAAAGTTGGGCAGATTTACTAATATTTTTGTATTCTTTTTTATAGTCTGAAATGCTTGTTGTCCCATTTTACAAGGCAGTTCACCACTTCTTGGTCACTTTTGAAGGGTTAAAAGGATGATGTAAAAAAGAAGTGTTGTCTATGTGGTTGTTAATGTGTGTTGAGTGCATTAGAAAAAAATACTCGGTGGTTTGGTTTTTTTTTTTTTACACTGTCAAAAAGTGAAGTGGGAAGTTTTCAATTATTTTTTTATTGTATAAATGTTAGAACACTGTTGTTGCCTGACCAGGGCTTCATAGTATTAGTTTTTAAGCCATATCAAATTCTGAGGCTTTCCAAAAATATTGCATAATTCTAATGGGTTGGAAGTGCCAAGATTGGAACCTGAGAATGGAGGGTATGCAATGTGTAAACTGGGCAGGTAAATTCAGGTAACAGCAGTTCTCTCTTTCCCTCTTGGAAAAGCAAGACCAAACCCCCTGAAATTTGGATGAACTTCATTTCTGATTACTACATGCTCTTTCCAGCAGCTTTTTGAAAAATCACACCCAAAATTTGCAGAATATTATTTCTTCCCATAAAAGAAATTCCTTGATTAATGAATCTCAGTGTGCTGGTCTGAGGTTTTTGGTTTTTTGTTTTTTTTTTGTTTTTTTTTTTAAGTGAAGACTTTTCCCGCAAATTTCAGAGTGGAATTTTTCTGGTTTGTTCTGATGAAGTGTTGTCACATCCAGTGTATATCAGTTTCATTGTGATGACTTAGTGTGGCTTACTTGCTGGGGGAGTTAACCTGACTGGGAAGTTATTTCGTCCTTAGATATTACTATTCTTTGGTACTGTAAAGAATGGTATTTGTGTCTCCCTTTGCAGTACTTCTTCAAATGCCTAATTATAACTTTGTGATGGAAGTAACTTCTACATAAAAGTTCTGAAGTGTAAGAGGTGTAATCATCTTTATGTTAATATTTTTAATTAATGAAATCAATTCTTTTCAGTCAAAGTACAAAATCACCAGAAAGATCTTTTTGTGCAGGGGATAATTTACAAGAGTAAGTTCTGCAATACATATGTTCTGGTCTTTTCCACTGTGGGATCAGTATTGTGAAATATTACTGTTTGTACATATTTGTGGCACAATATGTGGCTAAATTTAGTGGACATTGGGAATAATAGTTTGTTGCTAAATACAGAGTTGTGTTTGGGTTACCTAATAACCAATTGCATATGGCTTGGGCAGTTCCATCTCTAAGGACATATAATGGATTTTTAGAAAGATGATAGCAGAAATTGTATTTAGCAAAGAGAAATTAACCTATAAATACCTTAAGCTTCATGTCTTTATATAATGTGATCTCTAATGAGAATTAAAATTTTGCACGTCTTCTTTTATTAACTGATGCTAACCTTTTCTCTTTTGATTTTGTATGTATATTAATGTCTTGATTCTTGGTTTGCTGCATTTTCTTTATAAGTATCTTAATTTTAAAATATTTGTCTCTAAACTCTGCTCTGCATCTCACTTTCCCCTCTTACATGGTTTGCTCTTTCCATGTCAGTGCTGTATTTTCCCAGTTTATCCCTCCTGTTGTCTTACAAAGTGCTTGGAATGGTGTCTTGGCTGCTGCTGGCCTAACAAGGGAACTGCTATAGGGATGCCCCATAGTGGGAGCAGAGTGTTTGCACTGGAGATGTGTAGGAAAAGGAGAATTCTCTCTCAGCTGCTTGGCCCTGAATTTTGTAAAACGGCCATAGTTTTGCATCACTGGTGGCTGGCATGCAATAAACCTAAAATTTCCCGCTGTACTGGGAAAGGGAATCACTGTTCTTGGCTTCCATTTCTGATTGCTGCAAAATGAACTTTCTCTCCTGTTGTTTTTCTGTTTTTTCCCTTCTTTCCCTCTGTTAAATATCATCTGTGTCGTCCTTCTGCTTGGAACTCCCTTAGGTTACATTGTTTCTCACACACTTGCCTTTGTAACAGTAACTTGACTTTTCCTCTGCTTTTCTCCTCTTCCTGCTTATTCTGATGTTTTAGTATCACATTTTAAGTCTGAAACTGGAACACTCCGGAAGATGAAAAAAACCTAGAAATGTTCTAATAAATTTTCTAATAATAAAATTTTTGAGTGTAGCAGCACATGGATTTAAAGTATAATCAGAGGCAAGGCTTAGAGAAACCATCTCATGGCTGACTTATTTTCTTGAAGCCTTGTTCAAAGTTAAACCAGAATGTTGCTGCTGGGATACAGGTTTGACCCAAGAGTTTTACAAGCTGTTTTAATGCTGTACATCATCAGCTCCACCTTTCTTTTTAGATTGTTGTTGTCAGTCTACTTTAGAGGGGGGAGAGGGGCTGATCTTGTTTCTTTGAAAGACTTGAAAGAGGGACTTGAAAAAGATTTTATTAGGGGAGCGGCAAATGAGAGGCTTCAGTTTTAGACTATGACTTTATGGGTTTTTTTGGAAGTTCAGCGAGAAAAATATGGGGTCTTAAAGAATGGATATAAAAATATTTAGTGTTTCTGAAATGTATGGTTGAGAGAAATGCATCAAGAGCTTGGACTCTGAATTCTGATGTGCGGGTAAAATGTGGCTGCAGTAGAAAAATCAGAGATTTTCTTAATTGGTAGCTCCTGAGATATTTTAATGTTGGGAAGCTGTATACATCACTGCAGTTGAAGAAGTAGGACAGGAGAAAAGAAGGAGCAAATTGAGATTGACATCTTTTGTTTTAATGTGCAGGTCCAAGTAGTAAGAAATAAGGAAGGCCTGTACTTCCTGATAACTTATATTTTAGTCAGAACATAGTGTTAGAGACTCCTTTAAGAGCACAACCAGTATTTTGGAGAGATTATATTCAAAATTGATGATGTCGACAGGTTCCCTATATATGTCAGTTGCCTTTCTAGCTAAAGAATTTGCAGTAGGATTGGAAATTGGTTGCTCAAGGTCTGCTCTTTTACTATTGGTTCACAGTAGTACTTGGTTTGAAAAACAGGTTGTGGAAGTTAAAGGCAGCTGTCCTTTTCCTGTGGTCTTTCTTTTCCATACACATTGTTAACTTTAGAGCAGCTCTAATATAAATGCTGGTAAAAAAAAATCAGTGATGTAATTAACTTTCATTTTTTTAGGAGATTCTATGCACTTCTGAATCTCTTTCAGTACTTCTCTGAAGGGCAGAAGGAGCTCAATTCTGCCTGATTCCAATTGTCAATGTTGTTTATAGATTCTTGAACTAAATGTTATCCAGTCATTTCAGTTACTTAGCCTTTTTCAGACTTAGAGAGTTTTCATTACAAAGTGTTCATACAACTTTCTGAAAGGTCATTTAGCCACTATTGTATCTAAACCAAGACAGAAACCTTTGAGACTTAGCAGTCTGTGTTTAACACTCCAGGTACCCATCTCGAATTGAGAAGATAGATTATGAGGAGGGGAAGATGTTGGTGCATTTTGAACGCTGGAGCCATCGCTACGATGAGTGGATTTACTGGGACAGCAACAGGTTGCGACCTTTGGAGCGACCAGCACTGAGGAAAGAGGGGCTGAAGGATGATGAGGAATTTGTTGTAAGTGGTACATTTATTTTGTCTTGGACTTTTGTAAACTGCTCGACTTGTTTTCCTACATTAAATCTCTCTAGCACATAATACTTATTTTTTAGGAAAACAAATCTATTTGAATATTAATTACTAAATTTGTTTAAAATAGGATTTTAAACCTGGAGAAGAAGTCCTAGCTCGTTGGACAGACTGTCGATATTACCCTGCAAAGATTGAAGCAATTAATAAAGAGGGTATGTATTGCAATGATCCATTGGTAAGGTCTGGTTGAAAATGCTGTGCTGTAGATTTAGTCTGCTTAAAAAAGTGATATGGCTATAAAGTTTTCCTCTCTGCCCCAATATTAAGTGCAAGTGTTTTTTATATCAAATTTAGTTAAATGTTTGTCTTTTATCTGTATCAAATTTGAAAAGTGAAATTTTTCCTAGAAGATAAAAAGCTTTTTTAAAATGTTTTTACTGTTTCAATGATCAGAAGTTCCTGTGCACAGTCTTAGGACTATTTTGTACTATTGCTGATTTGAGTTAAAGTTCTATTTAAATTTTCATAATTTCATCATTGTTTTCACTCTTATTATTGAAAAAAACCAGTGGAAATAGAAAAATAAGGGAACACAGATTAAATACTTCACAATGGTGATATTTCTAATGAACATAAGAAATTGACATTTTTACTGTAGTTTAGAGCAAATGAGGACTTGGATGAAGTTGAAATATTTCCCTAGTGTGACACCTTAAATATTACATAACTATTTCAATGAATTATGGGCAGATGTGACTCAATAGCTTAAACATACTTGAAAATGCCCAGCTGGACAAAGAGTAACAGTATTAAAGCAGAATTTCTGTCATTTATGTTTTTTTGTGCCTCTCATAATCCTGTCTAGTGGCAACAGCTGGTTACTCTTGTCATACAAAGTAACATGCAGAACATAAAGCTTTCATAGTAACAAAGTGTGTTTGTGTCTTAACTACTCATAGTGATTCCCTCAATCCATTCTAGGAACGTTTACAGTGCAATTCTATGATGGTGTTATTCGATGTCTTAAAAGGATGCATATCAAATCTATGCCAGAGGATGCAAAAGGGCAGGTAAGAATAATTAGAGTAATTGCTTTGTTAGGTTTTGTGTAGTTGTTTGGGTTTGTTTTGGTGGTTTTTTTTTTGTTTTTTTGTTTTTTTTCTGTCATGAGACCGTAGAAGTGTCAGTAGCACAACTAGATTTAGATTAGTCTTTATTCTAGGCCCTGCACTGCCTTGCTTCACCAGTTTATGATGATGCCTCAGAGTGTGCTGCTCAAGTGGCCTTGCCTCACTGAAATGTCTGGCTGCTGGACACTCCATTGCCAACTAATCTCCTCACAAAGCCTTGTCTTACAGAGTTTGCAAAACCAGGGGCATCCAATGACTTTTCCCTCTGGTGTCTTTTCAGGAAAAAAGCTTTAGCTTATCAGCAGTCTGTGCTGCTGATTTTTTTTAAAATGTTATTTATTCCCCACCCTATGCCCATATCTTTTGTTTGCATGAGAGCTTTTTGCCCACATGTTTTTACGAACATGACTTTGGGGATTTTTCCCCTGTATCAGAACTTTCAGGCAATCAGACAGATAAGTATTTCTTGTCTCTTATAATGTCCAGTTGCTGTTAAAGAAGAGATCCTCAACAGAAGTTGAGGGAGACTATGAAGTAGAGGACATGATTTAGTCACTAGGCCTATCTTTACTTGTGAAAGGGAAACATCATTGAAAACTCTTACACGCTTTCAGTGTAAGTGCCATTGCATTTATTTTGCATGGTAACTGTGTTTAATATTTAATGAGAAATTACTCCACTGAAACTATTTGAGACAAAATCCATGAAAACTGGTCTTTGTTTGCTCTTAGTTTTCTTCAGAATACTTTTAACTTTGCAGACTTCAAATATTTCATAATTACCATTGTAGCCATCCATATTGTGACCAGGGCAGATGGATAATTGAATTGGCTTGAAAGCATCTCCACATCCTGGCCTCCAGGGTAAAGGTAGCTGTATGGTAGGGTTGATCCACTGTGCAGGGGACACTGGAACTTAGTGCAGACATCACTGCATTATTTAAAAGATGTTTCCTGAAGGAGATTAAACTGAGATCTATAGTCACACTAACCCTGGCTTCTTGCTGCAGTCTTAGAGTAACTGTTGAACCAGTGTGTGGTATTTCAAGGAATACTGTCAGTATGACAGTAAGTTAGAAAGCTTGAGTGTTCCTTTTTACTTACAAAAAACAAAACTCTGGTAACGTGATTGTGACAGAAAAGAAATAAGCCTTTTGTGACAGTGGAAAGTCTCCCTGATTCTGTCCTGTGCTTTTTCTAGGGAGCAATGTTGTGTCTAATATTTAGTTACTACTCTTTAGGCCACAGGCAATTTCAGCTTTAAAAAAAAAAAGAGTAAATCCATTACTTCACAACCATTATGTTGTCCAGACTTGTTTGGTGGCAGTCCAGCTCATCTGTTATTTCTGATTTTTCTCAGTAGTTGAGAGTTATGGTGCCACTTATGCATCTTGGGGGTTGAATGTAGGCTGCTTCAATGAAGTTTGAGAAGAAACTGGGGGCACAAATTTACACTTTCTGAGATGGATTTAGAATTTTTAAGTTGCCTGAATACAAGAACACCTCCAACTCTGCTTTCTGTAGTGCTGATTGATACTAGTTGTAGCATTTAATCCTGCAAAATAAGAAATAAGCATGAAAGTCTGTAGCTTTCAAAGGCAAAGATATAACTTTTCTTGCAACTTCTTTTGCATATAATGCAATGGAAAAATGTTTGTTTTTCTAAGTGATTTTTTTGTTATTTCAGAATAAAAATGTGAACTAAGATTTGGTTGATAATTAGTTATTTGAGACTGAGCTTTGTTTAAGCCTCAAACTCCCCTGCATATTTTTGCTCTTTTGCATTATGTATTTTGTAAGAAAGCGTTTACTAAAATTTATGTACAGGTTACAAAAATGCCAAGACTGTAAACTGATTTGAAAAATTAGAGTTGTCAGATGCAACGCTTCATGCTTAATTTAAACTTATAACCTGTATTTTCTTTGTATGCAAACTAAAAAATACATTTCCAGAGATGAGTGTAAACTTAAGATACTTCAAGTTCTTGTACATCAATAAATTTAACGAATTTTAAGATCTTTGTGGAAGGTGTGTGCTAAGCATGCAGAATTCAAATTACTTGGAGAGAGATAGAGATTAGCTATTACTTTGATTTGAGCTTAGTGTGACTTGAAGGAAAAGACTGTAGGTGCTATAGCACTCAAACTATTCCTGAGTTGCAGCAGAAGTGCGTTTTAATAAAATTCAGTAATGAGGATAGAAAAGCAAAATTTTTAAAGAGTGAAAAATATTTGTCTCAGTGCAATGAGTCTTGAGGCTCAGCTGTGGTTCAGATAAGCACAAATTATTCAAAATCACACAGATCTGTGACTAACGTAGTACAGAGAGGGGAAAAAAGGGATATTGAGACTGCCCTTGTGAGAGCACATATGAAGTGTTTGGATAACTTACTTTTTCTGTTTCATGTTTTTTGTTTTATCTTCGATGTAATCAGGCGCGCGAGAGGGAGCAGATAGCGCCGGAGCTGAGATTAGTGACGGAAATCGAACCAAAAGAAGTGAGTTTTGAGGAGGGATTTGAAGGAGAGGGAGGGGACTTGGCACACAGGAAGAGGAAGCTGAGGAAAAAAGCATGGATTTGCGAATGGGCCAGAGGAAAAAAAGAAGATGTGACAGGAGACAATGTGAGCCAAGATGTAGGTGGGGCAGACTGTGTAGAATTGAAAGGTGAGGGTAAGGAATCCAGGCTTGATGTGGAATCAGCCAGTCTGTAGATTCATGTTTTATGTATGTGTATGTATGAACGTGTGGGAGTTGGAAGTTATGGTGTGACAGAAGAGGAAAAAGCAGCTGAATCCTTAGTACTGTGGAGAAGCAAAAAGGTGGTGGTTGTAGGCAGGTGGAGGGAGAGCGATGTATGTGTGAATTCTGCTACTGACGCAAGGGTTGGATCTTGGAAATTATTCTGGTTTTGCCTTCCCACTGTTGAAGGATTATGGTTACACAAGGAATATTTTAAAATACAAGATTTTTAGCCAATTGATGTGTAAGGCCGTTAAGTAATTTCTGCTGATGTATTTCTTGATCATGCAATTTCCTGTGTTTTGATTTAGTGAATCTAATTAGCATAATGACAGTTTTCCTCAGTAGTCATAAAGTAATGCTTTGTTTTCTAACTGCTGTGGGTCATTACTATTCTCCTGTCAATTTTCTCAGTTTACGTGAAAGCTGAATTTTAGTAAGAAAGAAGAAGAAGGAAATACACATTTTTGGATGTATTTTATATTTTTTTAAAGTTACAAATATAAATGAGAAGCTCACTGAGGTGAGATACTGAGGGAAGTGGGAAATCAGGCTGGATGATGCAGAGTAGCTGGTTCAGAGTTCAACAACTACTTCCAATAGAGAGACAATGTCAGGAAATGAAAGAAAAGTAGGGAAAACTTCTCTTAGAAGGATTTTGCTTTTACTCTGTTAATTTCAAATGTGTTCATATTTGGGCCTTTGCTTTGTATGATCTGGGAAATTGTCCTACTGTTAAAATTTGTAACTAGTTTCTGTGATATCTATGATATTTAGCGTCCTGCTATTATGGTTGATAGAATAGATATACTATTAGCCTGAGGCAGATTTCAGAATTTATCATGCTTTAGGATCCCACTATTATTCTTCAATTGTTTTGTTAATTTCTTGGTAACAATTCTGAAAAAGACACAAATGTATCCTTTTGAATGAGGAATTCTGTGTGCTCTACAAAAAAAATATAGTCACCTTACCATTTTAGATGATAAATAATTCTCATGTCAGGAGCTGTGCTGCTGAGCAATCACTCAGCAGTAATTCAAGGTTAAAAAGCAGGCATTAACTGTGTCACTTTAGTGCCTGTATGTTTACTCCAGAGCCAAAACAAAAATGGACCCACAGAGTTTCTGAACAATTCAGAATCACAAAATTATTTTAAGTTGGAAGGAATCTGTTGTCATA
Organism: Passer montanus; assembly: GCF_014805655.1. Taxonomy (NCBI): domain Eukaryota; kingdom Metazoa; phylum Chordata; class Aves; order Passeriformes; family Passeridae; genus Passer; species Passer montanus. Next base: position 8,979,385 of record NW_024368041.1, read on the forward strand.
ATCTTGTCCATCACAACTGCTTCAGGTTCTCTTCACTGAGTTTAAATTTGTTAATGATGTTAATCTTGGAAAAAAGTATGACTGTCACCATAATGAATGTGTCTCTTCTCTGGTTTCTGAATGTTCAACCTTTGTTTGCTTCATTGTTGTGTGTCCTGCTACTGTAAACTCCATGTTGTAAGAACAGTGTCCAAGCAGCGAAATTAAATACAAAGAAAACCACAAAACTCCTTTCCATGTTGCACCAGCTACACTTAGACCAGGATACTTGGTTCAGCATCATCTTTGGAAGCTTGGTATCTTCTGAAAGCTTTTGATTCCAGCGTGCTTAGCTTGACTGAAAATTAGGATGGTCTTTAGAAGCTGTTTTGATGCAGGCTGCACTACTTCCCCTTCCCACTTTCATCATAAGATCTAATCTCCAGCCATGTTACTGATCTTCTTCATCCCTTAGCCAGGGTACAGTGTAAGACTTCTACTCTCAGGTCTCCTAATTCCTCACCACTACAAATAGCTCAATCTTTTTTTTTATCCTGGTTATGGGCAAGGCTCTGGATGGACTGGAGCTAGTAGGTGTGCTCATTTTGGCTGGCCAAAAGAGAGGTATGTGTGCTTTAGACTGACCATGCAGCTGGCAGTTAGACACGCTCGATTGTGCTGGCATGTCACCACGTGGCCTCAGTAGCTGCCTGTTGTGTGAGCGTTGCCAAAGTGCTTCCAGACTTTGCTGCTGGCTGCATCTTGCACTGACAGTGTGGACATGGAACACTTTATCTCAGAGGAATCAAAACTGTTGCCGTTTCTAAGTATGTAAGTTGGTGTAAAGAAGAAGCATAACCCATATGAAGCAGTGATTTAAAGGTATTGAACTATGGAAAAGGAAAAGCATAATGCAAAGAGAATTAACTCTGTGTTATGATTTCCTCTTATGTCAAAGAAGGCAAAGAAACCCTCAACAGAACAGAAACTTGAAAGGCTTATAATATGTAATGAGTGGGGAAAAGGTTGCACTGGAACAAGATTTGTAAAATCAAGCTACTTTGAGTATCTCATATGATGACATAACAACAAGGAGATATTCCAGAATAAAACTCTCTGTATGCAGTTAAGGAAAAAAAAAAGTACTATTTGTAAAGCACTCATGGGTAATTAAACAAAATGTCTTTTTCTTTTTTTTTTTTTTTTTTTTTTTTGTGTGTGGTAGTACTTGTCATTCAGAGCATTCAGGTGCTTCATTCTGACTGGTTGATCAGTTCTACTGCCTTCTATATTGCACATAACTTCTCCATGGAAGAATATTGTACCTCAGTGTTATAGAAAATTCAAAAAAATACTTTAGTTAAAAGGATCAATTACAGTTTTGGCAGTCAGATTGATCCCTGACATTCAGGAGACATAATGGTGGAGTCTCATTGCTCTAAACTAGTGGAAAGAGCTTGGCTCAGCCAAGGAAGTTCTTTCCATTGCCTTGTAGGGTGGCTTGACTTGGTCTAAATGCCAAAAAGTAGATTAGAGTGGGATGTATTGTTCCCCCCTTCAGTGTTTCAGTATGTTACAAATAAGCAATTATGCAAAATGATGCTTAATTACCTTAAATATAAATTGTGACATTCAGTCATACTATAGCGTACTTTATTGAACTTAGTGAATGAAATCTGTAATATATAATAGTAAAAGAGTCTGTAGAAGAGTCTGTTTCTGCTCGAGAAACAAAGGTGTAATGAGATAGGAGTTATCCCTGGTTTATCACCTTAGTTCAGGAGGATTTCCATGCAGCTAAACACTGCTTTGAGGCAGTTGTTGCTTTGCATTATAGGTCAACAACTATGGAATTGTGTGTTTCAGAGCCAGAAGGGTAAGAAGAATGTCAGTCTTCTGGGACTGGGAGCTCCTGGGTTTCTAAAGCAATGACACAAAAAGTAATTTAACAGGGAATGTGTACAGCCAGAATTCCATATACAGTGTTTTTGGAAGATTTTTTTCTTTTTATCCATGTGGTATACTGATAATGCTGCAAGTTTATTTGGAAATTTGGGAAGGTAAATTTTAGCACCCTTTGAGTAGTAACCATAAAAATAAATTGGATTTCATTTGAACATTTCTAGATAAAGTTCACTGGGTTTACGGATGTTTTCTGTTTGAGTCTTAGGCACTTTATAATGCTTACTCACCATTTTTTCCTTTTTGGAGGATTGGATAGCTTTGGTCAAAGCTGCTGCTGCTGCAGCAGCCAAGAACAAAGCAGGAAGTAAACCTAGAACCAGTGCAAACAGCAATAAAGATAAAGAGGACAGAAAATGGCTAAAAGTCCCTTCAAAAAAGGAAGAAACCTCAACCTCTACAATCATGCAGGAAGTCCAAAAAAAGGAAGAGGAGCCTACATCTAGTGACACATTTGGTAAAAGCACATTCTATAAACATAAAATTGGTTTTTCTGTAGTGTTGAACTCTTGCTGCTAATTTTGCAGTTAAGCCATAACTAATATTTCTAGAGGAAAATGTCACATTTGCTGTTATGATAACCTTCTGATACATAATGGTAATAGATTCAAAAACTATTTTATCAGATAAATCTAGTTCAGTCATCATTTACTGCTTGTGCTAAACTTCTGACTAACTTTATCAAGAGCAGAACATAATTTTATCTTAATTATTTTATTGTACAATTTGGTTGATATTCCTGTCTCTTCTCTTCCCTGTGAGATAATCCCTGATCTTATTTTAAGAAAAAAAAAATTCCAATATGCATGCTATATCAATATTCAGAGGTGTTTGAAACTGTATCTGAGTTGATAAGATTTGTTCATTTTAGGTCTTTAATGCTTGTTTCTCACAACATTCAGTAAAAATTACAAATTTTTAGATAGTCTCAATTTATTGTTTCAGTGTGTAATTCTAGATCTTCAGAATGTATCATTTAACTTTTTATAAACATTTAAAGTTTCTTTACTACAGTATTCTATTAGTAGTTCTGAAATACTTAAGTATTTTGGGTGTTATGCATTTATGACATGTGAGTTAATGAGGTTTTTCTTGTGTTTAGAAGTAGGATTTCCTGTAGTGGATGTTCCAAAGATGCCCTTTGTGCAGTCAGAGAGCACGTTATCACACAAGAGGAAAAGTAATCTAGGCAACTCATTTCAGGCCAAGAGAGCTCGCCTAAACAAGATCACTGGTAAAAGAGTTTTTTTGTTGTTGACTTTGTTCCTTTTTCATGTATTGAAATATTCATGTTTGTAAAGAAGGTGCTGAAGTAGATTGCATAGAATCACATTCATGAGGCAGATGGTCACTGCAGTCTGTACTTGTTTAGAATTTTAAAGGAATTCATAAATGGTAAAACCTACCTGGTTCATAAATTGGTCACAGACTGTACTTGGTCTTTTTAGTTTTTTAGTATAGAAGCCATCCTGAATTGTTTAATTTCTTGAGCATATTTTACTTCTAACTGTACAGTTTTCTTCATTATTGGTGATTTTGGGTTTATGCAACTTCTTAAGAATGTCAGTAGTATGAATTGCATACTACTATAAATTAAAGCTAGGGTTAGCTATGGAGAAACAGAAAATATTTCTTCCTGAAGTGAAATTTTTGCTAAAAAGAGTTTCTCATTTAGAAATAAACATCCCTACAAGTTGAAGATATAAAGATCTGACTTTTTTTTTTCAGTGTCTTAAGCATTCATTCCTTATCTTTATTGCTCAAACATATTAATGGAAAACAGGGATATTACTACAGAATACATGCTATACAACAGGAAATGAATCAATTTGTCTTATCTTTAAAAGCTGAAAAATGCATTTATTCCAGAATTTAATAGGAATTTACTTATCCCGGGAAAAAAAAAATCAATTTAGAGTCCTCCAAATAAGAAAGCTTTAATCCTGTCAGTATTTAGGACAAAGTGTTATGTTTGTACCTGTGCTGGGAAAGTATCAGATGCATTTCAAAAGCTGGGTTGAAAAAAGTTGTGGAGTCCCTCCCTTAACAGAGGAGTCCTTGGACACACTGTAAGATAGAAATTAATTCCACTTGTTATTCTAGTGAACAGTATTTCATGTGAAGGCTGGTAAACTTTTCTGTGTTACAAATAATAGGGGCTTTTTTTGTTGGGTTTTTTTTTTTGAAAGTAGATAAAAATTCTTACTTGTTTCTGCAAAACAAAAATAACTGAATTTGCTAAAATGTATAGTGAGAGATTTTTTTTTGCATGTTTTGGTTTATCCAGTCTTTCGTTGGTGGAGGATGTTTAGTCAGTTTTCTTATGAGAATGGTTCTGTTTTAGTCTCTCAATCAGTAAAAATAAAATGCTATGAATCATGGAATGGTTTGAGTTGGAAGGGACCTTAAAGTTCACCTGCTTTAAACCTTGCTGCCATGAGCAGGGACACCTTCCACTAGACCTGGTTGCTCAAAGCCCCATCCAACCTGGCCTTGCACACTTCCAGGGATGGGGCATCCACAACTTCTCTGGGCAACCTGTGCCTCCCCACCCTCACAGGAAAGAATTTCCTTCTCCTATCTAAACATACATCTAAACATTTAAGTTTGAATCTATTATTTTTTGTCCTATCACAACATGCCCCTCTAAAATGTCCTTTTCCAGCTCTCTTGTAGACCCCCTTTAGGCTGTGAGGTCCCCCGGGAGCCTTCTCTTCTCCAAGCTGTGCAATCCCAATTCCCTCAGCCTTTGCTCACAGGAGAGGTGCTCCAGCCCTCTGACCACCTCTGTCCCTCCCCTGGACTCACTCCAGCAGGTCCATGTCCTCCCTGTGCTGGGACCCACGAGCTGGACACAGCAGTGCAGGTGGGGTTTGAGCAGAGGGGCAGAATCACCTCCATCATCCTGCTGCCCACAGTGCCTGTGATGCAGCCCAGGAGAGTGTTGGCAGCTCATGTCCTGCTTTTCATCCAAGAAAGGATGAAAAGGATCTGTTATTTTCTTACGAAGGAAGCAGTCTTTAGAAAAACCCATCTTCTGCCTCCTGGATTGTCATTCCTGGAAAGCTCCTTCTTTGGTTGCAAGTTTTGTTCATGGATGTCAAATTTATCAGCTGCATTTCTCTTCTTCTTTCCCATGCTACATACATTTTCAGTTAAGTTCCAATTTAATTGCTGCCATGAGCAGTAGTAGTATAAGATGTAGAGACTAGAGATACATATTGACAGAGCCCTGTTAATTTCTTTCCAATAGCAGTTAATAGCAATAGATACCAAAACCAGCTGAAAAACCTTTAACTTTAGAAATTATATTTGCCTCTGCTTGAGGATAGATTGTTATTACCTCAGGAATGTTATGAGAATCATACTAGTGGCACAGGTTCATACAAACTGAACAATCAAACCATGATTTGGCAGCCATTGACTGTTATAATTTTTAAAACAGTGTGTCTGCATAGATTGTTATTACCTCAGGAATGTTATGAGAATCATACTAGTGGCACAGGTTCATACAAACTGAACTGAATAATCAAACCATGATTTTGCAGCCATTGACTGTTACAATTTTTAAAACAGTGTGTCTGTCTCTACAAGACATACTTGGCTAGCAGAGGATGTGTTAACTTTCATTGAAAGTGTATTAATCTTTTAAATGCAAGAAGAAACTAGTCTTGCCTTGTAGATACTTCATGTATCTGTTCTCAAATTAACACACTTCTGCAGTTCATACCATACTAAGTCTTTTATACCAGTACATTTTGAAAATGTGACTGCTGATGATCAAATTTTTTCTTGAGACATGTTTATTTCCTATGTGTTAAATGCTTGTATATACAATACACAATATATTGTATATCAGTGTACACTTGTATTGTGACATTTTTGTCTCCAGCACCAGCTTTTAGATTTGAAGGAAGGTTGGGAATAATGCTGGTGTACCCATTGGAGTGGCTACAAAATAATAAGAGTTGTAATTGTTAGGAAAACATTTACCAGGTTTTTATGGCTGTATTGGGGAAATAGTACAAAACACTATTGCTGGAAGCTGTATAAAGGGAACTGTTCCCTGGATTTCAGTTCAGCATTCAACATTTGATGGAGAAGGGTCTTCTCATCTGCCACAAGGCCCACAGCTGCATCAAGTATTCTTTGCTCACCATTCACCTTTGTGCTTTCTTTTGCTACTAGCACTGGTAGCAATTACATTTCCCAAAGGTGAAGAATATCCTCTGCTAAGCACATATTCATGTCATATTCCAATCAGTTTTTGCCTCTGTTGGAATGTTTGCTTCTACATCTTCTCCTGCTCTGTTGGTACCTAAAACCAGATAAAAGCTGCAGTGAGCTTGCAGAACAAAACATTCCTGGTTCACTGGGCCACTCCCTGCTTTGGCTTTGTTGGGTGCTCTTACAGACAGGGTGGTGAGCCTGTAGTCCTGGCTTGCAGTAGCTTGTGGGGATGCTTTGTCCTACAGACATGGTGCCTGGTTAGAAAAATACTTAATGGTGTAGAGAAAAGGGAAATCATAAGGATTATATAGTGGCAGATCTGACTCTAGAGTGATTTAATAGCTTCAATTTCTGAGCAGGGATCATCTAGCTAAAACTAAAAATCAGAGAATCTGAGAATCACAGAATGGTCTGAGTTGGAAGAGAACTTAAAGGTCATCTAATTCCAACATTATCCGCTAGACCAGCTTTCTCTAAGCCCCATCCAGACTGGCCTTGAACTCCCTTAGGGATGGGGCACTCTTTCTGGGCAGCCTGTGGCTTACAGCACCACAAACACTGCCTCATAAACTGTAGCTTGCTTTTTTTTTTTTGTATTTAAAACTCAACTTCACTTTGACTTTGAAAATTATTTTACACTTTTTGATATAAATGTATGATTGCAAAGAAAATAACACTGCAATTTTTACAACTTGATTTAAATAGGATAATTTGAGTTTAAAATGTTCATTTAAGTCCATAAAAACTAAATGTTGTATGTAATATAATGCAGAATTAAAATCTTACCTGATAATTTCATTTTTATCTAATAGGATTAAGAAAGTTTCTGTTTTTCAGTTAAGCTAAACTAAAGCATAACTTAATCTAACATAAATAGTAAATAAGATAAAACACTTGGAATTTATTGTTGAATGCTGAAGTTTTTTTGTTTTGTTTTAATGTGTTGAACACTTCCTGAGAGCCCAGGCATCACTAATTTATAACTCCTTGGACATTGTGAACCTTATATTAATTTTGGCCATATCTAATTTTTATGGAAGGCACTAGCAATTCCCTCTGAATTTGTCATGTTAATGTTGAGGACTTGAACTCCTCACTCCTAATATTGACATTCCCAGAGATTATAATAGAAATTTTCATTCAGATTCGTTTTTTTGGGTTTTATTAGTTCTGTATTTTCTTAATGGTGTAGAACTTCTGTCTCTGCATTGTTAGGCAATTAAAGTTATTGTGTAGGTACAACTGAAGCTATTGCCATATTTCACTGACAGAAAGCTTTCTTGTATTTATATGCCCCTTGTCTTTCCAGATTTTTTGTAGTAATGATACTTTACATAAGTTGGTGAATGAAGTTACCTATTGCCATATATTATTTGCTCCCAATATGGTAATCTTATTGAGGTAATCTGGGAGCTCCACTGTTGAGAACATTTGTTTGGAAATTAAATCCTTGGTTGTATTATGTCTAAGAAAGGTTTGCATGTGTTATAATTAAGAAGTGGTAATACAAATTCTGATGTAAATTTCTCAAAGACTGGAAAGAGGAGAGAGAAGTTTTGTAAACAATTCTGATTTCAAGATTAATTTACGTGTCATACGTTTGGTTTTAAAGCTCAAGTGCTTGGGCTTTGGAAGAATGTCAAAGCTTTATTTTAGAATTGATAATTTGATTTTCTTGTCAGTAAATATGCCAAAGAAATGCTTCCTATGTAAGCATGCCATTGTTGGGATGTCATTTAACTTTTTGTTTCTTCTAATTTAAGGTGTTCAGCTTTTTGTGGAAGCATTTCAGAAAGCCATTTTCTTATTTTGTAGATTTGTGTAGTTCATATTTCTTGTCTCAATATTTCTTTCTTTCTCTACGAATTCTTGTTGCAAGGTACTTCTAACTAAAAATATTTGCAACTTTTCTCCTAAGGTTTATTGGCATCCAAAGCTGTTGTTGCAGATGGTGCTGAAAAAAAGGAAGGCAACAAAGAAACAGCTCCAGTCCTGGAGCAGGTATGAAATGGTAGAGTTTGATTCTTTTGCAAAGTTCCCACTGGAGTGTGCCATGGAGATGTAGTACCTACAACATAAAAATTTTCCCCTTCAGATATAACAGGGAACTGAAAATTTATCTTATGTTTACATTTCTGGCAGAGCCAGAAGTATGGAATTTAATTGTCTCTAAACACAGTGTTAACTTGAATTTCAATGACGAGCTTTTGTGTTAGAAAACTAACAGAAAACAAAATAAAGTCTCCATGTAAAAAATATGAGGAGACCAGTGTCCCAAGGTCCAGTTTTATAGCTGGAATGACAACTGGCTTAGAAACAGGCCCTTACACAAATTTGATTTGTGTTTGAAACAGGGTTTTTGACATCACTTAGAACTTCTTTTAAAAGAAGTTTTTTATATTGTAAGAATTTGGTGTTGTAGGCTTGTATGTGTTTTATGAACTGCTCGATGAGCCATACATTTTGCAAGAGTGTGTATTTTAATAAATACAAAAAAGAAACTTTTAAATAATGTTAAGGGTCTGATTTTTAAACCTGCATATTGGCAGGATCTGGAGGCTGCCATTTTGTCTTTGGCTTATTGTGCTGTGTTCAGGCATTGCTTGACTCCGAGTTGTGCATTATCTTGCATTTTAAAAGGGCTGAATGCCTGAGCATGGTAAAGCAAGCTAAGGATGAACAGTGGTCTTGATTCAGGACATCTTTGTTTTCCAATTATTTAAATCAGAGCCTTAATGTATCTTTAATACAGCTTTTTTGTATGCATTTTCATTCTTTAACAGCAGCATTTGAACGAAGTAGCCTTGCTGCCTGCAATTCTTTAGCAAGCACTTGTGTTCTTTAGCCCCGGCACACTCTATGATCAGTCCCTACCCCAGACCTGATTTGATATTTTGGTTGTACTGGTTCTTTAGAGCTGATATATAATTGCATTGCTCTGGTTTTTCCATTGATGCTGCATTGGATGAGAGTCAATGGAACCTGATTTTCTGTTTTTGATGCTGTCACTGTCAGGGCTGGTGGAACCACTGCGGTGCCGATGCATTGACCGATATTTTGCATAAAGGTTTACAGTGTACTGACATGACATTCCATTTCTCAAATTTTTGCATATTAAAGATGCTATGATTTTCTTGCTACTGTGTGTGATATTTTCAATGTGCAAAAAACTGTGAAATGGCTTACAGCATGTTGTTTTTGGGAGAATCATTACAATGTAAATCTTGCCATGCAGAATCCCATTACGGTGAATGGGACTTTGTGGTTTACATAGACTGTGTATGCAACAGTATAAACTGCAGTGCATATTTACTATAACCTTTTTGTTATTTCTCAGACTTAGTAACTCGGCTGTTCCTGTTTTATTGATCAGATATAAAAAACAAGATGTCTCTGTCATTGTTTACATGCTAATGGTCTGAAAAACCTCATTTTTTGGAAATAACAGTTAAGCTCTTTTAAAGAGGCATCTAAAATCCCAAATAGTCCTATTCTTTTGTGTATAGCTAAAACCAGAAACCTCACAAACATTTAAACGATTGAATGTGGGGAGGAAATTTTTTGAGCTTAAAGCTTTTTTCACTGAGTTCCTGTGCAAAGTGAAATTAAAATGGCCGAGTTATAAACCTCCCCAAAAGGTTTTCCGATAGTGAAGCTGACATTCCTCAGAGGCTTTGTCTGCTACTGCTATAAAATTGAATGGATAAAGTATCTGGTAGGTTTTTTTAATAATGTAATGCAAAATATGGTAGAAATATTCAGGCCAATAGCCGAAAACTGACTCTGTTGATGCAAATTTTTGTTTATATTTATACATTTTTAGTTTACAGTTGTCTTAAACCCAAAACCTCAGATGATTAGTTGCAGATACAGTAGTTTATTTAATTGTATTAGGGTATGTCATGTTATATTTCCTTTTGACCAAGACCTGAGTAGATGGATAACATTAATTCATTAAGGTTTTTAATGTTAATTTGTCCTGTTAAGAGGTTAAGCACCTTATCAAAATCTTAATTTAAGTTTTTTAATCTTGTTTAAATAACTTTGTAATTTGAAAGTAATGGATGCTGTAGTATGTCTTTCACATCTGTGAAGATGAACAATAAAATTGTTTATTTACAAGTTACGACTCTAATTAATTTCTGATACTACCTCTCATAACCAGCATAGGTATACTCTACAGTTCATGGAATATTTTATTTAAATGAATAAACTGCACTTAGTATGTGTGTAATGGAGTTCTGCAAGGTAGAACTGATGTCTGCTGCATGGGATATTTTGCACCGGATCTTTACAGGATACTCCCAGTGAGCCGTTCATGTAGAATTCAGGGGCACCCTTTTACAGATGTAGAATGTGCACTTGTGGGGTTTTGTTTTGTGGTTTTTTTTCGTTTTCCTCCATTGGAACATGGGAAGTTCTAGTGGAAAATAAAACTGCAATTTATATCAAAACTCAATAATACCCTTAACTCACAAGAGAGGTGATGTTTCTAGTTTGGATAAAGTGGTGCACATGTTCTGGAAATACCTTTCTGCTTTGTTAGTTATGGTTTTATTAGATGTTACTATGCTGTGTGATGTAACTGGGATGAAAAGGGAGACAGGCCTAAGAAATTATATTCAGATATTGCCTTATTAGGCAAGTTGTAACACATGCACAGTTTTGGTAATGTAGGAAGAACTTCCAGTGAAAAATTTCAAGTGCTAATGTCTGTCAATGCATGCTAATGGTCTAAAAATAGTACTGTTTGTGTTAAGAAGGATGAAAATTGAGGAATTTGGAAAGATGTGTTATATGTTGACTTCTTTTCCTTCAAAAACTGTTTTAACTCTTCATCTGCCAGTTTTCCCCTGACAGTTAGCAGTCTGTTTAACCCTGTGGTGCTAGAAGTTGTGATTTCTTTATGTTTGCACAAATCTATAATGTGGTGAAATCCAGACTCCCAGCACTGAAAGGGGTTGTGCGAGAGTGTGCTCAGTATTGGAAACTTCTCATTGTTTCAGACATTCCTTAAAGGAGCATTATCAACTTTTTCAGTTTCTCAAAGATAAAAATTCCCTCTTAGATATAGTTTTCCTGAGGAATTGCCCTTTTTTTTCTTATTTTTTCTTTTTTTTCTTTTTTTTGACCTCTGGAAAAGGGGAAATGACTGTGTGGGGAAAATCTTGGCAACCTTCTTTAGAACTGCAATCCTTCTGAGGAAGGATTGTTTGCTCTTAGCAATGCCAGAGTTCAAGGACACTTCTCCCAGTCATGATTCAGCAGCAGGCACCCTGTGAGGAGCAGGGAGGAGGACTTGAGGATCCTTCTGGGTCCCTTCCAGCATGAGATGTTCTGTGATGGTACATCAGTGTCTGTGGTCTGGCTGGGAAGAGATGCTCTCCAGGTTCTGCTCGGAGACTGCACTGACAATGAAGATGAAGGAGAAAACTAAAAATACTTTATTGAATTTTTAAATTGGGATTAGAGGGAAAATATTTTATGTTCAGGTTTTTCGTAGGTATTTCAAATAGTACGAATTGAGTATTCTGAATACTGAAAAAAATTGGTAGTGCTCCTTTAAAAAAAGCAAAATTTAATATGGTGCATTTTAAATAGTTTTTATTTGTACTTAAAATAATGTTGCTTTATTATGTGTTTGAGTGCTAAAATTGCTTTTAAAAAGATCAAAATAGAATACAAGAACTACAACGAAGAAACTGAAATAAAAGTATCAATTTTTTATTATTTATTCAGGAGATTTCACCTAAACCACAAAGTCAGAAAAAAAATGAAGCTGATATTAGCAGTTCTGCCAGCATTCAGAAACCTGCACTGTTATCCTCAACTTTGTCTTCAGGAAAGGCTCGCAGCAAGAAATGCAAACAAGAATCTGGAGATTCTTCCGGGTGTATAAAGCCCCCTAAATCACCACTTTCCCCAGAATTAATACAAGTCGAGGATTTGACGCTGGTCTCTCAGCTTCCTTCTTCTGTGATAAATAAAACTAGTGAGCACAGACATTTTAAAAAAAATACCGTAACTACTAAGAGATATACAGAAATTTTCTTTGGTTGTAAATGGCTATTGCTTTTAAAAGTGAATCTGCTTTAAATAAAATGTCCAAGTGGGAGAATTAGGGGTAGCTCACTATTTTAAAAGTCAAGTCACATAATACTCTACCATAAATAATACATTTAAATAATATCTTGATATTTATAGAGTCATGGCTTTTAAGGGTTGGCTTTCCTTCTAGCTTAAATCTCCACACTAGCATTAACAGCGATACAGGAAAAATCAAACCTCCCTTCTGAAAAGGGCCTGATTCATTAAAAAGAAAAGACATACACTTTGGTGTGGACCTTTCCTTCTCTGAAACTTCACCTTCAGCAGGCTGATGTTCTGTACCTGTTGGCTGTGCCATTCGTTACCTTATGTGATATTTCCTCCAAACACTATGTGAAAGAGAATTCAAGATCTGTGGTGGAGAAATATTAAAAATTGTGTTTCCTTGTCCCAGAAAAATCCCATGGGTGTTCAGCTTCTTAATGTGTAACTGATTTGCCAAGCACAAAGATACAGTTTATTAGAAGAATAGGGAAAGCTTTATGCTGCATGCTTGAATATGCTATTTTTTGTGAATATTAAGGTATTCCTATGATTTTTTTTTGTGATCACATTAGGTTTTTTAGTGTTGCTTAGTGCCAGATTCTTTGCCTAAAGAATATTACATGAGGTTAACATAAATGCAAGTTTCAGTTAAGTCAAAAGCTACATTTTTTTTTCATTTTAGTATAGTGATTGAGGATGGAAGACTCAACCTGCATCATGTGTTCCCCTCAACCTTGATTTTGTATTTTCACTTATGAGACAAGTTTCTTTTTAATCTTTGCTCATAGATAACATTAAATGAGTGGGAGAGGGAGGAGTGCAAATTCAGCCTTCTTTATTCAGGACACATTGGTAAAAATTGTATTTTGTCCCCACAAAATGTTAGCAGTCATCTATATTGTAATATGCCTTCCATCCCCACCCCTAGAGCAATGGTAAGTAGCTTTCCTGAAGCATGCTTTTATTTTGGATTAAGTTGGACTTCTCTGTAGCAATTTTTTTAAAAAACCAGATAATTTGAAGCTTGGTTACTTAGTAGCTTAGGTCTTGTTAGTGTTGTCTTTAATCTTTGGCTTCCAACTTTTTTCTACCTCTAGTGGAAAGTTAGTTTTGCTGTGTCCTAATTTTTAAATCTGTATACCTGTCTCTAAAAACTGCTTACACAAAGGAGAGAGCAGTGATTTACAGTAATAGCAATTTAAACGTTTCTCTAACACAAAATTTTGTGGAACTGGGTAATACTGAAGTAAGGTAGGGGAATGTGGGTTTTTTGTTTTTAATGAATCAGGCCTATATTAACCTATATCAGTCCTCCTCTCCCATTTGTTTGGGCTTTTTTAAGTATAAAGTTCTTCAGCCTTCTTACTGTGCCATGCATTGGCAGTGTGTGTTTGAATTTCAGTTGGGGTATTGATATCAGGTTATCAGAAGGCAGGAGGTGGGATATAAAATTAAACACTGTTTTCAGTTATTTTTTTTTAAGTTGTATGTTAACACTATCCATGACTTTTTAGATCTTTTAACTGTGATCAATTGTTCTGTTTATTGTTAAATCCTATTGCCCCCCTTCCATTATAAGTCACCTGCTGCGTGGGTTTTATGGGGAGGGTTGCTTACTGTAAATACACTGCTTGCCTAAAACAATCACTTTTACCAGTGGGGAAGTGTAGGTGTCCTAGTAATTTATAATAAGCAAAAACCAGAATCATGTCTTGAGCAAAAGTCTTTCTTTGCTCCTCGTAGTCACAGTTCTGTAATTACTTTTACCAGTTTGGCTGTGATTACCAGCTTTGCAAATAAGAGCTATTAAAAGAACTCCCCCATCTTTAGATCTCAAATGCTGCGGTAAGATGATGGTGTATCTCTCTGCTTCATGAACATTGAAAGATCTCTTTTTAGGTCCATCACAGCCAGTGAATTCCCCTAGATCCTACAAACATAGCCAACGGAGAAGAAGATCACAGCGTTTAGCCACTTGCTCCTTGCCTGATGATTCTCTAGAAAAAGTTTCTTCTCCCTCTTCAGTTACTGATGGAAAAGTGTTCTCCATCAGTGGTCAAAACCAACAGTCATCAAAATTGGAGGGTAATGTATCTTAATCTAATAAAGAACTGCCCAAGAGAAATTGAATCATAAAAGTTAGACCTTTCATAGTTTTCAACTAATGGGAAATTTTGAAGTGCTGTAGCTAAAGCTGTTTGCTGTTCCTATGTTATGTAACGCTGCAATCCAGACTTGATTGTTGGACCCATGTGTCTTTTTTAATATGACATTTTTTCTTTTATGTAGTACCTGATGTTGCTCATGTGTCACTTGAGAAGCGTGGACCATGTCTCCCTCTTGATTTAAGCCGTAGTTCGGAAGTTACAGCGCCATTATCTGCAGAGTCCACTTTCCATAATGAGTATTCCAGTAAAGGCAAGGAAGATATTCAGATGATTACATATCTTTCTTCCAAAGCAGTAACTGATGGAAGAGTAGCTACAACAGCTTCAGGTAAAGAGATTCAGTATACAACCAGAGAGATTTATACTTATAGGGTTAAAATGTCTGTGTATTTAATCCCACAGAAAGAAGGGATGCTTTTTATTTTCGTTTCTGCACACTCAAAAACCTGCCTCTCTTCTGGACTCCACTCATCTGCATATTCTTTGTCTTCACTGGCTTAGGGCTGCTTTGGCACTTGTAACGTAATTTAATGAGAATGTGAGAGTGTGGAATGTAGTAAGCAGTATTTCAAAAATATTTTTGCTGTTGCTAAAAGTTGTAAAAATAATTAACAAAGTGAAGTTTTTACTAACATACTAATTTGTGGCTTCAGCTTTAAAACAGTAGTGTTCTCAAAGACAGTCAGCATTCCTCTGCTTTGCGTCTCTGCGGTGGAAATTCTGTCCTTCACTTGCTGCAAAATGTTACTTAAAAATATTTCTGAAAAATCCTCAAAAACTTTTACATAGACTTGGTTAGCCTCAGTGCAAAGCCCAGTGCTGCAGCTCTGGGCTGCCTCTCCTTTTGTAAGAGTTTACCGTTGTTCACATGGAGCACTTGAATGGAGATAACCGAGAGATCTGGGGAAGGATTTACACAGTGGGAGCAGCTGACCATAAGAGTGGGATGTTTTCATCCAGTGTATGCTAGGCGTTTATAGATTTCTTTATAAGGCTAGGTGTTTATAGAATTTTTTATATGTTGATATTATACCATTTTTAACTGGCTTCTGAGAAAGAATTCTTTTAAAGCCTTTTTCTGTTTTGTTTTATGAGAAAATTGTTCAGAAAAGTAGGAAGAGTGGAAAATATCAAATTATTATATTATGCTCAGAAAGTTTTTGATAAATGTCATTGATAGTAAGGGAGGACAGCATAACCTTAAAAGATAGAGTTATGACAGTTAAATTGTATCTTGGTCTATTAATCTATGAATCTCTTAAACTGATTTGTCAAAATAAGGGCTGTGTGTATCTCTAGTGAGCCACCACTTAAGCTTTTTAAAATATTAAAATGCTGCTTAATTACTTGAGTGAAACCATGTCAGTCTTCATTTGCCCTTGATACATGGCATAGCAGCAGAATTACAGTTTCCTGGGAAAATTACTTCTATAAAAGTCCTTTTTATGTCATGTCTATTGCCACTAAGAGAAGTGCTTTTGGGAGTTTTGTATTTGCCCACTCATTGAACAAGATCATAAATCAACAGCTTCCAACAGCCATCCGTTTCCTGTTTGGTGAAACTCATTTCAGTTACTAGAATTTTATCTTCTGGTTTTTCTGATGTATTTTCTAGCTCATTGTATGTGTAGTTGGTAATGCTGGAAGTTGCCTGCTCCTGTCATAGGCCTGGCTCAGGGCAGATTGATCTGGTTCTAAACCCAGCACTCAGGAGTGCACTTTGGACCCTCTTGTTGAGCTGGGTCTCAGTCTTGGCCACAGATGAAGCAATAAAAGAAAGAATAAGTTTCATTTAGAGCTACCTTTATTTAATGACTCAGAATTATGTGACATGTCCACACAATTTGTGTCAGGGAAAAATTCCATGATCAACTTGTCTGTTGTTACTACTTGAGTCCATAGTGGGAAGCCAGAAGTGCTTGCAACCTCTACCAGACCACAGAGTTTATACTGTATACAAAGTTTAATGAGCCCTTTTTCATATCTATATAATTTTAAGAGTTATAAGCTCTAAAGGAACTGATTTGCCAGCTACATTTTTTGTCTTATGGGTTTTTACTTCCAGGCTCGTGTTTTATTCCTAATTTTCATGTATCACAGTTTTCCATCATGCAATAAATGGAACTGTGTCTTGAGATTTCATGCTGACTTTCTGTCAAAATGTTAGAAGTTTTCAGTAGGTTGCAGCAGGTAGCCCAATAGCTTCTTGAGTATCGGCTTTGTGGCCAGAAAGACTAAACTAAGCAGTTTGATATCTTTAATTCACAGATTTCATTGCAGGTTTTGGAGCTATCTGCCTCTGTCAGTGGTAGCACCAGGACTCTATAAGTAAAATTCATATGTGTTTGGGATTCGTCCCAGTCTTTTAACTCTGGTAAAACATGTTTATCCTCATAATCTTAGAAGAAAAAGAAAAATGTAAATTTAAAGTTGAGGTTTGAAACATCTGGAATTAGTCTACACTATTGAATAAATTTGTTGTATTCTCTGCTTTAGAAGGCATCATTTTGCCTTTGGAACAGCACAGGTTCTCAAGTCACATTCCTGAAGCACACATAATTACACCAAATTTTTGCATGCTTCAGGAAAATAAATGGGATCCACTCTATTTATCAGTACTTTCTTCATTATCTGTTTAAACACTAGCAAGCAAATAGATACAGGAGAGGTGCCCAAAGCTTTCCTTTCTCATTCCTTTCAATTCTTGAAATGATTGAGAAAAGTTAATTTTCATTATGCAGAAACATCAACCTAAGTGCAGTTTAATACACTGCATTGTTTAAATGTATGGATTGTGATCCTCTCCATTACAAATTGAGAATGCTGGTGTAAAATCCAAACTATTCTGTAATTGTGTTTTCTTGCTCTGAAAAAACTATTATAAATCTGCATCTGTTTACGGTATTTCTGCTGCTAAGATTTTATTAACACAGTCTAGACACATTTGGAGTTCTAGATTTTGACATGACTACATTCTTTTAAGTGCACTTCAGTTAGACCTGCTGTCTTTGTAATAATTAAAGTAGACACTTTGATTCGTTAAAGAGATACCTCACAATGGTATTTAGCCTGCAACAGCCTGGTCTGATCCCTAATCCTTCTGTAAAGAACTGAGCTGGTTTAAGCCCAGAGATTTGTGATGTTGCACATTGTGACTTCTGATGGAGGCTATTAGTTGAGTCAATTGAAAAAAATAATTTGGTGTTGTTAAAAATTATGCATTTTAGTGACTTTATTCAGAAGGTACTGACGTGGTGTTTTCAGAGGAGAGGGACTAGGTGCACTGAAGTGCCAGTGCATAAATGACAGCTCACAGTATTAGCACATAGATTTCAAAATGAACACCATAACATTTTGTAGAGGCAAAACAAAAGCTCTGTGGTAATTCCTTCAATCCAATGTCTCCATGGAAGTACTGTGCCCTTGGGTAGACACCTGTACACTATCCATTAGTTATTGAACAGAGGTAGTGCTTTATTCAACTGTTGTGAGGTCCTACTTGTGATCACCTGGTACTGCACACACGTAACTAAAAATCTTTGCTTTCTTTTGCCAAACTGCTTAAAATGCAAATAGCTGGCATTCGATCACTTTAGCATTTCAAAGATTTTAAATCCACAGTCAATCAGAATACTTGCAATGCACAGTAGTTTTGCCACTCCGAATATATTGAAGTTCAGGTCTTTCTCTAGTTTTGCTTCTCTTTAAATTTGTGATCTTTTCTCTTGGCTTCTGTACCCCTGCACCATTTATGTTACCTTAACTATTAAATATTGAGCAAACATAATTTCAGCAAGCTATCTGGGTTTTGAAGTTTAAGTAAAAGGAAAATATTGTTATATTGTTACACTTCCTAATCTAACAATATAATATTTGTAATGCTGATATGACAATATTATCACTAGCTGCTATTTTCTATTTTAACACCAATAGATGATTTTGCTGGTAGGGTAACATTACGTTAACTATATGGGAGAAATTTGAATTTAAGACTAAAAGAAAAAAAAAACCATTGTGTACTTTTATATAATTTCCTTGGTAACAGTTTACTGCAGCAGGAACAAGAAACAGCTGATGTACAAAATTTTCAGAAAATGAGATTGGTCGCTTTTTAAAAACTCTTGCCAGTGTTTCTGGTTGACCTTGCTTTTAAGAGGGATAAACTATTGTTCATCTTGTTACTTTATCATGTTACTTTGTGGCTGTTTGTTTTGCTTCAACCATCTATTAACAGTCAAATTTGAATAAATAAATAACTCCCAAATAACTCCCTAATTTGAATGCCTGCCATTCTCATCTCTCCCTGAAGTTCCCAGTTTGGGCTGGTCATGAGGCAAGCAAGAACTGTTTTATCAGCTTATTCTTCCTAAAGACATAATTTTGGGCAGGGTTCCAGTGTTAGTCTATGATATGCAATTTAAAATCTGTTTAGATATAAAATTGATCCTATGCACTGGAAATTCAAAGCACTAAATTAGATATGACCAGCATGATTTATATTTCTATTGCAATATGATTTAAGTTTATTAATGTAGATAATTGTATTTATGATATTATTTTAAACATGAAAAGCCAGGAAATAGAATATCAGTCAACAAAATAAATTGCTTCAGATTGCTACAATTCATTTGAGCTTGATGAATTGCAATAAACAATACCACTGCTAGCCCGGTTATGCTGTTGTACATGTGGCACAACATCCTGTCCTGTGCCTGTATTTGCATGAGGGGGCTTGTGTCACTTCTCTCTTCTGTAACAGGAGAAGTAGAACTGGAAGCATGTTATAAACTGGACTGGGAATGCTGTGGTTTGCATTTCTTTTTAATCTGCAATTAGTCTTCTAGTGATAAAATTGATTCTGGAATGGTGACAAAATCAGTAGTTTACCAAGTCTAATCTCTGGTCGTCTTTCTCTGTGCCGAGTGTTAACTGCAGACCTCCCACTCACTGTGTGGGAGGTGGCTGGCTAGACTCCTTAACAGGAATAAAATTGCAATTAAAAGTAGCAGTTAAAAAAAAAAAAAAAGTATTTCCATAAAGGAACTAATATTTCCTGGTTGTATTTGTTACTTGCCCTTCTGACTGACCACCTTGTCCAAGTTTGTGATTATGTGTAAGGCATAGTGATTGCACAGTTGAAAAGCAGAGCTTGCAAGCTTTGGCACTTTATGCAGGATTTGAGAATTTAAGATTCTTTATCTAAAATGATTTTCAATGAAGAAAAGTAAAAGCCAGGAATAACATTGCAATGTATACAGGCATAATAGCAGTTTCTATTTTCAAGTTACTATAGAAAGGCAGTTTGGGGAGTTCTGACAGCAAGATGGGTATTTGCTTGACTGGAGAGATTTCTGCCCAATATGAGTGTTCCCTCAAGCAATTACTAATCACTTTGTCAGATGTGCTTGTGTTGAAAATTATTGAGATACCAAAATTTGTTGTGTTGTGACTGTTGGTATTAAATCATATTTGGATGTCAGGTCAGGATTTCTTCTCAATAATAAAGTTTAAATACAAATTGATCTAACATTGAGATTCTTTGGATGGAGTGTTCTCACATCTTTTCATCAAAATGGCAGTGACCTAAATGAATTACGTGCATTTGGGTGCTCCTTTTGAGCTCTTTTTAGAAATGAGACAAGACGTTGATAGCATGATGATGTGGGAAAGTGTCACATTTTTCTTTTACTAATGTGCTAAAATATACTTATTGCTCTACAGATGGCAGAGCAGTTCAGTCCTGTAACAGAGACAAATGGTAATTAGGAAACCTAAGAAAGGAATAATTTGGATAGAGTTTTGTGTCAATGATAAGTATTCCAGCAAGCTAAATGCACTTGAAATACAGACATAGGCAAGAGCCTGAATCAGCCTTAAAAGGATTATGCTCTTATGTGGGATGGTTGATTTGAGGCAGTGGAAAGGGTCAGGTAGGCCCAGGTGTGGCTGTGCAGCTCGTGCTGTGTGGCAGGAGCCAGCACACAGAGCTGAGCAGCTGCTGCTGCCTGGGTTGCACAGCACAGAGCACAGAGCTGCCCTGCAGCTGGGGACACCTGGCACTAAAGGTGCTGTGAGAGGTGATGCACCACTTTCCATTGTTCTTGCTGGCCCTTCAGCTTTCCAACTAGTGGCATTGTGGTTGTGTTCCCAGGAGGGCTCAGCAGTGGGAGCAGGTGTTGTGTGTTCTGTCCCAGTAGAATTGGGTTGGTCTGTCCCTGTTGGGCAGGCTTGATTTGTTCTTGCCTTTTCCCCAGAATCTTTTTATGACTGATGAATTTACTAAATTATCTTAATGCAACTTATTTAATGCATTCCACATCAGCTCCATATTTTGTCTTGTTGAATATCTTGGCCAATAGCAGATATTTTTCAGGATTCTTTTTTTACTTGCTTATGATTTTGTTGGGCTCTTCTGTTGAGAGACACCGAAGGTAATTGGTGCCTCCAAGTTTTTACAGCTGGTACAGAAAAACCTGAGCCCTTTGTGACTTCACAGAGCTGCATTTTTGTACAATATGTCCTTGGCGTGGTCCTAAAATGGGCCAAGGATCTGATGAAAAGTAGACTTTCCTAATTACGATTTGATGAATCTTGAAGCTCTAACAATATTGATGGACACAGTAATAGAGAGTTTTGAATTACTTCAATAATGTTCCTTATAAATAAGTTTTATTCTAGTTGGATTACTTAAAAATTATTATAAATATTAGCAGTGAAAATTGTAATTTCAGTTTTGCTTTGTTTACAGTTTGTTACTAACTTGCATCAGATAAAGAGCTGAAACAACAACTAAATACTTCACTGAATAAACTTTTCTAAATAGTGCAGGATAAGAATTGTCAGTATATGATGCTGAATTCTGACAGGTCATGGTACTTTTGCATCTTATTTAAATGTGGATTAATGAAAGAAAGTGAATTATGTAAATATTATTAAAATCAATGAAAAATTCAATGAGCAGAAATGTTTTATACATAGGACCACAAATATTGTACCAGAGCTTAATTTCTCTGTTAACATAATGGAGCATTAACTTAAATGATACTGACAGTGTCAGCACCTTTAATTGTTACTCTTCTCATGTGTTCCTATTACAGTGAAAAAAAGAAAAAGGAAACAAAAAGTCTCAATAGTGTAATAGCAAAAGTATATTTTAACCAGTACAGGTAGTTTAAAAGTGAATGCAAATTCCAAAATATAGGAAGAAACCTTCTGTAGCATCTGTTGTCTTGTGTGTAAGATCAAGATCTAGGCATTCATGTGCAGTAATGATCTGTTAAATGTGATGATGGTGTGAGCAATATTGACATTTCAGTGATCTGACCCAGCCCTGGCTGGCTGCAATCCTTGTGGAACGCCGAGTAAATCCATCTTCTTGTTTTCAGCACCCTCGTCCCATGTACATGCCTTACATCTGGAAATGCCTTTATCCAATAGTCTCAAGTTACCCAAAGGGAATAGTAAAAAAAAGAGGTCTTCCACATCAGTGAGCTCTGAAGGGACAGAGATACAGTGCTCTGTGCCCATAAAGGAGAAATGTTTTGAGAGTCTGAAGGAGAAAATATTAAAGAACGTGATTGAGAAGGACAAGCATTCAGAAGTTGGTAAACTACAATACTTTTTGTTTCCAGTGCTTTAGACAATAAAAATAATTGTAAAATGGCATTAAAAATAATTGTTTTGTTTGTACGTTTCTTAATATTGTGTGCCGTTAGGATTTTTTACAGTCTAATGACTTTTACAAGAAATTAGGTCATCAGCCAGACATTGGCCTTATGTGATACATTCTTCAATTTGCAGGTGCAGCTAGAATGGAAAGAAAAGGAAAACTGGAAGAGAAAAGTTCTTCAGCATATGGTATGTAGAGAGCAATATTATTTTTACAAAAAAAAAAAAAAAAAGAAAAATTCTCTAACACTTCCTGTCTCTGAAGAGCAAATGTAAAAGCATAAAATATTTCCTGGGCCCAGCTGCAGTTTTTGTTTGTTAAGGTCCTAAAAAGAGTTTTTATGCATATGACAGGTTTGTAACAGTAGAATAATTTATAAGATAAAATGTAAGTGCTCCATAGCAAGGAGTTTCCTAAAGTATCTATGAAAGGCCCACTGCCTCTGGTTTTTCATTTGATTGGGGTTTTTCTTAGTAGAATGAGTACTGCTATCTACTTTATTGTGCTGTCAGATTTGAGATGAGAAGAGCAAACAAGGGTTATTAGCAAAATATTTGGCAATTCATGAAATAAAATCCAGATTAAAAGGACTCTCTTTTTATCCTGTGTTCAAAATAAAATAAGTTACTAGTGACTGGCAAGAATTGAGAAATTATTCTACTTTGTTTTTCCAGGAGGTAGAAGCTTTGTCTCTGTGTTCCCCAAGAAGCTAAGACTGCTCCAGTTTGTGTATAGGAAACAATCCTGGCTTTGAGGCTTATGTTTTCTAACAAGTTAATTTCCTTGTTACTTTCCTCACTGCTGATAACTTAAGAAGTTATTGTGGAATGAAAATGTGGGATGTATTATGTCTAGGGAGAATTAACAGGATCAAAAAAATCTTTCAAAGACAAAGTGCTTGTCTTCATGTGTATACCAACAGTGGTTAAAAGTGAGCTGCAGCATAAAAATTGTGTCAAATTTAAGTCAGAATCAGTTTTCTGTGAGGATGCTGCTCTATAGTGCAGAGTGCTGACAGCAGCACTCTGATAGTGAAATTTCCTTCAAATGTCTTTCTGTAGGCCTAATATGTGTTTGTGGGACAATGTAACCATTATAATTGGGAATTTTGCCCTTATGAAAGCTACTTCTCTTGCCCAAATGTTTTTGTTATAAACTCTAAGTAAAATAGAAGTTATAAGCTATTTATGTGATGTTACATATTTTGTGTACTTTGCTGTATTTTTTCTGCCTTGATATCTTACTTGGAAATACTTAAATGATAAAATATTATTTGTCAAATGAGATTTCTTTGAACTCTTACAGCAGCAATTAATAAGAGTGTGTCCAAGAGATCAAGTAAATTAACTGAATCATTTTGATCTGACTACACAACTAGAGCACTTGATTTTGAATGCCTTGTTTCAGCTAAGCTGCTTTAAATTGTTTAATGTTCATTTCAGGTAAAAGGAAAGAAAAAGAAAAGGAGAAAAAGGAAAAGAAGGAAAAAGATCATAAACCAAAACAGAAAAAGAAGAAGAAAAAAAAGAAGAAATCAAAACAGCATGGTAAGTTCAATTTAGATTTTTTTAAAGTAAGTAAAACCTCCCAATGTATCTCTATCATTAGATAGTAAAACTTGTTTGTAAACAATATGAATGTAAGATTTTGGAAATGTCCAAGAGTAATTTTTAGTATTAAATATGAAAAGCACACTTGGGACTTCCTTTTTTCTTGCATTTAGAGCCTGTCTCTCTCTATGTGATAGGCACACATATTTCACAGATTATTTTTCTTCTTTAAAAAATATAAGCTTGTTGCTTTCATCTCTTTAAATTCTTCATTTGAAGCTCTGTGTACATGTCATACCTATTTTGCTTGGACAGTAAAATCAGTCTAGTGTCTACTAAAATCAGTCATTTCAGTGCTTTGCTGTATGCAGTGTACCCCCTCTTTAACAGTTAACCCTTCACAATTGAGGTTGGTGTCTCTGTTATAACAGCCTTGTTTGCTGCCTTGACAAATGGGGATTGTATTTTGTGGATTATGTGTTTCTCTGTCCAGAATTTGTGCTATAACATGAAAATGCTTCCAGATCATGCCGTGCTTTAGTGTGAATTGCAGTATTGTAGGTTTTGTGTGCTTTATCATCCTTATAGTGGAGTAATATAATTTTAAGCTATAAACTTCAATTGCTTATTCTACTTAAAATCGTTGGGAACTTCTTACTTGCACTGAGAAGGCATCTATGTATTTTCAAGAAGATACTGATAAATGCTAGGAATGTGTCCAGTATTGTTCTTTGGTTTTATCTTCTTGTGGTCATAAGGTGGTCTGTTGTGGGCTGGGGTTTTCTCTTTCTTTTTCTCATCTTTTTATTCCTTTGGTCTTTTTGCCACCTTGTCTTGAAACTTAGAAGCTTGGCAGAGGTACCATGATTAAGTTCCAGTTTCTAGGTGCTTTATCCTGTGTTTGTAAATATGAGAAGAAAATATGCCCAATGTCTCAACAAATAGAAATCCTAAATCCAGATGCAAAAAGCAATTTGGGTAAAACTTGAATATTTTATTCTTTGGAAATTCATCTTGTGAAAATCTGGGTTTAACAGTCCAAACATATTCAATTTGGACCTCTTTTAACTGGAGAAAAAATTTGAAATACTCCAGTAGATTCTGACTCCAGTGTCTGACCCTGAAAAAGCCCATCTGTCAAAAGAAACAGGACTCTCTGCAGGACTAGGTCACTCTACTCCAGGTGTGGACAGAAGTGTAAAGACGTGAGGCATTCTCCTTTTGTTTCAAATGAAGAAGAGGGAGCAGGTACATTGTGTGCCCCAGGTAAATTTTGAACAAGGCTTTAAGACAAAACAAAAACCCCAGCAGAGACTGGTTTTGTGCTCTGAGTGTGTGCATGACTTATGATTGCAAAAAGCCCATGTGTAGCAGAAAGTAGCAATGCCTGTCATTTTTGCTGCTCTGTTGCAGTGAGGTTGAAAGCCATTCAGCATGAAGTAATCAACTCAGCTGCTCCTTGAGCTGACTACAGTGAATGCACTTGGGAAATGCTGGAGATGCTGTGCTTTGGACAGAGGCAGTAAAGAGGAAGGTGCCTTCATGGAAGGTGATCTAGGAGAGAAGGATGTTATGGAACCCATAGCAGGAAAACTGTAGTGATAGGTGGGAGCAGGAATGCTTCCTACAGAAGGATGGAAGTGCAGTAATCTGATTACTTGCTTATATTTGAAGTACTAATTTAGTAGTAATTAGCTACTCCTAATTACTGATTGAAGGCATGGGCATGCTCAGCTGGTTCCACAGGAAGGACACGATGATCAGAGGGGTGGAAAACTTCCCCTGTGAGAAGAGGCTGAGAGCCTGTTTAGGCTCTCCTACAAAAGAGAATGCTGGGGAAAGACCTTGTAGCAGACTTCTAATACTTACAGGAGACTTACAGAGAGGACTGGGAGGGACTCCTGAACAGGGAATGTAATGGTAGGGCAAGGGGTAGCAGTTTTAAACTGAAAGAGGGTAGATCTAGATTAGTTTAGATTAGATATTCAGAAGAAATTCTTTTCTGTGGGGGTGATGAGCCACTGGAATGGGTTACCCAGAGAAGTCGTGGATGTCCCATCCTAGGAAGTGTTGAAAGCCAGGTTGAATGGGCCTCTGAAAAACCTGGTCTCTGCTGGAAGGTGGAGGGGAACAGAATGGTCTTTAAGGTCCCTTCCAGCCCTAACTGTTCAATGATTTGCAATTACATGATTTTCCTAGGACAGTCTCTCCAGTTGTTGTGATAAGGGACAGCCAAATATTTTTGTAATGTGTTTCTTGAGAGTGCTACAAATAGTTTGTTGGAGGAAAGGAATACAATCAAGATAAATGTCAGTACCACTGTGTGACCAGAAGGCAGAAGCATGGGATGTTGTCTGTGCTTGTGTGTATGCTGTGACAGCCTCATCCTGCTCCTCTCTCTGGCTGAGCAGAAGATAATACAGAGATGTGTAAGTACAGTGGGAATTTCTGCAGCATGTGGGCTCAGACACTGTCTGCCCAGTAGCCCCTCTGGATCCCAGTGTTTCCAATTTCTGTGCCTGCAGTCATGAGCTCATGGGGCAGCAGCCCCACTGCAGTACAGACAGTCTCACTTCCATGTGCATTCCCACACACTCCCAGTGTTGGCCAGGACTCCCTGGGTCCCCAGAGCCCCCCAGCTCTCCTGCTTAGAGCCACTTCCACCCAGAGCTGACCCTTGCAGACCCACTGACCCCTTGCTCCCAGGCCATTTCACCTGCTCATCAGCTGGTCCAACTTGATCTACGCAAGCAGTCTGGCTGCAGGAGCTGTAGCATCAGCTCATGGGCCTCTGTGACCAGAGATCCCTGGCATGGGGTGGCACTGTTGTCACTGCAGTCTCTCTGAGTGCTGGCACCCCAGACACGTGGACGCTTTGACGTGCAAGGCTGCTCATTTGCTGGCACACAGACCATGTGCTTGAACCCTGAATGGAGAGCCCCTTACCCAGGTGAGAGATGGAAATGAGGTTTGATAAAAATGACAGAACAGTTGAGGTTGGAAGAGACCTCTGAAGGTGCAGTGGTCCAACCCCCTTGTCCTGGTTGCCCAGGATTATATCCAGACAACTTTGCAATGGCTCCAAGGAGGGAAACTTACAACCTGTGTAAGCACAGACTAGATGCAGGGCATGGCCAGGCAAGTGTACTGACCACAAAACTTTATGCATATGTGGCTTTTTTCGTCCTGTTATTCCCATGTTCTGCCCATAATTGTTCTTCCCCAAATCACTTCAGTCCATCCATTTTCCCCACCTTTATTTTCTTCCCTAAACATTTCATAAGGTCATTAACAAACCCAGAATTATTTTCACCCACATCCCATAGTGTCCTCCACTGGCAGCCCCCTGGGCTGCAGCTGCCCTTAGTCCAGAAGATGATCCAGAGAGCTGCTGTGGGTAACACATCCTGATGGGTTTCATGCAATGGAGGTGATGGCACTGCTGGGAAGGTCTGAGAGGAGCCTGGCCAAGGGGTGTTTGTTGTTTGCCTGCTCATCCTCCTCCTTTGGGCCTGTGTATGTGTACTCTTCTGGGATGCTCCCTAGCCCATCCCAGGACCTCTTGGCCCGTTGGTGTCTCCTGACCATGGGCCTGGGAACACCCAAAGACAATTTTCTTTGCGTTCCCTGTACTCCTCTGCAGGGGTGCAGACAAGCTTTCATCACTTAAACTGGCAGGGTTATCTGTGGTTGCTCCTAGATAGCAATGCTGGTAGTGCTGTAAGTAGACTTAAGGCAAGAGAGTCACCAGCAGCATCTCTTAAGGATAGCAGATGGTGCAGGATGAATTGTGGAAAAAAGAAGACTGCATAATATTCTAAGGAGAATTGCCCCTCTGTACAGAGAGATGGTGATGCTTATCTATCAAACTTGATGATGTTTCTTACTGGAAAATTTTTAATAAAATGTTACAAAGAGCTTTTGCCATTTCTTATTTACAGTTTCATCATTCTGATACCTCAGCATTGATAGTCTTTGCTTGTCAACATAATGCTGCAGTAAAATATATACACAATTATTTTTTTTTTACATTTGTTGTAAATTTTACTTTTTAAGAGTGACTTCTTTTCTTTCAACATTTCAGATTACTCAGATTATGAAGACAGTTCTGTTGAATTCCTGGACAGGTGCTCGTCTCCCTTAACGCGGTCCTCGGGCAGCTCCCTGACGTTGCGCAGTATGTTCTCAGAGAAGAACACTTCATACCAGTACCCAAGAGCTATCCTGTCTGTTGACCTTAGTGGAGAAAGTAGGTTGAATGAACACCAGATTTCAGTTTGTAGGTTTAATTTGTTAAGAAAGAGAATTTTAAAGGAAATAATTTGGTTTATGTTTGGGATTGTAGCTATAAATATGATGACTGATTTATCTTTCATCTATTTAAATCAAAATGCTTACACTCCTCAAGCTGTTCTACATTGTACTTGCTTTGGTTAAGTGTTGCTACTCTGAATCTGAGGAGAGCACATTAAAGGCACTTTGCAGAATTCATCTTGAAATCTCATATATCAGCAGTGTGTTTGAGAGTGATTTTTTTTTTTGCTAGTGCAGATTAAGATTTTTACCTGTCAAAGCTCCCTGTATTTCTTTCAATTGTTGTGTCTCTCCATACAGTTTCACCTGTATTTATTTCTATTAGACCTTTCAGATGTGGAGTTCTTGGATGATTCTTCCACAGAGAGTTTGTTACTTAGTGGTGATGAATACAATCAGGATTTTGATTCAACCAACTTTGAAGAGTCTCAGGATGAAGATGATGCTCTCAATGAAATTGTTAGATGCATTTGTGAACTTGATGAAGAAAATGGCTTTATGATTCAGGTAAAGAAGTTTGGTGTGTGGAGTTACATTTTCCATGTGAATGTTTTGCTTGTGAAAGTGCCCTTTTGATGTGTCACAGACTGGAATTATGTAGAAAGCTGTACGTAAGTGAACAAAAACAAAATATTTCTTTATTCTGCACTTGGTTTGGCTCTGTTCAGTGAATGCAGAGCTGTTTCTGTAGGAGGGGTTTCTCTAGCAATTTGATACATAGGGCAAATTGCTGGGTAACCTTCTTTATAGCCAGCTGATAAAATTGGAATAAAGTATCCTTGGCCACTCACAAACCATTCTACTTCTGTTCCCCAGACCACCCTGATTTTACGAGCCCTCCTGGCTTGGCCCTTGTGCTTTGCAGTACCACTTGTAGAAACCTCTCTGCTCACTGTAAATGTCCCTCCTCTGTGTGCAGCGTGTCTCCTGTGCAGACACTAAATACTGTCAGTACTGTGATGTGTGTTTCATCTTTAGAACAGCACTTCTCACATTGGGTATGACTACCAGGTTTTAGAAGCTGCTGAGAATTTACATCTTGACTTGGTATAGATAAAAGGAAAGAAGAGTATACAATGTCTGCACAGCATTCAGGTGTGGATAGATTGCAGCTCCTGCTGCTTATTACTTCGTACTCCAATGAGAAGAGTATTTCCCATCTATGAGTAATGTCAAGTATTTTTTCTCAAGCAATTTATAATGCAGTGATTAAATCAGATGCAAAAAGCAGTAAGGAAGAGAACTCAGTTGTCAACAACTTTAAAAAGGCCATGACCTGCTGTGTTTTTTACCCCATTAAAAATCAGGTTTGTATTCAACTACTACTGTGGTACAGTTCCAGTTGATAGTATGGAGCTCTTTAGTTGAGATTTAAAGGAAAAAGTAGGGCTGTCATATGTTAGTGGACTTACTGTTCTGGAACTGACAGAGCCCTGGAAATGAAGGGCACACAGGCTGTCTCGGGGAGCAGACTAAAAGGCTGTGCTGTGTTGGAGGAACTGAGCAGTTCAGCTGTGGTAACAATGTGGAAAAATGGACTGGTGTAACAATCTTCTGAGACAGAGGGGACAGGGTAGCTGTAGGGATGGGAGGAAAGGTGACTTCCATGTTTTGAACAGGTTGATGCTCAAAGGCATGTCAAAGCAAAGAGGAGAGATTTTCAGCAGTGAGCCAGCAGATATTTAAAATACTGACAAGTACAGAGTTGAGAAAGGGAAGTACCTTTATAAGAGGCAGTTCCCTGCGTGTTTTTGAAGTCCAGTGGCAGCCTGATTGTTCCTCTTCATGCTTGTTTCACTGAGAGCAACCAGTTTGCTGTTTTTAGGCTCTCATGTCTTACCACTTCTATTTTGCTCTCCTATTCTCTTGTTACTCCTCTTTCATTTTCTCTTAATTTTCTTTTTCTTTTAGATTTTCCATTGGTGCGATATTAAAAGCACATCTTTCTAGCGCACTGGAGAGATGCTTTGTAAATATAAATAATTAAACTGAAGAGTTTTCTACTTTTCACTGTTATGCTGTAATGTATTACATTATCTTTCTACTTTACTATAATATTATACTCCTGTCTTATGTTTCACTACTAAATATGTAGGTGCTAAAATACTGAATGTTGTAATAAAATACTATTTCATATTACATCTTCAGTTGCTTTTTTTTTCCTCCAGTCTGGAGTTTGTGGTTGAGGTAACTTTCAGATCTAGAGCTCTTTTTTTAGCTTGGTGTCTTTGTCTACCCAAACACAAATTGCCCAACTAAAATAATCTTGCTCAAACCAGCTATTTAAATTAAAGTTCTGTTCTCTGCATTTTGATGACTCAAGAAGTAGCTCCTGGGTTTTTGCATCTACTTGTCTCAGTTTTAGTTTTTGCTTTTGTTGTTGTTTTTTTTCTGACATCAGTGTGAAGAATGCTTGTGTTGGCAGCACAGTGTATGCATGGGACTGTTGGAGGACAGCATTCCAGAGCAATACATCTGTTACATCTGCAGAGATCCACCAGGTATGGATAAACCACCTTTATCTGCAGCCCTGCTTGGGATTTTTGAGCAAAGATGTTATGAATTTGCTTAAATTGTTCAAGCTTTGTCTGTTTTATGTTATGTGTGATGCTTCTTTGGGGCAAGTGATTCTAAGTTTGGCTCTGAGCAGAAACTTACTTTTGTGTTAGTAACATTATGGTCAGCTATGCTAAATCTTACCCATGAACTCAGTTACCATTGTTTTACTTGTTGAAACTTAATTCCTCCCAGTCAGTGGGAGGAATTTTTTATGTCAGTGTAGTTTAGAAAGCCTTTCTAAAGAAATCATTTTTGTTCAGGGATCTGTTTTGCCAATACTTGGAATCACATTTGTTCATTGAAATATTTTCCTAGAGGAAAAGGACTCAGTACCACAGTACACTCAAACATACTGTGAATGGCATTTACTAGTAATTGCAATTTTAAAACGTTTACATTTGTCCAGAACTGTGTAAAAGTGTGGAACTGAATATTTAAAATGCAGAAAAATCTATTCCATCTTGTAGTAAACAATAGTGCACACAGCATATGTTGAACTTCAGATAGTTAGGTCAAATTCGTAAGAACTAGGAAAACTATTTACTTTCAAACTGAATACATTTGATTAGGAAGATGCTGATTTAAAAATTATTCTGTGATAAACCCATTTTTCTTAACTGTTATTTGGAGAAAAAATAAAAATTTGGATGTAAGTTTTTTTATTTTCTTCTGACAATTGATAAAAATGCACATACTTGTCATCTGGTGAAATATCCAGCACTCCAGCTGTTTCAAAAGGGCAATGAGACTACAACCTCAAATTTACTGTCATTCTATATTTAAGAAGTGAAGTATGAAAATTGTTTGCAGAGATTTTATTAGCTATTTTTGAGATTAAATATTAGGAAAGTAGAGCTGGTTCAATATGTCCCAGTGTGAATCAAAACTGGTGGTAGAGAGTCTTGTCTGATAGTTCTGTGTGGTGTCTCCTGAGCAGCTCAGCTTTTTCTTACTAAACCCAGCTAATTTGTCTTGTGCTCTTTCCCTGCACTGTGTTAGGTACTTGTTTTCCCCTGCAATGCAGAGTCTGTGTCCCTAATTTTTATCTTCTCTCCCTTCCTAACCATTACTTCTTTTCTTTCTATGTCAGGAGAAAAAAGTCATTCTCAATGTCAGTATTTTAAAGTGTATTGGGATAATGGGCAAAAAGGAGATAGACAGGGTATTCTCCTGAAAGGTATGAAGGGCTTCCATCAACCCATTCTTTGTTCTGTCTATGATGCTAGTATGATTTGAAATCGAGTGTAAGATACTGTCAGTCTGTCTGGGTGCCTTGTTGTAAACAATAACATTGCGATAATTAGCATTTTGCATTTCTAGTTTTGGGTGGGTATTTTGGTTTTGTTTAATTTTATGGGTTTATTTTTATTATTTGTTTGGGTTTTTTAGTAGTTATTTAGCTACTGTAGAAGCCTTAGCTAAATACTCATTCCTGCCTGTTGGGTTAAGGCATAGCAGGGGAGAGCTGAGAGCCCACATACATCAATACCCTCATTACAAGTCTGGTGAAAGGCACCTCAAAGGGGAGTATAAGAGCTTTGCTGTCAGATAACCTTGAAATATCTGCTTTTCCTCAAGCCTTTTCTTGGCTTCTAATAAATAGATATTGACTTCGGTATTGAAGGAAAACATTTGTCTTTTAGAAACAAACTGGGTGTTTTGGATATGTCCATATAAAATTCACTCTAATATTTCTCTTGGTAACTTAGGCTTTCCTTAAAAAAAAAAAAAAAGGAAGTTGAACTACTTAGATAAATAAAAAATCAATAATTTTTTTGGTGATTTTTATTTTGATAACAGCATAGATGTTAATATCATATAGTTTGATTGTAAAGGTGATTAGATTTTAATTTCAAATGCCATTTAGAGGGGTCTTGAGGTTTCAGGCTGATTTTCTTTCTCATAAGTTTTGACTTTCTTCTTAATCCACAAAAACTAAATTAATATATATTAATAGCAAAATCCTGAGTCATCCTTTCATGGATGTTAGGAGATATTTAGGCAAGTACAACACATAAATATAGCACTCTAGTTGTAAACATAATTCTGCTGTGGCTTTAGATGTCCCTCAATTTCTTTATTGCTTACCCCAGGACAGAGGTGGAGTGCCAAATATCTCTATGACAAAGACTGGCTAAACAATGGACATATGTGTGGATTATCATTCTTGAAAGAGAACTACTCTCATCTTAATGCCAAAAAGATCGTGTCAACCCATCACCTACTGGCAGATGTGTATGGGGTAACTGAAATACTGCATGGACTGCAGCTGAAGATTGGGATACTGAAGTAGGTATCATTCCAGGGTTTGATTTCCTGCTGTATTTATTCAGGTAGCAAAGACTACCATTATTCCATTTGCATTTTTCTCTCACATTGAAATTCTTTCTTCTATAATATTTTAAATAATTCATGTGCAAGATGTGCAGTATCCTCAGCGTCAGCAGGAGCTAGGTGTTCAGCACCCAAGCAGATCTGGTCTGTTGGGATTATTGGTGATTTTTTTTGGGTCAATTTTGTGTTAAAGGGACATTGTAGATTTATTTTAAATTGATGAATGACCTAGGAATATTTCATTTTTGATAATGGTGCTTTTCAGTAGTTAATATCTAGGAGAATTGGACGCTTAATAGTTCAGTCCTCTAAGTGCACTAAGCTCTCTATAACTTGCTTTTTTTCCTCCTGTTCATTGCAGAAATAAGCATCACCCAGACCTTCACCTCTGGGCTTATTCAGGGATGAGAAAAGAACAAGAACAAAGAACTGTTGGGGTAGAGAAAAAGTTAGTGACTTTGCAGGATGCTGTTAATCCAGCTGAAAGGACATGTCATAGTCAAAACCATAAAGAGCCACCCAGTATACCCCAGAAGATGGAAGAAACATACATCACAAGTGAGCACAGTTACCAAAAACCACAGAATTTTTGTCATGATTACAAAGCAGTCACTGACCCTATGAGCTCAGATGATGAAGACACAAGTAGCTTTGAGGAAGATCAGGAATATCACACAGAGAATAAAAACTGTTTACAATATTCTTTTAAAGATGGTGGCATGAATGAGCAGGTAAGTATCATTCTTCATCTGGGAAATTTTATTTGGAAAAATATGTTCAGTCTGATAAAACTGAAGCACATACAGGTATTTAAAAATCTTCATTGCTGTAATTCAACATATTTATCAAACAAGTCTGCAGAAATCACTGGAAGCAAACTTGGATCACTGAAATTGTTCCAGGTGAAGTATGTTCATTTCAGCTGGTATATGAAATAGAAGGTATGGTTTAAGGTATTGCCTATGCTAAAAAATCATTCTCAATCCAATGTTTTGAGAGAAAGGAAACTCCATTCTTAAAATGCAGGGTCTTGGAACAGAATTTACATGGTTTTTACAAGGTGAGGAAAATGGGACGAGTTTCCCTTTTTCTCTCAGTTTGGTTATCTACATGTGTTAGGAGGTTTTGGTTGTTGTTTTTTAAACCAAGGCTTTTTTTAATAGTGTTTATTATTGTACTGTATTCTTCTTTTAATAGCAGTGCTGCCTGGAATACTATCCACATGTAATGATTTACTGACCAACTAATTTCACCTCATGTGCAACTGCTTTTCAGTCTTCTATATTGCATATTTCTTCTAGTGAAACATTTTTAGTCAGGATTATATTTTGCTGTTTAAATATCTTTCTCATTTTTACATTAATGGTTTGAATCCATTATTTGATGGAAAAGGTCTGAAACTTGTTAATCTGGTTTTAGTGAACAGTTCTCAGAGCAAAAACCAAAGAGAACCAAACCTTTCTGTTTTTTTACAATACCAGCTGTATGAGGATAAATCATCCAACTCATTCCCCTTTGGAAGTACAGTTTGTGGTGTGGAAGAAATGAGTATGCTGCATCTTTTTTCTCTTGAATTTTAGTTCTAAATGTGGCATGTAAGCTCTATAGTCTGAATGGGGAATTTTAGGCTCAGTCTAATTAAAAATACCTGTTTCTGTGCTAAATTTGCTACATCACACAGCTATTTTCAGGTTTATAGGAAGGAGACATGCAGCAGTGTCAAATACTTTTACCTTCCAACAGCAGCTTAAATCATCATTGTAAACAGTATAAATAGTATAAAGATATTTAGAATTAAAGGAAAATGTACATAAGCAGTTAAAACTAATATTTCCTTCAGAGATTAAAGCATATATCTAAAAACCTAGGTGCTCTCTGTTTGACACTGTCCTCAACAGATCTCTTCTTGGTTTAATAGTGTTCTTTCCTTTGGAGAAACCTTGATCACCTTATCAGTAGTCAGCCTTGATACTAAAATAAGCCCTTCTGCCTCAATATAATAGTCATGGAAAAGGTCTCCTCAGTTTCTCCATAAACCTGTCTGCACTTACCTTAAAACTGACATTGAAGGATCAATTTTAAATGATCCTGACTTCTCTCTAAGATGCCTTTTCTCCTTTCCTTGTCAAAGTTTGGTTGGTGCTTTGAATTTTCCTTTCTAGCATTCTTCAGAGCCTTTTAATATTCTGGTTTTCCATACTGTTTTGTCTTACCCTGATCTGCAGTTCTGTTACATACTTCCATTTCTCTTACAAACAGTCCTTGGATCAACTGTTTTCAAGTCCTTTTTTGGGCTGTGTGTTAACTTTAAAATTGTACTTAGTTTCCTTGGTTTTGCTTCTGAAAGCACAAGACTTCCCCACCTGAACTTCCTGTTATTTCTTGTCCATGAGCTGTATCCTAACTCTTCTCCTGCCATCCCTGCCTAATGACCTACATTGATCTCATAGGTTAGAGGAGAACCTGTTGGATTTTATGGGTTTTTTTCAAGAAGCCATTTGAATAAATATAGAGGTCATTAGAAGGAAAAAAGCCCACATTTATGATACTATTTAGATATTCAGTTCCTTACCTTTGAAATTCCCTCTGTCTTGCTGAAACAGGCTGAAAGATGATTTTGTTTTTAGAATTATGGACTTGGATCATTTTACAGCAAGGGAAAAATGGCATTCTTGTAGTTTTGGAGAGGATCTGAAAATTGTAAGGAATAGATAATTTCTTACTTATATTGGAAATATTATTCATATTCATAAGATTACGAAAAGTTTGATCACTGAAAACACTGAAAATCCCTTCAGAGAAGGGATTTTAAATACCATAAAGGCATCAAAACTCTGATACCTTTCAAATAAAATCTATATCTGATACATAATTTTAACTCCTTTAATGAACATTACGAATATTAACAATGCTTGTCACATCTGAGTTGCTAATAAAGCTGCCTGCAGG
Source organism: Passer montanus (assembly GCF_014805655.1). Classification (NCBI taxonomy): domain Eukaryota; kingdom Metazoa; phylum Chordata; class Aves; order Passeriformes; family Passeridae; genus Passer; species Passer montanus. The sequence goes on from NW_024368041.1 coordinate 9,015,192, forward strand.
TCAGTCAGAGTTTTATTTGTCTGGTTGGTGTTTTTTAATTGATTTTAAGTCTTAAAATGAAAGTTGGGGTTTTTTGCTTAAGTTGTAACTTAAAATCCTTCAGTTCCTATTTTCTTCTTTACATCTCTTCTCACTCTTCCTATATTTGACTAGAGAGAGAAATATTTTAGTAACAGAGCTAACACCATTTTTTTCTTATGTGATGTGGAAAATTAGCTGAGCTCTTCAGAGAAGTGTATTAATACAATTAAAGTCATTCTTTGCTCTGGCATTTGACATGAACTGACACTGGGTGAGCACATCTATCTGGCAATCTAGTCCTTAAAATCTTCAATAGTGAAAGAACTTCACTGGATATGAAGTCATAGTGGATATAAAATGGAAGCTGTTAATCCTCCTAATTACCTGAGATGCTGAGTATTTTTAACTCATTAAATCTGATCTATTTCCACTCAGTAGCTGAAACATCAAATATAGAAAGATTAGGAGCTCGTGTCTTATCTCTGGCATGCTGTGAAGGTACTAATTATATTGAAGAAGTCAATCTTGCTCAGATACTATGTTTGCATAACTCCACATGTTACTGTAACTGTCCCCAAATATGTTCAGTTCTGCCCCAGACTTGTGCCTGGAAGCTAGGTGGGGTAGTAGCAGGTAGGAATAGAAGTTTTTTGTCTTAATCAGCAAACAGAACAGATTTCTCAGGGAGGATGTGAAGTCTCTCCCCTCACTGGAGGTACTCCAGAACCATCTGGACACAATCCTGTGCCATGTGCCCTGGGATGACCCTCTGGGACCAGGTGGTCCACTGAGGTCCCTTCCAAGCTGACCCATTCTGGGATTCTGTGAAATAGGATGTCCAGCTTATTTGTGCAAAATAGTGACTGTTGTCATGTTAGATACTTCTGCATTTTAGAGAGTTTTCCATGGAAACAAACCTTAGGATTTTGCACATTTTTGGTGGCAGTAGACCCAGGCAGTTCAGCACTTTATGATTTAAGTTGCTTTTTATATAAAAAGGGCACAGAAGTACAATCCGTCCTACTGCATTGAAGAAAGTATTTGAACTGATAAACTTCAGTGTTAGGGAAATGATGCAAAAGGTATAGATGCTTACTTGTGTGGATTCTGATTTTGTTTAGTATATTGATGTGTCATAGAATGTGGCTTTCCGAGTAAGTTTTTTGTCTTGTATATAGAAGTACAATTCTAAGCCAGCAGAGTTTATCATGTGACTCAAATGTTGAAATCAACACCAGAAGTTAAAACAAAGAAAAAAAAAATCTTAAATGGCAATTTTTTTCTTTCTGTTGCTCCTATGAAGAATTCTGCTGAAGGAAACACTGTGTTTGTTTGTAATGAAAGAAAAGGCTCAGAAGAACAAGTGGACACACATCTTCAATGGCAGCTAAATCTCCTCACCCATATAGAGAATGTACAAAACGAAGTCACCAGCAGAATGGACCTGATTGAAAAAGAAGTTGATGGTAACTGCATTGCCAGATTACTTGTTAATGTACCTGTAGCAGCATCTCTCTTAACTAATGTGTTCAAAGTGATCTGAGGCACTGAGGATGGATTTTTAAGTATTCTGTTCAAATTTGGGTCCCAGAATTATAAGCAAAGCTTGTACCCTTGATATACCCACACCCTTCCTCAAGTTTTTTCAATGCCATTAAAGTAGATTAGGCACTCAGAACCCCTGAGCTCAGGCTCAGACTTCAGAAAGCTTAGATAACTTGTCTAGTCTTTGTCCAGGTAGGAATCCTAAAGTTGATGGCTTTTTTTACACCTGGAGTGGTTTTTACCTGATTGTTGTAGTAATTGACTATATGTAGGGGGGAAAAAAAGGTGTTTATTGTGCCTTCAACTTTGTTTTTTTTTCTTAGTAGTAAGTAAGTGGTCTCACGAAGACAATTCAATCTTCATGGGAAAACTTGAATGAAATTACATTGTATGAGAATATTGTACCACATAAGTGTCTGTGACCTGCCAGTCATAGAAACTAGTAATTAAGGGAGCTTGTAGTCTAATCCTAGGACTGCTTAATTAATCTTTTAACAAATAAAGTTGTCTTATTTCTATTTGCAGTTTTACTTCCAGTATCCCTGCTTTTCCTAGACACACTGTTTCTAAACTGATAGGGTTGACCTTTTCACTTCTCTGTTTCTACAAGCGGAGAAATTCCTTGAAAACATTTGTTGAAGATTGGAAAAACCATTCTGTAATCTGGACCTTGTCCACAGGAGCCTGTTAAAGTGGCAGAAGCAAGCCTTGTTTTTAAGGGTTGCATTTTCTGTTTCAGAACTGTCAGAGTACCCTGAACTGAAGTTGCTTTTATGTGTGGATAGGGTAAATTGTGAGCCAAGGGTAAAATTTAGTCCCAGATACCTTTTTACAGCAACAATCAAATCAGAAGATTGGTTTGTTCAATAGAAGTACAGAATTAGTCTTTCCCTAACAAAATTTCTTCTATTGAATGAAAATCACAGCCTCAGTGTATTTTCCCTTTTTTTGAAAGACAAACTAAGAAAGAAAAGTTTAATTTTTATGGAAACTGTTTTCCAAAGAGTTACTCTAATCAACTTCTTCCTTTCCTTTCTGTAGTTTTAGAAAGCTGGCTTGATTTCACTGGAGAACTGGAACCACCAGATCCTCTGGCAAGACTGCCTCAGCTCAAGCGACGTATCAAACAGCTCTTAATCGACATGGGAAAAGTACAGCAAATAGCAACACTTTGCTCTGTATGACAAAAGGAAGAATATAGAAGTAAAAATAGGTTCTTTACAATGAATTTTCTTATTAGCCACAAGACTGACAGGAAGACAGCAAAAAGCTGAGCATTTATGTGGTTCTTTGCTGATTACATTAATAGGCTGAAGCTTTAGAAAGAAGAGAGGAAGTTTAGAGTCAGGAATCTGTTTTATTAAAAATATGAATATTCAATGTCCGAGCTTCAAAATTATATATAATATACTGAGAAATGTCAATTTCTTAGGATTTTAACATGTTGAACAAGTAAATCCCCAGATACAAAAAAATTCAACAAACAAAAACTCTTTGAAGAGCAGTGCTACTATTTTGAAACCCTTGGCAAACATTTCTAAATTAGCAGAATTCAGCTGACTAAAAATGCAATCCTCTTATCTTGCTAGTGAAAGATAGATACACTGAGAGCTGTATCTTCTCTACAAGGAAGGTTTTTAGATTATTTCTTTCTCCTACGAGTGTTCAGGAAAACAAACATACTAGCTTTGATTTTTGAAAAAAATTACTTGTCATGGTCTCCCTTTTAAAGTATTTTTTAAAATAGAAATCCCTAGAGCAGCACCCCTAGGCTCCTTTAAAACAGAAGTGGAAAATAGTGGTCAAATGTGCCAAATAATATTAAAATCACTGGGATGAGAGTTTAATTATGACTTGGGCGAAGGTTTTTTCCAAAGTCCGACTTGGTGCCAGCAGTCCATCCAAAATTGTATCTAGTTTATATTTTTTTATGTTCTACAGCAGTGTTCAGGAATCAAGGTACAATTTTTGTCCTGGGTAGCTCTATTCTGATGTTGGCCCTCTGAAAATTTCACCATCCTCAGTGGGGATGAGGCATGACAAGAGCAGCAAAACTGTCTGTGGCTGTGGAAATTCTAAACCATTCTACAGCAGTGTTCAGGAATCAAGGTACAATTTTTGTCCTGGGTAGCTCTATTCTGATGTTGGCCCTCTGAAAATTTCACCATCCTCAGTGGGGATGAGGCATGACAAGAGCAGCAAGTGTCTGTGGCTGTGGAAATTCTAAACCATAAGAGGCAAAAATCACAAGATACCTTATCCAAGTTGTTTTTGTAAAATTTTTCAGCTTCAGTGAATGAAATGTCATGAAACCAAAGGCAACCTACCTGCTCTGTTAGCTCTTGCTGGATGTTGAGCCCAGGACATTTCCTGTGCTGATCAGTTGCCGCTGTACCCAGTGCTCCATCCGTGTCTGTGTGTGTGTATATGTGTATAGCTATGTGTACATGTATACATGCCATACACATTTCTACCTACACATGTCTAGTTTTATTACCATAGACTACAAGAACTGGTGGTTCATATTACCTTTTAACAAGCAGTTTCTAAAATTGAAAATAATGTATGTACAGGTTTTGAAATTTGTAAAATATGACTGTTAAAAGGAGGCTATTTAACTGAGGACATTAAGATACTTGAACATTTTATGCCTCATGTCTGTTTATCAGTTCTAGTTATCTGTATAAATGCATTTTAGAACCGATAGACAGTAAACTTGAATTTACCTTTTGATAAGAGTACAAGCCACTGTACATTCAAAAATTATTTAAATTTGCAAACACACTGTTCTATATGTAAGGTACTGTATGTAAAACTGTTTATTAAAACTATTCTGCATACTCTACATTTTCCACTTTTCTTCCTGATCTACATACAAATGTAAAAAAGAAGTGATTGTTATTATGTACAGACCATCAAAAAATCTTGGAATGCCTTTTAAGGTTGCATACAACTGAAAAATGTGCCAAAGATGGATTATCTGGGAAAGACTTTGCAACCAATGCATTGAACTTTCATGATAAAACCATTATTGAGAAAGAAAGCAGCGTGGCTGGTTCATTGCTAAAGTAAACCTACCCTGACCTTTCCTCTCTGTCTGTTATACCTGAAGTGAGTTATCACTCCTGGTGGCCAAAGCAAAATGTAAACCCCTGTTACAGAGCAGTTGCTACTTAAAAAGTCTTCCCGCATCAAGCTTGTAGGAGACATCAGAGAGATGCATGAAAACATGGAATTATGGAATGGTTGGCAACTCCATAATTCAGAAAGAACATTAGAGCTGTGGAGTTGTTGACATTTTGTAGCAACTGTTAATAAATACTCTGTGTGATATAGATGATGCATAAATAACTGCTTCAAACATGAATAGTTGAGTGACCTACTTGCTTTTGGATATGTGAGACTTTTTATAGACTATTCACTTGCTGCATATCCTTGAATGTGGTACTGTGTGTACTGTATAAGAGAAGTGTAAATCCAGATGAATTACTTTGAAACAAAGTGGAGTGTATTTACAGAATTTATACAGCATACACTGTAGCAATATTATGCAATGTGTGTGCATGTGTGTGATGTAATATAATTGTAAATGTTACTGAAGGTGGAGATGGACTTGGAAAGTTCAGGGGGGGAGGACAGAGGTTTTATTCTTACTACAGAGGTGGAGGAATGGTATCCTGAAAAGGAAATCCTAAGGTCAAAGTTGAAGTTGCCCTTGCAGCTTTAATGTGTCTTCTGTTTGTATGTGTAATGGCCTCTTAATTTACACAAATATGTAATTTTACCCCTCAAGATCCTGCCTTGTTCAGGATGGACTGTGCTTGCAAAACAATCTGTTCAGTATTTTTTTTAATGTTCATTGTGTAGTCATGTATTATAAAAACTCTCCTGCAATCATTCATATCTTCTAAGAAATACAATCTCAGTGTCCGTATGGACCATGCTATGTATGATACATCGTGTCCTGCTCCAGTGTTTCACAAACTTGTCTGAGTTTGCTTTCTCAAGTCATGGTGCTGGTCTGTAACATGTGGACATTAGTTTCTGACCCCAGCTTCTCAAGTATTCAAAGGTTTGGGATGCTTTTGAGGTTTTTCTTTTAAACACAAGTCAAGTGCCATAAAAATGCTAAGTGTTTTGCACAAAATGTAGCTTACAGTTGATTGCTTTGCTCATGTACCAGTCAACCCCAGTGTGATCTGGCTCTTACCAGTATTTCTTCCTAGTTGGCCTTGATCAAGAGAATCTTATTCCTGTAGGCATAATTTTCCATCTATCTTCTTGCTTCCTCTCTAAATAAGCCAGGGATGTACACTCAGTCTACTTGCAATATCATTTATTGGGGTGTGAATTGTGACTGCATTGTTTGATGAAGGGGACAGACCCTCTCTGAGGAAAAAATAGTATATGGCAATGTAAGGACTGTTTGATATGTGTGCACAGAAAGGCAAAATATTTAAATTTGAAGCCTTCTGTCACTGAATAGGAGTTCTAAATAGTATTAGACAAAAGAGAAATGCCATTTTACAGAAGTCTCTTGTGATTTCACAGAGCTAAATGGCAAACTTTTGGAGCCTTTCAATGCCCAGCTTTTTGTCTGAGCTTTAGTTAGGGGTTTGCCTGTTAGTTTTTTTTAATGGAGATATCAGGGTGATTTCATTTCAAAGCCTGCTCCTACTTGTGACCATACCAGGGGCATCTACATCAGGAATTGTGTTTCAGTTGCAGTGATGTCAGGACAGCAGTACTGCAGTCATAAATGAAGTGTGGTGTTGGTGCTGTGATCTGGTATGATGTGATGGGACTGCCACGTTCTGGTTACAAAATGGACATACTTCAGGTCGTATTGCAGGGAATGGGTTGGAAGATGCTTCCTGTTAACCCTTTTCTTGGGTAGCTGTAGGTTAAATAGTGCCCATATTTTGGATATTCTGGCCTTAGATGCATAGATCTTTGTTCAGCTGTGGAGTGGTTTACAGTGGTAGAAGCCTGTCATTTTCTCTCAAATAGACAAAGATGGGTTGCAATTTTCTGATGGATTTCCTGTATTTGCTGGGTGGCAAAGAATTGAAACTGTTCTTCCATGGGTGCAGTAATCTTGTATGGCTGACAGCCACCTCTCTCTCTTAATTTTATCTCTGACCTTCTAATGTGCTCATCTATTCATTCTGCAGCTTGCATCTTTTTCTTCTTTTGTTCTTCAGCTGTCTGCACTCTGGCTTCTGAGGTGCCTGGAGGGTGTCACTCCTTTGTTTTCATGCCCAGTTCTTCCTGGCTGCTGTGGGAAGCAGCTCATGGGGAAAGGCCTCTTTGGCTTGTCTGTCCACAGCCTCCAGAGCATCCTGGGACTTGTGTACAGTTGGAGTGTGTGCACCATTATCAAAATTTCCAGGTGTTTTTGATGCCTTTCTTAAGTAAGCCTCTTCTGTCTTGTGCAATTGGTGATCTTCCTCTACTCCCATCTGGCTTCTAACTTAACTAGACTTGAATTAATATTACAGCAAAACCCCTCTGGCACTGCTGGGCTCCAGCACTCCTTACCAAACTGAGCGCTGGGATGCAAAGGAGTCATTCAAACATTTCAGTGAAATTATAAAACTATTTGATGTTGTAAACTACACTATTTTTCCTTTGTATTTAAAAGGAAGCTGTAACAATTTTTCTTCACTGGAACTCTAAAGGCACAAAACAGTTCCTGAACTGAACTGGAGCTTGGTATAAAAATCAGTAAGTGGAGAATGGGCAGGACTGCAGGCAGGAGCTTCACAGCCAAAAGAGCAGTCAGGCTGTCCCAGCTGCCTTGCCCTGTTAGTAGCTCTGTGGAGGTGCTGGTGTGTAAAGGGGGTGTGTGCAATGATGCCATTCATTTGCAAGCAGGATTGTTTAGAACACTGGAACTATAGGTTTTTGCTCTACTGCTTAAAAATGTTTCAGTATATGCACCTTAATTTTGGAGTGCTTATTAAAGTCAGAGGCTTAATCACTTTTGAAATACCCATTGCTATTCTCACATTTTATTGGCTCACAAATTTTTTTCTGTTGTACTGATTGCATATGGCTTTAGGTGAGGATTTTGCAGAGGCTGTTTGAAATGCTTCAGTAATGGTTTCTATTATCCTTTGTTATGTCCTGGGCACTGGGTGTGGGGGTCTGTCTTTAGCAATAAATATTATACACTATGTGTATGTCTGTTTGTATATGGAAAACAAATACAGAGCATGTAACGATGGTGAAAATACACTGCACCGAGTGCAGACTGTGCATTTGGCAGCCATTCTGCACCAGCCTGAACAACCCAAATGAAAAATTGGAGACCACATGGAGAAAATGAACTAGCATGAAAAATCATTCAGGACAGAAGTTCCCTTCCCTTACTCTGTGGGTGGGATAACTAAAGCTAGTTCAATTGCTGTTTGCTTCAAACAGCTGTCTTCCTTTCCTGAAAACTGGCCAAGCCTCCTGTGTTCAGCTGTAGCCACGTGCATCAGTGTATTGTCACTAAAGACTCTGAGAGAGGCAGCACTGCACTATGATTAAATCTTCTGTGAGAGAAGCAAAATACTTCCTTCTGTGATTTGTTTTTTATAATAGCAATAATGTTGACTGCATTCTAATACTCACAATAAAGGTCTGTTGAGATTGTTACGTGCCTGGGCTCCCTTTCCATGGACTTCTCTTCTGGTGAGCTAGTGATTGTTTGCTTTGTTTTAAAGCATTAGGGAATCTTTAGTTGCATGTTTAGCCTGTAGTCCTTAGGTTATGTGCAGTCATTGATACTCACCTTTCTACATTTCAAGGCTTGAGGGAATCTTCAGTTGTATTTTAGCCTGTAGGCAAACAGTACAAACAGTGAATTATTCACAGTACTGAATTAAGTAATGTATGTGGCAAAGTAATTAGAAGATATTTCTGTTTTTGAACTGTTTTGATGTTTTAACAATTTCAGGGTTTGAGTTTTGTAATGCAATTTATTCTTTACAGTCAATGTCTTTCAGCAATGTGTTCACAGTGATGGCATCTCTTCTTGTGGGCAGACATGTGCCTTTGTTGAATGCCATTACAAAGTAACTTTAATTTTCTTTTAGTCATTTATTTTAATATCATCCACAAGCTGTTCAAGACACTACTGTGGTAGAAAACAAATAAACCAACAATGCTAAGGAAGTTCTCTTAGACATCCTGTGGACAAGGGCACATATGATAAGCAGCAGATGAATGAAATTGGACAGAACCTTAGTAAGTTACTGACATAGAAAAAATTTTTCATTCACAGAAAAAGTAGACATAATAATAAAAAAAAATTAAAAATTTTAATTCTGAAACATTTTAATCATTGTTGAAGGAACAGTCTCAAAGCAGGCTCTCAAACTTAAGATACAGACCAAATTCAGGCTTGGAGCAACATACTGAAACATTTTTTTGAATTAGCAGACTTTCTGAAGAAGAGGTTTCCTGAGTCAGACCAACCATCTGGCCAGCCCAGAGTCTTGTCTGCAATAGAAATAGGATATCAGATCTTTACAAACATACCACAGTATTTGTGCAAATATCTGTGCAAATTGCCTTTTCCTGAACGTGTCTTTCACTTCTGGCACACTGAGGGTTCCTTTACCAAAATTTTTAGGTCCATTAGTTTTATCAGTCACTTGACAGAGATGGGTTCCTCGAGTTTAACCCATCTTTTTCATTGGTGGCTTATGGAATTCACAGCTTTGTTGTGTGGCAGGAGCTGTGTTGGTTCTTGACCTTCCTTTCTGACTCCACTGGCTCTGCACCATTGCCTTTAGTTCAGAGAAGGTTAAATATTGCATTATTGAAAAGACCCAAAGCAGTTTTATCCCACCAACACCAAGAGTTTGGCACCCTGTTGCTGTCCTTTTGTGACTGGTGGTGACTTTTCTCACTGCCTCAGCATTTTTTTGTCAAATATTGAATCAATTCAAATTGCAAATCCTGTGTGTCACTGTGGTTGCAGACCTGGCTCCTGCTTGGGTTTTCAAACCAATCTGCATCCCTGGTGTTGTGAGAATAAAACACCTATTTTTCTACCTGGAATCACTATGGTACTATTGGATAGAGGAAAACTCTGTTATTTTCAAAAAATAAATAAGAAAAAGAAAAGGCATTTTATTTGTCCTAGAAATGGTCAATTCCTGCAAGGACAAATGCAAATTCAAATATTCTTACATGGGCTTCTTTAGGTTCTTCTGTCACCAAAGGCACTTTTCCAAATGCTAGGTTATAATTTAAGACTTGAAAAGTCCTGTGTCCACTTTTTCTGACCTAGCCATGTTTAGCGTGAGAATGACTGAAACGTCCCTATTATTCTTTAAATTTGAAGACTATGTCACATATAAAGTGAATACCCTGAAAAGTGCATTGTTTGGGGCTCTCATCTTCTTGTCCTTAAATTTTGCATCACATGAGGTCTTAATCAGAGATGATACAGATAAATGCTTCACAGGGTCTTGGAAATAAATTTGCTGAATGTAAACCTTAGTTCTCTAAGTGTAACAAATGGTTAACCTTTTTTTTATGTAGCTTTCTTAAAATGAGTGAGAGGATTGTCCAACATTGGTGCTTTATTAACACAGAAAAACAATTTATTGCTTGAAATTAATGGACTGGTTGATGTAAGCGTAATTTCACAATGTTTTCTTAACACTTTTGCTTCCAATTTGCTGCCTCATTTGGGAAGCTCCCTTCAGTTCTTTTTTTAAACTAAGGTTGACTTTTCAAGCTCAAATTTTATTGAGGTAAGAGTAACTTTTCTGTGGGTACAGATATCTGTGTATTTATATACATTAATCTTTTATCCCTGGGCCTTTCAATATGTGAAATTGCAGTTGCACAAACTGTCTCTCTGCCAGGAAAGTGTATGCAAAACTGGAACAATGAATAAATGTCTTCTTCTTCTTTGAGGTTTGTGATTTATGTTCTCATCCCACTGACCTTTATCTTTGCCCCAGCAGCTGTAGTTTGTAGTGTAGATTGAGTGGCTTTTGCTAGTAGGTACAACAAAACAAAACCCTCATTTCCAGCACTAGAGCAATGATTTTGAAGACATGATAGTTGTAAGGCCATATTTGCCACAGGGACCTTTTCCACTTACTGTTTTTCTGCTCTTCATTGGTGAGCTAATTTAAGATGTTACTCCATCTTTTCTCAGGTGCTAAAAATAGAGGTCAATACCATTGTCCTTTCACTGAAGGTTATGCAAGGCTTTTCTTACTTTGTATTTGATCAGCCATAGATAGACAAGTGCCTCTTTCTCTGATGAATGTGAATTCCACACATTGCTTTGTAAACAACTTTTTTTTTCCTTTTAATCCATGGGCTCTTGCATCCCCTTGAATGTTCATGCACCAAGATGCCCACCTTGGTTTGACGCACATCTAGAAGTGGTTTGAGTGATGCCAATTGCCAAAATTCCTTTTGCCATTTAGTTTTTTAAGAGACTTTTGAGACTTGGCTGTTCTCCCCAGCTTGAGTAGTTCATAGGTGTTTTTTTGCGTGTTTCTAAAGGAAATAAACATCATCTTGGGAATCAGCAATACACAGATATTGTGAGTTTGTGCTTCTTTCTGATAATAATAGCCCTTTGATACTTCGTGCTTTCCTGTCTGCCTTCCTCCATTATCAGCCTTTTATAGCAAAGAATAAAGAAGGAATGTGAGTAGCGACCTTAATAAGCTCCTCTCCCCATTTGCTGTGCAAGGAACATGAATGGCACTTTTCTAACAGCTTTAGAAATTTGGACTGAATTAGCATCACACACAGATTCCCGAGACACTCTGGAGATTTGTCCCTGGCTTGGACACATCAGAGGACCTGCCAGCACCGAGCTGCTGCCCCTGCAGAGCCTGTCTGTGGCACTGGGCTGGGCTCTCTTGCTGCTCTCCTGTCTCTGCCCCACTCAGACACACACCTGTGGGGCTCAGACACGCAGGTTCTTGAAGCACCCTTGGTCAGAAATACATGTTATAGTCAAACTTTTCTTCTTTCCTGATTTAGTCATGCTGGTATTAGTTAGCTGGTTATTTAATCTGATTCTTTCACTCTTCACCGATGTTTCCCTACAAATGCTGTGCTAATCCAGAAATTCAGTTTCTTTCTGTGCCTACTTGAACAGGGCTCTTACAGAATTTGTCATCTTTATGGCTCTAGGTGTCGCCTTTTTTTGGTCTGTAATCTATGCTGGACATGTTTTTCATTTTTTCCCAGCTTGATCTTCTGTAGACTGTTGACTTTGGAATTTACATTCAAGCAACCTATTCTGGACTTGAGCAAATACAGTCCAACTAATTTTTAAAAGCCTAGTCATGCTAAAGCAAGCTTGTGCTGCACTTGGAGATCATATTTACCATATCCATCAAACACCATGGCATGGCAGTGGTTTACAGCCAGCACAGATGGATGCTCAGATCACTGCTATCGTGATCTTAGTCTGTGGGAGAGTATCAGCAGAGTTGTTTCTAGGCTGTCTAGTACCCGTGAATCACAAACAAAAGTGCTGCTCTCACTTTTTCTTGAAATCAAGTTAAATCCAGCTTCAAACATGTGCTGTTATTATTTAAGTAATGATTTAGGACTTTTTTTATACAATCACCTTTGTTACAAGTGAGGGTGAGTTCTCATAATTCCTGGTGCAAGTAAATGCTGACTCACAGTTACAAGAGGTGTCTAATTAACAAATTAAATTCTGGAACCAAGGAAATATTTCTCTTATGTTTCATGTTGAGGATTTTGCATGTAATTAATTCCAAAAAGCTTAACTTAAGAAACTTCATGGTCATACTGATCTTACAGCTGGAGAATGATGCCCAAGAGTGAAGCTGTGCCTGTCAGGTACTTGGCTATGTTAAAGTGCACGGTGCAAGTGGGAGTGAAATCAAAAGAGAGAATGTAATTGACTCTGATCCTCAATTCACTTAGCCAGTGAGTGCATCCATCTGTTTTTCAGTTAGTACAAAACCACATTATGAGTTATATTCAGTCCTAATGTGCAGCACCCTGAGGTCTCACTCTGGTCTATCCCTCAGCAGGCTCAGCTCTCTGGGAGTACAAAAATGTACAATTCCACTAGGGAGCACAGAGCCTGGCTGCACCCTGGGGCAGGTGAGAGCCAGGGCTCTGCCCAGGGTCACTCCAGTATCCTCAATTTACTTGCTGGAATAACTGAGCCCCTGCCACCAGCTGTGCCTGCTGCCCCTTGGCTCAGCTGTGCTCCCTGGAGCGGGGATGAGAGCTGGCTGGGGGGAGCCAGGAGGGCACTTCCAGCTGAAGGAGCCTCTTGCAGGTTGCTCAGAAGCATCGTGTGCGTCACTCACCCAATTCTGTGCCCAGCCAGCAGCACTGAAGTGAGCCCATCCCCACGATGGGGGCTATAAAAGGGCAGCAAAGGCTGTGTGGGGTGCACAGAGCTGCCTCAGGGACAGAAGGGGATGGGGCTCTCCCATTGCAGGATGGGCTCCATCCCATTTTGCACCCTCTGTTACTTTATTAGCATAGCAACAGCCAATATATTTGGTAAGTACACTTGTCCTTTTCCTCTGTCTGTGTCCAAGGGTGAATGATCTTTGTGCTGCTCTGTGTGTTATCCTGATGAAGTATATAATGATCTTGAATCTTGCATTCTGAAAATTAGGAGGTTATTGTGTGCTGTGCAAACTAAGGCTGGGCTCCTGGTTGAATACTAAACTATCAGGTTCTTTAAGTGGTCAGGCTTACCTGAGTTTGTACACCTGAATTTTAGGTGGGAAAAAAGAGTTTTCTCAAGGGCTAGAGAAGGAACACAGGTAAGAAAAGGTGCTGCTTCAGGGTTGTAGAGTTCCTCAATCACATCTACTTGTAGGTGCCATCATCTAATTTAGGCTTGAACCTAAAGATATTGGAGTCTGAGTACTGCCCCCAGTTCTTTGGCCTGAGTTTAATAGCCCTGCACAACCAGTGATTTGAATCACTGAATTAATTACTCATTTAACTCAGATGTCTTGGTAGACCCTCTCTAGCATTGCACAAAGAGATCTCCACACACCCTAGAGCAGCTGATGTTTGAGGTGAAAAGGGGGAGCTTTGCCTATGTGACGTTGTCTATAAATGAGATCACCTGAAATTTTTCAATATCATGAAAATTTTCACATGGTCTTAAGGGTACACAGTAAAAATTCAAGAAACAAATGTGATTGAGAAGCATTAGGAGCACAGGAACGGTCTGCAGCTGTAGAAGCTGCAGAAGGTCCATAAATTGCAAATTATTTCAGGCTGAAAAGCATTCAGAATACTTATGATGTATTTGCACTGCAGTGTGTGATCACACTCAGACCAAATACTGGCTTAAGCAAACATTTGGACTAAATTGCTGTGGGTTTGTTTGCTGTATTTTTATAAACTAATGCATGGTATTAAGAGCATGACATTCATCAGATTTTAAAGGATGAGGAAGGTGTCAGATCAACTAATCTGCTCTGTAAAAAGGAATTTTGAATTTCATCACTTTACGTTCTACACGTAAAACAGCAGCAAATACAGCTTTGAATGCATTAAAAATTTGCTAGATGGCTTCAGTAGTTGATCATTTGCCCCATTGAAAACTGAGAGTGCTCCTAATATGAATTAGTCTGATGCTACTGCTAGAAATTGATCATTTTTAAATCTTTAATGAGATTAAGAAGAAATACCTCTCCTTTTGGTGAAATAGTGAGTGACTTAACTTCAATAAAGGATAATTACTTAGAAAATTTAATAGTGGTGTATGTGGTTAAGCAAAGGGCTCTTTTGTGGTCATAGGCCCAACTAAGTAAAGAACCCCAAGTACCAGAAAATTGTAGCCAGGCCAGTAAAGAACAGAGCTGAGACTAACTAAACACAGGCCTGGGAAAGGGTTTCATGGCCATCTCCACCATGTGCTCATCCTGCAGCTGGCAGAGCAGTGGGTTTGTTCAGTACCTCTCTGTGCTGTTCCACATGAAATGCACACAGGGAGCAATGGAAAACAGCCAGGGAGGACCCCTGAACCTGTTCCCCTGCAGGTATTGTATTTGCAGGGTGCCCCAGTGATGGAAGGAATGATGAATCTGACTTCATGTTCTCAGAAGGCTAATTTATTATTTTATGATACTGTATTATATTAAAGAATACTAAACTAAACTATACTAAAGAATACGGAAAGGATACTCACAGAAGGCTAAAAAGAATGATAATGAAAACTCGTGACTCTCTCCAGAGTCCTGATACAGCTTGGCACTGGTTGGCCATTGAGTCAAAACAACTCACAGCAGAAACCAATGAAACAATAATCTGCTGGATAAACAATCTCCAACCACATTCCAAAGGAGCAAAACACAGGAGAAGCAAATGAGATAAAATTGTTTTCCTTTTTCTCTGAGGCTTCTCAGCTTCCCAGGAGAAAATCCTGGGCATAGGGATTTTTCTAGAGAATGTGAATGCCACATCCTGGCACTAACAGGGATTTGGTAGGAATGGCTTTGTGGTGGACCACCCTTAGGTGTTCATCTCCTTGCTGTTTTCAGAGTATCAGACCGACTCCCAGCTGTTGCGTCCATGTGAGCTGCAGAGGGAAGAGGCTTTTTCAGCAGGAGAAGCCTACGTTCCTCAGTGCTCAGAGGATGGCCAGTTCAGGTAATTCATCCCTGCTGTTAATGTGCTGCCATATGATGTGACCTTTTCTTGCTAATGGAAGTTTAACCTGTCTTGAAGAGCCACTGTATCAGTGAAATGGAGAATGAGGGGTACAGGAGACTTGAAGGGACTTCACTGAGCCATGTTGCAGATCCAGCCTCTCCCAAATGAATTCCCTGTTATGGGAAGTAATCTCTGAATTAAGAGGTCTATCTAAGATTAACAGGCTAATCTTGGCAGCATTATTTGCATGTCTAATACTTGGTGCAGTTTGCTGTCTTCCTACATGTGCTCATGGGTGAATGTTGTGTGCCAGCTGGCACAGCTCAGCCAAATGACTGAGAACTTATCTACCCTGCTCAGTGGCACAGTCAGGTTTCCTTCTAAAGGCACTGAAGGAACTAAAAAACACACAGGGAACGGTGATTTAGAGAGCAGCATGTTGCTTGAAGGTGCAAGAAACTAACAAGTTAAAGCTGAGGCTCTGTACAGATTGTAATTTCTCTACTATTATCTTTATTTTGCCTCTGGTGGCAGCTGTGACCATTCTAGATTTGACTTTGAAATTGTCTCAAAATGTTTGGTGAATCTCAGATAATGAGAATTAGGGTTCTGTCCAATGTGCTTGCTTCGTCAATGACTTCAATTCACCTCTCTGCAATTCCTGAAGAGTTCAGAGAATTACTAGAATTAAGGGCTCCCACTGATCAGAGTCACCAGAAATGCAGCTCGTGCCAGTTCCATTATTAGTGATTTTGAAGTATTTGATGTGGTTTGGTTTGCTTTATGGGTTTTTTTTAATGTCTGGTACTGACTGAGGACTCTGCACACACAAAATGAAATATTACTTTTGATGTTCTTTAGGACAGTCCAGTGCAGTAGGGATGGTCTTTCCTGTTGGTGTGTAGACGAGAACGGTGTTGAGGTTCCTGGCAGCAAACAGAATGGATATCCCATATCTTGTAAGTAAAGAGTTTCTATTTTTGCTCAGATTGAGTAAAGAACCATTTAAATCTGAATTTAAACTGCTGAAATCAAGAAAGGGCTAGCTCCAGACTTTGATGGACTCTAGTTTGTGGTATTTTGCTAGGTCTTTCTATTGGAATTTCTGGAATTTCTTCAAGGCTTATCATGGAAACCTGATACACCTGGGTGTCTGTATTTATGAAGGTCTCAGTAAGACAAATTATGAATGAAAGATTGATTTAGTGTAATGGCTTTTGAGTTGGAAACCTTCAGCCTCGTCTGTGGTGGGCTTCTCTATACCCATTTTCATAACCTCAAGTCCATCCATGTCCTCATGCCACCTGGGTGGCAGACTTAGAACTTGTAATTCTGAGGAAACTCAGATGTTGCCTCAATAAAGGACCGAGTGCCCAAGAAGAATCTTCCTCTAACAGTACCCTCTCTGATACTTCAGGCTTGTCCTTTTGCCAGCTGCAGAAGCAGAGGATCTTGGTGAGCCGATACATCAATGGCAGCAGCATCTCCTACATCCCTCAGTGCCTGGATTCAGGGGCTTTCGACCAGGTGCAGTGTGACATGGAGCTGGGGCAGTGCTGGTGTGTAGATCCAGAGGGAATGGAGATTTATGGCACCAGACAAAGAGGAAAGCCAGCACAGTGTAAGTGATATTCAACAAAATGATGGGGTTTGTGGGTTTGAAAGGCTTGGTGTGAATAGGGACCGATAAGATTACTGAGTCCAATTCCCTGCTCTTCACAAAAACAAGATGATGCACTGCAGTGTCCCTGCTCAATGCAACCGCCTTTTAAACAACAGGGTGACCATTCAACTCTTTCGGGGAATTAATGCACAAATAAGCATTGCCTCTTTTGTCATTAGGTCCAGGGAACTGTGAGATCCGAGACCGTCGCATCCTGCATGGGTTTGGGGAGAAGAGCCCACCACAGTGCTCAGCAGATGGAGAGTTTCTGCCTGTCCAGTGCAAGTTTGTCAACACAACAGACATGAGCATTTTTGATCTTGTTCATAGTTACAACAGGTAAGAGCTCAGGCTTCTGAATCAAGAATACAATATTGCAATACCCCTTCAAGACACCATCTGTCTGCTTTTTTGTGATTTTTGCTACGTGGAGCCCTTATTCTGTAACTGCACATGTTTTCCGTTAAAGAACGAACCAAGTGAAAAAACCTTTTTCTTCTGAATTAAATCTGCTGGTTAAAAAAAAATTAAAATATTCCATTCCTGCAGTCTAATTGGTATGTCCTCACACAGCACTGGATACCACATTGTGATCTGTAGTTGGAAAAGTAGCCAGGGCTACTTTTGAGACAGACAGACAACAGCAAATGAGAAAAATGCAGAAGGAACAGAGAAATTTGGATGTGTATATGAGGTAGGAATGACAATTCCATATAGGAGGTGAGAGCAGATGGAAAAATGATAACATAAAAAGCACCAGGGCTGCTCACATGGGTGAAACAGCAAATGATGAACAGCTTTGCTGGGGCACAACTGGCTTCAGGTGGTTGCAAAGGGTTGGGGAACGCTTCAGAACACCACATCAAATCCTTGTTTGTGGGGGCAGGAAGCAGTTTCCTGTGGAGGAGCTGGGAATTAATACTGTGATGGAGACACAGGGATGGGCAAGGGGAGCTGATGGGAGAGGAGTTTGTTTTGGTGCAGATGTTCAGGTTCTCCAGAGAAACCTTTCAGTGTCTCGTGAAGTGCCACTGACTTGGCACCTCAGTCAGCACCAGTTTACCTGGTGGAGGGCAGAACAGTAAACATCTCATTGTGACTTGACTCAGTAGCAGCAAAGATATTATATTGTAAACGTCAGTTTTGCTGTGTGGAGGGTTTTTTTTGTTTTTATTTTTAAATTTAAGTAAAACTGAAAGGTCTGAATGCACAGTGAAAATTTGTCAGAGCTTCAGGAGAGGCTATTTTGAGAGCAAAATAATCTGGCTCTTTTGTTTGCTGGTGTTGAAATACTAAAAAGCAACTACAGTGGAGAAATCAATGCTTTAAATTGACATTTTTTTCCTCCCACTGGGAGATTTGCTTGCAAAGACCTGCAAGATTGGATTTATTTTCTGTCCATGTAATGTAATTAATCACAGCGGGATCATTTCAGTCCCAGCTGTCTACCTTCTAATTATGGCATTGGCTTAACCTATTGCAATCATATCTGAGTATTTCAGGTCATTAATATATTTATTTTTACACTACTCTTGCCTGAAATGTCATTATTCCTTCCCCAAATCAGGGCAGAATATGGAGTTGAAAGGATGAGTTCCACAGCAAAGGACTGTAGCTGAACAGGGATTTTAACCCATATTTTATGTTCATATGGAACTAGTGGAGAAACTTTCTTTGGTTCCATAGACTGATTTTTAAAATGTAGACATATCATCTTACCTCTCTTTCCAAACAGTTTCCCTAGTTTCCCCCTTCATAAATATTCCAGAATAAGCCAGTGTGTTATACCACCCCCCCGCCAAACTAAGAAATGGGGAAATTCAGAAGTTTAGAGCTGAGACTTTCCCAAACAGAACACTTCCAAAAAGAAAGGTGAGCCCAAATTTCCTACCTCACCTGGAGGGCTTGGCTGCTGTTGTCTTTTCTGCATGGACTGTGTCCAGGTCCTGCCTGGATAGGCAGCCATTTGGAAATCCCTGTAGCAGATTGATGGGAATTATCAAAAAATCAAAAGCTAAGGAAGATTTTTACTTTCTTGTATAGTAAGTAGTGAGTTGACTTTGGTGGAAGCCAAGGGCAGAGACTTATATTTTTAAGGCCAACAACTTCACATTTATTTATTTTCCCGTATTTTTGAGTGTGAGCATTCTTGTTGAAACATACAGAAACACTAGAAATTTATCCATAACTTAAATCTAGTCACTTAAAAGTCCCAAAGGCTTTCCAAAAGTTGGTTGGGACTGGCTCTGAAAAATGGGGAATTCTATGTTAATGCTACTGATCTTGATGGCTGTTGTTAAAGAGTCTGAGAAAAAAAAATGTGGTGAGAATTGGGTTTTCCATATAAGGTGAGAAAAGTTTTGCCCTCTTGTTTATGTGGGCCTAATTTATATCTGTTTGTAATTTATGTAGCTTTACTCTCAACTTGGAACAAAAATAACCAGAGTGATGAGATGTGACTACACATCTGCCCCATATAAAACAGTGTGTGTGAATTTTTAATGTTGGAAATGAAAGAAAGCAGGATGCAGAGTTTTTCCATTGAATCCTCTTTCACTCAGATAGAGGCTGAGATGCTGGGGTGATGAGTTCCAAGGACATGAGCAGTGCAGAAAAAAGATCATATTCCTGACTGGGCAGTGATAATCCAGGGCAGCTGAAAGGTCTTAAAATACCCCAAGTTGTTTCTGCCCATGTGCACACTGAACACTATAAGAATATGCTATTTATGTGTTCATATTTAAATGGTATTGTTTTCATGCCGGCAGAAGTCCCTCTGTGCTCTGAAGTGTGATATTTTGATCTCTCTCAGCATGCCGGTGTCAGCAGTGGAGCAGGTTTTGACAATCCAAAGTGGAGGGAGTCAGCACTTTTAATTTGATGATGTGGAAAGGTGCCAGAGCAAAGCAGCTCTGCACAGGGATGTACAAATTCTGACAGGAGCACTGCTGGGAAACACTGGGACAACCCTGAGGTCACAGCCCCTTCCTCTGACAGAGGTGCTGTTGCTTTGGGCATTCCCAAGGTTGTGCTTTGATATCCTATGGAAGCAGAAACATCTTCAGCTCTCCTGACAGGAGATGTGGAGCTCCCAGGAGTCACCTCTCCTATGAAGAGAGAGTCCACCCTGGAGAAGAGAAGGCTCTTGAGAGACTTTACAGCATCGTTCAATATCTAAAGGGGGTTACAAGAGAGGTGGAGAAGGACTTTTAACAAATGCAGTAGTGTTAGAATAAAGGGGAATGGCTTTGGACTGAGAGAGAGTAGGTTTAGATTTAGATATTTGGAATAAATTCTTTCCTGTGAGAGTGCTGAGGCGCTGGCACAGGTT
Organism: Passer montanus; assembly: GCF_014805655.1. Lineage (NCBI taxonomy): Eukaryota > Metazoa > Chordata > Aves > Passeriformes > Passeridae > Passer > Passer montanus. Next base: position 9,035,396 of record NW_024368041.1, read on the forward strand.
ACCTGCAGGAGATGTGGGTGCACCATCCTTAGGAGTGTTGGAGGCCAAGGCTGGATGGGACCCTGAGCAACCTGGTCTAGTGGAAGCAGCCCCTGCCCATGGCAGGGGGGTTGGAGCTAGGTAGTCTTCAAGGTTCCTTCCAACCCGGAATAGTCTATGATTCAGGCAAAGTCTTGGAGGTGGCAAAGGCCCCTTGGTCTGCTCAGCTGAGCACCAGCTCTGAGCCAGACAAGCATTTCACTGCTGTTCTCAGGCTACACATTCTAGAGCATTGCTGAGGCTGCTGGAGTGTGGCACTGAATTGAGCCTGGTCACAGTTTCACAGGGAGGCTGTGAACTGCTTTTCCCCAGTTAATCAGTGCCTAACCCACCACTATTCTTATTGCTGAGTGTCCACCCTTGGTAAAAATCTAATTTGTGTAACTCTCTGAAGGTGTTGAGCAGAAAATCCAACTTCCTTGTTGCTGGGTTTTTCCAAATAAGCCACATGCAGCTGGGACACCACACCTTTATAGTATTTCAGGGTAAGAGGATGTGTCCATAAAATAATATGATTGCTTTAGAACATGGCACTTTGAAACTAGAACTTGAAACTTATCTTTTGCTTGGAGAAACCCTAGGACATCTGTCAGTTTAGACCACATTTATTATGTTTTTTCCAACTTGTACCCTATTAAGTTTCTTTCTTAAATAATTGCTTTGCTGGAATCTGGCAGTTGTCACTCCTAGAATATTACACTGGAAACCATCTCTTTGATCTCCAGGAGCCAAAGTCAGTCTTGTTTCATATTAAAATCCTATTCTCCTTCTTCTTAATCTGTTGAGCCATGCCTTGAAAATGAAAGATATTAGCGAGGTTTTTATCAGCTTTTGTACTTAATTCAGTGCAGAAATTGTACGTGGCATGTAAGGAAGGGGAAGCAACCTGGTTTTTTAGGCATTCTGCCATCTCATGCAGATTTGTGGAAGGAGCTAATGAATGAGTGTTGTAATAACATTAAGCCAACACCCATCTATTTTACACTTTTTGACAGGCTTCTGAAGATGAGAATAGACTTGAAAGTGGGTTAGATGCTGGGTACATGCTTAGGAGAGCTCAGAAATCTGTTTGAAGGGGGATTATCCACTGTTTGTTTAGAAAAATGGCATTTAGGAAAGTTGCTATCCTGCTGAAACAACACTCTGGATCATGTCAGAGCCTGGTTGCCAAAAGGAGACCAACGCCTTCTGTAGTGGCCTTGTGCTCTGCAAACGTCCTTCTCCTACAAAATCAGGAACAGCTGATTCTTTGTTGTGGTTGATGGGCCTCCCTGGGCTCTTCACACCATGCTACTTTTTATTCCAGGCTCCCAAAGGCTTTCCAAAAGTTCAGCTCGGTGAGGGAAGCGTTCCCGGAGATCTCTGGGTACTGTTACTGCGTGGACAGCCTGGGGAGGGAGTTAGCAGACACAGGTGAGTGCCTTCCAGCATCTCAGCCTCTCATCTGGGAGGTGTTGCATTCCCAAGGGAAAGGACAAATAACAGCTGCCAGTCTTCAGATTCATTTGGAAGTTCACCTTCACTCTTACAAGGGGTAAGAGCAATGTGACCAGTGTGATGCCCATGGGAAGGGCTGGAGCTCACTAATGAAATCCCACCCTTTGGAGCAGAGCTTTGGTCAGCAACGAGTGGGATTGGTGCCTGGGAGTTAATCCTGTCCTCTTTGGGATGTGGAATGGGATTTCTGAATGCCCGCTTTCTGCCCACACTAGGAAGCTGTGTCATATTTGATATGTCTATTAGCAAATCCAGGGGAATATGAAGGGCCTGAAGAATGAACTCTTTTCTTCTTGCTTAGGTAGAATCTAAAAAAAAATTGTTTGGGTTGGAAAAGACCTTTAAAGAACATCTAGTCCAACCTGTCTACAATGGGCAGGGACATCCTCTTCTCTCATAACCTCAGGATTTAGGCATGTTAATAGTTGATGGGATGCTTTAGAAGAAAGAATGTTCTTTTTTCAGCAAGGAGAAATGAGGAGGTTGAGAATTTCCAGACTTTCTTAGATACTGTGGTTTTAATTTTCAATTTTTTTTAAAGGGGAAAAATACAAAGCACAATAGTTTGAAATTTAGATGATAGACGAGAACTTCAAAATTTAATTCCAGAAAAGAAAGACATTCTCCAAAAATCTGTGCACTCGGAGAAACTATTAAATATCTTGGTTTTTAGTATGCAACCAAAATGACTTGTACTTGGTTTTGGTAACATCTGTTTCCAAAATTTAATAGATTTGTGTACTGCAGGCTGAACCTAACAAAACCACAGCCTATAGCCAGGTATGGGATGTTTCTCCTGCTTGTTTTGGTAGATGTCAAGACATAAAGGTGGTGCCTGGGCACCCAGCACTGGGTGCAGGGTGTGGTGCCTTAGGGTTATGCAGTGTAACTTCACATTTGACTTGTTTCAGAACTGGATTTATTTTTCCTGAGAATCTCCCAGCTTTGCTCTTCTGGGGTAAGGGTAACTTCTGTCTTCAAAGCAGGCCCTGTGCTAAACGTCTGTCTTTCCCAGGCCTGGAGCTGCTGCTTGATGAAGTTTACGATACGGTTTTCTCGGTGCCGGAGCCTGCCCGCACCTTCACGGAGAGCAGCCTCCTTCGGATCCTGCAGAGGCGATTCCTGGGGGTCCAGCTGGCCACCTCTGGCAGGTTCAGGTGTAAGTAGCACCCAGGAGATGTCCTGTGAATCAGGTGGCAGTTCTGGAACTTTCATGTGATAGCTACTATTGGGGAGAGTTGTTCTAAGACTTTTTTGCTGTAAAAACGTATAATATCACAGTTCCAATGCAAGAATCAAGGTCCCTGAATTGTAGATGGGTTTTATCCTCTGCACTGTACATTCTTTACAAACAGATTGTCCCTGTCTTCTGATCAATGCTTTCCCATGTGCCTGCAGATCCCACTGCTTGAAATCCCATGAACTCTCCATGTCTCCTGCCCTGAGATTATGGAGATTGATTTGTTGATTTATTAAATTAAAAGCCTGAGAAAATGCTCCCTAATTTATGTTGGAACACTCAGGAGGAGGAAGGATTTTACACTGACCACAACACACTCCATTCCCAGGAGGCCACACAAGAGTTTGTAGAGCCTTGGCCAGCAAGGCTGAACTTTTGGATCTGCCCTTGGGCCCATTCCTTCCCTGGTCAGGGCAGGCGTGTGGGGAGAGAGTTTCTCCACCTACAGGCAATGAACTCTGCAGGACAAGAGGTCAGGTACCTCCTCCCTCCTAGACCAGAGCCCAAAGCAAACTGCCTTGGCTGGGGAGAGTTTGAATCTCCTGTGTGATACTTCATCCTCCCATCCAAAGTCCCAAACTCCTCTGGCATTGCTTTCTGACTCTTGCTAAGGAGTTGCATCACCAGAAATATTAAGCAGATACTGATGTCAGTCTTTTGGCCATATAGTCACACAGTTTTTCTGGCTTTGGGACAAAGCTGATCCTTCTGGGGAGTTTTCAAGGCATCTTTCCTCTGCTCTGCACAGTGGTTCTGGCTTAGCTCTGGCTGTAGCTGGGGTTGCAGCAGCTGTCAGCACAGATGAAGCTGTACCAGCCACAAGATGGAGATGTGACTTCGTTCATCAGCCACCGAGGGGGTGCTCTGGTGACTTAGGAAGCTCTCACATGAATCCACTCAAACTGGGGAAGTTGTCAGAGTCCCCTGGATGAACAGGTTGCTCTGACACGGTGCACTTGCTGCCTCTCTCAGGTAGCTGGGTATAGCTGGAAAGTTCTTGAAGGCGAGAAGTGTTTAGGCTGTAGGATTGCAGGTTAATAGAAGCAAGCAAAATTTCTGTTCAGAGGGTGAAGTCTTGTATTGGAAATATTATACCCCAGAAAATTTTCTTGCTGGATTTTTGCCCTCTCTGCCTTTAAGACCAGTTTGACAGGAATAGGGTCTTCAGATCCCTGCAGAGGAAATGGAAAAACTGGGAGAAATAGAGAAATTCTCAGCCCAAAATTCCACAGTCAGATGCAGATCTGTTTGCAGTAGCAATGCCTCATTCTCTCCAGAAACATTGATGTTTGCCTTCAAATCAGTCCCCCACGCTCTACATGTCTCTGTTGACCAACTTTCCTTTTGATCTAAAGGCTAGAGCTCCCCTAGCTTCCACCATGGTTCCCTGGGAGAAATATTCCTGCTCTACCTACTTGCAACTATGGCCAAAAAATGTGTTGAGGCTTTATCTTCTGTTTAGTTTTCAGAAATTAATACCTACAGTAGAAAACCATGGGGCAAATTCTTCATGGGAAAAGAGGATGGGGAATTCAGATTTTGAGCTAGTACTTGATGCATCACAGGAAGCGATCAGGAAGTTAAATTCTTTTCCTCTTTTTTTTTTTTCTCTCAAACAGGCAAACAATGGGATCAAACAGAGGTGGCTCTATGTAGCAGTGTGGTTTTTTTAGTTTTATTCATATGCTTACTGTTTGATTTGTAATTTTGTAATTTCCTTATGCTGTCCTTTTTCTGCCTTTAGAGTGGCACAGGTTTCCCATTTTGTATCTTATACCTAAAACTAGACTTGCTCCCTCGTTATTTAGTTTAGTTAAGTGTTGGTTTTTCTGTTTGCTACCTAGCTACTCCATGCCAAGTTTTAAACCCCATTCCCTTTCCAGGTGTTAGCCCCTTTTGTCCCTGCCCTTTCCCCAGAACCTTCCTTACTACCTCCTTCCATTAAATGTCAATCTCTCCCCGAACCTGCCTTCCCCCTAGAAGTTTTGTATTTTTTGTATTATTTTGTCAGTTTTGTATTTTTCCAAACCCCATTAGTTTACTGAAGCTGTTCTCCTCCCTTGAAATTCTTTATTAGTTTACACATTGTATTCCCCTCCTTGCTTTTTCACCCCTAGTTTTCCTGATTAGTTAAAGATTATATCCTCCCCTGAGACCTCTCCCCATTTATAAGCTATTGTCTGCCCTCAGTTTGGGGTCCTGGAATGCTGGGGAGGGGGAGTTTTGCCATTGAATAAATTTATCCCAGTTCCACCCCAGGACCCGTGGTGCTGCTCTTTTGTTTCCGCGCCGCGTCTCCACTGGTAACTGGAATTCAGCGGAGCTCAAAGGGGGATCTGTCGCACCCCCTGTCACCATCTATCCGGGACACGCGGCAGCTCTGAAACTTTGGACTTTCCCTGCTTGACGCTTGCTGTTTTCCCTGCAGGCCCCTCGAGGTGCGAGGCCGAGCGCGCGGCAGCGCTGCGCTTCCAGCAGCCCTGGGCGCCGGCCTGCGCGGCCGGCGGGGCCTACGCGGGCCTGCAGTGTCACCCGCGGGGACAGTGCTGGTGCGTGGACCCCCGCGGCCGAGAGGTGCCGGGCACAAGGAGGCGAGGGCAGCCCCCGGCCTGTGGTACGTGTGAGATTTGCCAAGGGAAACATCTCTCGTTGTCTTTAGAAGGGAACAGAGCAGACCAGATCCTTTCTCGGCTCTGGCAGGTTCTGGTGTTCAAAGATCTTGGAACCTTCCCACGGTTAAGAGTCACGTTCTAATAAATTATTAAATATCATACTGCTTTTATTTTCTGCTGTGCTCTTTCTTTAGCCTTTTAGTTTTGCATGTAGCAAGGCTTTTCTTTCCAGCTCTGGTACCTGCCTATCGACTCCAGGAATTGATGTGTTAAGTGAGAATATCTGGTGTAATATAAGGAAGCAAGTGATTTTGATTTTGTGTTTTACCTCCTTCCTTTGGTAAAATACTGTGGAATCTCATCTCCCATTCTGACTGCTTTTTTTTCCAACTCTGTCACTGTATGTTTTGCCATGAAAACTTCCAAATCCTGTAAAAAACCACCCAACAAACAATTCAGAGAAGATGTATAGGTTAGGGCTTTGAGAGATTCCACAGAGAATACACCATCAAATCAGTGCCCCAAATGGAAACGACAGCAGAAATGTTCAGGGGCCAGAGGGGAGGAGGAAAGTTAAAAACCTTTGCTCTGAAGTGCATTACCTAAATACTCAGGATTGTGCTGGAGGGCTGGGGCACAGGGTCTTAAAGTGGGGGCTGCCCTGGGGGAAGGCACTTGCTGCGTCTGTGAGACACACACAGCTTCCCATGCAGCTGAAAAAGGAGGAATCTGCCCTAGGTGTCACAGCTCCAAGTGCTCAGAGCGCTCTGGGCACACACAGGCTTGCTGTGAAATGAAAACTTCAGCATGCCTTCAAGGCTGATCACCAAGGATATTACAAGGGAACCTCTGAGAGGCCTTGCCATATGTTGGAGCTGGTTGTTTTCTCTTTGAGTATGCTTTGCTGAGCCCTCCTGATCTTTTTTTTTTTTTTTTTTTTTTTGTGGGGAGGGGGTGAAGAAAGGGGGGCGATGCCTTCAGGCTGCTTGCAGCTTTTATTGGCAGACTCAGGAAATTTAAGCAGGGAAAAATTTCTGCAGAGGTTTCACAGATTAACTCCTGAGAAGGTATGAGGTTATGGCTGGAGTCTTCAGATAGCTACATGCCGTGTGTGTGTCTCCAGTTCTCCTCTGTTTCATTTTGTGTTCAAAACCCGTGTAGGTGTGGTACTTAGGGAAACAGTTTATTGGTGGGCCTGGCAGTGCTGGGTTAATGATTAGACTCAATAACCTTACAGGTCTTTTCCAAACTTAATGATTTTGTGATTGTTTAATGTCTTTGGCTCTCACACTCAGCAGTGTTAACACTGGAGGAGTCAGAGCACCAGGCAGTCCTGATAGGGATGTGCTTATTTTCAAACTTTTTGCAGTAGATTCATGCCAGCAGTGCCTTTGGTGTTTATTCTTTCTTCCTCTGTTTTGATTTGATTCAACAGTGGGTAGGAGGGGAGAGTGTTTATGACCCGTGATCCTACATTTGTTTCATATTACTGTTCTTGTGGAATTGTGGCTTACACTAACTTATTGGCCCTCTGAGGAATGTTCTTCATCCCTCCAACCACCAAGAGCCAACATTGAAAACAGAAGGGGCCCATCCTACAGAAAGTTCTTTTACAAAGGAACTTGTGGGAAGGGGCCCTGAGCTCCTGTCAGGAACTGCAGAGCACGACAAGGGTGCAAAAGCAGCAGTGAGAAAGATGTCAATCACAGAACATCAGATTACTTGCTTAGATTTTTAGCAGCTTTTTAGGTTTCCAGCTTTTATCCTTGTTGCTAACAGGATTTGTGACTGCTTTATCATATTGCTTGGTTGTGGAATAAATGGAGATGGAGTGGGCAGCCCGAGGGAGCTGGTGCTGGAGCAGACTAAAACTGCTTATCCATCTTGTCCCCTACAGGGACAGCAGTGGTGCTGAGTAAGAAAGACTGAGAAACATGGAAAATGCACATAACTTCCAAATATCCTCCTGCAGGTGGGAGATGCCCCAGATTGGATGCTGATCATTGTGTTCAGCCCTCCCCTATGGAGTTATCTTCTAGGGATTTGCCTAATTGCCCTCTAACCTTTTATCCTTCCTAGCACTCTCTGGCAATAAATTTCATTATCATAATTATGTGCTCTACATCTGGTCTTCTCTGTACTGTGAGAAATACTGAATAATAATTGTCTATTGTGAATGATGTGGAGAATCCTGTTTTTTAAAAGACCTTTTTCATATTTTTTTGTCCAGGCTGAATGTTCTCTTGTACTGGAAAAGCTGTTCTGTCCTCAAAATATTTTTGTCTCCCCTTCTCTATAGTTCTGCTACTTTTGCCTCCCTTTTCTATAATTCTACTTTCCAAGGACAGGTAACTGTGTGGCATGTGAGTTATAAGCTGCTGTGTGCATTCCAGAGATGCAGTCAGTGCCATAACCATGCTGTCTGTCTGATTCTTGGTGTCTTTATATTTACCAAGTCTTTCCTTATTTGCTTTCTTTTGAGCCCTAAGCTTTGTCCTTCTGCACTGATGTGTTGCATCCTAACTTGTAGCTGTTGCTCCCTGTGTATCAGTGCACAGATGGGGTGGATGCAGCTACACCTGTGACACAGCTTAGCCCAAGATATGGGTGCCCAGGGCCACTGTTGGTACCCTCAATGTGCTGACATTTGACTGTTTTTTTTTAAATTCTGTATTTTTTTTCCCTTAGAGCTCATTCATTAATGCCATCTGGTCCTTAGCACTATGTTACTGCTAATTTTAACAATTTATTTTCAAACCTCTTGCAATAAACACCTCACTATGAAACTGAAGATCTAGTTAAGAAACTTCCATAAATTTCTCATTGGTCGATATTGTTTAAAATAACTTTGTGTTCTTCCACAATCTATTTCTCATTCTTACGTTCCCACATTTCACTTGGATCACTGGAGTTTTTTATTAGCAGCAGGCATCCTACTAGAGTGCTAAAATATTTGGAAAAGACATTTTTCATTCTTTCAGCCATGGGAACAGGGATGAGAATTTACATTGGGAAGCAACAGAACCAGTAAAACTCCACAGAGCAGAGAATTCAGCAGTGGTGAAGGAATGCTTCTTTTCATTTTGGGTCTTGACTGGAGAATTTTATTTGTAGACCATAGGCACTAACATTTCAAATTCCTTAAAAATACGCATGATGCATAGTTGAGAAGCAGTTGAGAATCTATACTTTAATTTTTTCTTTTCTGGATGTTCCAAAATGTACTTTTTTCTTTTTTAAAACTCTCTCTAGGTGAGGAGCAATCGTGCATCTCCGAGCGGCGACGGGCCTTGTCGAGGCTCCTCTATGGCCCTGCTGGGTACTTCAGTCAGTCCAGTTTGTTTTCCACTCCAGATAAGCAGTCAGACAAAACTGATGGCTTTTCAAGGCCCTGCCCTCCCTCTTTCAAGGAGCTGTTTCTGGACTCTGGATTGTCATCCCCGCTTGCACAAAGCCGGTTTGCCAGCCAGACTCCTGAGCTGGAGGCCACCCTTAGTGAAGCCGTCACAGGGATGTTCCCATCGAGGGAACTGGCTCGAGTGGCACTGCAATTCACTGCCAATCCAAAGCGCTTCCAAGAAAACCTCTTTGGAGGAAGGTTCTTGAAGAATTTGATCCAGTTTAACTTCACAGGGGTGCTTGGCACTAGTGGGAAGTACAGCATTGGCCAGTTTTTCCCACAGGCGAATCTGTCAGGGATGGGTAATGGCCCTCTGGAATCAGCTGAGGCATTTTCACTGGAGGTGTCAAAGGGGAGCTCCATTTTGAGTAAACCTCTTGTGAGCAGCTTTGGCCACACAGTAACTCTGCAGGACAATCAGAATCGGATGAAATTCCTTTCTTCTCTCCTGGAACTACCACAGTTCTTTACTTTTCTTCAGCAAGTAATTTCTGTCCCTGAAAGCATTGCTGAAGATTTAGGTGAAGTGGTGAAACTAGCACTGGGATCCAGAGGCTGTGGTGAGGACCCAAGGGACCTGTTTGTTCCAGCATGCACCAAGGAGGGGAGGTATGAGGAGGTTCAGTGCTATGCAGGAGAGTGCTGGTGTTTGGACACTTTGGGTAAGGAGGTTCCAGGCTCAAGACGTCAAGGCAAACGCCCAAGGTGTCCCACTGAGTGTGAGAAGCAAAGGAGAAACCTGAAAAATCTGAAGCAAAGCCTGCCTGCGGGGTCAGATCTCTTTATTCCCTCTTGTACTGAGGATGGAGACTTTCTGCCACTCCAGTGTTATGGAACAAATTGCTTCTGTGTCGATTTGAATGGCAAGACTATTCCAGGAATCAGGGGGAAAGCTGGAAAGCCGATGCAATGTATGTCTTAAGGACTGGGAATTTAAAGATGCTTTCTTTTTTATTATAATTCAATGGTTCTTTCTTCATATCTGATTACATCTGGAAATAAATAGATGATGTATGCCAATGTCTCCGAACAGGAATGCAAGCCAGCTTTACAGTGTGTGTCAGCCTTGATATCCCCAGTCCCAAAGGCAGTCAGGGTGTAGAGTGGGCACACTCAAAGCAGAGGAGCCTGAGGTTTTGCCTGGTTACTGAATGTGTCATTGGCATGTCTCTACCTTTGTGTGCAGCTGGAGTGTGTGCTCCTGATGCCCAGGAGACCTGGAGCATCCATGGAACTGAATGTGACTCCTGCCTGGTGCAAAAGCCCTTTTACTTCCAGACCAAGGCACCTGGGCACAGTCACTGGCTCATCTTTTCGTAATAATTTAAGATTTTCAGTGCCTTGATCTATGAACTTGATTTAGTCTTTTTAGTTCAAGAATATATCCTCAAATTGATATGATATCACTGGACTCCAGACATAGGAGGGGGATTCAATGGCTGGTAGGTTTCTCATAAGTTACAAAGTCAGGCCAAAAAGGTGAGCTGCAAATGACTTCTGACACCAGGTTGATAGACTATGAACTGCCTGTACTTGCCCTTTTTTTTTCTGGAATAGGAAGAAAGATGGAAGCACAGAGGCAGTGAATATTTGTCTTTCAAGTTTCTGTGAACTGACAACAACACATCATCAGGGAGAATAGTCCAAGAGGAGAGTCTGCTCCTCATTTTGGGGGAAATAGCAGTGTCCAGCAGTTGAGAGTGGTGCATAGTGAGGGAGCTGCTTTGAATGGTAGTTTGCAGAAGTAGTGGGGAGTTAGTTGTAATGATCTGAATTGAGAGGGGATTTATGTCTAACAACCCATCTGTAATGCAATCTAAAATAAGAAGGTTCAGAATTCTCTGGTGCTCAAAAGAAGATGAGCTCCCATGGTTGGCTGGGTTTGTAGAGCTGCATGGTGGCAAAGTAAAATTTGGCTCTGGAGATGGCAAAAGAGGCTTCCAAACCAACTCACTCCAGTATTTTGAGGGATGTTATTTTTATATTCAGCAGCAGTGTTCAGTAGAGTGTGGGAAGAGAGGATACACAGTATTAAGATTCAGGTTCAGTCCAAGGGGAAATAAAATCAGTATTCAGATGGTTGCTTTTGCATTGACTGGCTGAATAACAAGTAACAACCTGATTATCATGTATATCTGAAAACATCTGATCTATGTAAACAGATTCAGGAAGGCATTTAGTGACACCTGCCCACCCCAGTAAGAACTCCAAGTACTTAATGTACTCACAAATTTAAAAAAATCTATCTGTATTCATCTTGGGGGGCTCACATCCCTTTGGAAGTCTTGCCCTGGTTCAGCATGGGACCTTAATATTGCTAAGCCCTCTTAGTAACAGGCCAGAATGTTGTTGTTATTATTGGGCTGAGTGACCAATTTTCAGTAGTGGTGTTTATTGTACTAGCGGATAGGGCTATTGTATATCTTCAGTGCATTCAGAAGATGTGCATGTTTTTCTTTTCCCAGGCCCAAGTGCTTGCCAAGTAGCAGCTGGTCAGGAGTTTCTCAGGGCTGTGAAGCTGCTGCTGTCAGATCCAAGTGCTGTGCCCCAGCTGTCCAGCCTGCACCTCCCGCAGTGTGACGCTGCGGGTGGCTGGAGGCAGGTGCAGTGCAGTGGCCCTCCCGAGCAAGCCTTCGAGTGGTACGAAAGGTGGATTGCGGAGAACAACGAGGGCAAGCCCCTGCCTGTTCCTGATCTGTTGGACATAATAGCTGGGTATAAAGAGGCATCCTCTGGAGGCTTTTCAGCTTTTGTTAAAGCTTTGTATGAGGCTGGGCACCAGAATGTCTTCCCTGCGTTCTCCATGTATTCCTCCTTCACGGATCTCCCACCTCAAGTGCTGAAGGGAAACCTGACCAGTGCATCTGAGAACATTTTGCTGGACCCATATACATTCTGGCAGCTCCTGACTGACCAGCTCAGCTACTACCCAGGACCCTACACTGATTTCAGTGCTCCTTTAGGCCACTTTGAACTTCGTGATTGTTGGTGTGTTGACAGCAAAGGAGGAGAGCTGGAAGGAACAAAGGCAGGAGTGAACCAGGTTCCAGCATGTAAGTAACAATTTTTGGCATGTAAGTAAGAGTGTTTTCTGGTCTTTCATTTTATGCCACAAGAGAGGGAAGTCCATTCAGTAGCTGTAAAGTAGCCAACAATAACTTGTCAGAAAGATCATCAGCACTGCAATTATCATTGGATGTTAGAAGTAGGGTGACTCATTTCCAGTAAATAAGTGATGGCTGAGCTTTGGGAATAAGGAAAAATAAAGTTCCATATCAAGTTTGAGTTTTTATCAAGTTTCAGATTTTATAATTTGGAGTTTGGACATATAATGATTTTGCAGAAGATACTTATCCAAGTGGTAAAGGATATTAGAATGTGCGAAGAGTTGTATAGAAAAATCAGGATTACACTGTTATGTAAATGACTTTCAAGAATGCCTTAAAATGAAGCAAGAGGGATTTTCTTTACTGTTTGTTATTGTGGTCAAGAGTAACAGATATCCCCCAGAAGTGACCAGGAGGAGAGTGAGGCCAGCACTGAAGTTCAGTAAGCTCTCTGTCTAGACACCTCCTCCAAAGGTGCTGGGCCTTCTTTGTGGTTACTCCAACAGTAAATTATAAATGTCACCACTGTATTATAATGCTGTATTATAAATGCCATCACTGAAATTGCTCTTATCACACAGGTTTTTTTCCTGCTGTGAAGAAGAGACAGGACAATGAACTGGTGGAGATTCCAGTTCTGTGGGCAAATGGGGAATAAAGGGGATGAAGCAGATGAACAGAGTTATTTTGGAGGAGCAGCTTTCATGGAGCTGGTTCAGTGTGTTGAACTGCCCTTTCTGGGTCAGTAGGTGTATGGAGAGGACAGGCCAAGTGCCAGCTGCCGCTCCAGACCCAAAGGATATACCTTCATTTTCCTTTCTGACTCTCACTTCTGATTATCCACATTTTTTAATGGCAGCAACTGACGGGATGTTCTGTAGAGACATATTAATTCAGTGTGTAACCAATAAAGACTTAAAAAACATCAAGCCTTTGGCTCAGGACATGGAGAATATTTGTGTGACTTGTAGCACTCTTAAGATTCTTGTTGTTAAACAGCTGAACACTGCCAAGTCTCCTTTGCTTGCTTCATTATGCAATCCAACACTGATTTCAGAGGGAAACAGGCAATGCTAATTAAATACCAGTTAGTTTTTACATGAAAATATCTACTGGATTTAGATGAAAGTCATTAATATACTCTTCATGTATACGTTTTTTATACAGGCCCTGGTGTATGTGAAGGTGTGAAGCAGGAAGCCGTGAAATTCATGGAGGAGGCAGAGCAGCTCATCCTGGCCTCAAATGGGTCCCAGTTTGCCTTTGGAGAGAGCTTCTTGCTGGCAAAGGGGATACAGCTCACAGACAGGGATCTCCTGCGCTCCGCTGGGCCCTACGGGCTGGAGGCAGCGATCTCCCAAAAGCTGCTGTCCAGCAGTGACTCTGCTCTCCAGCTGGCTGCATGGTCAGGTGGGTGGGAGGGAGAGGAATTCATCCTGAGCATGAATTGAATGGCACACCCAGAATCTGCGCAAGAGCACTTGATGTCAAGTGCAGCTTTGTTAGAAGCAGGTGTGACTCAGCAGGTGTAATTAATCAGGGTCATTAAGCTGCCATGCCAAGAACTGATTTCCGTTGTCTCATATGCATGACACAATACAAATATAAAATCTGGGCACTTACCAGCCTTTATGTACTTAACACATGAAATATGATTCTCCTTGAGCCAGGTCTCATAAGCTCTTGGAGATCTGTTTCACACCCAAGATAGCTCAGCTGCCTTTGAAGGCATCAAAGCAGCAGGATGGCTTCTGTGGCAGTTTTGGAAACAAAAAGGTTTTAATAAAAGGCAAAATAACAAACTCTTTACAGAGAAAAACTGATCCAGGTGCAAGAGGCCCTCCTGCCCTTGGTAAAACATTTCACAAAAGCCATTAGTTTCTTTGTTCTCTTCTTTTTCTAGTAAATTGCCCAAGCAGGACTTTTTGGCTTCTGTCCAATTAACCATCCTTAAGTTTGAGGTGAAGTGCCCCAGGTCCTATGAGATGCCTTTTCCGCCTAATCGAGGAGAGAATCTTCTGGGCTTATTTCCTTTTTAAGGGGACAAAAGATAGTTTTGTCACTCTGTCAACAGGGGGCACATTCCTATGAGAACATTTATTAATTTGTCTTCTGAAGTACAAGGAACATTCAGATTTTTGAAAATATGTGCATTTGATATATCCTGTATTGGGTACTAGAGCTTTCTTTTACTTCTCTTTTATAGTCCTGCACTTCTACTGGCAGAGTCACTTTACTTCAAAGAGTTCTGCTGGGGAAGCAGCACAGCTGGGATTTCTTCCTTACATCCCTCAGTGTGATGGCCTGGGAAACTGGGAGCCAACTCAATGCTATGAGAGCACAGGTAAGCAATTCCTAACAAGATACTCTGGGCTGTCTAAACAAAAAAACAAACAAAAAAACCAACAACCCCCCACAAAAAAAAAAACAAACCAAAAACCCCCAAAGAATTATAATTAAAAGGTCAAAAACCAGTAGTAGTCAGACTGGAGGAAGATGATGTTGTCTATAAGATGTGTGTAAATTGGCTGGACTCAAGTGGAAGTTCATTTGGGCTCAAAAATCAGTCAATATTCAGTTGCTTGCTGCTAGCTGTGTTCCCTGGGGGTTGGTGCAGGGGCTGGTATTGCTTAATGCCTTCACTCATGACCAGGATGATGAGATGGAGCACACCCTCAGCAAGTTTGTGGATGATGCCAAATTTCTGGGAGTAGGTGACAGGGCTACAGTGGGGGAGTCTCACCAGAGCTGCTACATTTCCATTTGTACCACTGCTCTCAGATGTGGTCTACTTACCCCTGGACAGCTGGGCTTGGATTTACTGACCCCTTTCTATAGCGCTGTTGAGGGTGAAAATCTTCCTAGTATGCAACAAAGCACACAGCAATACCACATCTAAACTAAAGCTGCTTTTCTTCCCTGGCCAGGTCACTGCTGGTGTGTGGATGAGAGAGGTCGTTATGTCATGGATTCCTTGGTCTCACGCCCAGCAGAACTTCCCAAATGTCAGTTGGGTTTTCTTACTAAATATTTATCTTGACCTGTTCTTGAAAATTTTAATATTTATTGGAAATTCGAATATGCATGAAGTAAGGCTTGCTTCTAACCATTCCAAGAAAAGTAAAAAAAATTATATTTTTGTTTTGCTAATTCATTTAATTTCATTGTGTGTGATTTTGGCTTGCATGATTTGAGGGTCGACCCTCTACTGTTGGTGTCCTGCCTGAGATTGCAGCAGTGCCTAATGCAGATGTGTGAGGGAGCTGGTGATGTAACTCTTTCTCTTGCTTAGCTACTGTTGGTGTCCTGCCTGAGATTGCAGCAGTGCCTAATGCAGATATGTGAGGTGATGTAACTCTTTCTCTTGCTTAAGTCTGAAACTTGATTTTATTTAAAAATATTTTCCCTCTCACAGGCCAGACCTCATGTCAGCGATCTCGAGCCAATGCCCTAATTTCCAGCTGGAGACAGAGCAGTGCCAAGCTGGACACTTCTACAGCTGATCTGTTCATCCCCAGCTGCCTTGAGGTGATTTGACATGTCTGAGGGAGGAAGCAGTTTTGCTTACACCATGCACACACACTTTCTGTCCATGCTCCTTAAACACCCCTTGTGCATTTCTATTAACCTGAAAGAAAAGGGTAAGACAAAACTAACAGCTGGTGTTGCCCTGTGAAGGCAGAATTTAAATAGCTTTGAGATGGAGACTGGGAATAGGAAGCTCTGTGCCTGCCCACGCTTCCCTCCCACAGGCTGGCTCTGCCTGGTGCTCTTGCAGAGCTGTGCTCAAAAGGCACACCTTAATTGACTGACATTTGGGGGCTCTTTCTTCCTGAGCTGTGACAGAATGACAATGTGAGGGGGAGCTGGGTGCAGATGTCCCAAAAAACCAGGGTCTGTGATGCTCTCAAAATGTGGCAGTGAGCAGGAGAGAGACAGGCAAGGAATAGACACTTCATGTAGTAGAGTCATTATTATATAGAATCATTTAGGTTGGAAAAGACTGCAAATATTAAGTTCAACTATTGCCCCAGCATTACTGAGTCCACCACTGAATCATATCTTGAAGCACCACATCTACACTTTTTTCGAAAACATTTCAAGCTAGAATTTTGTCAGAACTTCATTTCAGTGGACTTCTAGTCTACATCCTGCTTAATGGTTGGACTCAGTGATCTTAGAGGTCTTTTCCAACTTAAATGATTCTTGATTCTCTCAGGGACTGGTCTATCTATTAAATTAGTTAGACTGCATTTTGTGTTTCTTTTCAATATGTTTTAATAATGGACAAGTGTAAATATAATAAAGCATTTTAACCAGTCTTTGGGGCATGGATTTCCATGTGTCTATATTAATTAAGGTCCTTAATTCTTTGTAGACAGGAGAATACACTGTGCTGCAGAGGTCTGACACAGATATTTGGTGTGTGGATCCTGTGTCAGGAGAAATATTCCAGCGTGGCAGCAAAGACTTGGATGGCAATCCTGAGTGTGAGTAATGCTTTGCCCTCTGCCTGTGATCTCTCATGCTTTGCAGCATATGTACTTTCCCTTTCAGAATGCTGCCTGTGAAACATGGAAGGCTCATAGTTTAATTCCTCAGTGACAGGGTACATACAAAACACAGCAACATTGAAAGGGCATCTGAAAATTGTTACCCTTTACTTTCATATCACCAGAAATAAAACAGTCTAGACAAACTTATTAATGGACTTTTATGCATTTTTTAATCTTTGATTTCTTACCACCATTTTAACGATTTAAAAATGTAAATGATCATATTGTTACATTTAAAACTACCTTGATCAAAATTTTTATGAAAAGCTAAACTTTTCTAACTTGATTTTTTTTTTTGTCTCCTAAGTAGGAGGCGCTAAATGACACATCATCACATTTGCAAATAAAAATAAATATATGAATGAAAAATAAATAACAGCATTTTTTAAACTACTTTTCTAAAACAGTACCACTTGCACTTTAATCTTTAGAAAAAAGTGTGGATTTTTTTTCTAGTATAACTAAATTCCCCATTTAGATAATCAAACTATTTCTTTTTGTGGTCACTCTTCTTTCTTCCTACCAACAAAACAGACTGGAAGCACTGCTGGTAAAATCCTCAGGTCAATTTGTTGTCTTCTATTCTGTATCTTGCAAAGAATCTCTCTCTTTGAAGGTCCCAGTTTCTGTAACATGCTGAAGTCCAAAGTGGTGTCAGGCGAAGCTGCCAGAGGAGACGTCCCCCAGTGTGAAGGGGACGAGGGGAGTTTCTCCCCTGTGCAGTGCAGCCAGGACCAGGAGAGCTGCTGGTGTGTCTTTGGCAGCGGAGAGGAGGTGCCAGGGACGCGAGTAAACGGGGCAAGACCAGAATGTGCAAGTGAGTTCCTGCTTTGGGCATTTTATTTGTGAGCAAATCCAGGCCTGAAATTTAACCCAGATCCTATCTTTTTCCACTCCCTACTTGAATTTAATGTTATTTCTTCAGACCTTTAGAGATTTTTTTCTCAAGCAACATGCTTATCTTTGTGTAACAGCAGATTTCAGACTTACCAGGGCATGCTGTCTGGTTTTCTTCAGGTGCTTTGTGAGGGAAAAAGGAGAACAGAATGGATCCTCGACTTTTGTAATTCATAAAATTGGTTGAATCAAACCATTTGAGCTATGAAATCCAGCTATAAGGCCATTCTGAAAAGCTTGCTGCAAACTTGAACCTGCTCCAGTCTGAGCTGGCTCTGGGATTCAAACCCATTCAGCTGACTAAAATAAAATTTGAAAAATGTATGCTTCTGCCATTCTGACTCTTGGCTTGTGACCAGAATTGTGAAAAAGATGTGCCAAACATTGCATATTCACAGAGTATTTCCTGAATGACCGGAGTTGTGAAGCACTGGAATTCACTCATGGTTTCCAGTGAGACATCCAAATGGGAGACATTTGGATAAATTTAATTTGCAATATCCTTTATGCATTTTCCCATCACTGAAGTGAAGCAGAATTAATTAAACTTTCTACAAGGCTGTGCTCCAAAATGTAATGATTAGTGGGAAGTAGAGATATGAAAAGAAAACCTTCAACAGTTGTCTGCAGGGTACTGCTGTTTTCAGGTTTTTTTGTTGGTGTTTTTTTGTTTGTTTTTGGGGAGAAGGGTTGAAAAAAAATAAGGAAACAAGAGCACATCATTTGCTTCAGTTTCCTTTTGTGATTCTGCTGTGTAAAGATCAACACAGGCTTGTGTTCACTGACCAAATAGAAGATGTGACACTTGAGGACATGGTTTAGTGGTGGAGCTGACAGTGCTGGGTTAGTTGCTGAACTTAATGGTCATACAGGTCATTTCCGAACTTAATGATTCTACACTTCAATTGTAAAATACCTGAATGTGTCAACCCAGTTGTCTGCAAGGTTTTTATCAACTAGGTAACTGCTCAGCCAGCTTGGAAATAATTTAATTTGCGCTCTCTTGTATTAATAGAGAGTTCTGAGAATGGGATTTTATGAGAAGCCAGAAGGAGACCCTATGGCTGCATCTGTCCCATGCTTGTGATGTTGTGTGAAAATGCCAACTGAGCTCTGAGGAAATGAGCTCCAAAGTAGGGTGGTGTAGTCACCTGAACATAGCCACCCAAGGCAGGATTTTAGCTCTTCAGAGAAGCAGAGCTGACCACAAGTACAGTGCTGCTGCCATCCTGTACTTTTCCTAGGGAAAATAATGACTAATAGTGATTAATGACCTTTCTGTTTAAAATACTGAGCTGAGAAGGAGAACTGCTTTGAAAATGTAATGGAAACCTGGTTTTACAAAAAACTATTTGGTTTTTTCTGCATAAAGATTGAAATAATCTTTAATATTTACCCTGGATTTTGAAAGAGCGATGGAACTTTTCATGATACACAGCTTAGTTATTGTATTTAAAAAAAAAAAAAAAATAATCAAAAGTTAGTTTTCTCCTCAGTCTACCCAGCCTTATGCCTCTAATCCTGAGAATTACTACTAATTGTTCAGGAAAAAGGAGTACTATACTGCTACTCTGGAGATCTTCTCTCTCAGCAAAATAAGCTGTTGTGGTAGGAAAATATGATAAAGTTCTCCTCCAGCATCAGAACAGACAGCTGTGAACAGAAAGTTATAACTCAGAGTGCCCAGTACATGCCAGGAGGGAGGTTTTCATTAGTTTAATCACTTCCGTCAGAGGTAGAATCCAGCTCCTTCTGGCTGGCATGCACTGGAGAGATGATGCCAAGTACCCCAGCAGTCCTCATGCATCTCCCATCCTCATGCCCAGTTCCTGTAAGTCTGAGCAGAGACAGAGGAGAGAGGTTTTCAGAGAAGGTCCTGGAGATTTTAATTTCCTTGTGAAAATCTTTGGAAACACCTATGAAAGAAGAGTCAGTATTCAGCTGGATTCTGATTCACTCCTACAGGACCAAAAAACAGGACAATGACAAAATGGTGCAGGCTTAGTAAATAGCAAATGAAGTGGAATCTCTAGAGGGATAAATGAGCAAGTTACTGGTGGTGAATTGAAACCTCTGAACCACACCAGGAAACCATTGATCACTTCTGTTTTGGGGGCTGGGTGTTTCCCTCGTTCACACACCAAATCTCAATGGAACAGGCAGTAAGAGATTGTAGCACCATTCAGCTGAGACTGGAGACGACTTGCTGGATATAGAAACATGTTAGATTAATTAAGAAACCACAGACTGATTTTTACATACTCTGTATAAAGATTATAGTATTGTAATTTAACAGCCAGGATAAGTATTACTATCTCTTTTACAGAGATGCCTTCTGGACCTAAAACCTTGAGAGATTTATTTGAAGTTTGTTAAGCAGGGATTCCAGGTTTCCACCTTTACTGAGGAAGAGTCTGGCTACCGAGTCAATGAGTGAAGAGAAGGAATGTAGTGGCCCCATTTACAGAGTTATTGCAAAAAAGTTGCTATAAAGGAGACTTGGATAAAAATATGCATTTGGCAATTCAGAGAGGCAGATATGAAAGCTTTTTTTGTTGGCATTGAAATGCTGAGAGTTGGAAAACAAAGATGTACTGCACACACTGGATCCCAGACTGATCCTGCAATGTTTTAATACTTTAACTGAAAGTTTAATACAAGGTTTTTAATACTTTAAATGAAGTGGCTGATTAGTTATGGAATTAATCTCCATCAGAAGGGGAGAGGGAGGGTGCTCAGATCTGAACCAACATCAATGTTTGCCTCCCTTCAATGATCAGGAAGTTTAGGACTGATCTGAGCATTGTAATTTGGAAAATTATCTATATATACAACAAGCAAGTGAATTGTATGATAACATCTTTTTCTTTGTATTTATATATAAGTGAGGGAGTTGGGTTTTTTCCCCCTATTTTTTGTAGCTCTGTAGCTAATAATTGTTTAGCTATTACTGAACATATTTAGTAATTGAGTTGGGATTAGGCTAATATTGAGTGAAGCAGGGGCTAGCAGGGTTTGAATGACTGCACTTATACAGAGTGAGTGGTTAGGGAAAGCTGTGCTCCAACTCTAGAGCTGTATACTACTGTTTATATATATATATGTGTGTGTGTGTGTATGTGTGTGTGTGTGTATACACACACGCACACAAACACATATATATATATATATATAGGTATATATAAAGTATATTCTGCTCTACTGGTCACTACAAACATCTTGGTTCTGCTGAAGACACCACAGTCATGAGTTCCTGATCTCAAACCTTTCAAACTTCAGTCTAAGGGGAACTGAGGTTTATTTGGCCCTGCCTGTTTCCACTAGATATCTTCTGTAAAGGTTTGTTCTACTGTTGGATAGAAATCTCCTTCTCATTTCCTGCTGAAATTTATTCATGGCTGTTCAGAATGTATCTGTTCCTAGAAATCACGCACGTCCCTTTCTGGGCCTGATGCATTACCCATCACAGTCAATATGTGTCTTTCCATCAGCTTCAGTAAACTGAACCAAGCTGACCTCAAACCAGGTCAAAGTTGATGATGGGAAGGGCACAGGGTGCTGTCTAGGTTTGAATCTGTGGATGTGAGGGGTTTATGGACTTTGTCCTAGAAGTCATTACAGCCCCTAACACATATCCCCTTTCTCCCGTGCCTGCAGGTCCACAGTGTGCTCTGCCATTTGGTGCCTCAGCAGTTGCCAATGGGGCTGTACTTTGTGAAAACATCCCTGGGCAAGCTCCAAACATCCAGCAGTGCCAGCTCATGTGTCACCAGGGCTTCCACAGTGCCACCCCCAGCACCTCATCCCAGTGTGACACGCGGCAGCGGCGCTGGGTCTCGGCTGCCCCTCTGCTCCAGGCCTGCCAGAGTATGTCTGCTCTGCTCTGTTCTGCTCTGATCTCATGTGATCTCATCTGCCAGGGCCTGTAAACAGTGTAAACAGTGCAAAAATCAGCTTTTATCACACAACTACTGGGTGAATAACAACCTTAAGTTCCAGGGGAGTGGCTAAGTTGAGGTGCAGAAGATGTGTTCTGTCTTCTGCCATGTTCACCTCTGGCTCTTGGCTGGCCCCTGTGCCAGAAACTGTCCCTCTTGCCTGTAATAATAGAGCTGTAAATAGCTATTCAATCTATATGCAGATTTTTCTTGTTAGTTAAAAGATGCTGGCACCATAAGTGATTCTGATGGAACTACTTAGCCCTGGAAGAACAGATGAGTGCCAGATGTTTGAATTTGGCAGAACTTGACTGTTTATTTGCATAATCAAGTCACTGTTACTTCTGCATCTTTTTTGCAGCAGTGTGTTCTTAAGGATTATTGTTGTATTTTTTGGCTGACTTCTGGTATTTTTCAAAACATTTTGCTTTCAAGAAAAAAAAAATAGCACTTTAAATCTTGAAAGAATTGGATGTCCATTCAGAGCTTATGTAATTGGATATTAGTGTTGGCTTTTTCAATTATTTTAAAAAGACATACATTCTGATTGAAATGGCAATTTGTAGCAGTGCTGAACTTTGAGAAATGCAGGTCTTCCTGCCAAATTTGCAGCTATTTCTCACTTCCAGAATAGGTTACACCCATTAATCAGTATTCAGAATGGGTTAAACTATTCCAAATGCAAATATTTTTAATCTTTCAATTTCAGACCGAAACTTTTGTCTGTTTGTGATTGTGATTGTGAGGTTTCTGTAGCATGTTATGAAATAACTTCCATGTTTGCCTGATGGCAGTGGGATAACTTTGTAGGGACAGAGGGGAGTGTGTGGCAATCTGCTATAAAGTTTACCGTAAGCCAAGGACTTCCGCCAGTAATTTGTGTTTGGAATAGAGCATGGTTTTAAGGAGAAAGAAAAAAATCCCATCACATGAGAAGGTGATTGAACAAACTTCACAAAAATGGAGAATTCACCAAAACACTTAGTAATTTGTTCCAATGGATAATTACCCTCACTCTCAAAATTAATGTTTCCTGTTATTTATGTATACATTTAGAGGCTGTGGTTAAATCAGCTCTTTAAATACTCTCCAAGAAACTAAGCAGAGAGAGGGTTTTTGTGCCTTGCAGGAAGAAGCAGGGGTTTGTGTTCTCTGGTCCCATCTGCCATTCTCATTGGAAGCTCTCCAGGCTTTCTCATGCTCATTTTTAGGGTGAGGGATGAGGAATTGTGCTCCAGTGGTGACACCTGTATGTGATGCCGGGAGAGCCTGCAGAGGAGCTGAATGAGGGAAAGCTCTGCTGCTTGTCCAGCCTGGTGGGATAAGAGCCAGCTCCACTTGGAGGTGGGATGACAGCATGACTGTTGTGCTGAACCTGAGATAACAAACCCTCCACGGGGCCTGGGATCAGTGTTACTGCAGGGGAGACAAGGAATTTGGATTTTTTTCTTGCTAAAAACTGATTAGACAGATTTTGATTTGCTGACTGATGAACTCAGAGGTTTGTCATCAATTTGTGTGATTAGCATCACTTGGGTTTGCTATCAAAAATTCTGAAGCTCTTGTAGACATCCATGGCAATGGCATTATTCTGCAAATGTATTCCTTCCTAAAACTTACTTCCAGTTAGTTTGACAAGCTGGGTTTCCAGAAGCCAATTTACATTAGTATTAATTGCTTTCACCATTTAATTCCTTTTTTTAATTGAAGTATTTTCATGATTGCAGGTAAGAGAAGTGAAAATTTACAGGTCAACAATTCTTGTGTTTTGGTTTCTTTTCTAAGTATTGGCATAATGTCAGCTTTCATGTGGTGCTCTGGAATTTCCTACTTGCTAAGTCTTAAGAAAAGTTATCAGTGATGATCCAGATTGTCCTCATCCTTCTGTGAGCTAGTGCTCCAGTGTGAAATAGCTCTTCATTATTATCTAAGTGTATCACTTGTTTTTTTCTCTAATGCACAACATTTATATTTATCAAGCTTTTGTCTTGCTGCTTGTTATTTACTACTGACAGCTCTACTGCTTTCATCTAAAAGTGGGGAGATGTTTTTGATGCAACATGAGAATGTCAAATCAATGTTGTCTTTTCTCAAAGTAACTCTGAAGGTCAGGTTCCTCATTAGTAAGGTTACTAAATGCCCTCTCTACTTCATTTTTAGAGCTCCAATTATTTCAGACAGTCCAAGCTCAAACACACTTTCAACTACGCCTGCCTCCTGAGAAAACGTGTAGTTCTGACTACTCTGGATTACTCCAGGCATTCCAGATATTTATTTTAGATGAATTGAAGGCTCGTGGTTTATGTCACCTCCAGGTAATTTAAATTCCTGTTGGTGGATTTTGTTTGTTTGGTTTGGTTTTGTTTCCTTGGTTGAGTTTTGTGTTGCATTAAAAATAAAATTTAAAAAAATAAAAGGAGTCAAACATAACATAGACCTTTGACTGTTTGAGAAATGTGGAAGAATGGAATATGCCATGAAATCTGTCAGGATTGGCAGCACTCTCATATGGATGAGTGGGAAAATAAGTTTAGTCTCATACCACATCATCAGATCAGTTTCGTTCCAGCTATAAAAGTCATATCACACCAGCCCAATATTTGTTAAAAAATTGTTTCAATGGAAGAGAATATTTTGACTATTCTTACAGTGAGTATATGGCTTCCTAAAATTACATTTTCTTCCTTCTGTTTTTACAGCCCCTTTTGTCAGTGTTACTTTAAGTATAGTACAGTGCAAATGAATAGGGGAAGGCAAGAATAAGAAAATTCTCAGGTTGCCTAACTGTGATTTTACTTAATCCTGAATTCAAGGTAAATGCATTTGGAAAAACTGGCTCAGTTTCCATGTGTGATGATTCCACTGTCTATGTCGAGTGCCTGAGCATGGATCGCCTGGGAGTGAACATCACGTGGAGGACTCAGCTGGAAAACATCCCAACAGCTTCTCTCCCTGACTTACATGATATTGGTAATTTTTCTTTCTCTTATTTTTCCGTGGATTAAACCTGATTTACTTTTAATCATTTTGCTTCCCTGTCTTTATAACACTGGTGTTGTGTTTTTGAGCTTTTGGGGTTGATATATTTCCCTTCTCAGGCTGTGACCACACAGTGGAAAGAAGCTGTAATTGAATGTTTCTTTCAGATAGGACTGCAGCTGCCTTAACTAGGATTGCAAATTACTTTATCGGGCATGAGCTGAACTGTCCCAGATGTTAATTTCCATCGGACAAGTCCTCAGTGGTGGAAAAGTGTTTATATTCATTGTGTTCAGAGAAACACAATTCACACATTGTCAAAAACTCAACTAATTTCTTCCAAGTTATTTTTTTCTTTTTTTTTTCCCTTTTCCCTCTTTTTCTGTTAGTTTCATTACCTTTGGCACTAAAGAATGATCCTTCCTTTTGATGTCCTAGAGCAACTATACAGAGACCACTGACTGGCAAATGTTTGCTGTGGTTTCCGTGAGAGTGAGGGGTGGTGTAAGGAACTTCTTTCAAAGCAGTCAGTATTTTCCTTCAATATAAAATATATCCCAAGTTCAAATCCCTCTGTGGGCATATCAGGGATAGTGGCCTGTACCAAGAATAATGTGGCCAGCAGGCCCAGGGCAGTGACTGACCCCATACTCAGCACTGGTGAAGCCACACCTTGAATCCTGTGTTCATTTTTGGACCCCTCACTTCAAAAAGGATGTTGAGGTTCTAGAGCATGTCCAGAGATGGGCAATGGAGCTGGAGAAGGGTCTGATGTGGATGTGGAGCAGCTGAGGGAGCTGAGGCTGTTTAGCCTGGAGAAAAGGGGAGATCTTATTGCTCTCTACAGCTGCCTGAAAGGAGGTGAGGTCATTCTCTTCTCCCAGGTCTCAAGTGACAGGACAAGAGGAAATGGCCTCAGGCAGTCCCAGGGGAGGTCTGATTAGATATTAGAAATTTTTTCATTGAGAGAACGGTCAGGCATTAGAATAAGCCGGCCAGGCAGGTGGTGGAGTCATTGTCTCTGGCAATGCTCAAGGGGCATCTGGATGTGTCCCTTGCGAATGTTATTCAGAGGTGATTATGGTGCTGCTGGGCTGGTGGTTGGACTAGACTATCTTGAAGGACTCTCCCAACCTTGGTGATTCTGTGTGACCTTTTCTCCAATTTTACTGCTTTGGAATGGTGTTCCCAGCACTAAAAATAAGTAGCTCTGTGTTCTTCCTTCTAACTTTGGGGCTTGGAGATATGTGTCCTACAGCAATTTTTCTTGACCAGAACTGAATTCAAAATCCTTCAAGACACAGATGACAGCTGCAGTGGTCCTGTAGCTCCTGGCTCTACAGTTTGATGTTGTTTACATCCATCAAGTTGTTCCATGTTCTAAGGGAAGCACAGAACATAGAATGATAGAATAGCTTGGCTTGGAAGGGACCTTTAAAGGTCATCTAGTCCAACACCTCTGCCATGGGCAGGGACATCTTCAACTCAAGTTCATCAGAGTCCCTTCCAATCTGACCTTGAACATTTCCAGGGGTGGGGCAACTTGGTCAAGTGTTTCACCACCATCACTGTAAAAAAATTTCTTCCTTATGTCTAAATCTAAATTGTATCTAATCTCAATTATATTTTATCTTTTTTGTTCCATTGCCCCTGGGAATATTCAAGCAGTTTGCAGAAAGTGAATCAAAGTATAAGTGTGTTATGTTTTATATTCAACTTTTCTTTTGAATGTGTTCCTCATTGAGGGAATTACCTTTTTGACCCTCTCCACAATAAAAATTCCCTGTAGTACAAAAATAGCTTTTTAAGGGAATGATTGTATGGTTTCAGAAGAGACAGAGCAGAACCTGCTCTCTCTGTATGGTCATGGCACCAACATATCCCATTAAGTTCCAACTTTCACTACCTGCTAAGGCAGCTTTGGGCCCTTCTATTTGAGGTGGTTTTGGGTGTATTTAAGCAGAGTAAAGTAAGACTGTAATTTTATAGATGCTGTCCAGATTAATTGGGGTCTGCTGTTTGTTGACATGCTTGTATTTCTGCATCTGCCTCTGTTTTTAACTTCAACCCATCAGTTTCTGTGTGGTTATCCATTCCTGTATTACGGAAATGTCTTTCATGCTATTTTGTTGTATTTTTTTCCCTTCCTTAGAAAATGCAATTGTTGGGGAAAATCTCATTGGAGCATTTATAAAAGAGATTAAGGATGGTGTTTTTCTGCTGCATTTGGATTCCAAGCAGTTCCTAGCAGATTCTGTCATTGATTTTCCCCGGGATGAAGAGTTTGATCTGTCTCCCCGTGTGCAACTGGGATGTAGAAGTGGGTTTAGAAGAATTTCATCTCCTGGAAAAGCAGGAATTTCATCTCCTGGGAAAGCAGGCCCTAATTCACAAGGATGTGGTAGGTCTCAGTTTTACCTTTCCATTCTTAGATGTTGTCAGGAATCAGTATAAAGCTGAAATTAGAAAGTCAGTGAAGTTCTGTTTAAAATTCATATTTGAAAGGTGTGAGGCACCAATGTGAATGGGAGTGATGGGAATTAGTGCTTTGCTTACTGTTCATTCCTTGTGTTGAACCAAAGATTTGGCATCATGGCACTGACATTGTGTAGAGAGTTTTGTATACATTTTTGAGAGTTTTGTAAACAGTTTAGATCTGTCTGGTAATAGAAGTCATTCTGTAATGCACATGATCCTTAATAAGAGGATTTCACAAAGATAATATAGCCAGAGCTTCAGATAATGATCCATTACCTGGAATAGAAACCTAGATGCAGAAATGCTAAAAGTCCTGACATTGTGAATTTCTGGGACAAGTCCAGCCAGCTCAGATGGAAGCTTTTTTTGATGCTGGCCAACACCCAGACCTAACTGCACTTCTGCCCTCTTTTCTTTTTCCTTCTGTTTAGTCTGCTTCCCTCGAACAGGCTGCCTTTCTGCCAGCATCCTGCTTAGGGCTGCCAAACCTGTCTTTTCCACAGCTCCCCGTGGCTGTGCCAGCCTGTCCTTGGTACCAGGTCATGCTGCCAAAGTGACTTTGCCTTACCACTCTTGTTTCTATCAACACCAACCTTCCTGCAGATCCTGGTTCCATGGTGGCCAATTGTCCTCAGTGAGTCTCATTTATGCCAGTTTGGGATGTATTCACTATATCTAGCCTTTTAAAATCCAGGGAACAGAGGAGAGATGTACCACTTTTAGGTATAAGATAACAGGCAGGTTTTGGATAAGTTTTCTGATGGGAATATTTTCAGGTATTCATCATTTCATTGCTCTGAAGCACATCAGAATATGTGAAAAAACTTATCTCCCTGCTTGGTGTGGTGTTTCTCTTTAAGTTCAGAGAGTATCTTAATACCTGGGTAAGGTAATCAAGTGATGAACACTTTTGAACTGCTTTAAGGATAAGGGTAAATTGTCTGCAAATTCAGTTCCTCTCCACAGTCTGAAACATTTCAGATCTGGGTTATTTAAACACACACAGAAAAAAAATATTAATTCCTGCTGAGTCCAGAGTCCATAGCAATTTGCAGCTACTTAACAAGATATAGTGTTGTATTGCTTAAAGGTATCATTATTTTTTAAGTAAAATCCATCACCTCGAGCAGAACTTACAAAGAATTGCATCTTTCTGCCAAGTTTTGCCTGCCAGGCATAAAGGCCTCTAGGAGGCAGCGAATTAACTTGCCTTGCATACATATTTGAACCAGCTAGCTGGGGAAAATGTCACTCAGTAAAACAGACATCATAGATATGTGGAAAGGAGACAGTTTCTGCTCCAGCCTTTGCCAGAGATTTCATACTCTAAGCTGTCATAGTGTACTGCTGCTGGACACTGGTTGGTGTTGCAGGGTGCATATTTTATTCTGAGCAGGGAACTTAGGAATTCAGGTTCTGTTTCTTCTAATATATATAAAAATATATATATATGGATATATTCTGCTCATTCATCCTGTCTGTGTCTGTTTCCCCTCTAATAATAGTGACAATTAGTAAGAAGCATCACCAGAAAACAAAATTGTGTGAAGGTGGCAGAAATTCTTTATTCTCTTCTCTTTCCTGTTCTGGCTTGTTCTTGAAACAGAAATGGTGTTCTGAGATCCTGATCCTTTTGATTTGTTTGGTTTTGTTTCATTGTCAATGTCATTGCTTTTCCTTCAGGAAGCCCAGTAGCAGCAGGTTTCTGGTGTTCTCAATCAGCTTAATATATTCTTTTATGAACATGCAGCTTGTACGTATCTGCCTCTTTGTCCCTGGTATTTTCCTTACAGTCACCTGTTTATTTGCATCTATTGTTGTGTTGTTTCACGTTTTCCCACCTGTAAAATGGGGAGTATTTATCATATGTTAGTTTTTCTTATATGACTTTTTTTCTTAGTCTCAGCCTTACACAGTTATGTTATGTCACAGGTATCTATAAATACAATTCCTTAGGGGTAATAATATAATTTTAACTAAATTTTAATAGTAGAAAAGGCACTTTCCTTTGCTGATATATGAGTTAAAATTAAGAGAGTTAGAAACTGTCCAGGGAGACTTTAGGAACATAACCCTTCTCCCCATTTATTTCAGGAGAAAACCTAAAGGCCATTTGTAAATTAGCTTTGTATTATTATACATTTTGTAAATTAGCTTTGTCTTATTATACATTTTTATGCTGGTTCTTTTTATTCAAAATGATGATTCTATCAGAGTTGCTTTAAACATAATATAACCCAAATGAAAGGGCTAGATTTATAGCTGATTGACTGCTCAAGATTTATTTCTAATCATCTATATCAATAATCTGATATCCCAAAGTTTTCCAGCATCCCTGGAGGGAAGCAGGAGCAGGGCAAGCATCGGGCAATGATTGCTGGGACAGTTTTTGAACTGGCTCAGTGTAGTGAGAGCTGAGGCTTTTGTGAAGGGCAATATCCCTGTGGAATCACTTCAGTGAGCTGCTTCTTAGCCTGGATTTTGCAGCTTGTTCCCCTGGTACACAGAAGCCCAAGTCCAGTTAGAAGTGAGACCAGGTTCCAAATTTTTTGTGCAGGAGCAAGGGGTAAAATTTATTTAAGGGTTTTTGTTTCTTATATTTCAATATTTTTTCCTGTTTTAGGGTTACACAGTTTGTTCCCACTGGTAACACTTAGCTGCGAGATTTTGGTTGAGAGTTGTTCTCTAGTTTCTTATGGTGTTAAAATCTATTAATGTTTGAAAGAAGTACAATATAGTGGCTTGTATTCACTTATAGGGTCAAACTGAACCTACATGTGATTGTATCAGCATGGCCTGTAGCTGAACTGATAGGTCCTTCCAAGAGTTAAAGAGTCTAGAAAATGTGATTCTGCACCAACATTTTTTACTGTTCTTTGTATCCTTTTGTCAATCCAACATGTGAAATGAAAGGCAATTTTTCCTGCTCAAAATGTGATAGGAAACACAGATGTTTCTTTCACATTGTGACTAAAACGACAAAAAAAAGGAGAAAGATTGAAAAGCTTAATTTGTTTATTTTTAAACTTTAATTGCTTAATTAGCCTCTTCATTCATTGCATTTTGTCTTCAATTTAGGTGTGGATTTCTCATTTCACTTTAATTTCTGCTGGTTTTCAATGAGTATTATGCTTTTTGCGTGTGTTGGAAATTCTTTAAAACATATCAGGCACTTGTGCATTAGATGATGGGTTTTGAAAGGAGAATCCTGACTGATCCAGGTTTTTTTTTAATTCTGTAATTGATTTTAGATATGTGTTTTACCCAGAGTAATTGCCTGATGCACAATAGGAGGAAAATTTCAGTCTCACAGTTGTAGCCTCTCAGACCTTCCCACTGGATTATTTACAGATGATGAAGGAAGATTTGATAATTTTCCTACTAGCTGTCTTTTTAGTCGGTTATAATTTGATCCCATGAGTTAAATTAATTTACATTCTGGCGTGTTGGCCAGAACATCAATTAATCACATGGGTTATAGTGAGAATGGCCAATATTCCACTGCAGTTTCTCTCTCTTGGAAGCTTAAACTTCTGTCAGGATGCAGGGCAAGAACAGAAATAAAGTTTTGCACCTTGTCAAAGTCCCAAAATATACATTTGATAGTGTTTTGAAGGAAATCTACATCTGGGAAGCAGCTGTGAAATAACAAGCAGGGATATTGTCCTGAAAATATGTCTGTGACTCTTCTGCTTTAATGTTAATTTGAATGCTCTGGAGGGAAAGACAGTATTCCATGATATCCCAGAAGACAAAGAATTTTCTCTGTAATATGCAATGGGTCAGCTGGAAATATTGCTCCTGATTGTTTTGAAAATGGTACAGATACAGACTAAGAACATCACTGAGAACACCTTTTTTGTTTTGTGTTTGGGTTGTCATGTGCACAGCTAGTGGCTTTTAATCCAGCCCTTACTGTTTAGTTTGGAAGTGCTTAACAAAAATTTCTTTACCAGGAATTCTGAATAAAAGTGTTACCATATGGTGGATTTCTGTATGATGGGTTTGGAGTTGCTGCTCCTCAGAACCTTCCTGTGTCTGTTTGTCATGTTAGAAGTTACTCTTTGTAGCTTATCTTCCTTTGTTTTCTTTCACAACTCATCCACCTGCATTATCTTATTACAAATGGATTTGACAGTTGGAAACCAGGCCTGGACTTGGCATTTCCGAGGAGCTTCATGTGCTCTAATTCAAGAAGAGATTTTGGGTGATCTGAGAAAACGTATCACAGCCTATATTCCTGTCATTGATGAGTTTAATGATCACTTAAAGAGTGTTTGCTTTGTTATACCACTTAGAAATACATATATGAAGAGCTTGAAGCCTATGGCAAATCTATCAGCATTATAAATATATATACATATTTATATATTTATACATGATGTATTTATATTTATATGTATAATTATATGTCTATTTATAGGTATATTTTAATATATTTTATATATTTATATTTATACTTTTATATTTTTTTATATATACCCACACGTGTGCAAATGCCAGAAGTGGTTGAATTCCAAAGGAGTAATAAGGTGATTGTTCTCTTTGCAGTTGTTTGTCCTCCAGGCAGTTATTTCCAGGATGATGAGTGCATTCCCTGCCCTCTTGGCTACTATCAGTATCAGACAGGACATTCCTTCTGTATCAAGTGTCCTGTGGGCAAAACTACCTACTCCTATGGGGCAATCAGTGCTGATCACTGTAAGTTGGACTCATTTTTTTCCATATCCTTTATTTTCTGGCTTCAAATATCTAATGATTTTTTTAAAATTCATGTCTAAGTTTTTTTTAAAAAAATTAATCCTCCCTCTGGGGGTTTTTGGATGGATGTGATCCCTTCTGCATACATTTAAAAGCATTTTACAAAGTACAAACTGTCTGGTTTTTTGACCAAAAATGCATGAGAAACAAGTGGTCAGTCTTGTCCAGGATGTTGTGGTTCCTCTAGACATGTTCATTGTCCTCAGGAATGATATCTGGGTGTTCAGTATCAGTAATAAACTTCTTATGAAGTTCATTTATTGTCACTCTCATGAAGACTAAAATAGTCTTGTTTTGTGCAGCTCTTTCCCCTGCAAATACAAACACTTCTCACAAAGTAACTATTGAAATGTTCACTACAGCTGGTGAATTTAGCTTAAATTATTTGTTTTTATTCATGCAGTTCTATACAGAAAATCAAATATTAGGTCCAAATTCAGTTTTGTCTACAGAATTATATAAAATAAGATAAATAAGAGTAACAAGAATAGGCTTCTTGGGAAATGTCATTAAGTATATGGTCTACTTTGTTCTCTTTCAACCCATTTGTTCTCTTAGGTGGGATAAACCTCCCATTTTTATTGTAATGTAGCCCAACATCAATTAGCTTTTGCCTATGGTTGTCATTCTTCTTTTCCATGTGTGTCCCCTGGGTAGGTATTGGACTTGTGTCCTCAAGAGTTTGCTCCTTAGGGTTTAAAACTTGCACTTGCAATTTTTTTTTACTAAACCTGTTCCCTGCCTAGTTTCCACTTTAGTTTTGTGCTGCACCTAAATTCCAGCCCTCTCCAAAGTGCCAGGCTACACATAATCCTCCTCCTTTCTTTCAGTCCCTGCTGTCTCTCTGCAGAGTCTGAGGAATTCTTCTGAATTAATTGGTGTGATAGCTCTTCTCATTGCTCACAACATGCCACAGATCCACTGCAGCAGTCACTGAACAAACCTGTATGAAAGTACAGCTCCTTCTCTACACTTTGCTTTACAGCACTGGAAATACACCAACAGAGATTTGATGCATGACAGAGAATCCAAAAAATGTTTGAAACACAAATTGAGTTAGCAACAAAGCAGTGAGACTACCATGCTTCAGAGTGTGCAAATACAGTGCGAATCTTAGCTGAATTTTCAGTGAAGTCTCTGCTGTGCTCAGGAGGCTTTTGTCCCACAGCACTCAAACATTGTCCTACTGCATCGACAGGACCAGTGGCTGCACAAAGGCTCCCTCTGAACATCAGAAAATGTTTTTTGCTGTGGGTACAACCAAGCACAGGCCCAGGTTGCCCAGGGAGGCTGTGGAGTCCTTGCAGAGGGGTGACAGCCATCTGGAGAGGGTCCTGTACATCCAGCTCTAGGTGGCCCTGCCTGAGCAGGGGGCTCTGACCTTACGACCTCCAGAGGTCCTGTCCAGCCTCTGAATTCTGTGAAACTCAGTGTCAGGATCATCAAAGAGCTTTTCTCCCTTCCTCTGCTCCTTTGTCCAGGTGTCACCCCCTGCCAGAGCAGTGAGCAGGGCCTGCAGTGTGATGAAGATGGCCAGTACAGGCCTTCCCAGCAGGACCCTGCCACCAAGAAATCCCTCTGTGTCGACAGCTTTGGGGCAGCCCTGGACTGGACTGAAACAGAAAATCTCCTGACAGATGAGCAGTGCTTGGGTAAGTGGCAGAAAAATGTTTTGGATATGCTTTGACCCCACATAGGTAAAACTTCCTTATGAAGAGACTAAGCACTCCACAGCTTATGGGTCTTCACTGTCCCATAGTTATTCACTTTCCCATACTTGTGGCCTCTGCCTTAAGCCACATTCCTCCTTAGTTTTGAATTTCTTGACTACACTGGGGAAGCTATTTCTGGTAAGGGAAGAGAGAGAAGCAGGTTTCCTGCACTCTCAGATGGCTGCCAGCTTTTGATGTGTACTGACCCTGTGCTCTCTCTGCTTGGAAACTCAAAATAATAATGAGAGGGATAATGTGAAAAAAGCAGATTTATTAATTTATTTGTAAAATTATCCCTTATCTGTGTATTCATGGGAAATAGAATATTTTCAGCAATGACCTCACAGTCACAACATAACATCACCCTCTGGGCTCCTGCTGTAAGGTATCTGACTTGGGGAACACATCCTGGCAGGCTGGAAGAGGTTACTTCTGCTTGAATACAGCTGCAAAATGATGGTTTTCAAGGATGAAAAACTTAAAAAAAACAAAGAAAGTCATCTATCAAACAGTCCCCAGACTGCCTGCAGTAAGGTCTAATTACACCTCTCAGCCTCAAAGCTTTTGATTTTTCCCAGAAGTTTTTATATTCTCATCATATGATTGGTATTGAATTTAATGGAATATTCTGTTTAGAAACTGATGCCATGGTGCTTTGAATTAGACAATGTCTTATGACAAATGTGATCAGTGGAAGCAGTGTGAAAAATAAAGTCCTCAGTTGTGAGGAGGTTGCAAAACTATCTTCAGTTAAAATAACTTTTTTTCCTCTGAGCATACTCAGAGACTGATCACAGTTATGAACATGAAGTGAAAGCCTCTGTTGCTCTCAGTCATGGGGTTGTTGGGATGTTTCTCTGCAGAGAGGACTCAGGATCTTAATTCTCCTGTTGACATGAGCCTTTCTGCTTGGGCATTTCTGACTGTGCCAGATGGAGCTGTTATAGACATTTGTGTTTGGTTTTGTGGGTCATTTTCAACAGCCATAAATATTTGTAGTGACATCTTGTAGATGTCACTACAAATATTTATGACTGTTGAAAATTCATTTAGGACTTTATAAACACAGCAACAATGTGTCATGGAATCACAGAACGACTGGGGTTGGAAGGGATCTTAGAGATCCTCTACTTCCAACCCCTTGCCATGAGCAGGGATAATGTGCTGTGGTCACTTAAATATAGTGGAACATCACCCTGTGGGCACACTGTGCCCAGCCCCCTGGTAACACAGGTGGTAGCAACCTCAGAAGGGTGGTGGTGGCACTGGGTGTTCTCTCACCAGCCTGTAATCCTCTGCAGGGCACAGATTACAGGCTCCTCTGGAGTCTGGATTAGATTCCTCACCCCATTTAGTATCTTTTGGGGTTTGCATCTCCAAACCACAGGAGCTTTTCCCAGTGTGTGAACAGAGCTGCTTGGCAGACTCCTCACACAGGCAGGTCCAGTGCCAAGGGAGCAGATGAAAGGGTTGGATCAGAAAAGTGACAGTGAGCTGTGAAAGTGGAATGGAGCAGTAATAAAGCAGCATGTTGGACATACTAGCTTGGATATAGCCTTGGGGCTGGAGTCAGTGGATGTGTTGGGAACTTTTTTTCTTTTCACAAATGCAACAGGATTGCTGGAATGCATTCCTCAGCATGTTGGACATACTAGCTTGGATATAGCCTTGGGGCTGGAGTCAGTGGATGTGTTGGGAACTTTTTTCTTTTCACAAATGGAACAGGATTGCTGGAATGCATTCCTTGAGCTTTTATTGCAGCATCATCCTCATTACACAGTTGAGACAATAGAAAGATGACAAAGCTCACTTACTGCTAGTGACAGCTAAAGGTTTCTTTGTTACAGAACATTTTAAAAACTTTCTAGCCAATAGCATATTGCTAAAGCTTAGAGACAGTTGTTCTAGCCAATCACTAAAAGCACATGTACACCTGCTTCACACATTTGCTTGTCTTCTTTTTATTAACAATACACAATATTAAATTATTAAGCTTAAAACCTTCTGCTGTCTTGCTAAGCATATTTTTCTGCAGTCTTGCGGTCTATCTTAGCCAAGCCTAAAACTCAAGCTATTGTCTCATGTCCTTGCTTGCTATACTATTGTAACTTTTTCTACTTTCAAACTTTGCAGCTGCAGCTAGTTCTAATTTCTCTGCTCTTTCTGTTTCTGAGGCCTGCTTTTCCCAACTTTCTGAAAATCGTCTTACCTTTACTGTTTCCCACAGTGGAGATCAGGCTGTGTTTCTGGATTTCCTGTCTAACCAAGTGCTGTTGGAGCTGTCTCTTTTTTCTGTGACTGATTTGGAGAAAGTTGGTTCCCACTTTGACTCAATAGTTGGTTCAATGCCATGAACAAGTAATGAGAGATGGCAGGTCTGCTGCTGCAAGAGAAGCCTCACTGGAAAGTAAAATCCCAGCCCACTCCTGGCTAACTATTTTTTAAAACATCTTGTGACACTTTTTATTTCAAAGCAGAAATTCTACCCTCACAGCAGCTGTCTCCTGCATTATCTGTGAGGTTGTGGTACATCATTTAATGAGCAAAGCTCTTTTCCCACAGAATTCTTCAAGCTTAATTTCTACCTAAAGTCTTTGTCTGTTTGTAGCATGGGAACTGATAATACTACTTGGTTGGGGTTTTTTGTTGTCTTTGTTTTAGTGCTCAGAAAATTTGAAAGAGTTCCTGCCTCCAACCTGATTTATGGGTCAGAAGAAGCTCAAATTCTTCAGTCTCAGTCATTTGGGGGAGACCTGCAAAGTACATATTTTCAGTGCATTTCAGGTGAGAAAACTGAGAAAAGCTGTAGAGGCAACACTAATAATTGTGGAAAATAATATTTTCATGTGAGTTTATAGTTAAGTTCCTGGATGAAATATATGTTCTGCAGTTTGTCACCAATTCACTGCAAGATATTTACAACTTTTAGTGACCTTGGTTCAGGGAAAAGGTTGATGTTTCTTTCAGAAAGAAGTCTTTTGACTTTACATACTACTTCAGACAAGTCATCTGACTTTAAAGCCAGTTGATGTAGTTTGCAATACGAATGAGAACTGAGATTTAAACCAGGAAACATTCATCAGACTGTGCAGATGTGCAGATAAAAGAAGAATTAGGTGTTCAGAACATATGAAAAGCCAGTTTTTACTTCTTCACAAATTACCTGATTGGCACATAAAATAGGAATAATCATCCTTGCTTACATCAGAAGGGCATTATAAGGAGTTCAGAGATATTCCTCTGCCAAATCTTGCAGTTTATATACTATATTGCAGCTGGTTTCAGTTGGTTCAGAACCACCTAGAACCCAGAGGAATCACCACACTGCTTTCAGGTGCTTTGAGTCAGTCCCACCTTGTGTCTCCTAAAGCTCAGGCTGTGAAAGGAGGCAGAGGGATCTGTTCAAAGTAAAAGCTCTCTATAGTAACACATATGTCCAAAATTCTGACAAATCAGTGGCTTTGTGTCACATGCCATGGTCTAGTTGAAGCAATCACCTCTCATGCTAAGAGCTGAATATGTGAAGCCTTTTGTTTCTAGAATGATTGTCCTGCACAAGCTCATCCTTGCTGTATACTGTAAGAGTTCTTGCACCTTCCCCTGAAAATGGAGATCTTCAAAAGCAAGACACTGAGCTGAGAGAACCTGAGAACAAACCTGGGGAGCAAATCATGCCCCTTTGCCAACCAATCTGGTTCCATCTCTCTCATAGCTGTGTTTTCTTTGTAAGTTATGTAAATAAATGGTAGCACAACTACAAAATATCACTGCTGAAATTCTCATTGAGAGATGAAGGTTAATCGTTCCCTCCCAAAGTCCCTGTAAGGTCAGATAGCTCAGCTTGCATTTCAGCTGATGTTTTGATCTAAGTTGGTTGATTTTATACTAAAGATTTGGAAAGTGTTTCACCAAGGCTAGTAGCAGAGCTATGGGAGTAAGTTAATGGTGAATGTGTAAGGGCAGAAGGATCTTTCCCTAAATCTGGAAGGGATTGCTCTTTCTCCCTTACAGTGGCCAGGGGGTTGCTGCAGGGGAAGCCCAGCATGTTAGAAGAATTTGAAATTTGGTATTTCCCTCCTTCCTCTCACTGATATTTGTCCCAATATCCTTGCCATGGGGTTACTGTATCAGGCAGATGTGAGGTGCTGGCAAAGTGGTTCATGAGAGTCATGCCTCAGGCAAAATTATCCAGCAGTCTTTAAGTATGTGGGTGTGTGGTCTGACCCATCTCAGCTGTTTATATCATCAGGTGATGAACAACTTTCTGCATTAATTTAATTAAATTTAAAAGCCTTAACTCTCTACTAAAATAGTTGAGTACTGAAGTTCATTTGGCTAACTAAATTAATGTCTGATAAACATACAGAAATCTAAATAAGTGGCAGTAAGCAGTGGAATTTGTAGCAACCATTTTGCTGGTAAACCTAACATTTCCTTCATTTTTCAGGCTGTGAGAGGAAAGATGCCTGTGGCTTTGCAGCAGTAACTCCTGCTGGTACTGATGTGCTCTGTGAATTATACAGTGCTGCTGAAGCCAACTTCAACTGCACCACCTCTGGATTGGTAAGAGTGATCATATTTACAAATACATGTTTATCACAGTGCTGTGTGTTCAATGTAAGTAGACAAAATCACAGAAGAAAGGCAGGCTGTCTCCTGAGCCCTTGGACATTGCTTGTCCCTATGGCAGTGGTAAATCCCTGCAAGCTGGTAAAGAGGCAGCACCCAGATGTTTCCAAAAATGACATCTGAATACCTCAGTGTTTGAAACATCACACAGCACTGCTGTCCCTAAAATGTGCTGAGCACCTGCAGATAGGATATCAGGTTGGTTTTAAAAGAGTGTTAATCTGGATAGACCAAACTAGAAGTGGCCAGGTTGGTAATCAGGTCACCTGAAACAATCCTACTTTCTGAGTCCCTTCCTCTAGCCCAGGGTTTGAACTGTGTTCTCTTTATCACTGTACTATTTTCCTATTCACTACTTTAAACAGCAATGTGGCATTGAGGAGCTGAGATCTCAGTTTGATAGTGTAAAAATTGTCTGTATGAGAAAGAATAAAAAATGTGGAGTTGTGCTGTGTTAACCTTTGTGTTGCTCATTACCCCCCCATGAGTTTCTTAATAAAGAAAATTTAGGAGAGGAAATCCATGAGGGTGTATTTACTTTGCTTGCCTGTTTTCTGTCTCAGGTGCAAGGTGTCTTGGGGAACCCTTCTGCCACTGGCATCAGTGGCCTCAGCTGCTTGCTGCGTGTCAGGAACCCAGGGGGAGATGCACTGATGGTCTTCTTGAAGAGAGGTACCAGATGTGAATCCCTCACCTAAATCTGACTCTGTGTCCAAGCTGGTTGTTACTTCTGTAGAGGATCATGACTAAATTTGGGAGCATCTTTGTTTAAGAAGACACAATACTTTTTAAAGAGCTCAACATTTAGTGACAGTCCAGAAGCTTTAGCAAATCTTTCTTTCATATCTTGCTCCCTATAAATTAGGAATACTTTTGTAAGCTGTATTGATGATTTTTGCCAGCAAGTAGTCCCATAAAAACTCAAAATCTATCCAATGTATTTTCCTATTCTGTTCTGTTCTGATTTCTCTTAACTAAACAGTTTATTATTTGACTATATAAGGCATTATTAATGACCACCCTGTACATAATTTAATTTCACTTTACTTTTGATTGTGAATTGTTATAGTAATATACCAGCCAAGAAGTAAAGTGCTCTCCATGAATCCCAAAACATTTCAGCTGAACTAATGAATGCATGAGACAAACTTTATTTATTTACTTATTTATTTACGGCCTGAGTGTGGCTGATAGCACCACATCCATTGTGTGTCCAGCTTTAAGTGTCATGCCAAACTGGAAACAAGATAACCAAATGCTGCAGGGCTTGATTCAAAACTCTCTGGTTTTACCATGTTCTTTGTACTTCTATCCAATCCTCTGAGGCACTATTTATTAATATTAACAAAAAATAAAAGATCTAAGTCTTACCTGAAAATAAATCAAGTCCCCTGAGCTTGTTGTGATTGGTATAATATTTTAAATAAAAGATCTATTCTAGTTTTCTAGATCCAAAATTGTATGAATCATGGCCTCCTAGTTAGCAGAAGTCCTAATTGCAGATGCTGTTTTGCTGGACAAATGGCACGTTTTGCTTTTTAAATGAGATAAATTAGTTTAATTTTTATCTGAGAGTTACTAACAGTGTAACTGAGTGCTTGAAGGTGGAATACTACTACCCTTACTGCATAGATCAGTTTAGGAGCTCTTTGGTGGCAGTGCATTACAACCAGCTACTCAACAATGATGGCACCACATCATTTGACGATCTTATCTTGCTTCTGAAACTCAAAAATCCAGAAATGGGCTTTTAAAACTGAGTTTTGATCATAAAACTTTCAACCAGCTCCAGTCTGCAGGCAATTCAGAAACATTCCTTGAGCTCCCCTTGAGCTCCTTTCCCTTTGTGTCTCCCCAGGACAGGAATTCAGCTCCTCTGGAGTGAAGGCCTTTGAGAGGACTGGCTTCCAGAACGTTCTGTCCGGCGTGTACCGCTCCCTGGTGCTCCCAGCAGCCGGCACATCCCAGACTGATGCTGGGCTGCTCTGCAGGCAGGAGTGCAGCCGGGACTCCTGCTGTGATGGCTTCATCCTGAGCCAGCTCCTGCTGGATGCAGGTACTGCCTGCCTGCCCAGGACAGAGTCCTGCAGCAGGAAACCAATGCTAAATGGGTACAAGTCATTGCTGGACACAGTACACCCACCTTTGCCTCATACCTCTGTGAGCAGCTTGTCTCCACACCACTGACTTTCCTTTGGTGTTGTGAAGGTTTGAGTAATGCCCAGGACCTGAGGCAGCAATCTGCTCTTGGAACAAAATGGGCATTTTGAAGGGAAAAGCCTGGCAGGGTTCCAGCAGTGTTTGGGCAATGCTCTTGGGAATATGGTGTGACTGTGCAGGGCCAGGACTTGGACTCAGGGGTCCTTGTGGGTTCTTCCAACTGAGCCTGTTCTCTGTGTGTGTGACAACTCCATCTGGATGAGACAAATTGTCCATACATAGCACAGCTTGGTAGGCAAAAGTTGGTGCCTTCAGCTGATGCAGGAGCTAAAATGGTGCCTCCAGAAAGAGTTCTTGTGGTGAAAATCAGCTTCCTTTTAAGAGCAGGAAAAAAGGATGCATAGGAGAATTATGTTAGATTATTGCCTGCAGAAATGCTAAAATCTCCCAGGTCTGGATGTCGGTCTAGGAGAACAAGTGGCAGTGGGATGGATGGAGTCTGGCAGAGGTGGGACTTTGGCACAACCGGATTTTTGCTAACAAGTTCAAGCACTTTATGCCAGTGCTGACTTTTTGCAGTTTAGTTTCAAGCTCACATAGTATTGACTTTCCTCCTGGAAATGCATTTCTTGTGGGAAATGTGAAGTTTTAAATTACATGCCTCAAGGATTTGAAGACAAGCTCTATCAACAGCTAGGAGTTGGACTTGATGATTCTTGTAGGTCTCTTCCAACTCAGGATATTCTATGATTCTGTGAAATCCAGGCATGTGCTAGTGGCTGATATGTGACAAGCACTTCTCCAGTTTGGAGTTGAAACTAATTCTAGATTTAAGAAAATCTGTGAAAATCTGTCACAAATTATCTGTGAAAGTTTTCAAGAAAATATTTCCAGAAAATTATTCTCTATTTTGGCATCTCTTTTTTTTTTTTTCTTTTTTGCATCATGGTATTCTAGATGATATTGTAAATTGTCCATTTCTCTGTACATTTACAATCACATTTTGGGTTCTCTCAACTTGTGAGTGTAGAAGGTGAATATTTCTTTGGCTGGGGTGACTATTTGGATCAGTTATACAGGTAAATACATTACTTGGACTGGCATTTTGCTTAAAAAGAAAGAAAAAAGAAGGAAAATGTAACATATTCAATATCTCATGTGCCCACTCCATAAGAACAAACTAGAGAGGGCATTGTAAAATCTTAGAAATGCCTGAGCTGTGGCACCAAGTGCAAAGCAAGAACTGAGTATTGTCTAGAAGTTATGGTAACAGATTGATGTCAGAACATGTGGCCTTAAGCACTCTGGTCCCCCAACTCACAGGGAGACTCAGGCCTGGGATGACTGAAATCAGGCACCAGATCAGGAAAACATTGCAGTAAAAGTATAGAAGTGCTTTTTTTTTTTTTTTTTTTTTTTTTGTTCAGAACGTGAGATTTTAAGACCATCAAAGGATTGGATGTGTCTCTGTGGTGCTATGAAGTGCTGAGAACATTGTTGGGTATTATCAGATAAGAGTAATATTTTATTAGGTGATAATAGTATGTGCCTGAACTCCCTGCAAAACAGGCTACAAATGTTTAGTTTGGGTATGAGTAGCTAACCTTAGCACTCAAATTTGAACATATGAATCTCATTTGCTTATTTAGTTTAGTTTTGGGTTTTTTTGGCAGTAATGCTGAAGGATATCTCCCTCAGTGACACAAGTTCAGCTGGAACTTAGAGAAAGTACTGGGGGGCTTGAGTAGGTGCAAAGCCTTAGTGCAGTGATGCAGCTGTGTCTTCTGCCCCCAGGTACCATTCTGTGCAGTTTGCTGAGCTCCCCAGATGTGCTGATCTGCAATGCCAAAGGCTGGAGTCCAACACCCACCTCAGCCATGGGGGACATGTGCAAAGGTGTGAGCTATGATGAGAAGGAGAAGAAGTTTTCCTTCACCCTGGGAGGACAAGTGTTCAGTGGAAGTAAGTGAATTACCTCAATTTACATTGGTTCTCCTTAATTGTTTTATGGACACTGTCTTATTCACCAGCCTGCCCTTGTACTCCAATGCTTTTTTCAATTAAATCCATATCATAAGTGAATAAGAATTCTCTGGCTGGATGTGTTGCTGGATAGATGGACCTCTCACATTTTGCCACATGAATATTAATGAAAATTGAGACTCTGTTTAATATGTCACTCTGTAATACCTACAGCAGTTAATTCAGGCAGATCCAAGCCAATAATCTGAAAGAAAGGTTAAGTCTGGAACAAAGATAAAAAGGGAGATGCCTAGACCTACATGGTAAAAGCAATGATAGGAAATTGAGTAAAGTTTGGCACCCTGGACCCAGACTAGCCCCATGACACCTGGGACCTTCTTCCTTAGCCTTTTGTTTTGTAATGAAGGTGATGCATAGTTTAGTCATGTGTTTTCTATGCAATTTATGAGCATTGAAAAAACATGGTTAATTCAAACAGCTGTTCTAACAAATTTTTTTCTTTATTAGCTTCTCAGTTGATGGAAGAGGCAGAAAGAAATTTCACTAGCTTTCAGGAAATTTACCTGTGGAG
Organism: Passer montanus; assembly: GCF_014805655.1. NCBI lineage: Eukaryota > Metazoa > Chordata > Aves > Passeriformes > Passeridae > Passer > Passer montanus. The sequence goes on from NW_024368041.1 coordinate 9,077,955, forward strand.
AGGTAAGTTACCTTTCAGAATTTCTCACAAAAACTTGAACAGTAGGGGGTGGCAGATGTCACTTCTACAATGGAAATGTCATTGTCACTTCATTTCATGCTATCCAAATTAGGACACAATTCAGAAGCCTATTGGCAGGGATGTATGATTTGGAGTAATTCTTCTACTGCCAGTTTAATGAAATTTGGGTAAATCTTGTGTCTAAGAACATAATTTATAACTTTTAATACCCTTGGAAATGATATCATGAAGACACGTGCCTTTGTCCCTTCAGTCTCCAAGTACCATAATAATTTGGCAGTTTATGCCTAATTACATGGGTTATGTTTATTAGCAGAATAATTGTATTTTTTTCTTTCTGAACCTTACCATGTACGTGGCAGGACTTGCACAAATGATTTGTAATAATAATTTGTGCTTTATAAGTGCACAAAGCCTTCAGAGGGCTGAATGCAGAGTGACTGTGGATATGGCATTTACTTTTGTCATCCAAACAAGGCATCTTGGTTTAGGTGTTCCCTAGAGCTATACAGAGATACAGGTTTTACTCAGTCTTGATTCAACATTTGGAAGAACTACCAAAGGAATTTTCCTAAGTGGTGCACTTTATATATTTGTTCAGTTTTGGGAACTGAGGATTACTTTGTCTTGTGAAAGAAAGATAAAGGAATTACTCTGGTCTTTGATTCCTTTTTCATTCCAGACTCTGATATGGCCACCCGGACGAAAACCTCTTTGTGTGAGGCTGCTGCTTTGGAGACAAAGGATGATCTGGTGTTATCAGGTATTAGAGCAATAGCAGACAGAGCAGGCAACAGAAGAAAGCAGAGAGGGGGTGCAGAATTTATCCAGAAAATATAATATATTGCTTTATATATGTTCATTATGGTAGAGGTATTGTAAAGTCCAGAGGATTTCCCTGAAACAGGATGCCTGACACAGGTTTTGCGAAAGATGTTTTATGGCTTTATGATTCTTTCCTTGCCAGGACAGGCTGAAAATTAGGGTGTTAAAATGTTCAGTGTGAGACCTGTTCTTTCACACTTACTGAGCTGAAGAGGCACAGGAAATATTATTTGGCTGACAAAAAAATTTCACATAAACCCAGGAATTAAATCCTTGGCCTGGGTACCTGGGCATCTTTACTGCTTCTGGCAGTATGATTGTACATGCAGAGCATAGAGAAATCCAGCATGAAATGCAATCACAAGTGTTTCTTCCATGCATGATGACAATGAGGGACCTGTGAAATTCTCTTAGCTCCTTTGTTATTCCAGGGTTTGCTCTTTGTTGTATGAAGTCATGCATAGGTTCAAATAATTTGTAGGAAGTTGCTGGAGTTCATTTGGACCTTCAGCACCATAGTTCTAAGAGAAAATGAGCAGTGGAGTTTGCTGAAAGCACCTTGATTCATTTTTATTGAATTGTAATCTTTGCTGAGGAGTCCTGATGAATGTCTGAGCATATTAATATGTGCAAAGTCCTAAAAGGAAGTGAATTGCTTATGGTATTTGAAAGGAAAGTAAGCTAAAATAATTAAAAAACTAAAAATGCCCATTTACCTAGCAGAGCTCCTATACAGTTAGGGGTATTTTAAAGTCTAGACTTAAAAAGAGAGAGAGAAAAATGTAGTTACTATGGTCGTTGAAATTATCTTGTATTTACCTGCCAAGGCATGAGTGCAGCCCTCAGGGTTCTTCCTTTACCTGCTGGGGCTGATGATATCATTAAAACCTACAGTTATGCAAGGAATGCAGTTTTTACCTCCATCCCTAAATCTTAGTCTTGGCACCAGCTGTTCAAGAGGAACTGAAGGTTGAAGTTATGACTTGAGAGGTAGCAGGAATTATAGGTTATCTTTTTTAGGAAGTCATGAATACATGTGGGAAAATGTCTACAGAGCTATTATCACTTGATATTCATTTGTAACAAACAGGGTAACATATATTTTCTAATTTCTGATAGAAAATTCAAAGCTACATTTTCAGCATGTCAGTAGGTGCTTCAGCACTTGACAGAATCACCAGCATTTCTTTACTTCTTGTTTTCACTATGGTCTGATTATTTCACTGCATCTAAGGTTAAGTAATACAATGTTTCACAATGTTGGAACTGGGGATGAGACCTGCTGATGACATTTGGTAAATAAAAAGTGTTTATGAAGAAATTTGTAAGAGATCAGTGAAGAGGGTCCATTTCTTTTATTACTGGACCCTTATTTAAGGGGATGAATTTGGGAATAAGAAAATAGCTGTGATTTATTGTTTCAGAGGGAGCTCAGGAGATATAAATCACTGCATACATGTCTAAAGGTCACAGGCAGGTGACAGAAATGAGTTATTTAATGTGGTCTGTGGGAGCATAAATTCAGAGAAATGAGCTTAAATGACTGAAATAGGTAGTAAGCTTGTCAAGAAAACTTAAAATTTAGAGGTGTAAAAACTTCTCAAGGGAATATAAGGAAGCTGCTCTATTTTGAATTAACAAAACTACATCAATTAAGGAATTACAAACATCCTTTGAATCCTCATACTTCACTCTTAGGATATTGTGTCACATGACAGAGTAGAGCAAACTAATTTCTAGGAGCAGGAATTTTCATCTAGTTTTTGGATGTTGGAAATAGTCTGGCAGTGCTATTTTGTGCAGTGCAGCTCAGAGAGGAGGCACTGCCTATAGGAGAGTCACTGTGGGTGGACAATTCTGTTATTAAAAGCAGGCTTTGGTGTATTCTATCCCTACAAAATTATTGCAGCTGTTTTACTGAGAAAGGCAGAATTTTATATATAAATAAATTTAATGCATTCCAGAGCATAGTTAATTTTTGTGGGTTTCTTTGTTTGTTTGTATCTCAGATTCCACAAAGGATCTTTTCTACCTAATGGACAACAGCCAGATACAAAGTGACCAGAACTACTCTCTCCCTTACCAGCAGTACTGGGTCTTCAGGCAGAAGTACTCAGCTGAGGAAGCTCTGCTTTGGTGTCTCACACGTAAGGCATCATGGAGACTGTTATTCTGTAGGGGATAATAACTAACTAAAATCTTTTAGCAACTGTTATAATAATGATGAGTAAAAACTTTAGACTTTGAGATTTTTTTTTTGTAGACAACTCCTAAAATTTTCATGGAAATTACCAATGGGGCCACCTGTTTATTCCTTACAGTCTTTGCCTGCCATGTCAGAAAGAGTGCCCATAATTCACATCAGGGTGCCCCTGTCACAGGCAAGAGGAGTCAAAAGTACAGCTTGGGCAATGCCCTGCTGTTCTGGAAGTGTACCACTCCAAATAGGGAGGTGGAATACTGGTAAAAGAAAGTAAAATTGAGATGATTTGGGTTAGTGATAAATTACATTTTGATGCAGTAAATGGAGAAGAATTTCTAGCTCTACGAGGAAGTCAGAACTGGGAGTACTAAAGTGCACACACATCACTGTAAGAAGTCAGTAGAGCTATTCCTATTTAAAATTAAGCATGGACACACATGTTTACAGGAGCTATTGACTGGCAATTAAGAAATGGATTTGACATCTTTGGTTCTTTTCTGAAGGTGTGCTGTTACCCCAGGACAAACTTCAGAACAAATTGCTATGAGCAAATGTCTTGAATAGCTGATTCTATGAAAGTTATGTTTAGTTTTGTGTCATGTTTGAATGTTTCAGAAATATTTTTTGTAAAAACTTATTAAAACATTGTAGACCTTTTTGTCCTTTTTATGGCTGATGCAGAGTTCTCTTATCATTATACAATTTGTACGTCAGATTTACTAAAAAAGAAAGAGATCTTTATGGATTAAAATATTAAAGAGAGACCAATACACTGAAGTAATTCTTGTCACAGCTGCGGAGCTTATCTTCCCAATTAGCTGTGCTGGATCTCCTTTACTCTGCTCTCCAGGTAAACCTGCTCTTAAGTGCCACTGGGGCCAGAATGTGTCCCTCTTTCTCTTGCACTTTAAAATCATTAAATTAATTAATTTGCAGATTGGTAGGATAATATTGAAATTCTCGCTTTTAGTTGTTTGCTGATGGATAGCTTTGCTCTGAGAACATGAAGGGGAGCAGAGAGGGAAAGGAGCCCTCATGGGTGTAACTGTTCATGGCTTTGCTTCCTAGGCTGTGCCCAAGAGGAAGAGTTCTGTCGAATGGCAGATCTGCAAAGGGCCACAGACCAATACTTTGTGTGTACCCTCTACCCAGAGACACAGATTTGTGACAGCAGCATCAACCAAATCCCAGGAAACTGTGCAACTGTGCTACCCTGGCAACCACAGACACTGTACCATAAAATAGGCAAGTTTTGGTATTTGGATGTGTAATGTCTGCTCTAACCCTGGCAATGCAAGCCATTGTTTTGGCTCTTGGTTCTGAGATAAAAAGTCTGCATGTATAAATGAGTCTTGGGATGTGATGGTGCAAGGGAAGGTCAGGCTGGCTGGGATATGTTTTTTCATTTTCAGTTCAGAATGGAAAGAATTAACCATGACTTTTACTGTCCACCTCAGCCATTCCCAAGTCAGAGAGGCCAAGTGGATCTCAAATTTTATATCAGTTTTTAGCCCTTTTTATAATATGAGTGAAATAGGAATGTCATTGGAACCTCACAATCTACCATTAAAATTTCTACAGTAGCTAAATAATGCAAAAATTGAAAGCACTGAGTATAATTTTTATTTTGCTTTAAGTATTTTTTAGCAAATGCAGAGCTATAAATGTGAATTTTAACCTTTGCTCTTTGGATACTTGGAAAGTTCAATGTTTTTCTCATAGGGCACTTGAAAGGAAGCTGGACAAACAAGCCTGTTTTCACTGTACAGGAACATGTAATTTTGCTGTGACAAATGTAAAGGTCCACAGAACTGAGCTATTTAATCCTGTCATTTTGGGGAGCCCAAAGGGCAGCATGGGATGAATAATACATGAGAATCTTCCAGTCTGGAGCTGTATCCCAATTTAAAGCCTTGTGGAAGAACTAGCATCAACATAGGTCTCAGAAACAAAAGGCCTGGCTGGAAGTCTTTCCTTGGTGATGTAATTTGCTAAGCTTCCAGAGCCTTCACTTGGTGAATTTTTATTCATCTTCAGATTTAACAATCAAAATTTTCTGTGATAGCAGAAAACTATCTTTTAATAGATCAGACCAGAGCTCAGCATAAAAGCACAGACTGGACCTCTACCATTTGATTACTTGGCCAGTATACGATAAAGTTAAACTGATTATTCCAATATTGTTTTTCTTCTTCCTTCTAGTCACTCTTAAAAGTTCTGTGAAGAGCTTCTACACACGTGTACCATTCCAGAAAGTAACAGAAATCTCAGTGAGGAATAAGACTGACATGAGCAGAAAAGCTGTTTCAGATGGGTAGGACATGAATGTTCCTTTGTTCTCCTTGAAATTTTAACCATGTCTGTAATTCCAAGGCTGTGTTATGCAAATAAAATAAATCAGAAACATTGATCCAAGAATTGCATTGTTTGAGAGTGTTTAATGAAGAAAAGATAATATGTGGCTTAAAGGAGATTTACAATTGAGTCATAAATAATAATCTATATAATTATTAATTATAGACACGAACATTGTTACTTATAATGCTACTATTTACTAGTTTGCCTGTTAAATCTCTTAGCAATGATACACCAAATCAATTTAGAGTAATATTTTTAGGGCAGATACCAAAATAATAATCTAAATTAATAGCTGTAGGAGTATCCTAAGCATAATTACATATGGAAAATGTATGGAAGTGTGTGTGTATACTGGTTCTTCATCCTTATTGTGAAAGGCATCTCTACAGGTTCTGAGTGTCTAATGATGCCATGGATAATGTTTTCCCTTTCCCAGGTTTTTTGAGTGTGAGCGTTGGTGTGATGCTGACCCCTGTTGCACAGGATTTGGCTTTTTTAATGACTCCCAGCTGTCAGGTATTTCCCCCCTGTTTTTGGTTCTAAAATAACTTCAGTCTTTCTTCATTATCCAAATTTTACCCTTTTTTTGCTCTGAAGTACACTTTAAAAGCCCTTTCTCATGCACCTCTCTTCAGCACCTTTTAGAGTTACCATAACCATTTCTAGTTCAGCCCAATGACACATTCCACATTTCAGAAATTATTAAGAAAACTTCCTGAGAATGAATCCTTAAAAGGCTGCAGTTCCAACAGCATAAAATTCAAACTGATAAAACTCCATTTTTTTCTCATTCAACAACCTCTCTTCAAAAGTGTTGCTTGATTTCTTTTAGCGATTTTTTTCCCCTTTTATGTTGTTTCAGTTTTTAAAGCCTAAAGGACTCTGAAACCTAAATATTACTGAAGTTAGGTGTATGCAAGCACATAATGTCTGTGGATATTCTGGGGCAGTTTAGCCTTTTGGCTTTCTTGGTTGTCTGACCTCTTCTGCTCCCAAATTTTAGTCTTTTGCTCAAGGAAGAGTCTTCAGCTGGTGTTTGAAATTGGATACCACCCAGCTCAAAGTCAATGAAATAGATTTTCATATATTTTTACAAATTCAGATTTAGGCCACTGAAATGTGTAACTTTGGTTTTGGTGGAGTCATGTGCTAACTCTCCCTGAGGTCACTAAATGTGCTGTTTTTATAATGCATTTTGGAATTTGAAACACTCCAGAAGTACATATTTTGAATTCCTTTTTTTGTGTTGAGCAGACAAAATTTTCACTTGGTCAAAGTGGCTTGGAAAATTAGTCCAGTGTGTTTTAGATAAGAATTTAATGTGAAAATAAAAAATAGCTGATAGTTTTCATGCTTCCTTATGATCATATGAAATTTGAAGTCTTAACTAAATATGACTTTGAGTTTATTTAAATAGTTATAAAATAAATTTTAAAAAAATTAAGGCACCCAACGTGCAAAATGGACCAATTTTTAGTTTATCTGATTAATATTTAATATCTATGACGTTTCAGACCTCCAGTCTTGGCACTCATATAGGTAAGAGACCTTTCAGTAGTAATTTTAACATGAGCTGAAATCTTCATATTTTTCAGGTTTCAAAACCTCCATATTTTTCAGGAACAAAATTATTCACACTAGGGCTTTGAAAGAATTTTTATTTTGATGTAAGTAGGGGACATGTTTCAACACACAAGCAGATTTTTAATTGCATTAACATGAAAGGGTTCCTTGCTCAGAGTTGTGACCTTTGGTCAGTGAAATTCTCTGTGATTTGGATTATAATGGATTTTAATGCTGGTACCCACCTTCCTCACAATGAATTCAATGCGATTTTTCAGCACTGGTTTCAATCACTTGGCTCATTTCAGGTATTTCCTTCCTTTGATTTCTAAGTCAGTTGAATTTCACCTAACAATCAGTGGAACCATGCTGTGTTCTTTTTCCTCACAGCACTATCTAGAAAAGGAACATTTTCCTCCTTATTTCTATAACCATGTGCATCCCTGGCAGGTGGGAAGATCGTGTGTGTGACTCTGAACAGCCTTGGAATCCAGACGTGTGCTGAGGAAGCAAGAAGTGCTTGGCACATTTCAAATTGCACTTCACCAGATGCCGAAGTCAAAATACACCCATTTGGCTGGTATCAAAAGCCTGGTAAGTGATGCAGGACACATGACCTTTCTAATGGATTTCTGCACATTGAAGTTTATTATTTAGCTTCAGTATATAAAAATTCCAGCTTCCAGCTGTAGGACCCACTTGCAAGGGCCACAGTTAGACAAGGCAAACAAGTATGTGCAAAAGAAATAAAGGTGCAATTTAATGTCCATTTTAATAAAAAAGGAATAGCAATACCTCAAAGATGCATAATTTAATTTCTTATATTCTATCAGAAACTTGTGGCCAATGTAAAAATTTAAATATATTTTGCCTCACTGTGCAGTCCTGGTCAGGATAGTCCAGGTCATTCTTTGTTTCTCATTCCTGGGCTTATGGTTTTACCATCCATGTGAATGCATAACCTTAAAAGGTTTGGATTTACTACAGAATTTAAAATTCACTTCTGGTTGTTTTGGTGAAGAAATTCAGACCAAATAAAGACCAAATTCCAGAGTAGACCTCTGTTTTTCAAGCAGCAAGAAGCCATCAGGTGTTTAAACAGAATAGCAGTTATGAGATGTTTTGTTGTTTTCTTGAGAGGAATCAAAACCACTCCTAGTCAAGATGTATTTTATTTTCTGTGGAGAAACAAAAGCTTCATTACTTTGTTGAAAACTTTAAATGGGTTTCCCATTTGTCACACTCCTTTTGGGCAGGTCTAGTGCTACTTTGTTAAGCTCTGATTTCACATAACTGAAAGATAAGGAAAACAATTGCCCACCTGAGTTTGTCTCCCTTTATGGGAGGACAGCTGCTTCTTGGTCACACACACACAACTCCAGAGAGACTCCATGGGGGCAAGTCTGGTTATGTTGATAGAATCAGGGAAAATTTTTGAATAAGGAACACTTTTTTCTGCTTTTATACTGGATTATACCCTTAGTTCTTGCAGAGTAAAGAAGGGCTGATAGCTGAGAGGAGAGGGGGGCACAAAGCATGGATATATATTGTCCAGAAAATGTGATAGAAAGATAATCCAGTTAAAGCTGTGTAGAGATGGATCAGATATTGTGGCAATACCTTGTATTTTACAGTGTTAATAAATAAAACCTTCATTCACACCCCAAATGTCTGAAATATGAACTCAATGTTGAGTTTTTCAAGTCTTGCAATATCCTTATGCCCACAGAACCATCCATGTCCTCTTGTGGGGCAGCCCTTGTTAAAGGGAAGATATAGAATGGAAACGTTTTGGAAGCTGGGAAGGGGTGGGCTGAGGGTCTGGCACTGAGAGGAAGGGAAGAACACCCTGATACAGCAATGGCAGCATCCTGGTGGCAGGGGGAGTTGAGATGCAGACACGGTAAGATTGAAGAAAAGAAAGGTGGAGTGAAGAGGGGACAGCAGAGGTTTAGATACACTTCTATTTCTTGGAATTATTTTCCCCTTGTTGGCAAAGAACCAACAAAAAATAAAGGCTGTTTCTCACGTGCCAGACAGAGGGGTGATGAAGAGGAGCCCTGGTGTATGCAAAGTAGGAATGTTAAGAGAGGCAGTGACATTTCCTTATGCATTGAGGGAGCTACAGATGTGTTTCCACCATACCACACAGCAGGGCACAGATGTTTATGCAAATGGAGATATTTACAGACAAAAATTTGTATCAGTTCTGCTGGTGTGTTGAAAGTCTGAGAACCAGTAAAAGGAACAAAAAGGTTCTAAGGCTAAAAAGGAAAATGAGTAAAATCTGAAAGAGTGATTTACTGTGGGCAGTGGGATATTAGCATGATGCAGGGTCTGTATTCCACAGTTTGGTTTGAGGAAGGTACTTCTGTCTCTGTGTTTCACAAGAGGCTAAGCTGATGTGTGACCTGTCTGCTGCACAGCTCTGCTCATGAGCTATTTGATTTTGTACAGTCAGAGCTGCAGCTGAGTAAAAAAGGAACATAGAGTAGCATTTCAGACTTTTGGATAGGCCCAATCCTTCACTGCTGTGAATGGGAAAACCTCTGAGTTTTTAGAAGCATCTATTGGTTACATGCAAGGGAAATATGTATTAGAAGAAATTAACAGAAAATCTGATCTGTCTTCATCTTCTGTAGGGGTGGTCATTTATTATGTTCTAGTGGAGAATTTATTACTGGTTTGACTAGCCAAAATGTTCTACAAAATATGAATGCACAGGGAAAACTACATTTTTATTATTTATTATTACTAAATATTTATGGGAAGTATTAACAAATAAGAAGTTTTTTGTATGAAAGAATATGAAGTTTTTTGTATGATGAATTCTTATTTGAACTTCAATTTGGAAAGTGTTGTGCTGGAAACTGCCTTGTTTCTAATTCATATTTCTGAGAAATTCCAGTTTGCTGGAAGCAGAGAGAATCTTCTCTCTCTCCTGGTGCAGAACCCCAAATACAGAGAGGGGCATAGAAAAAAAACACGGAAACACTGAAATTAGGTTTTCATAACTTCATCTCAAAAAAATGTTTGTAGAAAAGTTTATAAGTACAGAAATTTAGGGAAATCTGGTTTCATGTACAATCTCAAAAGGATTAGATAACAACGCAGCCTTTCATCCTTACTCTTAGTGTTTGTGGGGAGAAGATGCAACATCCAGATCCGAGAAGTAATGCTGGAAATATTGAGTATCAATTGCATTTTAAACCTTGAAGTATTGTTGTTTTCAATTGTGTTGTTGTTTTTCTGCTTTAGCTGACTTGAAGAGCACCATTCCCAACTTGTGTCCACCTGTTAATTTACCTTTCAGGCCAGAAAGTGGTAAGTGTATTTATGAATTGAACAAAAACAAAACAAACACCTCCCTCCCACTTCCCCCACAAAAAAAACCCCAAAAAAACCAACTAGTAAAAATCCCTCCATCCTCTATTTTCTACATGTTGCTGAAAAATCACACTATAATTAATGTGTTCCCCATGAGGTCACTCATTTAGGTGTTTACTCATTTTCATTAATTGTGTATAATTTAAAAGAAAGAACAGTCGTGTCCACAATGCTGACCTAATTTCTCACACTCGCTGACACATGAGACAAAATATTTGGCAGGACTGATGAAAAAATTTATTTATGAGTGTGGATGTTGCATGACTTTCCAGATACAATGAATCTTGTGGTACTCACATGAGTTATTTTAAAAGTGGGTGGATCTTCTTAGTAAATGAAACTTAGCTGCTCTCTTTCAGGGCTTTGTGTCTACTGACCCTAAAAATGCATGCAAATTGTCAGCAGCTACAGGCTTCCCTGAAATACACTGCATAGCTGCAAAATGCTGTGTGTAACAGAAGGGAGGGGAATGGACTGCCAATTAGAAAACTCAATTTAACCCTTCAGTTATACTGAAATTCAGAAGTCACTTCCATCTCTGCCTTTGATTTTCTATTTGATCTGAACAAATATTTGATCTGATTGAATCTGTCTTTAAAGCACCCATATGCAACTGAGCATGCAGGAGACTTGATATTTGCAAAGAATTTTCAATACTCAGTTCAGAATTTATTATGATGTCTTATCATCATATCCCATAACCGTGAGTCACAATCAAGTTTGGTCTATTTTTAGTAGAATTTGTCCTTTTTAAATGATTATTTTAATGCAGTAGAAGGAAAATTCCTATCTTTGTAGGTAGGCAGAAATAATTTTTGTGTGAAACACTTTGAGGAGGTGCTGGGGTGGGTCTGGCATGTAGGTTGGGCAATTCAACTCCTTTGCAAGCTGTTTTTCCTACTTGTAGGTAGGCAGAAATAATTTTTGTGTGAAACACTTTGAGGAGGTGATGCAGTAGGCCTGACGTAGGTTGGGCAATTCAGCTCCTTTGCAAACTGCTTTTCCTATGGGATGTGGAAAACAGCTTCACTAAAGCTTTCTTCTTCCCAGAGTGAAGTTTGGTATTTTTGTAATTTTCCTTTTATGTTTTTTTTGCTTGCTTAAATCTAGGAAAACAGTGCCCTAAGCAGCACTTAAGTAAATCAGGAAATTAGGTCTTTCTGCTGTTTGCTTTAGACTCTTAAGGCTGCCCAGAACAGCAGCCCACAGTGCCCTAAGCAGCACTTAAGTAAATCAGGAAATTAGGTCTTTCTGCTGTTTGTTTTTGACTCTAAGGCTGCCCAGAACAGCAAGTGAGGTTCTCATCCTTTGTAACAACCCTGATCTATCACACCCATTTCCAGATAATCTTTCCAAATGCAGAGCAACTCAGGATATCATTGGTTTGCAGAGATCTGGTTAAGCAACCCAAGCCAGCAGAGCTAACCACAAGGATGCAGGATTCTGGGTTAGAGTGTTTGTCCTGGGGACTGGTGGTGGCTAGGAGAAGTCACTTAATTACAGAGCACAACAAGGCTGGAAGTCAAATTAGCACTGGCTTCCTGGACACTCTGGGGCTCTGACACCACTGGAGCAACACATTCAAAATGCAACTGGACACCATCTGTCCTTATGTTCTGCCTCATTTTGATAGTAAAAGTACCAGACTGCTTATTTTGGTCAGATTATTAATTGAGTTGTGTTAGAGGTTTTAGAAAATTTTCAAAAACATTGTTTCCAAACACTTTATGATTGTATGTTATATTAATATGTGCTATAGAAACTAATTGTTTTAGAGCTGGGCATCACACAAAAGCTAGCAATTACTGAATTTTGTGCATTGTGGTAATGCTTGTACATGGGGATAAACAAATTACTTGGCTGCTCTGGGGTAGCCAGATGGTGAATGTGAGAAAATGTCATTGATTAAAGGGCACTGCCATGAGTGTGAATGTAAGCGTATCTATACATAGAAAAAAAAAATAGAAATTTTACCATTGAAAGATCAGAAAAATACTTACATTTGCATGCTTTGCTAGAAGGCTCTGTGAATTAATGTTCTGTCCAATCTAGAGCCTGAGTTAACAGGCTTCTATTAAGGCTTACATTTCATTGAAAGTTAATGCACTTACTGCCTCATTTCTGAGTCAGCCAGTTTGCAGCGCTCAGGACAGAGTGCCCAGCACTTTGCTTCCTCCCATTTGCAGTCAGGATGCAGCTCCATTCAAAATCTGTGGTGTTTGCAGCCCCAATGTGCTGTGAAGAGACCCAAATAAGCAGACTTATTTTCAGCCTGGTGAGAATTAGATACTTTGCCTGTTTTACTCATTGCTCTCAAGAGAGAAGGTGAGGGCATTGTAGGACCATAAAACAACAGAAATATCTCAACAGGTTTTCACAAGTACATGGATAGCAAAAGGCAGGGTAGGGAAAGTGTGGAGCTGCTGAAGGAGACCTGATGACAAAGGAGATGGGAAAGGACAAGGTACCTTCTTCACCTCAGTCTTTCCTGGCAAGTCCAGCCTTCAGGATATTCAGACCAGGGGGGAGACTGCAGCAAGGAAGTTTTAGCCTTAGAGAAGGAGGATCAGGTCAGGGACCAAGCTGGACATACAAGTCCAGGAATGTAGAGGGGGATGATTAATGTAATTTTGAGCCCACTCTCAAATACTTTTGAAGGTGATGGGGGAGATATTTATTTTCCTTCTGTTCCCTGGTCTGGGCTTTTGAGGAAGTTCCTCAGCAGTAATCACTATAAAATGTCTAGACCTTTGAATCTGCAATGACAAAAATAATTTTCAGGAGCAACTTCTTTTCATGTCTTGTCCTAGAGCAGCCTGCAGCCAGTAGGGAGATGCAAGAAGAGACCCTTACCTATGTAAGGCCAGTCCTGGGGGAGACGCAGCAAAAGGAGAGGGTCAGGGTTTTCCTGTTCTTTGTCTTGTACCAGAATGTTCATCCAGCAGCCCATTGTAGCCCTGTGATTTCTCTAAAAAGCCTGAGGCTCCAGCGGGTTTTTCCCAAACTATTGCCCCTACAAACAGCACTGCTATGTGTTTCTAGCACTCACTGGATATCCCATTAACCTGTGAAAAAGAGGAATTAGTGCTCTGTAGTGCCTGTAGCCCACTACTGTCTAGCAGGAGGAAGGTGAACTGCACAATGGCTGTCACCTGAATTCTCATTAATTTGTTGTTGCCTCAGCAAGTTTTGCCTACTGGCAAAAGCCTTTCTGCTACAAGGCTGAAGTCTCCAAGTCATCTTGGAGACTCAATGTATGGTTTTCATCTTTAACTGAATGAACACTTCCATTTACTTCTGTGCAACTATTGCATGGAGCAGAACAGGCTCCTGCTGGTCTGTTGTGATTTCCACAAAGTTTCTGAGATGTCAGAAGTGGTGCCTGAAAAATTGATAGCCTGAACTGAATGGGAAAGTCCAACTTGTTACGTTTGAGCATTTTTTCCCCTGTTCATGTGCTGTGATGACACTGAGTGAGGAACCATCTTTGGGGAGTTTCAGGTACAACCTCTGACCTTTGACAATGGAAGAACAGTCGTTATTTTAAGACTGCCCATGCTGAAAATGCTCATATGTCATCCTGCATCCTTGGTTTACTTAGACTGCTATTTAAACAACTCTGCTCTGTTGTGTGAACATCTTGGAGTGTCTTATAAAGAGAAAAGAGCCAAGTCTCACAATTGGTTTGAGATTGAACTTCCTGCAGCCAGCTGTAAGCTCAGGGAGATAAGAAAATGAGTTTTTTAATTATATATTTGTATTTTTTTCCCAAATATGCAATGCTATTATTCAAGCAGTTTATGCACAAGTGTTTGAGTTTTGGAAATTTTTATGTGTTTGCAAACTAGTCTGAAAGAAGCAAAACAATCCATGAAACATTTTACCTGAATTTCTAGAAGGAATATTTGTGCACATACTAAGGAACACTTAGAGCACACTGGAGAGCCTGAAAGCATTTTTATGTACGTGAGAGGAACAACCTTGGTGACTTTTGACTTTGTTATGAGATTTATTAATTGTATACAATAATTATCTAAACTTTAATGAATATTTTTGTCTTCAGTTCTAACTAAAGCATGTCTATCTATCTTAGATTTGGCAGCTGTTAGGAGGCAGTGGCCCTTACAGGGTGGCTCCTGCATGGCCCTGTGGGATACACACAGATCACGTGGGCTCTGTTCCCACTCCATGCAAATCAAGTAATTAATTAAGAAACCACCCAGGCATGTGGATGTAATGATCTTAGGCCCTTCCTGTTCCTGCCTCCTATGATCCCTAAGTGATTTACAGTCATTCCCTTGAGGCAGAACTGAGCAGAGCAGTGGCTACAGGATATTCCAACATGGGAATAAATTTCCCATCGGGCTGTGTCTGCCTGTGGGGTATTTCCATTCTCAAGAGAGATGCTGATGGCAGTACAAATGCTGATGTAGCTGACTTTGGTGATTAATAGTACCATTTATCTTCCTGTTTTCCCATAATGTTGAGTATTTATCAGAAACATCCTTAGTGTGAAACAAAACCTTATTTTATCCATTTTTGTGAACTGATTTAGCATGCTCCCACATAGCAAATTTGATCTCTGACATGGAATTACTCTATCTTCAGCCTTAAGTTTGATTTTTTTATTGTTTGTAAGTATGAGGATTTTAGCCTTTTGAGAACAGCTTATTTTAAACCTGGATAAATACCTAGTACATTTTTAATATCCCCTTACTATATTATTTGCTATAATTGGCACCCCTAAAGGAGACAGAGAGTTTGTATTTAACAGGAACATAGAGAGATTGCTCCCTGCTAAAGGCCATAAATACACAGTTGTTATTTTTGACGCTTGTCTGAGGTGTGATTACAGTTATTATGCAGCAGTTTAAACAAAATAATTCATTTTGAATTTTACAAATCGCAATGGATCAACAAAAACAAGTAGTTCTATTTTAGGAAGAGTATATTTTCTGCAGGTCCAATCTGAGTTGATGACTTTCTGGCTTTGAGGATTGTTGGTATGCAGACAGGTTAGCAGACTGTTGAAAAAAACCTCTGAAAACTAGGAATATAAAGCACTGAGTTCAGTCTGTAAGCATGTTTTGGGTTTGAGTCAGGGGTATTAAATATGGTTTGCAAATTTCAGAATTAAGACCAGAATTTGTCTTTAAAACTTAAATCAGGCATACTGAACCCTGAGGTCTGATTTTGTACCTCCTTAACCTCATATTGACCTCCTCAGCTTCACAAGTTTTCTTTTAAATTTAACTTGTTATTTTAACTTATTTTTACTTCTGTATCTCTGTCGCCTTAGATCAAGTGTTAATTTTTTCAGCAAACTCATAATTGATGCCTCTTTTCTTCCACTGAAGTCAGTGATGAAACTTTTGTTGACTTTATGGCAAGGATTTTATAACCTCTTTGCCAGGAAATCTATTCCAGTCTTGTGATCTTGTGACTGCAGTGGGAGCAGAGTAAGGCCAGTGTGAGTCTTTTTGCAAATCCTGTCTTAAACCTTGCCTACCCAAACAAGAACATCTGGAAGAGAGAAGGTCTCTATATGGGACATCTATAATTTTGAAATAAGAGTTACAGGGATGGCTGGATTCAGAGGGCTGTAATTATCCAATGAAAGCCTTTGCCAAAATGTGGGTTTTAAGGTCAGCTCTTAACCTATATATAAATCAGAAATGTCTTCCAGCCCATCAGGTGCACTGTGCTTTGCCAGGAGCACAGGACCAGTCTGCAGCTCTGCCTTGTGAGAGCAGTTTCTGCATGAGGCAACTACAGATCAGCCATGGAAAGTTGTGTTTTTCTCACAGAATGATATGGGTGTGCATGGCTGTGGCTGCTGCTGGATCTGCTTTCAGAAGAAGGGAAGAACCAATACCCAAAATCTCTTTAGCAGCTCACTGCTGGCTGTCAGCGTCCACAGTGGTGCCATGCACGGCTCTGGGTTAAAGAGTTTTACTCTGCTGTTAAAATAAGTATTAATGTTTCTGTGTCTCTCTGCATCTGGGGTCAGCTGGGCAGAAAAAGGGAAAAAATAAAAAACTCTGGGTCTCACCATTTAAATCTGACCTGAGTTCATGAATGCACTGTACAGGATGGAGGATGAAAAAATCCCAAAACAATCTAAACCCCAACCCAACCCAAAGAACCTCCCATGCAGGAGGTGACAAGGGTCACTTCTGTGAGATTTGGGGCAATGAATAATCAGTTTAGATAGGAATGTATGAGCTGTGGATGTTTGCATCATGAGTGGTCACTCTTCCATGCCTAGCATGGGCTGCAAAGTGCCCAGTGTGCCTCATTTGTAAATAAAAGGTATGCTCCTCACGTGACTCTATCCCACATAAAGGGATAAAAGAAATTTCTAATGTAGAAGTAGAAAGTTTAGCTCGTGAAATTAGGTATAGGAGGCAAAATTCAAGTGTCAGAGGTGTAAATCCAAAAAGTTTATTTTGTTTTTGTGGATTCATTTTGAATTTCCTTCCTGAGAGAGCAAGGACCCCTCTGAATGTTTGGTCTGTGGGAAATTGAGGCAAATGAGGATGGTGAGACTTGCCCCAGGTCACTTGGTCAGTCAGAGAAGCTGTGCAAAGACAGTCTGGGGAAATCTCTTCCAAAACCACTGGTGCACCCAGAGTTTTTGTATTACAGTGGAATCCAGACAAGGCTCTCTTTTGGAAGAACCACAGCTGGTAATTTGAAGCTTTGTGTTTGAACCTAGAGAGATTTTTCTTGTTGCAATAGTAGGACCTCAGCTGCTGGTACTGTAGACAGCACAGGATGGCAACATTGCTCTTAGGTAAAAACAAGCTTTGAGTCATATTGATAAAAGAAATCTTTTCTTGTTCCTCAGAAAAAAACCAAACAAACAAACCACAAACTGAAAACATAAATTTGTAATATTCAATCTGGAAAAGAAAGACCTGGAGGATCTAGTAATGCTGGCAGAAAAGTCTCTGGAGAGGATGTAATGGTTAATTCTCCATCACTTAAAATTTATATCTATTTTTAAGTAGCTCTCTAAATAGGTGCCACAAACTGTCACCCTAGACATAGAGGCTGAAGTTTTCTAATATAGATTATGCAACAGCTCAGAGTGGATATTTTTAAAAAGAGAAACCATTGACGCTACGAGAAATAGTCATTTCCACATGACTAAAATCACTCTGTTCCTCTAAAATAATTGAATAGTCAGTCCTTAAAGGGAAGCAAAAATCCAGTGCAGTGAGTCTGTCACACAAGTCAAGCTGTGACTGCAGGGTCACTGCTCCTGACTAATTCAGATCCCCTCTGATGTAGCACTGGTGATGACTTTGCCTCCCTGTGACTTAAGTGAGCTTGTGGTGTTAACATAACACAGTGCAACACCACATTAACCTTCATTTCGTGTTGAGTGCTGTGGTCAAAATGTCTTTCTGAGAGGGGGAGAAAGGAAACTTTGGCCATCTTTGCCAGTCACTGATTTCTCAGTGGAATGAAAGAAATGACAGGTCATGACTTCTGCATCTGTGTGGGTGAATGAACCCAAGGGCAAGACCTGCTCACTAGGAATAGCAAAGGAGCAGCTGACTCTGCTCTGTCCTCACCCTACAATTACATGGAGGGAGCAACACCGACCTACTGTTTAGGACTCAGTGGCCACAGCAGGACCTTTTTCTTTTAAAACATATTGAACTTCTGAAAGGAAAAAAATAATTAAAGGCCCATTCTATCCCAAACCTTCTTTTTTGTCTTCTATGTGCAAAATTGAGAGTTCTCAGATATTTTTATCTGTTTGTGTATAAGAAAAGAATGTTTGTGGTCTTTTTTAAAATATAGTTTGAGACAGAAGGACAGTCCTTGAGGAACACCAGAGTTAGTACACATGTGCATATGCATGCTCACACAAGTGAGCATAGACGTTAAATGTATATATGGAATATACATCTATGTAATATACATGATTATATTTACACATATACATATATTTGTGTATATATGCCTATGAAATCTAGTGAAATCTTAATTATGTAGAAGTTACATGACATTAAAACTGTTCATAGAATTTAATATAAATCTATCTACCAAATCAAAGTAAAATTATCAAATTAACCTCCATTTACTTTCAAAAAAATTAGTGGCTGTACCTGTTCAGGAACTTGTGTGCAAGCATTAGAACCCATGCCATTTAATGTAATTAGGGCTGTTCAGAAACCTTTTATTTAAATCAGTTGGATTTACCTTTAAACCTGGATAAAGCTGCTCTGGGTTTGCCTATTTCTTTACTAAACACCTTTGTAAACAAATAAATATCTGACTTCTGAACATGAGATTGGACCTTCCAGTCTTTGGATATTTCATTTATTCTCAATTGATGCAAAGGAAGATGATGCTGTTCATTGAGGAACTCCCCAATGCTTTTAACTCTTTATTAGGTTCCTCTGAAATTTTTACTGTTCCTTCTAGTCATATTATTTTTTATGGTTCATTTTACAGAGTATATGGATGCTTGGCAACCCTTAAATGCGTCATCTGTTCTCCTGGATTCATCCATCTCACACTTTGAAATTGTGCATGTTAGCAGAGATATATCTAATGACTTCTCCACTGCCAGAGATTTTTGCCTATCTGGTAAGAAATGGTCATTCACAGCTTTACAGAAAATACTGACTTGTGAGCCTGAAAACCAACAACAGCTTTCCCACTTCTGACATAGATACACTGATTTTACTTGTCTTTAAAGATTGTCCCAGTTTTTTCCTGTCTGAGAGAGGGGGTCTCAAGTAGTTTAGAGAGAGATGCAACAGATATAAAATGCTGTAATATAATACAGTAATTAAGTAATTTTGACACCTCTTGGGCACAGAGATCTCTTACTTCTCCAGGCATTGTACAACTGGGAGAATAATATAGCAAATAGTTAAAGCAATGATGTCTTTTTTTTCTAGAGAACCACTGCCCTTTGCTAAACCCCCTGCCAACACCTAAAGCAACCTGTGGCAGTGGTGTGTGAGGGAGGGTTGACTGAGGGCTAGGAGCAAGCAGGGATTGAGCTGTAGTGACAGCAAAGAGAATTGCTTTAATCTACAGCCTGACCAGACAGAAGAGTCCTTTAATTTCATATGACAGGGAAATCCTCAATGCCACAGAGTGGTAGAAATAAGGGAAAGTTCCCACTTACTCACTGGAGAGTGTTAGAATTCAGATGAGGTTATCAGCACTTTACTAGATGATGTTTTTCTCCTTCTAAAACCTGTGATAATAGTTCTTTTGCTGCATTATTCCATTTTAAAGCCAATATAAGCTTCTGTTCTCTGGCTATTTTGGAGACTGCTATGGGCATTTGGGGACATTCATGTCCCATTACTCTGAATTACATCATATCCTTGCTGCTTCACTTGTTGTAAAACCTTTATTTTAAGAACAGTGTAACACTGTCATGCAAAATGTGAGAACACATTTTTACCTGCTCTTTTTCTTCATGCTTCACCTCACAGCTTGTTCAAAGAACCAGTCATGTTCAGTGGTCACACTGGAAATCCAGCCTTCAGCCATAAGGTGCATTTTCTACCCTGACACACAGATGTGTGCACATGGCCTGCAAGGGCACAGCTGCTGGGTTTTGCTCAAAGAACCTGCTACCTATATCTATAGGAGACAAGGTAAGAACAGGTCAAAGCTGTGGAGGAAGGACCTCAAATGTGGTGCTCAATTCTTGTGAATGGAGGACTGAGGAATTCCTCACCTCATAAAGCAGCATGGATGTCTCCTAGACATTTCTCCATGGCTGTTTCAGAGGAGTTACAGCTAGGAGGATGGGAAAAATGTCCCCAAATACTGTTTTAAAAATGCATGAAATCATAGTGTTACCCTCTGGTGGTGAAGCAGGCATAACAGAGGAAGTCTAGTTTATGAAAGATGTTTTGAAAGTGCAGAGTAGTGAAACCAAACAACAGAATGCAAGTCCAACCCTTAGCTTTACA
This sequence comes from Passer montanus, assembly GCF_014805655.1. Lineage (NCBI taxonomy): Eukaryota > Metazoa > Chordata > Aves > Passeriformes > Passeridae > Passer > Passer montanus. Next base: position 9,098,271 of record NW_024368041.1, read on the forward strand.
TCTGCAGAAGGTGCTTTGATATGCTCTTCCTTTTAAGCTTGGAGAATAACACGAGGAGTGTTGAAAAGTCACTGTCAATTGAAAGTATTATGGGCAATCTCTAGAGAAAACAAAAAAAATCCCAACAGATATCCCTGCTTCCTAAACAGGATGAAATTATATTTTAAATAAGTGAAAAAAATTTAAGACAGAAAAAGAAGTTGTATAGACAATGTAGATAATTAAAAATTCTGTTGTTTGGTTATATACTTATTTGAAAGTGTAGATTTTGTTGGGTTTATTCCTCTTGATTCTTAAAGAGACTGCTTTCTTTTTATGTAATACTGGTTATTTTATTTATTAAATGTAATTAGAACCCAGGTTACAATAAGGGGTAAGGGAAGACAATTTTCCTTTTCACTGAAATTCTTGAAGTCAATGACAACCTTTTAGGCTGAAACTCAATGAGAGAAAAAGCAGTTTGCCATTGCCAAGTAAAAAAAAAATCACAAATTGAGACATAAAAGTAGACTTGTGTTTATTGTTTGTTACAGGTGTGGTTTTAGTCCCACAACTTTGAATTTTGTTCCTGCCTATCAAATGCATTGTTTTAGGAGAAAAATAGCAGGAAGTGTCACTTCACTGTTTTAATGAACTGTTTTGTAGGAAAACAGTAACAGTAAACAGTAAATTTATGTGTTTTCATTTAAAGAAGTGAACACTTAACAGTTTAAAACTAGAGGAAATGGGACTAATTTTTGCTTCTGAAATGCTCCTAACTTGAAAAACTAAATTATTTTTCCTCTGCTTGTCCTCTGATAGATTTACTCCTGCCCATTTCTGAGTCGGATTCAACCCCAAGAGTGTACATCCCGTCCCACGGATACCTGATGGGCAAATCCCAGGTGATCCAGGTGGGCTCAGGGTGGAGGAACATCAGCCAGTTCCTGGGCATCCCCTACGCTGCCCCTCCCCTGGGCGAGAGGCGTTTCAGTGCCCCGGAGCCGTTCTCCTGGCGGGAGAGCTGGGACGCCACGGAGCCTCGGTGAGCACCCCCGGCCACCTACAGAGTGCTGGGCCAGCCAGGACTGGGACAGCTGCTGCAGAGATGACAGCAGTGTTCATGTCCTTTCCTGCAAAGCAACCTGCAGAATAGGTTGATAGATAGATAGGAGCCTGAGTCTTTGATTAGCAAAGAGAATAATTTCTCCATCTTTATGTTAAAGCATGCAAGCGCCTCAAGAGAAAAGGCAAATCCCTGTACACTCCATTGCCTTGAATCTCTGCATAACTCCCCACCAACTGTCTGCTGCCAGTCCATGTTCATTCTGAATAGTATTTATATGGGTATTTATTATATTTATACAAATAGTTTTGCTCCTGCTGAGCCATACATTTATTCCAAGAGGGGCACTTCAACACTGATGTAAGCAGAAGCTGTGGGCCTCATATAGAAATTCTCTGCCTGGTAGTGTCCAAGAGACCAGGTTGAAGGGTCCATTAAATCAATCTCGTCTATCCAAAACCTATTAAAAGGCAAATACTTGGGGAGTTGAAAGTGTATTTGGCATTTGGTTACCCTGTCCTTCAGGATGCTCCTGAGCTGAGGGGTGTAAAGCCACAGCCTCGAGTACACTGCAGGGATCTGGTGGGATGTGCCTTTTTGTTTCCCAAGGTGTTCAGTGGTGTTATTTTAGCACATGCAGCACCATCTCTTGGTGTCTAAGCCACAGTCTGGGTTTAGTTAGACCCACCTGCCTTTGTGATCTCCCCTTGAAGATCTGGGGTTTCAATGAGCAGCCTGGCTGAGATTTTCAAAATGATTTGGGCACCTTTGTCTATCTGTTCCTGTCTTTTGAGTCCACAGTGCTTGCTTAGTCCAATGAAGAATTTGGCCATTATCTTCTATTTTTCATTTACGGTTAAAAAAACAATTATTTGAGTTTACTTGGGGAATTGGAGAGACCTCACTTTATGTATAGAAACTGTTGATTTTTTTTTAGGATTATATATATTCTATATTGATGCTAAATATTTATATACAAGAAATTCACATTAGCACAATACCATTACTGATGGAAGAGATATATTTATTTATCAGCTTGGACTTGATAAGAGATTTAAAAAACTTTAAAAACCCAACCTAAACCAACCCAACCAAAACCACCAGCTGCTATTGGAGTCTCCAGCTTCTGTGCTTCAGCAGGTGGCAGCCTTTCTCCTGGGAGCTGGAGAAAAGAAGCTGTGATCACAGGTGATGATCCCTGCTGCCCTGTGGAAAGCTGTGTGATTAATAATGTCATACCTACTGTCCTGGCAGGTTTCCTACCTGGGAATTTGTATATTTTCTGCCAGAAGTGGCTTCAGCAGTTTTCTTGTTTTGGAGATGATGTGCTTCACTATGTCAGTGTGAAAGTTGTTGAGTGACATCACCATCCTAGATGAATCTCCCCCTTATGGAAAAAAAAAATTGTAGAAATCCATTAAGTCTGGTCCTTTTCCTTGTAGTTTTCCAATAACTTCTTTACAACTTTAGGACAAAATTTTACAAGGGCATTAAAAATGATAATTTAGAAATAATTTTCTGAGCTAGTAAATTGTGATTATTTTTTCCATAACTTATTATATGCTATGGATAAAGCTGTGAAATAGAGGAACTGGCTTCAAAGTAGGTTATCACTGAACAGCAAAAATCTTCCATTTGATTCAAGTTTTATATGTTTGAGCAGAAGAATCTCATTCAGGTGATGGCCAGAAAATAATTTTCTCTATGTGGTTGGCTACTGAATTCTTATTGAAAGGGTTAATTGACACTGTTAATGGTCTGCTGTAATGCTTAGAACAAAGAGATTTTAAAAGTGCCTTAAAATTTTGAAGTTATCAAATTTTCCCACAGACCATTGGAAATTAAATTAAACACAATGAAATGCAGTCCACAGATCACTGGGAAATAAATGAAAATGTACATAGCCCACAGATTATTAGAAATTTAAATAAATAACCAACTTTTCAGCAAAAGAGTGGATTTTGTATATGTGCAGGGAAAACTCACTGTGAGGCTCAGCCCTGCTCTCTGTACAGCTGGTGGTAAATTTGTGCCGTTTATGTAAAGTGTGGGCTTTTTGAAAGCACATTTTTAAGTTTTTTAAAATGAGGCAGGTTTCTGAGGAGGGGTTCTGGGCACACAAATGCAATGCATTATGTGCATGCATACAGACCCACATAGCTGTTGTTAGCTTATAGATGGGCACAGTTTTAAATGAGATCAAGATTTACAGACTTAAAGGTTTTATTAACTAATGTATCAAAATATAAGGAAGTAGCAGCAGTGGAAGAAGAGTAAAAGCCTTTATTGTGACTTTCTCAATCTGTGTCTCTAGGGCAGCATGTTGGCAGCCAGGAGATGGAGAGGCTCCACCACAGTCTGTCAGTGAAGACTGTCTGTATCTGCACATCTTTGTTCCTGACACCACTGTAAGTATGAGATGTAATCAAAATTAAATTTTTAAAATTTAATTATAAATAAATACATTTTAAATAAGATGAGGATTGTCTCTTTTCAAAGTGCTTTTAATTGGCATGAATGGCTATTTTGCCTGTGTTGTCCACAAAGGCTGCAAAGTTAAATTAGGCACTCTGGTGTCTTTACTGGTACAAGAGTATTCCCTACAGGCTTTGTGTGAGCTGTGTTGGGTGACTAGGAGGACAGCACACTAAAAAGCTAGAAATAAGAGAGAGACAGAGAGGGAAGCAAAACACAAGAAGAAGGTGACAGCCAGAGGAGAAATTAAGGACAGAGATGGCAGTGTTCCTGCAAGCAGACCATCTGTCCAGGAGACAAGAATGCAACACAATACATCAACATTTACCTCCACACAGGGGCCTGCTGATGGTTTTTTTCACCCTCCTCTTTACTGTTCCCCTGTTGACATCTGTGGGAGTCTGTTGGGAAATGAGAGTGGCAAGCAATGCTAGATTTGTGGCCAGCTCACAAAGCTTAAAAATAGATGTTTCCAAAAATGGCTGAGCCACTGGTACAATGTGAGGAATTGTCATTTGAAAGTTCTTGATTTTCTCATTCTAAACAGATATAAAAGAAAGTTGCAAGTTAAAACCAAGCTAAAATGATTGGCCATCCCCATGGGGACTGGGGATGACGATGCTGAATAACATGTGAATCCCATTGAGGAGTGGGCCCAGAGACAGGAACTTTCTTTTTCCACAGTACTGGCAATTTTCAGAAGGTGATGGTAGTTGTAATAGGAATTTATGAATCTGTCATACTGCGTGTCTGTAAAGAGCTGGTTTAACAATCTGACAGCAGCACAGAGAGTCCCTTGCAGGCCCATTTTAATCATCAGAGACACCAGCAGTCTGTCTTCTCCCTGCAGCATGAGGCTGTCATTTTGCCTTAAGTGCAGTCACCATTTATTGAAAACATCAGGTCACTGTCCCAGGCAGTTTGCCATCTATGCTTAAAAGCTGCTTTCAAGATACTTTATTTGAAAGCTTTGTATTTTCCACCAGACTAAATAGGCTTGTCTATTCGCCTTCTCAGTCCTGTGAACTGAATCTCTCCTGTCTTTTGTAAAATTGTAAGGTAGAAATAGGTCCAATCAAGAAAATTAGTTTCACATGCATAAGTCTAGTCCAGGAGAGAACTAAAATTTCTGGTTTTGCAGAAGTAGCTGGGAACAGAAGGCGTTGAATTTTCCTTCTCTTTTTGTGGCAAACTATTTTTTACTCACATGCAGATAGATAGTTATATATTTTCTGCCTGTGAAAAGTTAAATTAGCTAGTAAATATGGAATATAAAATCTCCCAGAGAGCAGAGAATGCAGAGGTCATTCAGGAGCATTTTGAGCCTCAAAAAGAGCACAGTGCAGGGACTGCTGCCTGTCACCAAAGAACTCTCAAAGTGTCAAGCACTGAAAAAGGTAAATGACATCATTTTGCTTCCATAGCTACATGTACCAAGTTAAACTGGCACTTCTGACTTTTTTCCACCTATAATTATCACCACCTGTCACACTAGCTCAGCAAAGCTATGTTTTGCCTTTATTTAGAAAGGGTTTAATTGTAAGATCAAGACTTAAAAATCTTCATTAAATAGGAATAGAAACCCTCTCTCTTCTTTCTCCATTTCCTGCACATTCCCATCCTTATTGTGTCATCCCCATTGCACTCAGTTCTTTACAGAGCAATATTGTACAGTAGTAAAAGCACTGAATGTTTCCTGTCTTGATGGAGTTTAAATCTGTCCCTATCAAGTAGCTCATCAAGTGTTTTACACAAGGATGAGCAGAGAGGTTGGACCAGATGGCCCCAACAGTGTTCCCTTCCAAGGTTAACCATTCTGTCATTCTCTGATAGAGAAGATGCATGTGAATATTATCGAGCTTCTCAGACTTCCAGCTGACTTGCAGCATCCTGGTGGCTGCTGAACTTCATTACCTCATTAGGGTTTGCACGTGGGACCTAAGGCCCTGCTCACAGTCCTCATGAGAGTGTGATGGTGCTGCTGGGCTTCCCATTGCTTGGTGCAGAAAAAGAAATGGGAATGCTGCATGCAGACTGTTGGCTCTGTGCACAGTCCCAGTGCTAAATCTTCCCCTGAATTACTCCATATCTGTTGCAGCTGTTGTAAATGACTTTAGTTTGCCATTTCCAAATTTTACTGCCCATCTTTGCCCTTTGTAAGCTTTTTTATTTTGTAAAGTCACTCAGAATAAGGTAATATGCAATTTACAGGGCAGCTGGAGGTCATGGTGCTATGGAGACTGTGGACATGTGGGAAATGCTTAGTATGAGCCTCAGGCTTAACCATGCTGAGCTGAGGTGATGGAGCAGGCTCAATATAACTGTTAATACCATTTCAGCTGACACAACTTGATGTAGTTGTATTTCAGAATGAATTTCCATGTGAAAACAGATGATTTCAATTGTTTCTTCACCCCATCTCTCTCTGTTGCATACAGTGTAGAAATGGGAACCAGGGACAAGGCTAGAATGAATTTCCATGTGAAAACAGATGATTTCATTTATTTCTTCACCCCCATCTCTCTCTGTTGCATGCAGTGTAGAAATGGGAACCAGGGGCAAGGCACTGCAAGTTAGGCAGTTTCAATTCAAGAGAAGTTCATGAGAAAAAAACAACTGCCTCAGTGCTTGTAATGTCCTGTGTTTTCTTGGCAACATTGACAAGAAGCCATTCACAAGAAGCCCCTGAACTGATTCATCAGAGAGATAAGTGAGGAGTTCACATAGATATCTGTAATTTTGCAGGATGCTGCAGCCATCTCTGCTCTGCTGCTTCTGCCATACAGCCATTTGTGTTTTTGCTGGAGACATTCCTTGCCAGAACAGATGGGACTGCTGTGTTTAGCTATGCTCCATCCAGAAAATAACAGCAACAGAGCCCATTGCCCTCTAGGTGCAGGGAAAACCAGCCCCAGATGTACTTTGATGCTGCTACAGGAAATGGAAAAACCAAACCAACCTCCCCACTTGTGTTCACTGTAGGATGTTTCTATTGAGTGTCTGTAACCTGCTGGTAAGCGCTGAGGTGTCCCGGGGCTGTTCTGCCTTCTTCCTGTTGATGCAGCAGCAGCCCTGCTGTGTGTGCAGGGAGGGTCCATACCTGGTGCTGCTCTGGGAAAAAGCTTCTGTTTTTGTGCAAAATCAGGTGGCTCTGCCAGGAGCGTTAACAGGGGTGCAGACTGAGACTCCTTGCCATCCCAGGAATCCTGCTGGGGTCTTTTGAGGCAGAGTCCCTCTGTACTTTGTGAGATGTGAGTCTCTCCTCTGCAGAGACAAAGTCCTCTCTGCAGGATCCCTCTGTGTATCTGGTAGGTGAAAATTTCCATAGGTACTGAAGGAGCATGGAGTATTATCAATATCAAGTGACACTTTTGAGACTAGGCAGTGCTGAAGACTTGAGAGCAGGAAGCAGCTGTGCACAGCTGCGAGTAAATCTTACTCAAGATGGAACAACCCAACAGACCTTTTCCTTCTCCTGTTTCCCACTTGTTTGAACTTTTCCTGCATGTTTGTGTAAAGCAGATGTGCTCAAGCAAAGACAAACACACCACGTGCTCAGTGGCCAAGGCAGCAGGAACTGGCCTAGAGGAGATTTTGGCTGGTGGAATATGGTAGTACTGTTTGATCTGCTTTATACTGAAGATAGTGCCCTCTTTGTGATATACAGGTCACTGCAGACAATTTGTGGACAATTGTGGACAACACTCTAAATTCCAGACAGATAGGCAGATATTCCCTCTTTATGGACACTCTTAAAAAGCTATAAATGGCTTAGATAATGTTCATGAGGAAGCTGCTTGTGTTATCATCAGTGACCTACCAAAGCATTGTGCAACACGAATATTAATCTGGTCATTGTCATGGCAGGTCAAAAACATGTCAGTGTTGCTGTTCTTCCACAATGGAGGCAGTTACAGTGCTGAGGAGGGAAAGACAACCCTGGATGGGTCATACCTGGCTGCCATCGGTAACGTCATCGTCGTGACAGCAAACTACCGGGTCGGTGTCTTTGGCTTCCTGAGCACTGGTAAGTCATGGGTTTCCAGGGCAAACACAATTATGCATTCTGTAACTCTTCTGTTTCTAATTTTTATTTTTTCAAGTTTTTTTTTAAACTCAAGTAACCTATATCTTTCACAGATTTTTTTTTTTCTGAATTATTGTGGGAAAAAAATGGCCAAGAAGTAGTGGAGACTTGATCTGAAGAGAAAGGGGAGAGGCTGGGGTAACAGGGACAGCAACAAACTAAACCAGTATCTGTATCAAAGCACTGGCTAGACTTGTGTTTGCAGATGAGATTCTGGATATTGAATTTTGCAGACACGTGTGAAGATTAGTTAGAATTAAAATTCTTGTAATTCCAGTGGCCTATTGTTTTGGGTAGAGTTTTCAACAATTCCAACTTCTAACCTGTTCCATCCATGAAATGTTGCTGATGCTCTCTTGCGCCCATGTCAGACTGGGGAAGAGGTAGAGACAGATAACTGCAGGTTGTGGTAAGAAGGATGTGAGACGATGGAAAGTAAGGCACAGAGGTAGTTGGTTGGTTCCTTAAAAATTCAGCCTGACTCCTCTGAAGGACTTGCCACATTTAATCTGAATCTGTACTGACCTGGATGTGACTGAACATATGCATGTTCTGTGTTGCAACCCTTCCCCGTGTTCCAGTGTAAAGGACTTTTTGTTCTCCTAATGCCAGTTGGCATTAAAAATTATACAAATTCCCATTGCAAACAGGATTTTGTCTTGTATAAAAGGCTATGAAAACACATGTTCAATTTCCTTAAATCTTTGGGGTAGTGCCATCAGGTCTTGGGGATTGTTTTTTTCATTTTGCCTTTTTTTAGCCTTGCCTTTTTAAGCAAGTAGGGAACACCATCTTTCACTTCTGCCAGGGGAACTTAAGGTAGAGAGCCATTGAGATATGGCAACAGCTGCAAGTGGAGCTCTTCTCAGTCTGGTGGCAATCCGTGGTCTCTTTAGTGTGCATTTTAGTACACTTATAACTTTTAGGATATCATATTTGCCATGTTTGCAAGTATCTGACCTCCATATTTGGCCTCATGGTCCTTTTGAGTGTTCACTGCTAGTGATGTTGGGTGGATTTTACCTGGTTTGAGATTATGGCTGCAGTTGTTGGTTGTTTTTTCCTTCTCTGTTTACTGTTTTGTTGAAAGCTCACTCACAGCAAAGTCTCTTTCATTCTGTAAATAGAGAGCTGTCACTACAAGCTCCTTACTTATTTAGATAAGAATTTGATATGGGTGTATCTGAAAAAAAAAAATCACTGTTTACATCAGTGCAAACCCAATATTTGTGAAAGTGATGCAATAATTTCATTTTGTCTAGAGCCAAATGCAGTGGGAATATGAGCTGTGGGAGCTTCCAGTACACAGCACTGCCCACACCGCCCTCCTTCAGCCCTGTGAACCTCACCTAAGTTCCTCCTAAGTGGAAAATGCTGCTTGGGCTGAGTATGGTACAGCAGTATTTATATAGAGATGCATGATTTAGGAAAATTATTTGGTCTCTGTTTCACAGGGTTCTGCCTGCAAGTCCCAAAATGTCAATACATGGGCTTGGTGTGCATGGTTGGCATTCCTGCAAACCTTCAGACAGAGGTGGTTCATTACATGACTTTTTGGGGACCTTCTCCTGCTCTCTGTCCTGTGGAGCTGTGGTCAGGGAAAAGTTCACTCTTCCCTGGCCTCTTTCTCTTTGGGAAGTCCATGGTGTGGATTTGGGAAAATCGTACAGTCCTAGAATCATGAAATATCTGAACTTGAATAAGATTCACAAGAACCATTGAAGTCCAGCTATTGGCCCTGCACAGGACACCCCAGCAATCCCACCATACACCAGAGAATGTTGTCCAAACACACCCTGAACTCTGTCAGGCTTGGTGCTGTGGCAACAAACGGGAGATTATTTAAGTCATTAACCATTAACATTCCAGTGTCCTGCACCTGGTCCTTTGGAACTTTTGCCATTGGTTTCAAAGGGAGCAGGAGTTCAACCTTAGGGCTTCACAGCAGGGCTGTTGGAAGGTCCTACAGTTAGAAATAAAAGTTATGAACTTGTGAGTAATATTAGTTTGATTGTCCAACTAAGCAAAGTCCTGAATCCTCTCAAGTTGATTTGTTATAAATTGCAAAACTAGAAAGGAAGGAGTTAAATGGATTTTTAGGGAATTGAAGGGTAGTGAAAACAGAAGATTTCATTTTGTGTGGATGGAGTTTTTGTTAGTTCTGTAGTTCTGGTCTCTCAGTGACAGGCTTTTGCAAAAAATGAAAGATCTTTCTTCTAAACACAAAAGATATTTAATTAAATTTGCTATCACTCATTAATGTTGTAAAAAGTGATGCATATTCTTACTAATGCCTTCACTTCTTCCTTTGTGTCCAGAAAAATTAAGGTGAATTGCCAGTGATATGGATGGCAAGAGTTTGGAGAATACAGTCATGTTTTTAGGTTTTATTCTTTAAGGATTCCATAAAGTCATATAAACCAGAATGATTTTCATGCTTTAATTTAGCACTATTGTTCTTCTGTTTAGTAATAACAGAAGGAAGCACACGAGGACTCTGCTTTCTTTTCAGCTTCCTGTGGTCCTCAGGAATGTGATCTTTTCCTGCAAAAAGGCAGTGGAAAAGATTCCTGGCAGACATGTTTCTTTCAGTCTAACTCCTATGAAGATCCATGCATGCATCTGTTCTCCAGTGTGGTACATTTCACAACCGACTTGTGGTTTTTGCCAGGGAGAAAGGAACTGGTTATATTTCCCTCTTTGGTATTTTTGTTTAGTATAGTGAAAGCAAGGCAGATTGTGTGGCTAAAACATTTACATGGATCTGCACATAAAAATTTCTTCACCAAAGGAATTGTAAAACATTGGAACAGGCTGCCCAGGGCAGTGGTTGATTCACCATATCTGGAAATATTTAAAAATATGTAGATGTGGCACTTGGGGACATGGTTTAGTGGTGAACTTGACACTGCTGGGTTAACAGTTGGGCTCAATGATCTAAGGGTCCCTTCCAACCTGACTGATTCCATTATTTCACTTCCTTTGGAGTGGTCTCAATGGGGATGGAGCAAGTCCTTAAAATGAGATTTCCTTTTTAAACAGTGGGTTTATTGCTGGATTGAGAACTCTGGGAACTGGTCATGGTATGCAGGACAAACTAAAAAAACCCCAGAAAACAAATCACAAAACTAAAAAACTCAACAGGGAAAATATTTCCTCCATTGCTTCACTGGTGTGGCTTGGACTGATCATCTGAAACAATGGCTATAGGTCATAGCTTTTTGGGCCTCACACTTTTTGGCTGCCCTGCTGAAAGGCTGTTCCTAACAATGGCTGCTGTAGTGTGGGCACCTCTGACACCTGCAAGGTGACCATTTATCTATTCTCCTCTATATTACTCTGCTCTTTAAACTCATGTGTTTGATACCTCAGGAATTCACTACAGGAGTGTAAAGATTGTACACTTAATCTGCTCTTTGCCCAAGACCAATCCACAAAGAAGTTCAACTCTTAATTTTAATTCACTAGCTTCTGAACCTACCTTTATTTTAAACTTGTACTACTTGGTCTTGGCAATAGAAGAAACAAATAGTTTCAGCTGTGTTTCTATTCACAGCTTTTCTGTTTTGTCCTGTGGGGTTTTGGTTTTTTCCAAGTTTTAAATGTGAAGAATTTTAAAACATTGAAAGTGAATGGCTCATTGTGGATTAAAAAGAAGCAGACAGTGAATAATCATTTTCTATTCATTTTTTTACAAACCATGGAGGAATTACTTATTTCTGCCTTTGTTGACATAAAATCAAGCTAACTACATTCTTGCAACATTAGATACTTTCAGCATTAGTTGCTTTTAAGAAAAGTATCAGCTTACCACTTTCTGGTGTTGAAAAGGAGGTGGTCGTATTTAGGTATGAGAAGCACATGATTAATTATTTGTTTGTTTTTATGTTTACCAAAAAACCATATCTATATATCTATATATCTATATATCTATATATCTATATATCTATATATCTATATATCTATATATCTATATCTCAGATTTCTATTGGATAGACCTAAGACAATCTCAAAGACTATAGACAGAAATATTATAATTTTTAAAATAATATCTGGAAGAGTGTAAAGAAATTCAAGATATTGTGATTTATGATTGGTCAGGCAGGGCAGGTGTAAGAGGTATGTAGGAAGGAAACATGCAATCAGCTGTACTCCAGGAAAACAGTAATTCTTATAGATCCCTTCCAGCTTGTGAACTTGGCAAACACAGATTTCTTTTGTCTGTTTTTAATTCATTTTAAGGTTGAGCTACTTATGTAGAAAAAGAATCTTATGGCTAAATTTATGGATACTTGAGCCTGGATTAGTCTCCTGCCATGATGTGTCCTAATGAAGCTTAGAAGTTCATGTGTTATTTTTCTATCACTGGGATAATCCAGCACCCCAAGGGCTGCCCTGTGGAGTGGCAAAAACTGAAATGGAGCCACTGTGTAAAGTGATTACATTGGAAGAAACCACCTCAGACTTTTAAACTCTGGTATCAATTTTGTCAAGTTTCAGCTGCAAGAGCTGAAAAAGTGTAACATTTACCGCAAACTTCAATGTTTATAGTTTTCAGCCGTGCTTTGTTTCCTCCACCAGGCTCTGCTGAGGCGAGAGGGAACGCTGGTCTTTGGGACCAGCTGGCAGCTCTGAGGTGGGTGCAGCAGAACATCGCCAGCTTCGGGGGCGATGCCGGCCGCGTTTCCCTGGGAGCCGAGCGCGGCGGGGCCGATGTCGCCAGCGCTCACCTGCTCACAGACACCGCAGGCATAGGCCTCTTCAGGAGCCTGCTCTTGATGGTAAGTTCCATTCACCTGCCCTGTGAAAGGATGTTGCTACAGAGATGAGGATGCTGCAGTGCGTGGGTGCTGGTTTTATTTCATCCATACCTTGGCAGGGCTGTTATTGCTGTAGTTATTTTTCGTCTCACCTGTGACTGTTATCTCCAGGAGCTGGATGCTTCGCCAGGATGTACCAGAGATGCACTTTGGTGTTTGATTTACTCATAGTAAGAATCCAGCTTTCGTCACTGTGGTTTTTTGGGTGTTATATAAATAACCTTGTTTCATAACCTGGAGGTACAACAGCTTAGTTTCCATTCCATAAATTTGATGTTGGTCAGCAGCTTTTAGACCGTGAAACTGATGAGCCAGACTCCCACATGTTAAAGTATCCAGTCTTTTTATCAGATCTTAAGACAGATTTCATTTAAAAGAAAAAAACAAGTTTCAGACAGTAAAAGTCATTTTACAGATGGGCTTGTTTCCCATCAGCTTAGAACATTTCCTCAGTCACTCCAAGTGATCCATATCCTTACAGTCTTTCCTGTGTTGAGTCTTAGGACTCTGATAGCAGTTTTGTCAACATCAATACTGCCATTTGTCTTGACAGCCTCAGTGTGCTCCGAAATGAGGCTTAATCACCAGAGGAAGTTTATATATCCAGTAGAAATGGTACTTGGACAAAATGAGCTCTACTAGCAGTGCTGCCTTGGAACAGTGAGCAGTGGAATAGAATTCTTGGTTCAGGAAGCTGAGGGCCCAGTTAAATAAAATGCTGCCTTGACTTAATTCAGTACCTAATTGTTCTTCACTGTGCCCTTGCTTCAGGAAACATAACTTTCTTTTGCATCCCTGTGGCTCAATAAGTTTATTTTAATTGCATCGCTGTAGTGGGAAAGGCAAGGGAAGTTTTTGAAAATTGCTGCTCATTAATTGTTTTTTTGTGTCATTATCAGATAATTCCTCACACAGTTCCTAGATTTTCAGTCAGCTCTTGACATAGAATTTAATTTGCTAGAAGACCCAGAGTATTTTTTCTTAGTTTCCTCCTACTCTGAAGTCACAAACCCTTTACTGACATGGCTGAGGAGGGGGCCCTGTGAAAACTGTGCCAGGACACAGTGCAATTTAACAGCTGAATCACTTAGGGAAGGGAAATGCAAGGACCTCTTTATAGTTGCTTCTGGAGAGTAGTTATGTATTTTCTTTTATTAAAAGAGTTTAAACTCATTCTTTCTCTTGCAGCAGAACACTGGTGGAGAACAGTGGCAAGTGCAATGAGCAGACAGGTGTACCTACCAATTCCTCCCACTTTTCTAGTGTTCATATAATTTTTTTTCTGGTACTGTGCAAATCACTGTCTTGGCAAAAGCAGCATCTCCACTGAGTTCAGAGTAGTGTTAATTATTTATTCTGACAGCCTCACATTGGATTTAATTTTCTTGTGAAATACACTGATAATATAAAAAGCAAGCAACAATAGAAGTAGCTTGTAGCTTAAAAGTATACTTGATCTGTCTTTTTTTTTTTTAAGTGGTGCCAAAGCTGTTTTTTCACTTACATCTCCTGTAAAGGGATGTGTCTTGTTTTTGTTCAAAGACACTAAAATCACTGAGTACTTTTAATTTTGCTGTACTTTTAATTTTACAGACTAGAACAATGAAACTGAGAATATATACCAGATATACCTTTCCTGAGGGAAAATCCCTCAATAGAGCTCTTCTGCAAAAGTCAGCTTTGTGCTCCTTGTTTCTGTATTTGTTATGCATGATAAAACCATACTGTTCCTGAGCATGCAGAGAGGAGTGGTGCATGAAACTTTCTTTACTAGAAAATGTGCACCCAAAATAGCAAAATGCTTTTGTGTTTCCTGTGTCTACCCTCTAATAGCTTTTGTTTGGAACAAATCTGAAAACAGATTGAACAAAATCAGTGCAAAGCTGTCACGGGGACTTTTTAGAATTTTTTTCATCTTTCAGTGCTATGATTAGAAATAAGTGTTATCAGTGATTTTGGCCGTATTGTAAATGGTTTAAGAGAATTAGCCTGGCATTTGACTTCATTTTTTGATCACTCAGTGAATTTACCAGTGCAATATTGATGTAGATGACTGAATCAATGGATTGCAGGGGCTGCAGAGGGCAGCTGTGTTGGGTGTCCTCTCATGGCATTCCTGGTGGATGTCAAGGGCAGCTTCCAACCTTCTTCCACCCAGTGCAAGGGAAGAAGGCCAGGTCCCTCCTGGCCATGGAAGCAGATCAGACAATGGTGGAAAGAGAAGGTTTATTGCTCTTCTGCTGCAGTCAGGTGCAGGGCTCTCTGACATGGACTCTAAATATCCCTGATCCTGGTAATTAGGTGCTCTGTAGATCCCTTTCCCTGTTTTCCCATCTCCTTTTTCCCTCCCTTTACCAGTCTCATTCCCTCTCAAACAAACCAACCACCTCTCTTGGTTACTTTTTTTCATTATACCATTTCATAGGTAGTGTCAGATTTGTATAAAATCACCTGGGGACTGTCATCCCTTGCAAGCTTGTGTTTCCCCCAAAGGTCCCCAATAAAGTCTTCCAATTAACTGTAAAAATGGCCAGACCTCACAGAATTTCCCCATAACCATCTGTGAAATCCAGCCTATAGCACATTTAATTAGTCTTTAAATGTCCTATTGAACATTTAATTAGCTTTTGTCACTTTATCATGTTATTACCGTGAGGATGACAGAGTGTCTGCATAGGTTGCCCAGGGAGGTTGTGGAGTCTCCATCTCTGGAGGTATTCCAGAGCCGTCTGGACATGGTCCTGGGCAAATGGCTCAAGGTGGTTCTGGTGAAACAGGGAGGGCTTGGATCAGAGGATGTCTGGGGGTCCTTTCCATGCTGAACTGGTCCATGATTGTTTAACCTGTCAATGTCAGAATGTTTTATCCCCTTCTCACAGTGTGTGTCTGAGTGCTGCCAGTTGTGTGGGCTCTGGGATTCTTTTGTCACCTTCCATCCGAGATACTTTCTGGCACTGGCATTGCAAGGCTGGCTGATTGTACTAGTTGCACACAGGTTTGCCATTTTCTTAAAGCAGCACAAACTACTGAATATTATTTTAATGAATAAATACAAGTCATGACTTAGAAATCTGAAATACTCTCCAAATACATTTCATGGATAAAATGCAGTCACCATAATGTATTGAATATCAGTAACAGTGATTAGATTGTACAAATGTCTAGAGTTCCTGAGTGTGTTTTGCTTTTTGGAGTTCAATGTTTACCAGCCAAATTACATTCATCCTTTAAATCCTGAAATATGTTTAAACAGGCTGTGAAACATTTTGTTCTCTGAACCTTTCTTGCTAGTGCAAGTGACCTGATACGAGATCTAAAGAGCACATAGATGTGTCCTAAGAGCTGTTTAGAGATTAAATATATATATATATATAACCTCACCAATTCTCTATTTCTCCAAACCTTCATTATTCAAATCTGTGCAAAAAGGTACAAGAGAATATTGGTTTGAAACTATCTTAGCTTGACAGCATAGGTTGCAGCATTTTACACACTCAAACAAGTGATTCCTTGGTTTAGAAAGCAATCACAAGCAGGTACAAAGGAAAGTACTGGAATGGCCTGCCTGGGGAGGTGGTGGAGTCACCATCCCTGGATGTGTTTAAAAAAAGACTGGATGTGGCACTTGGTGCCATGGTTTAGTTGAGGTGTTGGGGCATGGGTTGGACTCAATGATCTTGAAGGTCTCTTCCAACCTAGTAATTCTGTGATTCTGTGAAAATGCTACGTGCTCTTTTATGGCTTAGAAAAGGCTGCATACCAGTTAAAAAAATAAAAGAAATTCCAGAAAACCTTCTAATCTTTAAGTGATTTGATGGAAAATGTAATTACTATTTGACATAACTCTCATCAGACAAGAAATTAGGAAAAATCTCTAACATCCACTGTTACTGATTTGTTCCCTTAGTTTTATTATTTTAAAAGCTGTTATTAATATAAATATTATACATAAATATGTGGCTGACTTCAGAAGTCATAGTTAAAATATCTCCCTGTACACATACAAGGTCACACCTTTGCAAGCCAACCTTTGCAGTTAGGCACATTATCATCACATCTTACTTTTCATTTAAACACCTCTTTTATCTCTGTTTACTATGAGCAGCTGAAATACATGTTTGGATATGCCTGAACTCCCATCTCAGGTATAAGAACTTCTTTTCTCAGTGAATTAAGTCTGTTCTTAAGTTTGTGACTATTTTATGACACTGCAGGCCATTGCCAGCAAGTGAATAAATGCTGCTTATAAAGTCAGTTATTTTAATTTTTTCTCCTAAAAGATAAGAATGGAGTCACTAGAATCAGGTGTTTCTTGTATGCCAGATGTTAGATACTTTCTTGGGGTTATTGATGTCCCTCTGACCCATTCTCAATGATAATGGGTAAGTCTATCTTGAGAAGAAAAATGCTCCTTTTTTCAGTGTACATACGTTCTGAAAAGGTTTTCAGCCTTGTGGAGAACACCAGAGTCAGAGTTAATTTAAGTTCTTAAGCTGCAGTTGGTTCTTCCCTATGCAGTCACCTCTGTACAATGCTGGGCATCGCCTCACTGAAGAGTCACCTGCACCACTTGGCTCTTGACTTAGAGTCTATCTTGGTTTATCCTGCTTGTGAACCAGTTCTGGTGCACTGGGCACATTCCCAGCATATGCCATGGCTGGGATAGCACCCTTGAGAAGATCAGAAGAGGACATGCAGAAGCACTGCTGGCGTTTGGTCACCAGCTTAGCAGATTGTATTTCCCAGCTGTTGAAGGGTGGCAGGACCACAGGATGCTCTGGTTTCTCTCCTAACTCATCAGTTTGTGGCTTTTTCCTCTTTGTCTTGTATTTAGTCGTCATAGTATGTAGGTGGCAAGTGAAGGGCACTCTTATGTTTGCTCCCCGTATATATGAGAGACTGGGATTTCTTCTTTCTGGCACTTGCAAAAGAAGCATTGTCATCCTCAGTCAGGGAGAGGTAGGAAGCGATGCTTTCCCTCAGGCCATAGCTGAGGCAAGAGTCATCCATTGCTGCCAGGGTGCTTTTGGTATCTTCAGTCACCTCCAGCCTTTAAAATAACAAAATTTTGTTACCATTTCAGCTACTTGGACTCAGTGTCTTGGGGTAATATTAACAGTTGTGAAACCTCATAATGTTATTTTTGTTGTATAAAAACATTTCTGCCTCATAAATCACCAAGCATTTCTGTCACTTAACATTTCTCAAAAAAACAGTACAACAGTAAAATATAAATACTTTTTGGCACTTAAAAAGGAAGTATCATCTATATTCCCTTCTTAATCTGTAGGAAAAATGACCTCAGTACTGCACAAAATTTTCTTGCCTTCATAAGCACATGAATGTTTTGTGAAGAAGAGTAGTGAAGGGAAATTTACCCTTCAAAGGTAAAAGGTGCTTTTGCTTCTGAGGGTGGCTGTTTCCCCAACTTCTGAAACCTGACCTACTTTCTCTTGTGGCAGTTGTGATATTAGAAATCTCATGAATTGGGCTGTGTGTCGAGAGAGACACAACAGGAAAGGTTTATTCTTGGACAATGTGCTCATTATACCTGTGCTGTTTCCAGGGTGTGGGAAGAGAGGGGAGCCACTCCTGCCTGCCACAGCTCACCTGTGAGCCCCTGCACATCAGTGGGGATGGATCAGCAGTGGTGGATGTCACTGGGCTTTGTGACCCAGCTCTCCCTCCTGCCCCTTGGTGCAAGGGCTCAGGAGTCCCAAAGGAACTGAACACATGGATAGCTGGTTAGGAGAAATGATTGAGTGCTAACAATATTTCTTTCAAAGTTAAAACCTAGATTATCAGTTAGAGGGCTGGACATTCAGTTTTCATGGGTTAGCTTGATGTCAGATTGTCCAAGCTTTAAAACTGCTTTTTTATTTCCTTTAGAAGGAAATAAATAGCTGTGTGTTCTGTGTTGCAAGTACAAGTATACACATGGCTGGGAACAACCCTGTTGTTTCTGGCAGCCTGTGCTGTGTGTGGTACCTGTGAATGTTTCTCCAGTTGAAATTTTTATTCCGCATCACCACAGGAGGAACTGGATTCATCACGGTGTTGTTGTTAGTGCACTGGGTGAGACAGGGTGTTGTAAGGACACAGCAGAGACCATCAGCGACTTCTGGACAGGAAAATGAACACACAGACAGTTAATCTTTGCTTACTATTTTCTTTCCCTGGTGGTTGCTCAAATAAACAATTTTGGACTCAGCAGCAGCAGTCAGTAATTGTGTGTTCTCAGCAAGGACACAGTAACACAGGCTTAATTTTTCCTTTCCTCATACCTTTGTCTTTTAATTTTTCATTTGGCATATTTCATACAATACAAGGGAGGAACTGAGACACAGAAAGACAATGTGACTTGCTCAAAGACTAGAAAGAAATTTTTGACAGAGCATAAAATTAAACCCAGTTTTTCTGAGCCCTCAGTGAGTTCTGCTTTGCTTCGTATATTCTCAGCCATGCAAACTGAGCGTAAAAAAGATCAGATTGGATTGTGTGCACACCTACTCTTCTGTGGAACATGACTGTGGAATGTATTGGGATTCACCTATTACCTTCATCAGTGTTTCTGTCTCTACCCTCTTCTCGCTCCACTAGGAACATCAAAGATATTTTTCTGCCCAAGTAGAGAACATAATGGCTAAATGCTGGTGTTCTACAACTCTGAGTCTTATTTCAGAGTGAGATTTGTATCTTCTCATGGTGAGGGAAGGAGGACACCTAAATCTAGCTATGTCTCCTTTTACACTTATAACTCAAGTAAAAATGTTAGTTGTTACAAGTTTTGGGTTCTGCCCCAGCCCAGATTTTAGGCTTCAATTGTTTCCTTCTTTCTAAATGGTGAAAGGTGTCAAATAGCTAACATGTAAATACACATGTGTCTCCTGTCCAAATTCTTACCCCCTTTATGTCATTGGACTTGAAAATTTTATTTGCTTGTTTTGAATGTGAATGACTTTTCTCCTCAGTTTATCAATGTACTCTTTGGGGATCGTACTTTTTCTTTTACCTGTAAAATACTTAGGTATGGTGACTTCACACTTTTAAAATTACAGAGTACCCATTGCTTGTTAAAGCACAGAACCTATTGTTCTCCTGTAACTTTTAGGCAATTCATTTCTTGCAATTTCCTTCCTCATTTTAGAACATTCTCATTACAATGCATAGTAACTGCAGCCATTCAATTGTGTTGTTTGTCACGTTACCTTTCTGACACAGGTTAAATTGCCATGAATCTGGAAAACTGTCATTGAAAAAGTGTCATCCACTGGACTGGTATTAATAACAGTGACAGCTGATTCTGCAGTTGAGCTAACAGCTTAAGCCTCTTGATATAAGTTCTGCTGAAAAATTCCTGCCATGCATTTCTACTAAAGTGGTAGGGAAGAAGCTTACAGTGTTTCTGAAAATTTTCTACTGCAGATAAGGTTATGTGCTGTAGTGGTTTTTTAAGAAAATGTGAATAGACACCTAGTGTTGCGTGGTCTGAAGTTATCTTCCTGCCTAAATGGCAAATAAATGAATAAATGTTGGCAAACAGAGTCAGCCAGGAGTTCCAGTCTGTCTCAAACACAGATCTACAGGTACATGGCTTCTGTACAGCTGAACATTTTTGTATGCTCACACTTTGACTTTAGGTGTGCTCTGAGAGGGTCTTGGCACCCCTGACCTGTGCTGACCTCCAAACTGCATTTGGAAGTTCTTTAGGGAACCCCTAAACCCTGGTGTTTGGCTCAAACAGTGTTATTGACATGGCCATACAATATCCTACAAAACACCAACACCGACAGAGCCAATCTGGCCTTATTTAGCTGAGTTCTTGTATTGATTTCATTATACTGTTAAGGGCAGCATATTTTTATTTAGGATGAAAAATGAAGTAAAATGTATAAACCAAACGTTTTTCCATTGGTTGTTCTGTGGCAGTATTTGCAAGTCTTGGACATAAGCAAAACTTCTTGTTCTGGACCTTTGATAGAGAGTTTTACAGTTGCCAGTGGAAAATATGTTTTTCCTGCACTTATTTTTACCTGAGTAGTGATTGACAAGGTCTTCAAGGCACTGGAAGGTTTGCCGTGGAGAGATGTAATACCAGTTATTGGGGAGGCGGAAGATCCTGTAATGTTTCACTTGCCTGTGCCTCACTGACAAGGAATATAACCCTGAAGAGAGAACAAGAGCTAGTTACATCAAAGTAGGGCTGGTTGGGTATCTGTAGCAGAATAGAGTATCTGTAAGATATGGTGCCATTACTGAAAACATCTCAGAAATAGCTGAAAAAACCCGAGTGGCCATCTTATATATCTTATTATCCTTTATAGATATACATAATTATAACATGACCTGAGATTTTGGTTGAAGTTAATTTCAACCGAATTAAATTCAACCAAATTTCTGGTGTGCTCTTCCTTTGTTATTGCTGGTGTGGGATGTTTTGAAATGGCATAAAGGAAGTAGGCCTTTGCTGAGTTGTTTGCCTTCCACTGAATAGGGAGACCAGACTTCCAGGCTGGTACTCTTCTGTATACAGCTTTGAGTAATGTAGAAGCTGACACCTGGTAATGCAGTCATGGCAGGAGAAGGCCACTTGGATTTTTCTGGTTCTTTGTTTAGAACTCTTCTGTAGCATTTATTGACAAGGACTAAATGCCAGTCCTAAATTACTTTGAATTTTGTATCGATATTAAGAAAGTAATTGGCCTGTGGTATGCAAGAGGTCAGAAGAGATGATGTATTATTCCCTTTTATCTGTAGTATCATGATATTAGAATGTGTTCTGGTGCTTCAGCAAAGGAAGAAAGCACTTTGCACATGGAAGATTTGTTCAGCCTGGAGAAGAGCAGACTGGGGGGAGATCTTATTGCTTATTGTGTTCAGCTGCCTCACCAGGGGCAGCAGAGGGGCAGACACTGATCTCTTGTCTCTGGTCACCAGTGGCAGGATGAGAGAATGGCCCAAAGTTGTGTCAGGGGAGGTTTAGGTTGAAGAGCAGGAAAAGATTCTTCACCCAGAGGGATTTTGGGCCCTGGAACTGTCTCCCCAGGGGAGTGGTCACAGCACCAGCCTGACAGAGTTCAAGAAGGGCTTGGACAATGCTCTCAGGCACATGGATGGATTCTTGGAGTGGTCCTGTGCAGGGTCAGGGGCTGGACTCAGAGATCCCTGTAGGTCCCTTCCAAGTCAGGACATTCTGTGATTCTGTTTCTATGTCCCCATTGAAGAAAACAAAATATGAAGTTGGTACAGTATAATTCCCATGTAGCAAAAGAAAGAAAATAAAATTGAAGTCCAGTCATTTTTAAAAATAAAGATCTCCTTCATTTATATAGCAAACAGACTTATCCGTCACCCCCTCTACTTGGCGTGCATTTTACACCTTCTTGAATCCATCTTTTATGGACAAAGGCAAAGCTGTGGCTTTTCCTTCATTGAAAGTCCCACTGCCTCATCAGGTTTGCATGCAACCAAAGTAAATAATAGTGTTTAAACAACTGTGTCTTGTTTGTGCTGATTCCTGTGGAACTTTCCATGGCCATCAATAACCCTCTTTCCAGTAGGTGACTGGTAAAGGCTGGCACCTGCACTGGGTGCCTTCACCTTCTCATTTTATACCTTTTCTGGTATATAATATGATTTCATATAGACTGATCCAAATGAAGCAGGACAGGGAGTGAATTAAAGAGCTGTAAAACTGTAAATGCCCGAGATCAAGAGGGAAAAGATCTGTATTGTCTCACCTTTCCTGGTTTCACTTTCTCTGATCATGAAGGAGCCGACCTTGGTGTTGGGCAGCTGTAGAAGTTCCTCTGCTTTTTCTCTTCCCAGCCCTTCAAATAACCAGCTGTGAAGCAGGAAAAAACAAATTCTGAAATTTGGACACCAGTGAAACAGTGAGCAGCATGTGGCTGTGAAAGTGCTGCATTAGCCAGGAAAAGTGACTGCAAAAATAACACTGTGGCTTTCTATAGCTATTCTCTCATCTATATTCAGGCATATTTCCCCAGTTTATGGAGAAAATGTTGCTGGTTTTGAGTTCCATTAACCTTTGTGAGGTTAAGAGAGGAGTGACAAGGTTTGGACTTATTAGGGAAAACAAAACTTTTGGAGCCGCTTTGATCTGTATTGCTGGGGACAGATTCATGTGGTATATTGATGACATCTGTGGCATTAGTCAAATCTCTCTATTACATGTAAACCACTTTCTTTAACCCCAAATTGTATCATAAATAAACCACAAATAAGTTACAATTATTTTGCTTCTTCTAGGGAACAGCCCAACCATTTAAGTTAATGGGCTTCGTGGATAAGGGAAAGTGGAATTAGTCCTACAAATTTTCACCATAACTTGGTGCAGTGCCATGTTTTGCCACAGGCAGTGTCTCACCATGCACCTGGTCTTGCTCAGCTGTTCTAGACTTATGGAATAGAATGAGATAGAATAGAATAGAATGGAATTCTATTTTAAAGTTGTGCTCATGTGTTTGATCCACTCTGCTGTCACTGAAGTTTCAGACAGTAGCTTCCATTACCCCACATCCTTGCCCTGCCTTTGGGAAAGCATGACTGTTTCAGGAGGATGTAAAAGCATGTTAAAATTGAAGCACTTGCATAGTTTACAGTGGCATTCACAGATCATATCCTTAAAATTAAACATGTATTACAACATTTGCCAGAAAGCTTTTAGGTCTGTGCTTTAATGCCTGTTTTTCAGGGTTTTTTTTGTTGTTGTTGTTTTTGGTTTTGTTGGGATTTTTTTCCCCCTGAGTGGTGACTATGGCAACAAGAAATAGCTGAAATTTTCTTAGTTCATCCAGTGAGAAAGTTTACATTCTTGAATACTTATTAACATTTCTATTTGTTCTTTACAGCCTGTTTTCCATGAGCAAACCTGGCTAAAATTTTACTCTATGTAAATATTAAAAATTCATTCTAAATAGGTTCTCTTCATCAATGTCTTTAAGTTAGAGATCAGTCCATGCAACAGATGCATGTTAAATATCTTACATGTAATTTGAAGTGGTTTTGGATCTTTCAAGAATTTAAAAGAAGGATTTTCCTTCTCACTGAGTCTAAATTTATATGTGGATTTGAGGTTCTCAGTTTTCAAAAGATGGCTTTTAGACTGTCAATAAATAAAATTTCTGTCTGCCAAGTCATTATTGGCATTGTTTGGACTATGACTTAGAGTAATCAGAGGAGGAGATGTAAAAATGTGGTGATGAAAGGCTATAGAAATGCATTTACTTACCCATGATAAACCTTTGCTACATATTTTCCTGGAATATAATTTTCTCGACCTGTTGTAAGGGAATGGACTCTCCACCAGCCTCCTTCACTGTGTGAAAGCAAGAGAAGGGATATTTTGAGATGTATTTTCAGAGTTTCTTGTCATTTGGAAGTCAGTGAATTTACACAGATTAACCTGCAACCTTCTGTGTGTGCTTTTGAAACTATGTATTCAGAAAGGAACCCTGTTTGGTTTCATTTAGAGTAGTTCCATTTCTAAACTTACTTGAGAATTAAATGTGGATACAGAAATAAGCTACTTTGTTCCATTTAAATTACGTAAGTAATAAAATATTTTTTATGCAGTTGAAGGAGGAAGGATAAATACTCGGTGGTTAAACCATGCTGTGCTCTGCCTTCCCACAGCTAGACTTGTACTGGTGTCCAAGATATTCAGTTTACAGCTGAGTGTGTTGTGTCTGGACAGCCCTGTAACACCAGGATAGAGGATCTGGGAAATGGAGCCTGTCTGCTTGGGAACAGGCTGTCAGTCCAACTGAACCTGCTTTGTGCTTTGCTCTTTTCCTTGTCTTCCATGAGCTGCAGACCAGAATCAAATCAAATAGACCTTGTAGTTGAAACTGCAGGTGTATGTATTTCCCCCAATATATCTTAAGTTATTGCTGTGGTACTGAATTCTGGCTTTTACTCTTGAATCCCTTCAGAAATAAAGGGTACCAAGAATTTTCACAGGGATGCTGCAAAGCTTTAGTGGTAGTGCAAGGATCCTGATGACTGTTGGGTTCTTTGCACCTTCACTTTAAGTGTTTGAATCCAAGGAACTGTGCCTTGTGTTTGAGTGCTGGTTTTGTGGATATTAATATAAATGCTCCCAAAATAATGTCTACACTACAGATCAGAGTCTCAGTGTGTGTCAGAACAGATGAGTTGAAATCACTTAGGTTAAATATCATGAGTTATAGCTTCTGGGACTGTGGTCCAGAATGTCTGTGCTGAGGGAAAAAAAAGGGGAAGTGTCTACTGCTAGCTGGAAATTGCAGGGCCTCAAAAGTTTTTGGTTTGGTTTTCCAGATGAAATGAATTTATCTATACGAATTTTAGCTTATTTTAATCTTTTTTTCCCCCAGAACTCTCCCAGAGAGAACCAAGAACCAAGAAAAAATACCCAAAACTGAGCAATTCATTATCTCTCTCCCTCCAAACTTTAGTATTACTAACCCTGAAAAATCCCTATGGTGATTTAAAATCCCAAAGCAGCACATGTCTCTTGCAGCAGGAGCTACAGAAATTATGTGTATTGGGGTCAGTCTTGGAGGACATTTGGTTTGACTTCTGCCAGCCAAATGCAGTTCCTCTGGTAGTAAAAGGTGCCTGACCAGTGAGGAGAGTGAGAAACTGTGCCAGTGGTGCTTATATAAATCTGCCAACCCAGAGCAGTCACAAATATCTGTGAGGAATTGCATTTCCTATGGAGGTTCCATATGTCCTGTTCCTGGCAGGATTGGTGGGGCTGATTGCCACTACACATCATTACTTTGGTAGAAGGCTGAAAAGCTGCTGTTGTAAAAGCAACTGAAAAGCTGCTGCTTGTGCTGACTCCTCTGTGGTGATCCTCATCACTTGTGCTCTAGTCACAGCTTGTTTTTTACTGTCTTTTACTTCTTTGAATGCTTTAGGAAAATAAATACAGCTTATGAGCAGTAAGAGGCTGCAGACAAGAGGAAGAGGCTGACATCAGCACGTACCCCAGCAGGGGAGAACAGGTCCTTCATCAGGACACTGTGGTTTGCCTAGAGCTTTGGACTTGTCTTCTGTGAACAAGCTCATGATTCAAAATAAGAAGAGGAAAGTTCCAGAGCAATCAAGGTTTGCTCTGGATCTAATTTATCCATCAGGAGAAGCCCTTGATCACTGCCCTACAGACAGGCATGTCAAAAACTTCTGCTGCCAAAGCCTATTCTTTTAGTTGTTCCTGCAGCAGATTTCACTTTGCAGCACATGTGTATATATTATATGCCACAAATATAATTCCCATTGATGTGGGCATAGGTAGTCCTGTGGTGTGGGAGGGCCTGTAGCTGATGAAACCTGAGAGTGAAGCTTTGAGCTGGAATTTCCAAGCTAAAGCAGTTGTTGTACCATGTCATGTATGTTCAGCAAGGTTTACACTACTAGAAGAAGTGTAGAAGAGAAGAATTCCCCTGGTTTAGAGGAGCTTTCCACCAGCAGGAAATTGATCTGGTGGTATTGTCTGAGTCTTGGGACCCTTAGGTTCAGGGAGGAAGAGAAAGCCCTGTGTCAGCAGGACATAAGTGCAGCCATTCTGGGTCAGACCAAAGCTCCACTAAAGCCTGTGTCTTCTGAGTGACAAAGGCCACTACAGGCCATGGTGGCCTGGAGAAGAGTCTGAGAATTCATCAGTCATCCGTGATGCTTCTCTCGAGTATCTCTTTCCTCCAGCCATTTGACTATCTGGTTGAGAATTTCTTAAATGATTTTAGAAGTGCTCCAAGGATGCCTCTGCTATCAATGTGTCTGGTCTCCCATTGAATCCATCTGCTCGACCAGCTGCAAAAATGAAACCTTTCATCTCATTTTGAGCAGTGCAAATAGTGGCTGTGAGGCCAAGTTACTTCCAGGAGGTCACTGTGTGCTGATACAAGCTGTGCCTAGAAGAACACCAGGGCTGCTTGCTTCCATTTTTTGTACATGTGCTCATTCTTTGTGTCTGGCAATACTGCACTGTGGTTAAGGTCAGTCTGAGCTAGTGCTCCAAAGCCTGCTTACTTCTGGGGCTCTTAAATTTTTTGAGTGGAACTGGCTGAGAAATCTCTTTTTTTTCCTTACTAAGAAAATGCAGAATTGATTAAAAAGTAGAAAGAGAAATACACCCCACCCCACTACCTACGTTTTAATTATTTTTTTTTTACATTTGCCTTAAATTAGGATGAAATTCTAAGACTTAATCATAATCGAGTTGTTAGATTAAAAAGGGTGAGAGAGAAAATTACAGACACAATTGACATAAAGAAATTCAGGGTGATTTTCTTTTATGTCATTCAAACTATTTTGGCTTTTACACTGTTTTCCATTACATTTGGGGAATACTTTCTTATCAGTTTTCAAAACCGAATTGTTCTGAGTCTTATTTTAGAATAGAGTCTGAATCCACCTTGACAAACATAAGGGAAATCTATACATTAAAGGACAATATGTAATCCCAAATCCTTAAGCTACATGGTCATTTACACTATGGCTAAGCGTCCTTCCCTGAAAATTCTGAACTCAGTTCATTTTGCTGAATTGCATCCAATTTGGGCCAGGTCCATAAAACAGAGCTTTACTTTAGTTGTAATACAACCTAATTTAAAAAGAAATTGATCAACTTACTCTGATAGCACACGTAGTTTTTCCCCTACATGAAATATAGGTTGGCTTATGTCTGCTGAAGGATAGTCATAGAGAACAGCAAGGAAGTCACTCTCCTGGCCTGTAAAAGAAGAAAGAAAAGGTCACTTAAAACAAAGGTAGTGCTCTGAGACAAAAATGGATTTTTCTTTAAGTATGATAGATTTTATGTAGTAAGTCAAATGGGGAAAAAAAATCTCTGAAATGTCACTTAATAAACATCATGAGCTAAAGAAAAACCTATAGATTTATAAGAGGACTTTGAAGATACTAGAAATGAAAAGTCATGTGGTTAATTGTAAACAACTAAATTTGGACTACTTTTTCTAACAATTACCATATTTAAAGGACATATTCAGTTTGAAACTAAAAAATTAGTAATTATTTATAGTATTAGGAAGTAACCCAGTTTGATTAATACCGCTGTCTCTAATTGCCTCCTGCTACAGTTTTGTAGCATTAGATTTAAGAAAAGGAAGATGCATGTTAAATTGTTGCATAATTTTACACCACTGATACTTTTCAATGGCAATTTAGATCAGGGTCAATGAAAGTGTGGCCATTGTTGCCCATTTCCATCAGTTTTTGTATGAAATTAGTTTAGATCAAGGTCAATGAGAGTGTGACCATTGTTGCCCATATCCATCACTTTTTAAAGGAGCTTGATGATCAGCTAGTGCACTTTGTTCTCACCCTTGCATGGAGACTGTGCAAGAGCCTCAGTGACAGAAAACAGGCACAGGGATGTTTAAGTTGAAACCATTGTAAAATGGCAATTTGCAGAGCTGAGGTCAGCAAAGAGATGAGAAGACCTTTTACATCAGCTGGGATGAATCTGGGACTTGCACCCTGTGTAGGACATGCTGAGTCTTCTGGGTTTCTGGAGAGTAGAGCACTATACACAGGACTGGGCCATCAAACGTGAAATGCTCCTCATCCTGCTGGAATCTGTGGTGCCCAGTAAATGCTGACAGCTGGGTGGTTCAGAAATGTGTCATGCTGATTGTTTTGAGCTCTTTGTCACAAGTATTGGCAAGAGGGATTGTGCCATTCACTGCCTGTGTTTCTCCTGGAAGCAGTTCCTCCTCTCTGCACACCTCAGTATTCCCCATGATCTCACAGGGAGACAGAGCTTCCCTCTGCCTCCACCAGGATCAGCACCCTGATCCTTAGGAACACCAACTACCACTACATTTGTCGAGGTTGTTTGATCTCCATACTCTGTGCAGTCCAACATGTGCAAATATGGGTGTCAATTCAGGGCAGGAAAGAAAGAAATTAGATTGAGAGAAACGCTTCTGTATCTCTTCTGTATTGTTAGTTTTTTCTCATTTAATTTGCCAACTTGTCTTTAAGGAAGACAGCTTCTGAGAGAAACCTAGGTGCAACACCCTGAATGAATGTTCTGTGTTTTTAGCTGTGTGTCTCAAGGCCATAGAAACAACCCACAAAGATAATTGTAAAAGGCTGAAGGAAACATGAAGGAAACAAACACAACAGGTTACCCAGAGAAGTTGTGGATGCCCCATCCCTGGAAGTGTTCAAGGCCAGATTGGATGGGGTCTGAGCAACTTGGTCTAGTGGATGGCATCCCTAGCCATGGCAGTGAGAATGGTGTTTTAGATGATCTTTAAGATCCCTTCCAGCCTAAACCATTTTATGATTATTTTGAGAGTGTGTTTAATATTGATATTTCCATGATTTTCTTAGTTGATTAGTGTCACTGAATTAAACAGGACTAGTCCATTACAGCCAACCACTGTGATTAGTCTAATGCAACTTATTATACACTTAGTTCAACCCTATTGAAGAAATTCTCTGCTAATTGTCTTTGATGGCTTCCTGGTTCTGCACAGAAAATGTAGTGGCACCTTCCTGTCTATGAAGCTACATAGTACCTGAGGCTAGTAACACCTAAGCATGGCACTAAATCTTTTTTGACAAAATAAAATCTTTACCCTGGACTACTAGAAAAACTGTGAGCCAGAAGATGCATTTTGAAAATAACAAAATGAGGATAAAGTACCAGCTTATAAAACATCATGTAATGCTACATTGAATATAATTACTTTTAGCTTAATGCCTTTAGCAATGCTTTAAAAAAAAATTATGCTGTGTATTTATAAATATTCTGCTTCCATAGTGAAAGAGCGGAAAACAAGTGCTTTTCTGTTCTCTTTCCTTGTGCACTGTCATTTGCATTTCATTATGCACTGTGGGGAAGGTGACTTTTTGTCTACTCTAGAAAGACCTGTGTTACTTTGCTTACACTTTCATATTTTTATTAATTTTAGTTTCAATTTTGCATGTAATTTTTAATTCTGAAAAGGAAAGAATATATCAGAGTGTTATCTTCCACATCCATGCAAATGTTACCTCCTGAACTACCTATAGTTATACTAAAGTGTCAGGAAAGGAGTGAACCCCCTCCTTCTTCTCTTTGTTTTGATTGGTATTTAAGTCAAGCCTCACTGGGTTTTTTGGTCATGCAAAATACCCCACCACACTGTACCACATTTCACAGAACCCATACCAGCTCCTTACAAACACAAAAGCCTGGAAACAGGAACGAAACAAATTACACGCTTTCTCCACGCCTAAATTTCACAGTGATCTAATAGATTTGATCTGATGAGCTCCCCATACTTTCAAGATGCCAAAGAAAAAAAGATTTGCTGAGTTTTCTAACACAAACTCTCCTCCACAGAGCAAGTGTAGGTTACATCTGAAATGGAACAACCCAAAAGTCAGAATGGAAAGATCTAAGCACAATCATTTCCACTGCATCAGGTGTTAATTCTGCGTGGTTTTTTAGGAGTAGGCAATGAATGTGAAATACATGCTAATTTTAGATGTCTTCACACCCACATGTCTTGCAAAGTGTGAGACTGAATATTGTATCCTTCAAATTATTCATTGGGAATGGACTATGTAGCATTATTAGAGAGTAGGAAGAGCATGGGCAGAGCATCCAGATCCAGGTCACTGCCCTCAAAAATCTGCTGTGCTGGGCACTGACGTGGTCCATGTCTGGAGTGGGAATTAACTCTTTGGAGTCCAGCTCCATGCATCATCCAGCTTTACTGGCCAGCAGAAATAGTATGATTTATGGCACAGGGTGCACCAGAGAGGGTGAAGGAGGGCACTCATCTGGGAAACTGTGCAGCACCACAAGGTGTGGCTGCAGAGTCACACTTTGGTGTCCAAGCTAGATCAAATCCAGCCAGCTTGGGAACTGAGATTTGTGCAGGTGCACCCCAAAAGGATTAACCCTTGATTCAGGGTCCCAAAGGAGGACAGAGAGAGGCTCACAACCCTTGATGACTCCTTGCTGCTCTTCTTACTCTGTCATCAGTGCCTGGGTTGTGCCAGAAATGCCCATGCAGTGTGTGGCAGATGCGGTGCAGTTATCTTTGGGGCCCAAATCCTCTTTGGGAAATGCAGCTTATTCTCTGGGCCAAGACTGGCACGCTGGTACTGAGGAAAGCACAAAGTTTTGCTTTCAGTGCACAGGGAAGGACAGAGAGAGGCTCACAACCCTTGATGACTCCTTGCTGCTCTTCTTATTCTGTCATCAGTCCCTGGGTTGTGCCAGAAATACCCATGCCGTGTGTGGCAGATGCGGTGCAGTTATCATTGGGGCCCAAATCCTCCTTGGAAAATGCAGTTTATACACTGTTCCCTTTCTCAGGGGAGAAAGGGACTGTTATGCTGGTACTGAGGAAAGCACAAGGTTTTGCTTTCAGTGCACAAGGGGCTCATAGGGGTCTGATGAACACTGCAGATCAAGTCTGCAGACTGCAGTTATATGTTTTCTTCCCCTTTTTTGTTAGAAACTCTTTCATTATTTCCCTTCTATTTCAGTCCTTCATTTTATTCAGTCTCCCTGAAATGAGCCAGTGTCAAGCCTACGTCTCTTAATAACTATTTCAGCTATTGAAAGTCATGGATTTGATTCTCCACCTCAGTTGAATCAAGTCTGTTCCTGGCCTGGTGAAAATCTTCTGTTTTGTGATGTGATTTGGTTGTTTGATCTGCTCAGGATGGCAAAGAGATACAAACTCAATGGATGAACCCCAATACACACTTTGGTACCAGGTTCACTTTTAGAATTCTTTTTTCATTGGATTTTAATGACAGTAGTGATGTTTGTATTCCCAACTTTCATTAGCAATATCTAAGTCATTATGAAAGTTACTGGTCTGATCCAGACTAAGAGGTGGATGGATCCAAAGAGCTATTCAGGCTGATAAATCCTAGAATAATGGAATAGTTTGAGTTGGAAGGGACCTTTAAAAGTCATTTAGTCCAACCCTCTGAAATGAGTGGGAGCATTTTCAACTGGATCAAGTTGCTCAGAGCCCTGACCAATCTGACTTTGAGAGTTCCTAGGGATGGGGCATCTACAACCTTTGTGGTAAGTCTGATCTAGTATTACACCACCCCCATTATATTTTTTCCCTTCTATCTAGTCTAAATCTAACCTATCTTAGCTTAAAACTGTTATCCTTTGTTGTATCACAACAAGCCCTACTGAAAAATCCATCCACATCTTTTTTATGAATCCTCTTTAAGTATTGAGAACTGCAACAAGGTCTCCCTAGAGCCTTCTCTTCTCCAGGCTGAATAACCCCAACTCTCTCAACCTTTCCTCATAGGAGAGGTGTTCCATCTCTGATAATTTTTGTGACAACCCCCCTGCCTTTGGGTGATTAAACATGGGTATCTGGTGCAATTTCAGCTGTGAGAGTGTCTGAAACATCTCTACAGCCTTGGCAGGTGCCACTGTAACTACAGGAGATTTGTTCTCTCCCTGGGTGGTACCAGGAGGTCAGGTAGGACTAACAACACCCCTTTCTAGATGTGCTGGATGTGTAGGAAAGCTCAAGTAGATTGAGTCCTGAATTCCTAAATAGATATTTCTCCCTTGTAGTTACTGTGCTATCAATGTTTGCAGGGGTATGTGGTATTTCCATCACAAAAATGGTTGCAGTTGTTTTTTTTTAGCCCTGTTAAATCCTGACTTTTGGAGAGGTGTTCCATCTCTGATAATTTTTGTGACAACCCCCCTGCCTTTGGATGATTAAACATGGGTATCTGGTGCAATTTCAGCTGTGAGAGTGTCTGAAACATCTCTACAGCCTTGGCAGGTGCCACTGTAACTACAGGAGATTTGTTCTCTCCCCGGGTGGTACCAGGAGGTCAGGTAGGACTAACAACACCCCTTTCTAGATGTGCTGGATGTGTAGGAAAGCTCAAGTAGATTGAGTCCTGAATTCCTAAATAGATATTTCCCCCTTGTAGTTATTGTGCTATCAATGTTTGCAGAGGTATCTTTTAGGGGTATGTTGTATTTCCATCACAGAAAGGGTTGCAGTTGTTTTTAGCCCTGCTAAATCCTGACTTTTAGTACGTGCAGGACAAACTTGGTCACAGCCGTGGCCTGCTCATCAGCAAGGTCCTACTTTGAGTGAATGCATGTCTCTGTTTTGGTGTTTATATGTGGTATTTGTGTCAGCAGTTGTTGGGAATATTAGCATAAGGAACTTTTCTTAAAAAAAAAAAAAAAAAGCAGTATGCTGAGTAGCTTTTGGTCTCTGCTATGTACTATGTTAGGACCTAGGGCTGCAAGGCTGCCCATCTCAGTGAGTTCCTAACCATACTAAGAGCAGGGCTGGGTTTCCTTGCAGTAAAAATCAAACCAGGCTGATCCCCTATCCTTAATAATGAGCAGCCCAATTGGGAAAATCTTTGATGGAAAAACTCCAAAATTAAAACAAAACAAAACACAAACAAACTAACTAACTAACATACTTTAAAAACCCACTCCAAACCCAAAACTGCTTTCTCCTCTTCAGCTTTGGGGAGTGATTTCTTGCAGCTCTTGTGCCAGCTGCCTGTATTAGTGTACCAGGAGGGCTGAGACACTACTGGCTCTCCACCCACTCACTCACAGTTTGTAGTAGCTGATCACCAAATCCCTCTTCCTTTCCCCCTCCAGTGCATGACCTCTACCAGCCTACAGAGGTGGCAGGGAGGGATTTGCAACCTGATTAATTTACGTGTGGATGCAGAGGGCAGATGTGTTCCATTCTTCTTTGGCAGCTTGCCCTGTGAAGCTTGTATTCCTCTCTAGTCTTTATGGATAAATCTGGTGACAGGTTGGCTGTGTGCTACTTTTAATGCAATTATCTGACATCCTATGATGGACATAAGGTTCAATGCAATGCATCGTTAAAACTTTTAACCTTAAATGAAGAAACCCAAAATTTCAAGGATAAATTTGTATAAAATATCACATGCAATTATATCAAAACACAGCATTCCTGGTTTCTGAAGTAGTGTTTCAGCACTTTCTGATTTGGAAGGCAAGTCTTTCAAAGAGCACCAGCAAATAATATGTTTAACATTTGGAGTTTTTAATTAAAGTGCTTCTTGGAAAATGAGCTAAAACATAGCTAAATATAAGCACTGTCTGGTGGATGCCCTCCTTCTCCCACAGCAGCCGTGCACTTGCCTGCTCCTGGCAGGCGGGTGAGGAGCGACACATGGCTGAGTCTATCATGTGTCGTGAGAGTCTTTTCTCTTGAAAGGAATGAAATGAGCG
Organism: Passer montanus; assembly: GCF_014805655.1. NCBI lineage: Eukaryota > Metazoa > Chordata > Aves > Passeriformes > Passeridae > Passer > Passer montanus. The sequence goes on from NW_024368041.1 coordinate 9,131,963, forward strand.
CTTACCCGTTTGGCTTGGCATGTTTGTTTCCTCAGATGCTCTTGGAGTTTTCACAGTGTTTCCCATTGTGCTCGTTAATTCCGTCAAAGTTCTTCAGAACTAAATCAAAGCAGACATCGAAATTTAACATCACAATAACACCTGCTGTGCCAACAGATGAGAAATGACCTAGTTTGGGCGTCTCCAATTTCGTACAGTTTTGCTTTTGAGAACACTGGTGTCAAATTCATGCAAGAGTTTTACATACTTGCTAAACTCTCACCACTTTTGTGCTTTTATCAGGGGAATAGCAGAAAACCACAGCTAGGGAAGTTGCTCAGAAGAACATGATGTAGTAAAAGTTTCCATTACCAGTAGCTCAGCACAATAGGAAGTAGCAGCAGAGCTGTGCCCATATGGGCATTTCATATACAAAATATTTTTTCAGCATTTGGGGTTCTGAGGCTACAAAGGATCTAATTAGACTGATGTCCCTGGTTGTCAGCACTGTGTATGTATTATGTTGGTTTACTACTGATCACAAAGAACACCGCTTGGTAGGTTTGGGATTTTTTCTGATGCAATTGTGCCCTCAGCAAACATGGGCTTTTTTTTTTTAAGTAACACCTTGCTTAAAAAAAAAGTTTGATTTCAAATCAGTCCTCCTGCATAAAGCCAGCCGTGCAAATTCTTCAGATACCTATCTTGAAAAGTTTTGATGGATGTACAAGAAACAGTATATTTGTGGAACTAAATAGTGTGAGAGGAGCAGCTCCTTCTCATAGCTTTGCTGCAGCCATCCTAATTCTCTCTGACAGAGGACAGAGAGATAAATATTTTGAATGTAGAAGGTGTATCACACTATGTTGTATTTTCAGAGGCAGAAGACAAAAAGCTATATCGATTTAAAAACTGTTCATTAAAGAAAAATAGCACCACCAGCACCAGATGGTTAATTATTTTTTGAAAATGTGTTTCTGCCCTGTGAAAATGATAACAGGAGCTCTAGCAGCATTGTGCGAGTATTCTGCATCTTGCAGCCTTTTCTAGCTTAAATACTTCAAAGATGATTACTGACTTTGGTGTGCTGCTCTTCACTTACACATGCTAGAGCCTCAGGAGGGTCAGTCAGGTGGAGAGATGTCCAATTTGAGAAGTAGAACGACTGACATCAGCAAGACTTCATTGCTAATTGTCTTTCAGAAGAAGATTGGCAGAATTTCAGTATGTTGATTAATACTGTAAATTTTTAATGTCTTACAGACAGTTTAGGAAGACATCCTACAGAATAAAATGCCATTCAAAGCAAAGAAAATTTGTCCTTACCAAATGCAAGGAGCTCAGTGCTAGAACAGATGGTAGCGCACAGTGTGACTCCACCTCATCTGCTTTCCAAGCTTCTTAGTGCTGTTCCCAAAGGTTCTTTGCTAGAATTCTCTATTTCACTGGCCAAATGGAACATTACCCCTTCACTTTATGCACTCAGAACTGGCTTGTGGCACATCTGGAGGGTGCAGCTGTGCCAGGGTCTTTCTGACTAGCATCAGAAACCTACTTTCACAAGAACAAAAATGTGTTGCCTGATAGGAGAAGTCTAGAAGCTGAATAAAACAGCACCCTTAAATTTAAATAAACTACTTGGATATTCACATTTTTTAAATAGGTCTCTTTATAGAAAACAAAACAAAAAATCTTTCTCCACGTAAATGCATCTAAATTTTTTAATCTGAAACCAGAATTCACTTTGTCAGGCAATGTCTTCTTTCAAAATAATAACTCTCTGATCTAATTATGAGTATTTTTCTGCAAGACCCAATTTTAAGTTGTTGAACGTTTTTCTTATTTGTATCCCATAAAGAACAAGAGGTAAACCCATAGGAGTAGTGCAGCCAGTATTTTGGCTACAGATATTATAGATGTTCATGGCTCATCTTCAAATTAGCCAGAAAAATTTCCTGGGCACAGCAATAGAGAGCTCAACAGGGCTGAAAATGTCAGCCAAGAGAGTGAGATAAATACCTGGGCTGATAAACCCTGCTGAGCTCTGTGCTCTGGTCGATGCATTTTTGCAGTAATTTAAAACGGGAGCTCAAATCTTGTTCAGGGTATAGAATCTAAGCTGCAGTTACCGAAAATGTTGTGCAGTTCCAGGGAGATAGCAGGAATGATAGCATAAACATCTTATGTCCATCTCTAATTTTGACATGTGCAATTGACATTTAGATGAGAATTGCTTGAATTTTGTGTCCCAAAAGTCTGGAGAGAAAAAAAAAAAAGAAAGAAAAAAAGAGTCCTACATCTAAGTACCATAAGTATCATTTTATGCTGGCTTTTGTTATTTGAGGGCAGGAATAGCAAGTCATCCCGCAAGTGCCAGGCTTGTGACCAGTGGCCTTTTTCCTCCTCCTAATGTCAGGTGTGCCTGAGTCTCTTTGGAAAGTGATATGTAGCATTTCTGTGTGGTGGAAAGACTTCTGAAAATTTTACTTCAGGCTTTCGATCTTTCTAAAAGCGCGGCACATTTCACCACAGCACTTAGATTTTTCTAGATGGTGTTTAAGGATATAAACTCTAAATGCTGCTTTAGAAATACCTGAAGTATTTCTGCAGGGTTGCTGATACATTGTTTGCAATTAAACCACTGAGGGATTAAATACTGGACAACAGGCATGTTCCTACTTTGTATTTTTGCAGAGCACAGCCTGGTTCCCTTCTGCCATACCAAGCATTCTGTTCTCAAAGTACCTCTGAAGTCATCAGGGCATAACGTGCAGCTCCGTGCTGCTGCCTTAGATGTGGAATAATCTGGCTTGTGGAAAATGCAAATGTTATAAAGTGCTTCCAGTGCAGCGAAGAGCAGTGATGTCTCGGGCTTTGCCGTCATTTTCTTGGCACTTTGCTGTTTCTCATTGCATTTTCCATGCTCTTTTACTGTCACTACCATTGCTAGCATGAAGTCCTGGAAGCGACAGAGAGTTCAAGATGCTCTCCAGATTAATGGCAGAAGTACTCAGTGAAAATTTAAAAATAAAAGCTCGGATGCTTGCTGTTAATTCACTTAGCCAAAGTGACTAAAAGGAAAACGAGACATCAGACTAGGTTTTACTACTAAAGCCACTTGTCATTAGGCACATGGGCAGAGTAAAGGTTCCTATTGTCCAGTCAAAGGTGGTGGAGTGAATGTTCTGAGGTATGACTCAATGTTCACATGTTGAAAATAGGACTTGGAAGTTTTGTTTGAAATAGGGCAGGCAAAAATTGCTTCTACTTGTTTGCTGGCAATGGCATATCACTGTTTCTAGAGTAAAAATGTACAAATTAATGATATTTCTAAAATAATGGTGTACTTTTCTCTCAAGTGACTGATAGAACTTGATGGCTTAAGTAGCTTGTGATTGTATTGAGTTATTGTCAGCACAATACAATTCCATTCCATCACTCTATGATAAATTCTTGTGTGGTTTTCTGAAATTTTGAGACACTCTGCAAATCTAGACTTACTGGAAGCTTTAAAGATCTCATGAACCAATTATTTTCATTGAAATCGATAGAAGAACAGTAACAGTTTTATAGATTATAATCTTCTGAAATAGCAAATTTGCTACAGGCACTGCATCTCACTTGACCTTATTAAATTATAGAATAATTTGGGTTGGAAGGAACTTTTAAAGGCCACCTAGTCCAACCATCCCTCCATGGATAGGGATATTTGCAATTAGATCAGGTTGCTCAGAGCCCTGTCCAACTTGGCTTTGAATGTTTACAAGGATGGGGCATCTAACACATCTCTGGGCAACCTGTGTTTCACCCCCCTCATTGTAAAAACTTTGCTCCTTATATCTAAACTTGATGACAGAGTTTGGGATACAAATAGAAGAGCCACCCTTCCATCACAGAAGTAGATAATTAGGCCAGATCCAGAGGGTGATGTAAGAAGAACGAAAGAGAAATGATAGACTCTAAACTCAGCGTGTCTAATCTACCCCAAGCCCTGGGCTGCTGGGATCCAAAATCTACCTGCAGCTTGTCTGCTCACCAGCCACCTCCTTGGGCTTGCATGAAAATTTGGTTTTAACTCTTAAGATCATATTTGCAGTGTTCCAAGCACTGGTCCTTCCTCCTCTCCCCTTTCCACTTGTGCACATTGTGTCAAGGAAGGGTGGTCACAGGTCTGTTTGCACACAGCTGTTAGGGCTTAGGGATCTTTGCTGCCAAAAGGAATGTGAGGAAATATCCACAGTCCCAGACCTGCTTTGTGCTCTATTTATCAGAACTCTGAGCAGATATGAATTCCTCACCTGTCGAGACTGGAATCCCACTGACCTACATCGTGTGACCCCAAAACCTGTGGTACAATTTTCCCTTTCCGTTCCTGTGTACAGCACATGTAGCAATAACTTCCTTTTGCAGAATTTGTTCTCTGAGAAAATGTGCTTCTGCAGCAGTTAAATAGCACGGAACATACAAAATTCTGCTCCTCAGTGAGAACTTTGAAAAAGTTATATTTAATATAATTGAGAATTAGTTAATATAAGGAAATGAAAGTAATAAGAGGAATAAAAAGGCAAGATAAGCACATGAATAAAGCCCTCCTACAAGGAATACTATAGACTAGTAAAATTAGAACATTTATAATTTCTGAGATGCTATACCGTATTTTATTTTTGTTTCCTGATATTCACATCTATATTGCCAAGGTCTTACATTTTAATTCTCAATAAATTTCACAGGTAATGTCTGAATCTCATTTAGCTTGAAAATGAAAGCACTGGCATCCTGTCATTTTTCATGTGTGGAAAGAAAAAGCAAAACAACTTAGATTTCAGAAACTGTATTTTTTTGTGGATTTCCCTTAATATATCATTAATCAGAATTAACATCCTTCCAGCTTTGAGGCAGTTGTACCTTTGCACTTAGAAAGAATAATAATACCCTCATCAAGGTAATTCAGAGACACATGCAAACATGAAACAACACAGAAATACCACAGTATCCACACTTCTAACACTTTGAATAAAAAGCCTTCTAATCTGTGGGCTCATATTTTGGTTATAGTGAAATACAGTTTGCTTTAGCATAAGGTTTTGAGCATCTGTCTTACTCAGGTTTCAGCAGAAATACTCCTTGTCCTGTCTATCTTTAGTACCACTCCTTATGAAAAGGATCAAGGCAGACTCTTCTATTTCTGCCCTTGGTGGTACTTGAAATCCCCGCTCTGAATGCTGTCATTGTTAATGAAATAGAACACCCTTGTCTATAAATAAAATTGAAACATTTGGTCTCGTACGCAGCTAATGTAAAATATATCCCAGCAGTGATTACCTTTAAATGCTAGGCATGGCATTCCAGGTTGCAGTGTTTCTGAGAAAAGCCGTAGTCATAGTACTGCTCTCACGCTGCCAGCAAGGTTTAGCTGATCAAGTCGAGGAGCAGCCGGTCGAATGAGAGTGTTGTGAAGTTCACGCTGTCATGTAGAGCAGCATTTGCCAAACAGGCCACATACTTCCTCTCTGAGAAATAAGGAAGGCTCAAAGTGTTTGCAACAGATGAGGTTCCTGTTGCAAGTCACTACTGAAGGCACATTTTATCTATGGGCTGGGAAAAACAGGGAGGTTTTCAATGTATTGCATCAGGGCTGGTTTCAGCAGATATAAAAAATGAGGGAAATAACCCAGTTTACATTACTTACACAGAAAGGGTTTATTTTCTTTTCTTCTTCTTCTGAATTTATTTATCCAGTAATGCTCATTTCCCAACTGTTTTCTTTTATGCAGTTTTGGGTTTTTTTCTGACAGACAGGAAGAGGCACAAAACATTTTTTTCTCTCTTATTGAGTCTGAATAGGAATGCAGCCTTTGCTTTATGCTTCACTCTGCACCCCAAAATATCTCTGTCTGCAAACAATTGAAACTTAAAATCAGCAATGAAGAAATATGGATTGAGAGCCAGTCTCTGAATCCCATTTTCATATTAGATTTTAAAAAAACAGAAGCCTCAGGATCTTCCTCATCTCAGTGTCTGAGATGGAGGAACCAAGATACTGGCCTGTTAAATAACCTGACTAAGGGCACTAAGAATGTTGTACCATGGATACGAATATAGAAGTCAAAAGGATTTATTAAGGTTTGCCCTTTGCTTTTATAATCAAGATGGGATCTGAAAAACTCCCTGATACAGCACAGGAAAATATTTAAAAACTCTTGACAAAACCAAAGAAAACAAAATAACCCAGCAAGCCCTAGCAGATTTCCTACTTTGCACCAGAGCAGCTCCAAGTAGGTGCTTATGTGGGAGCTGTTGTGTAACTGTCTTATTGAACCCAGAACACACTGATCAAATCCCCAAAGCTATGCCAAAAATTGGTAATTTGGTAATTTTGAGAGAATATTATTTTTCTTTGATGGGCTGTACCAGCAGTCCTCAGTTGGAAGGGTCAGGAAAGCACTAGGGAGCTTGATAAGCTAATCAGTCTAAAGCACAGCTCCGTGGGTACCCTGGCCAGTTATATTTTGATTGTTTAAGACCTCCTTGCTTTCTTCAAATCACAAAGATGTGACATATATGTCCATTAATGACATTCACTGAATTGATGGACAGTGTTTCTGGAATTACTAAAATATCGTGGGTTAGGGGATGTCTGCAGGTGGGAATGGGCAGAGGCAGAGCCTTTTCCCAATCCTCACCACCCTCAGCCTTAAACTGCCTCTGACAGTCTGTATGCCTTTACAAGAAATAAAGTTACATCCTTGGGAATGGGACAGATCTCAGACTTGGCAGGAGAAATTGGTCACACTTAAGGAGAGGTTGGACTTGTTTGATAGAACATGATCTGCTGGAAACACAGTAATCTCAGACACGGTTTGTATTGTGCTTGTAGAGGAACAGATGAGTTTGCAGTGGAGGGTGGTAGATAGAATTCTCCATTTGCGTGTCATTTCTGCCTGTTGCTGGTGGCTGGCTGCTCCTGTGCAAGGATCAGAGCTGATTTACCCTTTCTGTGCATTTAGCTAATACCTTGTGTCAAATAGGATCATTGATAAAGTAGTGTTTACATCTAAATGGAAGAACATGCTTGTATGAATTTAGTGGGACTTTGTATGTCATCTTAGAAATATTCATATCCTGTTATTCAAGTCATTAACCTGACACAGGCACCCTGTGAGTCACTTGTGAGAGGAACATTGTCCTTGCAGGGTTGCCTCTGATGTCAGCAAAGAGGGGTTTGCAAACGCCGATACATGAAAAAGAAATTTCCCTTATTCAAAATGTTATTTTTGATATAAGAGAGAGAGCCCTTGCCTACCCCCCATTTTTATATGGAAATTACAGTCTAGGAGACAGTTATGGAGGGAAAGATGTTTCTTTCTCAGTCCCCCCTGCCAGTGCTGGATGGACCTGACCATTCCCTGTTACACTTCCTGTGCTGGTGTTTGCCAGGTGTCTGCCAAATGTCTTCTCAGCTGTGACAGAGACTCCCTGAGCTGTTCCCAAAGCTTTCTACTTCTCCAAGCTCTTAAAGCCAGGCTTTCTCCGCCTGGAATAATGACATTAATGTCATCACACAGAGCCCTGCAGTCTTGGTGTATTGTAAGCACCGGTCACTATGCAGAATTGGTTGTCTAAGGAAAAACAATGAAGGGCACTGAAAAACAACCCTGCAAGAAAGAAGCAAGTAGGGTCCAAATTGAAAACAACTTCTGAAAATAGTTTAAATCCAGTCTGTTAAAGAAAAATCTCCTGAACTCGTTGGGAAAGTGAGTCAGTGGTTGTTTAGTTGCAGTTTGCTTATTTTTGCAGGAAGAAAAAAGAGGATTTAAACAGTATCTTTAATCTGGCATTAACTGAAACTGAAGGCACCCTCAAACAGAAATAACGTTCTGTTGCCTGTCCATGGGGTAATTATCTTTAAGCACAAACTGCCAAGGAGAAGGCTGCAGTATCCGTTTCTCTGTGTCTCTGAGCCCAGCTTAAATGCCTCATGCAAGATCAAACACAAGCCATGTTTTAAGGGGTAGGAAGCACTTGAGCTCAGCAGTCAGGAAATGGAAGAGCCCTGGCTATCCTGGAGGTCAAACCAGATGGTCTGACAGATACTTCTGGCTGGGAACTGTGTGCATCTGAGCCTGGAGAGTGCCTATTTTTAACAAATAAAATATTGCTGTACAGCTGGCTCTTTTGGGAAAGTAGAATTCTCAGGACATTTCCTTGCTCTGACTGTTTGCATTAGATGTCTTTTGATCTCATTTTTGGGTGGTGTTACTGTAATTGCTGTTTGCATTGCCTGTAGCATGGTTCAGGGCACACAGAAAGCCTCTCTGGCTGCAGCCATCAGAGAAACCCCATTCGCTTGCAGGGAGTGCGTGTGTTGAGGAGACAAGAAAGAATTTAATTTTCAAGTCAGTTTGGGAAAAAACAAGAGATCGTGATGTGAGGAGAGGAAGCTGCGTTTAGGCTTGCAGATTGTGAGTGATAAAATCTAGTTCCCGTGAAGTTTCTAATCATTAGATGTGTTCTGAATAATTTTTGAAAGATTTTGCAGAAGTGAGCTTCCAAACTCAATGAGGAATCAAAAGACATTCAGCACTGCAGCTTATATGGCAATTGTCTTTTCCAGATCTGTTGTGAGACAGGTACAGAGTACAAGTGATGGCACTGTGGTGGACTGACTCTGGCTGGACACCAGCTTCCCACTAAACCTGCTCTGCCCTCCTCAGCTGGCAGGGGAGAGAAAATAAAATTAAAATCTCATGGGTCAAGATAAGTACAGGGAGAGATTACCAACTGGTTACCAGCACAGACCGGGAAATTAATTTATTTTAATTAGTTTAATTTAGTACCAATTAAACAGAGCACGATACTGAGAATTAAAGCATGATTATGACCATCTGGGATTTTCCACTCTCACTCTTCCTCACAGCACTGCAATTATTTCATTTAGACTCCCTCGCTACCAAAATACACAAACCAAACAGAGGTCCATATATTCTTTTTTATCATCTCATCAGAATAGCAGCAAGAGCTTGTGGGGGAAGAAATGGGATGGCCAGGATAGCACCAGTGAAAGTCTGTTGAGCTCTGATGTCCCAAAAGAAAAGTTTGCAAGAGGCACCAGCCCCAGCTCAGCTGGTCACAGCCCGATAACAAAGTGAGAATTCACCTTCATGTTATACTAATTCATCAGCTTCTCACCATTGTGAACTGCAGCATTTTGTGGTGTCTGAATTTCTACTGTGTATTTGAACCTCTGATATTGAAAAGAGAAATTTAGAAATGCTGGCAATGCTCCTGGTCCCTGAACTAAATAGTACCGAAGGCTTTTACTCCCATTTTTAATGCCATCACTTGTTGCAGTAGGTGCTGTTGCTCAACACTCTAAAGTTCCTCCTATTCCTATGAATTTTGGAGAGCAGTGTAACAATGCTGTTGTGAATTGTGTAACACAGCTGCTTCTTCTTAGCACTTTTGAACACTTTCAAATGGGTCAGTGTCAAAAATGTCAATGGAACTTCCTCTGTCTTCCTCTTCCCCCTTGTTGTGGGTCTGTCTATAAGGACAGCTAAAACAAGAAGTGTGTGTGGATTCAGTTCCCTGTAAATAATTTCTAAATGATCCCCCAGTGATGACAAAGTGACTAATGACTACAATTTTATTGTACATGTCATTTTTTTAGAGGTTCACTTTCAAAAAACAACTCTGCTGGAACAGCAAAGATTTCACTTGTTAGTTTCAAAAGTGAATTTTTTAGCTCTTGTGTTCATGGGTACAGGAGAGTTCTTGGAGAATTAAAAACCAGAGGACTAACAAAAAGAACACAGTGTTTGTTATTCTTGAGCTGATCTCATGATTTTTGGTTTTCTGATTCATGATTCTGTAATGTTGATGGTAATATGGGTGTCATGTAATGGAAACAAACAGACCTTCCACTATTTCTTCTTCTGCCTAAGTAGTACTATTTTTTAAAGTACACAAGTCCTCCATTATTGGTTTCTGGGACTAATCACACAAATAAATGATAGTCTTATAGGAAAAGAGGGAACTTCTAAGCGTAACTCTGTTATTCTCTCTGTCCTGAGCCCACCTGTAATATGAATTCAGTGTTCAGGGAAGATTTCTGTTTAATGTGAAAACTGCAGGCTCAAAAAAAGAAAGAACATTAGTTCTAGGCAATACCAGCTTCTGTTCTCACTTATTTGTTTCTGAAGGTTTTTTTGTTTTGTTTTGCTTTTTGTTTTTTGGGTTCTTTTTTACAATAGTGAAGAAACAGACCCTGAATTTGATGTGCATTTGTAAAGCAGAGAACTGGTAGAGTTTTGCTTGCATAACTTCTGCCCTAAGAGAAGTCATGTTTCTAAACCTGGAACACCTTGGAAGGAAACATAATGGTATTGCTCCTAAATACTCTTTGAAAGATGCCTTGTGTTTCTCTATCTCTGCTTCAGTCCTAGAAAAAATTAAACATGATTAAAAGTAGTAAATTCCACATATCTTTCAAACCCTAAAGATTTGGTCTCTTTCAAACCCCAGACCCAAGCAAGACTTGCTTCCTGAATATGGGTGTTATCAAAAAAAGCAAACAGAGGAAGTGGCCATTAGCATGGCAAATGGAAGAAAAAGTACAGAATAAAGAGCAAATAAACCTTTTGTAACCACTCACAGAAAGAAAAGAAAATATCCACAGCCAGACTGAGGCTCCATTAAGCTCTTCTCACTCATAAATGTATTTTCAGAAGTTTGGGGGCTTTATTTTACTCATTGAGCTTTGACTGTATCTTCTGCCAGCCCATACACATCTATGCTGTGACATGAAGATTTGTCTGCCCAAACTTTAGTTCTGCCCCTGCTGTACAGAACTTGGGGGACACTTCTGTTCAGAACCTTTTGCAGTCTTTGTTTTACTCAGTACATGACTTCAGGGCAATCTTTCAGGTTGTGTATATTTGAGACAGGGAAACTTTGCACAGCTTTTAAAATCTCCAGGAGGAAACATGTTCAAAATCAAGCATGCACAAGGATGCTTTGCTTGGTCCCAGTGAATTTTTGGATTCCATATATCATCTGATTTCAGTACTCTTTCCCTACCAAACTTGGCCTTTTAATAGGGCAACTTCAGAATTTCCACAGAAACTGACACTTTCAAAATTTGTGAAACTTTTGGAGTTATGAGTTTCGTTGCTTTGTTTATGATTTATTTTTTTATTATTTTTGTTTTGCTTTGTTTTAAATGAATGCCATTTGAAGGCACTGGATGTTTGATAAAGTATGCTGAGCATGTTCAGCTCTGATGTGGAAGAATGCTTGCTGGCTTAGTGGGTAAATATTGTGCAGCCTTGGATTTAATTTTTCTGCTGTATTGAGTGGGCTCATAATTCCTTACTCCTCATGAAATGCAAGGAAGCTCCTTTTCTGAGGGAAGCTCTCATGATGTGTTATCCCTTTTCTAGTCTCATTCATCATAGCTCTGATGAACATGCTCTTCCAAAGGTCAGGTTAAAACACATGGTTCTCACTCCATGTACTGGGAACCCACCCACAGACAAGATACTCTCATCAAAGATATTTTTCTTTCTCTCTCATGACCAGCTGAGTCAGTGCACCTAGTCAGCAGCTGGCAAATATCATGCCTTACAAAATAGGCCACTGCAAATCCTATGAGAGAATAAAGCCCATTGCTCACTTGAGTTCTCATCTAAATTGAGTGCTGAAGTGAAGAATAAGACCAAGTGGTGTTTATTTCTTCTTCTTTAGTTCTTCCACTCTCTTAAAACTCAAAATGGCTCTTATAGTGGCCCAGATTAAAAAATTAGGTTTTTCCTTTGCTTATCTGGAACCATTTTCATCTCAAAAATTAAGCTAATAACAGTGCTTTTTTCCAGATCTGTTAAAAAAAGAAGAGAGATCTTTCAGGAGGGTAGTGTCACTAGAAATTCTGCATGCAGTAAACTAAAAGGATTGGCTCTACACCCAAACCCAAATTACCTCTTTATCACTATTTTTGGAAATCAGTTTCTCCAGTTGTGAGCAATGGTATCCCATTAGTATCAATGGCTCTGCTTGTTTGAAATATAAAAAATCTCATGGGTGCTGGCCAGGGCTTCACAGAGTTCTTTGAGCTCCAAGGTTTGAGACAATTTCAATTTAAATATTTGCTGCTTGGTTTTTGTTTCTTTTTGACTTGCTTTTCAGGACTTGTAGTTGAGCTTTGAGCAAATTCAGTAAGAAGTATGTTAATCAGTTCAATAGATCAGGGTCTTTCAAATCGTGCATCTGGGTTGTGGGGTTTTTTAGAGGACAGAGCTAATTTTAGCAGCTGTTATCAGTAAACTGCTGCAAATGTTTGGAAATTAGTCATTTGAACCATGTCAGAGCTATTCCAACCTTTCTGTTCTAGGTCAGATCTTATCAGATTTAAACTAATTTTTCTGCATGGGAACCCACCCACAGACAAGATACTCTCATCAAAGATATTTTTCTTTCTCTCTCATGACCAGCTGAGTCAGTGCACCTAGTCAGCAGCTGGCAAATATCATGCCTTACAAAATAGGCCACTGCAAATCCTATGAGAGAATAAAGCCCATTGCTCACTTGAGTTCTCATCTAAATTGAGTGCTGAAGTGAAGAATAAGACCAAGTGGTGTTTATTTCTTCTTCTTTAGTTCTTCCACTCTCTTAAAACTCAAAATGGCTCTTATAGTGGCCCAGATTAAAAAATTAGGTTTTTCCTTTGCTTATCTGGAACCATTTTCATCTCAAAAATTAAGCTAATAACAGTGCTTTTTTCCAGATCTGTTAAAAAAAGAAGAGAGATCTTTCAGGAGGGTAGTGTCACTAGAAATTCTGCATGCAGTAAACTAAAAGGATTGGCTCTACACCCAAACCCAAATTACCTCTTTATCACTATTTTTGGAAATCAGTTTCTCCAGTTGTGAGCAATGGTATCCCATTAGTATCAATGGCTCTGCTTGTTTGAAATATAAAAAATCTCATGGGTGCTGGCCAGGACTTCACAGAGTTCTTTGGGCTCCAAGGTTTGAGACAATTTCAATTTAAAGATTTGCTGTTTGGTTTTTGTTTCTTTTTAACTTGCTTTTCAGGACTTTGAAGTTGAGCTTTGAGCAAATTCAGTAAGAAGTATGTTAATCAGTTCAATAGATCAGGGTCTTTCAAATCGTGCATCTGGGTTGTGGGGTTTTTTAGAGGACAGAGCTAATTTTAGCAGCTGTTATCAGTAAACTGCTGCAAATGTTTGGAAATTAGTCATTTGAACCATGTCAGAGCTATTCCAACCTTTCTGTTCTAGGTCAGATCTTATCAGATTTAAACTAATTTTTCTGCATTTGCAACAACTAGTTTTCATGTTTACTCAAAAATGTTGTGCCATTCTTTCTTGTTAAGAACATTTGCTGTGTTGGCACAGCTGTAACAAGAATAGAAAGAGTCTGGGGTAGAGACTGGACTGTAGCCTGTGCTCTGGTTTTGATCTTCATGCTCTGGTTAATCTTCTGCAGTTTCCTTTAGTCTTTTGTTCCACTTCTTCAGTTCATAGCCCTTCCAGACCCTCACTGCTCCCTGTGCTACTTTTCTTTGTTTTCTAGCCGAAGCTGATTTACACTCAATGTGAATGCTTAGTGCTCATTTGTTCTTGTACCAGCATTGTCCCAAGGTAGAAATGGCTTTTCTTTATGGACATCACACCTGCTCTCTGTCCTTGTTTGTCAGAGCTATGATAAAACTCCATTTAGTCTCCTCTTGTAAGATGGGCTCTCCATTTCTTCATGTGCCTCACAGCACCTTCTTTATATCTGCTCCTGTCTCAATGTTTCTCTTTCCACCAAAGTTTTCAGAAAGATTTGTGATTTGGTCAGAGACATAGTAAAGGTACTTAGAGGTACTTTTCCAAAATAACAGTACTTTTCCAAAATAACTGTACTTTTCCAAAATAACAGTGGCAGGTCTTTCCACCAAAGTTTTCAGAAAGATTTGTGATTTGGTCAGAGACATAATAAAGATACTTAGAATTTTCCAAATTAACTGTGGCAGAGCTGGAAACAGCCTAACTGACCCTTTACCCCTTTGCTTTGATCTTTAGAACCTGCTTATTTTAATTTAAAAGCCAGGGTTTTACGTTCTGCAGGTGGAAAGATTTTTCTTCTCATCTTTTATTCCTGCACCAGGGAACCAGGTGTTCAGACAACATATATTGACTGATATTATGTTTTTGCTTTTTTTCTAGGGTGGCTCAGCTTTTTCTCCAGCATCTATAATTACTACCAGGAGGGCACAGACCCAAGCAGCAGCCCTGGCTGAAGATGTGGGATGCCCTTCATCCACCAGTGAGGAAATTGTAGCCTGCCTTCGCCAGTTGCCTGCTCGTGTCCTCAATGATGCTCAAACTAAGGTACAACATAGCAAAGCATATGCCACTGGCAAGAAATCAAAAAGTTTCCATTCACACAAAACTGTGAGAGAGAACCTTAAAAAATAATTTAGTCTGAATCCTTGTGAAAGAGGAACTGGACTATTTTTGGTGGAAGGAAGTTGTTGTCCATGACATCCAGCTCTGAGCTATGAATACTCACAATTTGATTCTCCTTTAGACTAAATTCCTTTTACACTGCTTTAATCATGTCTTCTGAAATAAATTTAAAAATAGTTTTTTCCCCTTCTTTCAGCTCCCTCTTGCCTACCCCTGGGTGTTACTCTAGAAAAGAGTCAAATGTCTGCAGCTTTAATAACAGAACTTATGCAGAAAACGAAGCAGGATGGGATGTTCAGTATTTGAAGTGGGAGGCTTGTGAAAGCTGCAGTATAAATAAATCTAGAGATGTATCCTTTACCCACAAATTAAAACACCCACCTGCAAAAATTTTTCAATGAGGACCAACATGAAGTCAATCCCTAGTTTAAAGCAACATTTTTATAAGACCATAATTTCTCTTTGCCTCTTCAGTTTGTTCACCTACTTAGACTGTCAGCAAAATCATTGTTTTTTGCCAATGATGAGTTTGCACTTACATTACTTGGTCACTTGTTCACTTGAAATGAATCAATCAGTTGAAATAAGCATAAATAAAATAGAATTTAAAGGGTAAGCTGAATTAACTGCACAATTTTGCTCTTTTTTTTTTTTTTCAACATAGCTGCTAGCTATCAGTGGCCCATTCCAGTACTGGGGTCCAGTGATAGATGGAATTTACCTCCAGGAACCTTTGGCTAAAGCTCTGCAGCGCCCTCAGCTTTGGAAAGTAGATCTGCTCATTGGAAGTGCTCAACAAGATGGTCTCATCAGCAGAGCCAAGGCAATTAAGGTAGGAAGACACTCACTGTTAATGAACTGATGGCATCACTGTGATTAAAGTAATTACTGTAATCACATGCAGCCTGGAGAGATGCTTTTTGATTTCTACACATTATGAATTATGCTCCACAGGAATATGCAAATGCATTGTCCTTCTCCAGCCCGTCTTGGTCAGGATGACTAATAGCATAATAATATGTGTTGACTAATATTTCTGTGGGAGTCACAAAATGGTGAGAGACCAGAAATGATTTAGCATTTATGTCCTGCTGTCTTTAAAATCCTATTTATATTTCAATCTCAGTAGTATCTCACAAAGATGAAAGCAACTAAACAATCGATTTCTTCACTGTGCAGCAGGATTAAACCACCATTTTGAGTTTTTTTAGCAACCTTTTCCTCTGTTGTCTCCTAGAAGTACATTTTCCTGTAACGATGATTCTGAGTATGGACTAACTGTTATAAGGAACAGCACTGGCCTGATGTGTGGTCTAAGGTTTCCGGACAGAAACTGATGAAAACAAAAAGAATTGCATCCCTGCTGTGCTGTCTGTTGCTATCTTTCAACAGGATTGTTGCAAAATTTCACCTCTTAGAAGGCACTGAAATGTCAGTCCCATCTTCTCTTTGCTGGTAGCCAGTAGCACATAAACCAATTGAATTCAGAATTAATGGCCCACATGAATTAAAGTTCATATTACTTGTTTACTCTCTCTCAGAACTTTCCTGCTCTTTTTTCCATTTCTTTTTCTCTTTTGTAATCAATTTCAAGAGAAAGTCATAGGAGAAAGGTACAGAAGATATAGTGTGGTGCTGGAGGCCTGCAGATAATGATCCAGAGCCTCTGACATGGAATAAACCTCAGTGACCTCATTACAAGTCCTATGATGAAGATTAGGAAGTGAAATTCTTTCCTTTACCACTACTTCTGCATATGACAGTTGTCTGCAAAATTGAGATGAAATTCCATGTTGTATTAAAAATTTTGCAACAAATCATGGTGTTGATGAAAGGCACAATAAGAGCTAAATCCCAGCACTGTCAGATTAAAATGAAAAGAAAAAACACTTCCAACTAAGAGTTCAGTAGAAAAATGTTTCCTGTCCAAAAATAAAACTGGAAATATCTTTTTTATTTAAAGGCTTGCTGAAAATAAGATTGGAAGGGAACTCAGTAAGTTGCTGCAACTCAACCATAAGAAACGGATGTATCTACTGATGATTTTTTTTTAATTTCCCTCTATTTCTATTTTCCTGTGTCTTTAGGCTTTTAAAACTTGAGGGAATAAGAATGCTTTGACCAGTCTGTATTCCTGTCTGGGTTGTTTTCTTAAAGATCTGCTGCAAGGTTGAATTATCCTGATTTCTCCATTGTAGACACAGTTAGGGTATTAATTGCTGGGAAACTGTAAAGGTCCTTCCATCACTGAGCTACTTAGGAAGATGCAATCTCCAGGTTCTCAGCAGCATTTCTGTGTGCTAGCCATGACCATGTATGGTGGCAGTGAATCTGATTATGAAGTCCTGAATAAGCCACAGAGGTATTTAGCTACAGTGACAAAATCTAGTGCAGATGGTGGTTGTTACTTGGAAGTCTGTACCCCATTTCCTCTGTCATAAATGTCACAATAGATCTTTAACGTGTGCTAAATGTCCTCTCTCCACAATAGATCTCAAAGAAGAATTTGAGACAATCCACCCTGTATCCCAATCATCTACAAAATAAATGTTAAGAGTTCCTTTGAGGTAAATCTCACTTGCAACTCTCTAGGAATAGCCAAAGCTGGTTTTACTGGTACTAAGCGGTGTGGGAAGGCTTAGCTGATAGACAGAGCACTGAACTGCACTTGGAAAACTGAGGCATAATTACTAGTTTGTCTTTGACTACACCCAAAGTATTTAATCTGTCCTAAAAAGAGGGAAGCAAGCCTCCCTGGGGTGAAAATTCACCTATGGCTGTGGTCCTGCTCTGCAGAGAGATCTATGGATGTATTTCAGTAGACAAACACAGCTGAAAGGTGCTCTGGCAAGTGTATGGAATTGGTGAAGTCCTATTTCAGTGGACAAACACAGCTGAAAGGTGCTCTAGGAAGCCTATGGAATTGGCAAAGCCCTAATTTCCATCTTCTTTAGGATGGCCGATGTCAGTGTAGACAGTGCGAAGAGTGAGGGATAAAAACATTTAACCCCTACTGACTGGCTCCACCAGTTACTGGGAATAATTGTACTGGGCAATCCTGTCAAGGACTGGTTATATGAATCCTGATTTGTCTTAGTACTGATCCTGTAAATGGTAACAGACACTTTGAGCCATTTGGATGTAAGCAAGCTTGAGACATGATGCAAATCTTATTGCCTTAGACTGAAGTTGCATGCAAGTGTTATAAACTCTTTGCACTCTTCACAGAGAAGTGAGAGTGAAACTCTAGGCTGCAACCATACCAGAAGATGGAAAATCTAGTTGCACTCTGTTGTTCTGTGGAATCATACTGGCCTTGGGTTGCTCTAGGTGTCTCTCAATTCCCACTGCAACACCATGCTAGTGCCTGTTAAGGTCTTTGCTATGAAAAATGAAACAGAAAGACAGAAGGCACCACTTATGTGCTAGCAAAGCATTTATGATCAATTTTCTTGCAATTAAAGGCTGAGGTCTCAGTGATGTTTGCAGCAAGAGAGTATGCTCATGAAATATCCATTTTATGGCATTCACTGAAATGCTTATTCATGTGAACTGAGCCAGATCCATCACTTCCTGGAGCACTTCCTATTCATCCCCAGTGCAGCAATCACAAGGTTAAAACTAAGTGAGAAACAAAGCAGAGTTTGTTAAGGAAATGGCAAGTGGTACCATAATGCACATATGTGACATATGGAGTGGTTAAGCCTGAACCCATTCACTGCAATTCCCATGGCACACCTTCAGGGAATATTAACTTTGAGCAGTCATAGATTAGGGCAGCTAAGCAGAAACCTCTAAAAATGTTGATTTCAATTCCCAGCTGGACAAAATTTTATCCCTGTCCTATATGTGATGCTCAGGTGGGAGGACCTAATGACATTAAATTTATGGATTCGCTCATGCTGCTCTATGTCTGTGTTTATCTGCAAGGAGGTCGGTATAGCCCAGTCTGTGTCCTCTATATGTTGAGCACCTACTATGTAATCTCCACATTGCAAGGATTTAGTTGAAAGACTGAGGTTGTACTTAATGTGTTTTCTTTCTTTTTCTTTCCCTGCTTACTTCAATCTAGTTGGATGCAGAACCCAAATCCAGGACAGAGGGGAGTGGGTAGATAGAAATCTAGTTTATTTACGTCATGTAAGCAAACAGATCCGTGCAGAACAGTACTACCAACCTGCAATTTATTACAGTCAGTTAGTTTCTTTATGGAAAAAGGTATTCAGCAATATACAACATGAGATAGATATGTTTATATTTGTTGTAATGACCAGGGAGAAGTGTCTCCATAAATGCCACCAGTGAGGAGAATGGGCTGAGCTCTTTACTTCATATTGAAATTAGTTAAAAATCTTGGAAGACTCTGATGAATGGTGGCAGGTCTTTCACCATCTTTTGTGACAGTGTTTGTTAAAAGCCATATAAGGCCTAAGATCTGTACATACACTTTTAGCATTATCACTGTTTCAGTTTGTTAAAAAAGTACATTTTGCCCCTTGGAAGATGTAAATATTTGGTATACCTACTGCTGCAATTTCTTTTAAAGTAAAACACTGGGCCAGTTTTACTCATATGCTCCATCAGCTATCCTGCAGCAACTGGAACAGTAAGCAGTATTTATGTCTTTATTTAGGCAATGTTTATGATGTTTTTGAATCATCAGAAGAGTAGAAAATAGTGCATATGCTGCCTTTAAATATTTTCTTAAATAATTTCTTAGAAAACCTGACTATAACTCTGAGCCAATTCCTAATGCTCCTTTAAAGGTTAGCAAAATGTAAATTATTTTACATGATGTGCAGCTGTTTCTATTAATCTCGTAGCAGCTGTTGTATCTACTATGATTTGAAAATTGTTCCTTGGTCACATATTTCCTAATGGGAACATATGTTGGACATGGAAAATCGGTTGAATTGAATCAGTTTCTGAGAAGTAAAAATATTTTGTCTTTTTCATGTTTAATGAATTTTATTTTGAACATATTGCTTTGGTTTGGGCTATCATGTTTAAGTCAGATGTCTAAATTATACTGTAGCCAAAGCAATGCTTGAGAAATTGTTTCAGGTTGTGCTATTTTAGTGCTGTTTGAGGGGTGAAAATTCTTACAATCTTTCAAATTCTAGTTCTGTTCATCATCCATCCCTGTCTGTTGAGCCCTTTTTCATGAGTCAACACACCTTGAGGGCCCCACAATATCATAAATTATTGCTGAGAAGACTCTGAAAATTGAAGAGTTTTGGGGGCATTTTGAAGACCACAGGAACCTGTGCATAGGCACAGTGAATCACAGAATTGTAGAACAGAATCATAGAATATGCTGAGTTAGAAGGGACCCTTCAAGATCATTGAGTCCAACTTGTGTCCCTGCACAGGACAGCCCAAGTATCACACCCTGTGCCTGAGAGCATTGTGCAAACACTTATTGAAATCAGACAGGCTTAGTGCTGTGACCACTTCCCTGGGGAGCCTGTTCCAGTGCCCAGCCACCCTCTGGGGTGGCTTTCCCTGACATTTAACCTAATCCTCCCTGACACAATTTCAGGTCATTCCCTTGAGTCCTACCACTGTTCACAAGAGTGAAAAGATCAGTGCCTGCTGTTTATTCCCCTCACAAGGAAATTGTATCAGCAATGAGGTCTGCTCCCCTCAGCCTCCTTTTCTCCAGGCTGAAGAGACCAAGTGACCTCAGCTGCTCCTCATATGCCTTCACCTCCAGACCCTTCACCATCTTTGTGGCCCTTCTCTGAACGCTCTCAGAAGCTTAATGTCTTTTTTATATATTGTGGTGCCCAAAACTGCACAAAGTCCTGGAGGTGAGGCCGCCCCAGTGCAGAGCAGAGCAGGACAATCCCCTCCCTTGCCCTGGCAGTGTCACTGGCAAACTTCCTTCGAGTTCTGTGCCCAGGTCATTAATGAAGATGCTGAAAAGGGCTGGGTGGAGAATAGAGCCATGTGGAACCCCACTAGGGGCCAGTCACCAGCCTGCTGTCACCCCATCCCATACCTCCCTTGGTGCCTGACCCATGAGTAGTTGTTCACCAATCATGTATCACAGCTATTCAGGTGAAAGCTGGACACTTTGTCCAGAAGCAGGTTGTGAGAGACAGTATCAAAAGCTTTGCTGAAATCCAAAGAGATTACATGTAATGGCTTTCCCAGATCAGCTAGGTGGGCTGCTTTTTCATAAAAGGAAATCAGGTTTAATATGCAGGATTTTCCCCTCATGAAGCTATGCTGACTGAGACCAGTGACTGCGCTGTCTTTCAGGTGTTTTTCAATACATCCCAGAACAATCTTCTCCATAACTTTACCAGGCACTGAAGCGAGATCGACAGGCCTGAAGTTTCCCAGATCCTTCTTGTCCTTCTTGAAAACTGGGACAATGTTCACCAACTTCCACTTAGCTGGGGCCTCTCCTGATTCCCAAGACTGCTCAAAAATATTGAGAGAGCTTTGGAATGACATGAGCCAGCTCACTGAGGATTCTCAGCTGAATCCTATCAGGCCCTGTAGAGTTGTACAGATCCAGCTGGAGCAGCAGATTGCACACAATTTCAGTCAATTGAGAGATGATCATTCTCACAGTCATAGTCTTCCAGCTCAGGGCACTGAGGCCCTCATGGTCCATCATCAGTGTTGAAGACAGAGGCAAGGAATGTATTGAACATCTTTGCTTTGTCCATGTCCCTGTGGGGGAAATGACCATTTTTATTCTGGAAAGGGTCCATGTTATTTCGACACTGCATATTTGAAAAAAACTTTCTTTGCCCCTCACATTTCTGGCAGCTTCAACTCCACTTGGGCTTTGGCCAAATGAATTCTCTCCTTACAGTGGCAAGCAGAATTTCTGTATTCTTCCCATGTCACCTGACCTTGCTTCAGCTGGGCCTACACCTTCCTTTTTTTGCCTTATTTCCAAGAGAAGATCCCTGTCCAGCCAAGCCAGCCTTCTGCCTCTTCTCCTTGACTCCTGACATTAAATACCGAAGGCTGACCGCACTGAGTCAGATAAAAGGGCTGTTCAGAACAAAATGCTGTTTTCAGCAGTGGTTAAAAGAGGCTGCTTGTAAGATTAGGGTAAGTAAATCTGATACTTCTGGTAAAAGCTCCCCAAACCTCTAGCACTTTACAGCTCAGGGACTTCCTGTCCTGAACTGATCTTTCTGTATTTAATAACTACCAAATTATTTTGGTTTTAAATTTTTTTTAATTCAAAAAATCATTCATGAAACCTAATTTTCACCAGTTTTTGGCATTTACAAAAACATTTGGCAGGGAGTTTGCACCTTAACCATATGTTGGTGTATGATGATCCATCTCCTTCTTTGTGGATTCAAAAAATCATTCATGAAACCTAATTTTCACCAGGTTTTGGCATTTACAAAAACATTTGGCAGGGAGTTTGTCACCTTAACCATATGTTGGTGTAGGATGATCCATCTCCTTCTCTGTGATTTTCAACCATAACCTTTATTTGATACTTGACCATTGATGAGGGAGTGATGGATAAGTTCCTAGGTTACATAATCAATACCCTAAGGTTTTTTCACTTTGTTTCTCTCTGGTTTAAGTATCCATGACAAGAGTAGAACAAGTTAACAAGTCCCTTTTAAAAAGCCAACAAAATGAAAGCACTTCATGAAAGTTGCTTGTATGGGTTGATTTATACACAAGAGATTGGGTTTTGCTCTGCTACAGAAAAGTATCTTTTCTTACCCACAACTGCTTACCCCAGTCTTCAAATGAGAGATTCTTAGTTAAACAAAGCAATGCTTCTGCTGGTTAGTAGGAACCCAAAGTGATGTGTGCCAAAGCTGTGATGGAAAAATTGCTTTGGAATTCAGTGAACTTCAGTCAGGTCTTCAGTGAAAATTTCTATTTCCTGCAGAAGAATATGTGTCCTTGATGGTTTTAAGCTGAATGATTTTGCAGGCAAAAGTGCTGTGCAGTTTCATATGTGGCATTTGTGCACATGAAGCGACGTGCCAGGAGTGAGCTCCCCATCTTTTTTGGAGTTCAGCTTTATTACTAAAGCTGGCACCACATGACTCTTTCACATTTCATGGGTCAAATCCAGCAAAAGAAGAATCTATTAAAAATACAAGGCAAATTGCCAAGATCTTCTTGGACCTTCGGATACTTGGTAGAGTTTTCAAATCCCTTAAAGTCACTTATTCAAAATGCACAGTGTTAGAATACCAAGGACAAACCTCACCCTCAGTGCATGGGAACTTTTTTTCCATCTTTAATTTCTGTGACTCTACTGAAAAGGTATAATTCCATCTGTACTTTCTGTATAGGGTTGTGGAAAGATCTTCTAGCAGCATGATGAAAACCAGCTGTGGGCCATCAAAATAATATATTAGGTAAAGCATCTACAGTAACTAAACTGGGCAGACACTGGCCTAGTTTGCATCAGACTGACTGCCCATAATAATAGAGGTGGTTTGTTAGATCTTTTTCTCAGGGGTTCTTATCCAAGTTTCAATCAACATGCACCTGTATAGTGCCCTCTTTAGAAAGGACTTGATGCACAGAAAAGTTCGGGGTAGCTTTTTCTTTTTTCACGAAGTTGTTTTGTTTCTGAAATTGAAATAAGTTTTTTTAAAAGTGAAAAGTTTCAGTTGATAACATAAAAAACTTCCTCAAAGAAAGATGTGTTGAAAAATTCCATCAGTCTTTAGCATTGGTAAAAATGTGTTTGGATACACAGTTTGGCATAGAAGGTGGTCCCTATGACATGGGCACTTTGCTCTGGGGAACTTGCCTTTATGTTAGGAAAGGTCACAGATCTCAGGAAAAAGGGCATTTCCCTGTTGGTTTCTCTGAAAGGCCCTAAGGGTTATGAAGTTTGAAGATCATAGCTATTACCTGCATTGGGATTTGAAGGAATGGAATTTCTCTTCTAGGTCTAAGGCTGATATCATTCCAGAAGGGCCATAAATATGGAACTTGGATCAGCCGTGTTCCTTTGTAGGTGTTCCCAGAAGAGGCAGAGTGACATAGCCATAAAATGGCCTACACAACATGTTTGCTTCCTGGAATTTTCAGAGGAAAAAAACAGTAACTCACTCTGTCCCCTCTAGTTTTCCTTCATGGAGATCATCATAAAGGCAGCACTGGACACACATGCAGAGGAGGAGTGTCCCTGGGAACCCCTTCTATGAGAAGATTTCTGTACTATTAAAGATCCATTGGCACAGCTTGGCACCCATGATTTGGACCTACTAGGTCTGGGTTTCTCTAGTATAGTGTGTCGAGAGGAAGCCAATATTTCTCATTGATGACAATTTCGGGAAAGCAAAAGTAGGACTGTCTCCTACTCAATCCCCTAGGAATCAGAGATCACAGCAGAGAGGACTTGTTCCAGCAGAGGGAGATCTGAGCCTACATTGTTCCTAAAAAAAATTATCTTTTGGTTTTGTTTCTGAATTCCATGTATGCACTTTTTTCTCAGAAATTTGAAGAAAGTCAAGGAAGAGCCAACAGCAAAACAGCCTTTTATCAGGCTCTGCAAAATTCTCTAGGAGGAGAAGAGTCTAACTCGTTCATTGAAGATGCAGCTACATGGTATTACTCCCTGGAACACTCAACTGATGATTATTCATCCTTTTCCAGGGCGTTGGAAAACGCCACCCGGTAAGAAAGTCATCCTAGTACGACTGTGTGATTGAACAAGTTTTGTTTTGCTTATCTAAAGTATATATTTATATTCTTGAAAAATACTTGAGAAATTCTTATGTAAATGAACAGAAAACGGGCAATATTATTTAATTTTCTCTGAGGTTTCCAATGTCATTGGTAAACAGAAATTGAACTGATTTTTATGCCTTGTGAAAAGTTTGACATGTCGTTCTAGAACTGGATATTGAGTTCAGAGTACTAATGCTTTGTTTTGCATTTTCAAGTCATGGATGTCTGGGTTGCCTGCACACTGTGCATCAACAGTTCCTTGAGTTGACTCATCCCTGTGACAGTAGAATTAATAGTCTGCCTTTTATTCCCAGTCCCCTAATTATACAGTCAGATACTTTTTCTTGAAGGTCAAATTTGAAAACTTTGACTTCAACAATTACAATAATATTGGGGTGTTTTATTATGAAACCTGCAAAATATATTTATTCACAATGTCAGGCATGACTTGAAGCCATTTCCTCTTGTTTATTACTTCGGAGAAGAAACTAATCCTCACCTCACTACAACCTCCTTTCAGGCAGTTGTAAAGAGCAATAAAGTTCCCATTGACCTTTTTTTTCTCCAGGCTAAAGGCCCCCAGCTCCTTCAGCTGCTCCTCAGCAGACTTGTGCTCCAGCCCCTTCCCCACTCTATTGCCCTGCTCTGGACAGGCTCCAGCACCTCATGCATGTCAGCAGAGGAATGATCAACTTGCCTGCAGTAAATGCACTCCCATCCTTTGCATTGAAACATTGCATGGACCTTTGGGAGGTGGAAGTTGCAAACTTCCTGTTTTCTGTCTCTGAGCAAATCAGGGACTGGATGTGTAAGTGGAACAGATTTTCCAGAAATGAATCAAAAAATTATTTCCCTATTCCTGGCTCTGCTTTATGAGCAGATTCATTGTGAAAACTCTTTACTTTTCTAATGTTATGTAGCTTATAAACTGGTGACTTGAATCCTAATGGGCCTGTCCAAGATGTTCCACCTGTGTTCTGAACTGAGACATCATAGCTACAGGCTCCTGGTGTCTGCATTCTCAGTGTTTTCTGTCCCACTGTGAGCTTCTCCACAACACCTCAGAGACAGGATTTTCCTTTTATTCCTCCATCAGAGCTGCAGAATGTTGCTCTGGGAGAGCCTTAGGGAGCAGGAGAGGAACAGGAGCCAAGATTCTCTGGGAAACATCTGAAAAGAAGACAGTAGTTTCTGGGTGGTCCAGGTGTGCTGGTGCACTGAGGTCACAGAGGAAACAAGCCAGAGGGTTGTGGGCTGAGCTTTGTGCCATTTATCAACTCACACATCTTGCCACATTTGTCCTCCTTTGTAGCCTGTCCCTGGATGGGCCTCCCATCACCATGACACTGGGGCCATTGCCTGCAGTACATGCAGAAGCACTGTGGTTCATGGGCATCAAAGCCAGGGCTTGTCTTCAGTCTCCTTCCATCATCACTGCTACCCCTGGGGGAATATTCTTTAGATCAGTGAGGATTTAAGCCATAATAAGCCACTGCAGGACTTACATTTTAACCATTCTTCCCATCCAGAGAACCCTCTATAAGGAGCTGTTATAAGACAGGGCTGTCACATTTGATCACTGGCATTCAGCCTAGGGCTCAGTGTGATGCAAACACTGACTTTTGCAAAGCTGCAAGGGCTGGCACACCACCCATTTCCAGCAGGAATGGGATACACCATCCATTTCCAGCAGGAATGGGATACACCTCCTGATGCAGCTCCTCAGGCTCAGCAGCCTCCTGGGTGGAGGGTTTACCTGCTCCTTTATGATATGAGGCAAATACTTTGGCTAAGGAAAGAAGTGAATGGTTTATTCCTGGCAAGCAAAAGGGTGAGTAGTGAGACAAGGGCATCTGATGATAATACTTTGCTTCAAACACTTGGGAAATTACTCCAGCTACAGCAGAAAGTGAAGTGAAACAGTGGGTACAGAATGAGAGTCACCTATATCAGTATCATATACATGGTGGAGAAAACAGGTTTTTTGATGTTTGATTGGTTGGTTTGGCTTTGAGTTTTTCTCCTCAGTTATGTTTCTTTATAACAAAAAACTTACTACCAACATAGATGTATAAGCCAAGAAAAGTTTTATGTAAGGAATTAACTGTTAAAGTTTTAATGGGAATGCAAAGTGTGATAAAGCAACATAAGTGGTTGTTATAAACTTTTGTTATTACAAACTGTTGTTATATTTTGTGGTTTTAAAATAATTCTACTTTAAAACTTTTTAGCTGCAATTTTCTGGTATTTTTACCCCAAGTGTAAAATTAATTTTCTTCCTCTTTCCTTTTTTTTTTCCTTTTTAAAACTGGTAATCCATGTTTGTAAGAGACGGTTGTTTCATTTTTGTGGTTACAATGCATTCAGGTTTTTTTCTACTTCCTCAGAATAGCTGACTTTTTTCCCGCCCACAGAACCAACTGAGAATCCATTTTAGATGATGAAATGTAACTCAAAGCATTTCTTGAGAGCTATTGCTCTCCCCAGACTCCCTGGTTTTCAAAGATCATCTGCTCCTCTAAAGCCCCATGCTGGTAGGCATGTGAAGAGCAGTAATTTTTGTTTCATTTGGGTGTTGTCAACCATAACTGTCAAAGAGCCCTGTGGTCAGTGAGCCCAAAGCTTGTGGTCTCACAGATGAGCTTAAAATAAACTCTGCTGAACCAAGATAGCTACCCAAACTGTGCCTTTCATTACCATACCAGTTAAAAATAGCAACATGTTTTCATGCTTCTCTCATGCTGTTCATTCTTGCACCAGCCTTTTCTTTTTTTTTTTTTTAACCTACCAACTCTGAACAAGAAGCTGCTGTTTCAGATTCACTAAACTGAGAATTGAAACTTCCCAGTTCCTCAGCAGATATGTTTGTGTGCACTCACCTAGGTAAAGGTGTATAAACACCTAAAGCACGTGCTGAGCCCTCAGGCACAGGAAGAAGGGGGAGTGGGGGTGCATGTGTGTAAAATATTGCCTTGAGGAATCACAGTGAGATATATTGCAGTGAGGTCTCCTCTCTTCTATCTGCCCCTCTTGAACCACTCATGTTTCTTCCAGCTACTGCTCACCCCACCTTCCAGCCCCTCTTCTTGAGGCAAAGGAAGGTAGGAAGGTTTGGATACATTTGCTTCACTTGTGCCTTTTAGACCTGATGTTAAATTGAACATTTGACTTCCTCATTGCACTCTTATTGGTTAATCTTTCTCTCCCAGACATATTGCACCAGGAATTCCATAATAGCCCTGGAGGTTATCTTCAAAAGTGGTCTCTTACCTCTTTCAGTTCTGGAAACTCTACCCAAGAAATCACACAGATACAAGTTCACAAATTATATTATTGATCCTTAAACCAGGAAATACATAAGACCTCTCATTAGATGCCATCACAACCTAGTGGTGCCAGAAGGAACTTTAAACTACTATAAGCATGAGCCCCTATAAACTAGACTAAAATGAGATTTATTTTTTTTTATTTTTTATTTTATTTTTTTTTGCCAGGATATTTCTTATATGTCAGCTCTGGTTGGTTTACTCTCATTGTTCAGCACTCCATAAAACAGCACTTCTAGTGAATTCTAAGCAGTACTGCTCTTGTAGAGGGTGAATGTGGTTTCCTTCAGTTGATTTGAAGATGAAGATATGAGCTGGTTTGGAAAATTGAAGTAAACTATCAAGATAGAGAGAGATCTGTTGCTTGTAGAGGTTCTTCTCTTTTTTCCTTTATGCAACTGTGTCTGTTCTCTGCTCCTCCTTTTTTGTCAGTGACCAGTTTATCATATGTCCCATCATAAACATGGCGAGTTACTGGGCTGCTGCCTCTCAAGGAAATGTCTTCATGTACCACGTACCTGAGAGCTCCTCACAGAGCAGGTAAGGAGATGGATTTTGTTATATTTCTAGGATTTAGACTGTAAAACTAAGGCTGAGTCTGGTTGGGCATGCTGTGGAATAAATGAATAGAAGTACGTACATCAAATAAACAGTTCAGATGAGCAAAGGAGGGGTTTGTTTGTAATAAATTCTTTAACTATACAGGAATGCTTTTTCTGAACTGAGGCACTTCCCATTAGATATCTGAATTGAGTTTCCCCTTTCCAACTTACCCACCCTGACCAGTTCCAAAGCTAGCCTTTCAGATTCCTACTCTGCATCTGATAAACCTACCACAAAAAAATCAGAATTTGGTCCAAGTCATCAGGAGTCCACGGCTCTCAAGATAAATGGAGTGTCATTTTCTAATTACTCAACATTAATTCAACACTGCTGTTTTTTGAGGTCAGTGCAGTTGTACTGCAGATGTACTGACAGGCCTGGATGAGCTCAGGGATTTATTCCTTCCTGTGCCAGTACTGTGACTGCTGTTCTGCTGACAGACTATCTCATGGGAAGAAAAATATTTTTGCTCACAAGCATTGGTGGACTCAGGCTCTGTGTCATCCTTCACTTTAGAAGTTTACTTGAAAGATTGTCAGCAGGACAAGCTGGATTATATTTTAGGCAGAAAGGCCTAAGTGGCTGTGGGAGATGCAATGTCTTGTTGGGTGCAGAACGATCTGGTAGGCAGAGGCCTTTAAGGTGACCTTCCCTGGCTTTATTTTAGACCCAGCCTTTCTCAGAAGTCAGGAAGAGGTGCTGATGTTTGCAGGCAGTGGTCAGCACTTTGGGCTGCCCTGTGACTCACCAGAGTGGCTCCTGCTCTCAAAGGCTTAGTGACCAGAAACTGCAGACCCTTCTGCTCCCTGAATCCACACACATTGGCAGGAAAGCACACAGGGATGCTTATCCTCATGCTGTTTCCTTATGAGGAGGCCATGCTTGTTCCCAGCCCCCTGGACTGCCCCTCACGTCTCTCCAGGAAGGCTTTTCGAGACCTTTTCCTTGTTCTCAGGCTTCCTCCAAAAGGGCTCAGGGGAGGGATGGTGGATTCCTACTGGCACCATTTGATCCTGTGAAGTTCCCTGCAAACTGCCCGGGTCTTTTCCCTTCCTGATAGCATAGTGAAAAAGCATTTGAAATAAGCCAGCCCAGATCTAGGTTACAGATGAAGGCCATTATGCTGTGGTAACACAGGCTTGCTTTCTTTTTCACTGAGAAGTTAATCCTCAGGGAGCAGTTATTTCTCTGGCAGCTCCAGCGGGAATGTTCACAGTGTTCCATTTGGCTACTGATAGGCCCAGATAAAGTGATTTTTACAAGGCTCCAAACAGGGCTGAGCTGTGGTATGCCAAAAATCCAGCCACACAAAAAGAAAAGATGTGTTCTCAAATGAGCCAGCAAGTTTTTTCTTGCTTTGGAGAATGATAGTGACCCAGCCATCTACGATTAGATCTTATTTGTAAGTAGATTAAATAGTACTTATACAGCTTAGACTCACTGGCTTTGAGGCAGTGATTTTGAACTGATAAGAATTTTCTCTTCTATCAAGCCCTATTTAAGATTTCTCTTGTGCTAATGTTATTTAGCTCTCCTCACACTCTTCCATGCAGCAATAGTTTACATCGCATGCAGCTACACATTTTAATCATATTTATGTTGACACTGGTGTTCCAGGCTAATTACTTTAACTTTAGTGCAAAAATTATTGGTTTACTTTTTAATAACCCTCTTTAAAAGAACAAACAAAGCCAGAATGCTGTCTGAAACTTGCAGAAACGTGAGGCAGAGGCTCAATTCCCTTAAGTTAAGCCACTTGCAAGGGGAAATGGCCCAACTTGATATGGTGCATGACATTCTTACTCCTTTCATCTTTATTTATCCTTAAATAAATAAAATAATTAAAATAAATGCTAAAAAATGATTGAAAAGCAAGCACTTTAACAGAAGTTGCAGAATTCAGCTTGCTTGTGTATGAGAGGATCTTATTTGTCACTACGTGTCTATTTATGAAGTGATACCCTCGTTCTTTATTTATCCTTAAATAAATAAAATAATTAAAATAAATGCTAAAAAAATGCTTGAAAAGCAAGCACGTTAACAGAAGTTGCAGAATTCAGCTTGCCTGTGTATAAGAGGATCTTATTTGTCACTACAACGTGTCTGTTTATGAAGTGATACCCTCATTTTCCCAAGGGACCCCACACTAGGTCCTCTGCTGAATACACTGCAAGTATTTTGTTTAAATATTGTCATTCATTCATTCATTCATTCATTCATTCATTCATTCATTCATTCCTAAATGAATCTTCCTTTATTCTTCTTGCCATGTCACCCTCTCTAGAGCATTCCCCCCTCCATGCAAGGGAGGTGCATTGCAGCCTCACTCATGCCGGTGCTGTGATGCTGTTGAGGGAAGGAACTTCAAATGGGAGAGTGGCTTTGACTCCTAAAAATGGGAAACTATCAAGAATCTGGAACCAAAAAGCAGTTCTTGGGAATACTATCAGCAATTTATCTTACCAGGCTAAAACCAGTGATACCCATGAAACAGCCTTCAAAGAGAATATATAAACTGATTTTGGGGAAAGATCTGGCAACCATGTCCCCAACTTCTATGACACTTCTGTAACCACTAGAACTGAGTCCTGACAGTTCTCAAGTTCTTCTTTGAAAACTGACTCCTGGGTGGGGGGGAGCAGAGGCATGTATTCTCTCAGATAACCTACACCTTAGGCTGGAAGTCAGGACTTGAGGATGTGAACTTGCTCAGCAGAAGTGAGAATTGAACCCTGCAAACATGCTAATAAAGGCCTGAATACCAGAACCCTGTTACAGCCATTTCTTTGTGTTAATAAATGCAATAGCCAAAGTATGATTTGCTCATGGTAGTCATGTACAGGGTATTCTGAGTGCACACACTAAATCAGATCCCCTCATGCTTTGTAGCTGGAGGAAAACCTCATTAGACATTCCTGATTGCTCATAAGCTTTTGATAGAATAATGACTTCTCAACCAGTTTGCTGATATATAAACCTTCACTTCTAAAAAGGAATTTTTATAGTGTTATGTCCATAGGGTAACATAAAAGATATAATAAGGAGGGTTTTTTACTTTGTTGTCTAAAATGTTCCTAAGAAGTCATTTTACACAGGAGATGGACCTTCTGTCTTTGTGTTTGTAATCTCTATCATTAAGATGATGATGATGATATAATTATATATAATCTATAATAATTGCTAATGGCTACTTCACAGGAGTATTGGAAAGACTACATTAAAATAATGTTTAGATAATTACCACAGAGGAAGACTACTTACTCTTGGACAAAATATTCTATCTGGGAAAATAGCCATGCACTAATTAGATAAGGCACCGTATAGCAACACATTCTTCAATTTCTACTTTATCACCTCTCTCCTACTTTGTGTCTCCCAAAATGTAACAGAAAAGAGAGTTAAAATGCAGGGATGAAAAAAGTGCTGGTATTTCCTTTTGTTTCACTTAATAACTAACAGCAAGATAAACAAGAAGGAGGGAGACGTCAGCTAGTAAAGACAGACTCAGCCACAATGATGCAAAGTAGAAAAAAAATTATTAAATATGGGGAATTTTTGCCAGTAAAAGTCAATTAGCCAAAGTTTGTCTCTCAGCTGGATGTTTCTAAAATGTATACACATAAACACACATTCAAGCTTGTGTAGATATAAGGGTAGGGTTAAAAAGCCTGCTCTAAGTTGATGTCTATGACATATGTGGAAAATCACATAAAACTATGAACTGACAGTTTTTGTATAGATGAATGGATCTTGCAGAGAGCAAAATAATATCTCCTTCCACGTGGTAGCATTCTCCTGGGCTTGGCATGACACCATGTCTGCTTTAGTCTTCAGTTCCCATTTGAGTGTGGAACCAACTCCCACATTAATAATCTGTGGTAAAAATATATACATGACCCAGCTGCCATTTTCTCACTCTCTCTTTGAGAACACTTAGGCCTTGGAGTAAACATTTATTCTAAACAATGTAGGAGGAATGTGACTGCTCAGCACTGCCTAGGATTAGTGGGGAGGACTTGAGGATAGCTTTAGGTATGGTAAAGAAATGTGTGATAGGAGAAGTATGTTTTGACAAGGATAATGTTATTAACTGTGCAAAGATTTGCCTTGTTAACCCTTCAAGAGGTTTGTGGGTGATTTTTGCATATTATATTGAAGAAGCGCTTCTTGACATGCCAGCAGAATTTCCACGTCACATTGTGGTGCTAAATATTCTGTCTTAAAGATGGTGGTTAAAATTCAGTGCTCTGCCCACTGAGGGGGACTGATCAACAGCAGCAGCAGGATGGAAAAGCATCAAACTGAGACTTAATGAGGCTTTATCTTGTAGTCATTTACATGACTATAATAATCATCATAAAAACTTTTCTTGATTTTGCATGGGACAAATTCAGCCAAGGTTAATGAGCTGCTGTCTTTTTTGAGTCATTTTGGTTGGGGCTGTCTTTACCTCCTGGCTATGCACTCTGGTGTACATTAGTGTGAGTTGTTAAAAGGCTGCTGTATGCCAAGGCTCACATAGTTGGCTGGGTTTTGGTGACACTTCTTAAGATTCCTGTAACTGAAGGCGAGAACTCCTAACTGATAAAACAAAAAATGTTTGTGTATAAACCCATTCAACTATGTGAAGTATTCTTGGTTTCTGTTTATTATGGATGTAGCAGGAATTCTGGCTATACTTAATATCTCTTTGATTAAAGGAGATTTTTCTACTCTTTTCATTTCACAACAATTATATCCTACCCTTGTCCTTTAATCCATCCATCACTTGCTCTCCCATGTGAGATGATGTGAGTACCAACATCCCACAGTTTGGGGACCCAGTCTAAACTGGCTGCTGTGCAGGCAGACAGGAGATTGCCTCTGGGCTTCAAATAAATGATCTAAAACCAGAAAGCAAATAAATTACCAGTGGGGTGGAGACAAGATGCATGTGGCTCCACAGCTGGGCAAACACCACAATTGCCTGTGTCCACTTGCTGCAACAACAGCTTGTCATTGTGCTCTATATCCCAGTCTCTACTCCCAGCCATCTCCTAAATGTTGTTTTGGAAGTTCCTCTCATTCCTTTGGCCTTATCCATTGCTTTGTGCCACTGCAACTATGGAAATACTGTCCCACTGATACAGCCACATCATGCCATTCTCAACTCTTTGCAAAGTTCCTCTGCTTCTGAAGGCTTGAGGTCTGGACAATTTGTTTTCTCTTCCTGTGAAGTAGTTGAGAGGCCTTTGTAATTCAGTAGATTTTCCAGATCCTTTAAATTAGCAATAAATATGCAAAGGCAAAGTAGCCAGCTTAGAAAAAGCAGAAAACCTCTTTAAAAGAACCAAAATTCAGCTGAAAGACTCAGGAAAGGACAAAGCAATTTTGGAGCTCCATGTGCTGCTGTGGCAGTTCCTATCAAATGTAATCTACAAGATAAGCACAAAGTTGATGCGTGTTGAGCACCATGTCTTCCTTGGTGCTCTGGGGTTTTTAGAAATACACATCACCTTTTTCTGGAAATTCATCCATTCATTCCACTTAAGAGTAGCCACACTGAACAAACACACGAATTTGTCTCCCAAAAGTACAATTAAGTGTCAGCATGCCTATTACTAGGTCTTAAATACAGTAATTCCCTGACAGATTTGTGTAATCTATATTCTTTAGGAGTTCTGACAAGTTGATAAAAGTGCTTTCTTTCTTCCTGCCTTAAAATCTATGATATTTTTTTCAATTAGTGTGAGCTTTCAGGCTCTTGAATTTACTATCTGCTATTTCAGTTTTATTTTCTTTAACTGGCACAGCTATAATGCAAAGTGGAACATTGTGTGTGTTGGGAGTAATTCAAGTGGAAAAGACACAGCAAACTCTAGAATACTTTTGCAAATCACATGTATCTATAGGGCTTTTTTGGTACAAAGGTGGATAAACTTGGCAGTTGAATCCTGCTAGGAGTTAAGCTTTTTCCATATGTGCTAATTTTCCTGAAAAGAAGAAAGCAAAATGTTCATCTGTTTTTCACATCCTTTCCCCCATTTTTTTGGCAGGAGTTTGTGATGAGAGGAGACACAATGAGCCAAATGCATCCCTAGAACGGCAGAGGCCACACCAGGCCTCATATTGGCTCACTGAATTTCTATAAATATCCATCCATCCATCCTTTGATTATTTTTTTCTCCCTGCAATCACATACCATTTGCTTTCATAAAATGTGTGGCTGCATATAATTTTTAAGATTATTTTTGCTTGACATACAAATGAACATTTCAGTTCAAGCAAAGTGCAGGGTTGGTAGGCTGCTCCTCTCCCATGACATGGATGAGACAGTGGCTGCTCAGGATATTGGATATGCAAATATACTCTGGAAAAATCTGCTGGTATTAATGTGAAGATAATGCAGATGGGTGCAATTTTAATTGTACATTTAAGCACATTTAATATTTTCAATAGTTCTTACCAAAAATAATTTTAAATGCATTTACTTAAAATAAAAACCAGAATGGGGGCAGAAGAGCACACAGGCAGTGGAACTTTTTATGTAAATCATACCCTCTTTTCCTGGAACAGAGTTTTTATGAAATCCTATTTCAACTCAAATCAGCAGGAGATTTTTGAGCAACCCTTGAGTCTGGGTTTCACCTGCACTCTTCAACTCACTCAGCATGTAAAGAACCTGTTCTCAGCAAAGCCAAGTGACACTGAAGAGGTGGAGATTTTTACTTTCCCAGTGATAGGCATGTCCTTGCAAATGGGATACAGAACAGGGCCTTGATTGTGAGGCTGGGAACTGAAAGCCATGATCTCTTCTCTAACACAAAATCTTTCACAGAATTGTTAGAATGAGCAGTTATTCTCACAAAAGTTTACATGAAAGGACAAATGGTTTTCTTATCTGTGCAATCTGTCACACATGGCCAGCATCTGCTTTATTTGGTGACTGACATGAGTTTGAGCACAATATTTCTTCTGCATTTCTCAGATGATCACTGGTAATTCTGGCTGAACTCTAGCGAGTTATATCTATCTTGTTATTTTAAAATTTAAATTATTAAATAGCAGTGGGAAGTTTGGTGTTTTGGTATCATATAGGATTTCATTAGAATTTTGAGCTCATTTACTTTGGCTTCTGTCTGTGTGTGGAGGTCTAAAAAAGAACCAAAATCTACATTAAAGCAACTAAGAATAGAAGCTGTGACTCAAAATGCTTTGAGATTAATTGATATTAGTTGGAATGGAGAGTAAGGACTATTTTTAAATGAAAGGAAAAGGAGAAATATTAGGCTAGAGTAAGTCATTAATCATTAAAATGACTTTCCAGTATGAAATCATTAGCCAGACCAAGGACAAGGTTCAAAATGAGATCTATGTCCCAATTTACTATGGATCACACTGTGAGGTCTGCAGCCCCAGCTCTGAGTTGTGCATTCAGTCCTAACTTAGCATGGTAGCCTGCCAGATCATATTCTTCTGTTCTGACTGCCCTAATTATGGATTGCCAGTAATGACAATTCCATTTTGCAAACAAAGTTTTTGAGGATTTCTGGTTTGGGGTGGTGGTGGTGGTGGTGAGGGACTTTGGTTTGGGGATGTTTTAGGTTTTTTTGGGTTTTTTTTTTTGGTCTGGTTTTATTTGTTAGTTGTTGATTTGGCTTTTTTTTTTTTCTGTTCCAAAAGCTTGTGATAAAAATTTTAACTTCAGCTCTTCAATATGGAGGCTTATATCTATGCTCTGTTTGATTTGGATCTAGAATTTAAACCAAATCAACCATAACTGGGCTGCTTTTGTTCTAAATTCTGATCTACTCATCTTTTAATCTTCCCTGCTGAAGCTGTCCTTTGTGTGTGAAAGTAGCCACGGCTCTGTAGAGAGAGAAGTGGAGTATCTGATGGCTGAGTAATCTCTTTCTTTACTTGGAAATTTAAATGGAAAATCCATCTCAAGTTTAAGGAAAATTTTCTCAGAACCTATACCTTCCCAATTAAATGGCTTGGCACTGGATATTAAAAATTCCCAGCAAATGATATTTCAGGGTCTGCTGTTAAATTGTTGGTTATGAATGTCACAAAGTTTCTGATTTTACCATCAATTTTTCTGTAAACTGGACTCCAGCAGCATTTCACTTCTGAGTTGAAATAAGAATTCACCATGGAGACCTCATTTTAGTGTGAACAAAATTGTAGGATCTGGCTTCTATCTTCCCCATGCCTTAATTTACTGGTTTGCCAAATAAAAAGAGCTGTGAATCTGAAAAATATTGACATCTTAAAAAGCAAAGCTATACTGAGAAGATCTGAAGAGCCACCTTTGCACAAAGTCCTAGTCCTGTAAAGTAACCAAAGCCACAATTTCATCCTTACACATAATTACATTCACTGTTGTCTTTAAAACAATAGATAAATTCCTTGAAAAGGGACTTCTGTAGAGGAAAGCAGTTGCTATTTGGTTTCTTTTAAAACTCCTTTTTCCCTTGTCTCTGCAGTCCTCCCTTTTGCCAAATTGTCCTCTGAAGCCCAACAGTTGTGGGGCCTTCATATCCCCATTCAGAACTGCTGCTGTTGAGCACATGCTTGGGAGTGCAGTTTGGAGCAGCTCAGGAAATAAAAACCTCCCTTCAGAGCTGGCAGTGTCCAACAGCAAAGCTATAAATACTTATTGGTCTCTCCTTTATTTCTCTCACTCCACTTTTCCAGTGAAAACTGTCACTACCTGTTGTTACCTCAAGTATGCTCAGCGCCCCTACAAGACTTCAAAATCCTTGTATTCTGTGCTTTTTTCACTTCCCTCTGGTCCTTTCTGACCAAACCATTCTATGGTTCTGTTATTCTATGATTCTGTGATTGTATGATCATGATTCTATGATTCTATGATCCTATGATCAGAGTTTGAGGAAGGAGCGTAAATATTCTCCTGATATTTTCCATCCATCTGCCATCTAGTTTCCCTGTTGTCTTTCTCACTCTCCTGTGCATTTATATATGTGCCTCTTTTCTCTCTTAACGTTAGCGGGTTTTTTCTCATCCTCATGTTTTCTTTCTCATCAACCAGAAATATTGAAAGCAGACTGTGAAATTGTAGGGTTTTGTACCACTTTATGTCTCTGTATCAAACCAAGTACAAATAATTTCAATCAAATAAATTCTTATTTAGGAGATTAGTCTGGACTGTAACCTTAACAGTTTTCACCTCTAGAAACATGAGGGCTAAGAACAACATCTCATTTAGGGGGAAGCTCCCCGTCCCAGTGTTCTTGTTTTAGCTTCACAGCTAAGTTCACCTCTGCTATGCAGTCCCTAAATGGGTAGATTTGTCTCTTCATTGCACCTCAACTAATTTCATGTCCTCTAATCTAATCAAAAGTGAC
The DNA here is from genome assembly GCF_014805655.1 of Passer montanus. NCBI lineage: Eukaryota > Metazoa > Chordata > Aves > Passeriformes > Passeridae > Passer > Passer montanus. Next base: position 9,169,387 of record NW_024368041.1, read on the forward strand.
TCTTCTTTGCCAAGAAAATTGCCTCTTTAAGTATATCTTACCTTTGCTGCAATACTGACACTAGAAATTGCTGTTATGTACTGGGCCAAGCAAATTATTTTTAAGGCAAAATTATTAAAGTATGATCTTGCTTAATCCTTCTATAAATATTTGGAGAAGAAAAATATGCTTTAATGTTGTTTCAGTTCTGCATTTTTTTGGTGAATAATCTGTGAATAATTCACTTTCCAGATGCAAAGTATTACTGAGGTATTATGATAAGACTAAGGAAAACACAGCCCAAGATGTATTTCATTTAGAGGGCTGTGTGCTTTTCAAAACAGAGGCTTTGGTGCCACCACTCATAAAATGTAAAGCACTCATCTTGCTTTTAGACCACCTGCCCATAATGGTGGTGGAACATTCCTTGTTCCGTTGGAGGCAGTATCAGGGTCACACCAGTGTTGCTGCATTTCATGTCCAAAGATAAAATAGTTTCAGTTGTGCTACCTTTTGACAAATGCCACTGCAGATGAAATCTTGTTGAGTGGATCTGGGATTTGTTAATTCTTGCCTCACAGACATCTGTTCCTTGTCCCAAGTCCCTGATGCTGTCTGCCTTCATGCAGTATTAAACCAAGTTGATAAGACCTTTGTCCAAATGTGGGTATATGGAAAAAGCAATTGGACCAGGCCAGAAATATCTACCCCTGAGCTGTGGTTCAAAGCTATGTGTAGAACATAGTTTAGTTATAACTTTATTAGTAGAAGTTGGCCACTGTTTTTCTGCAGGACTTGGAAATGTTGAAATCTTTGCAGTTAGGTCCTGCAAGTCTTACCTGGCCAGTCTTGTCTCTGGTCAGGTTACAAGTACTGTGTGGAGCTATGCAGCAGTTGTTCTTTCTTAAATCTTATCTAGGAGATTATTTCAAGCTGTTTTGACTTGTCTGCCATATAAACCTTGGGATGAACAGAGTGTATGAACCAAAACCACCCAGCCAGCAGAGAAATTAGATTAAAACTATGTCCAAGAGAAATCTTCATAAACATCTCCTGTTACATCTTTTCTTATCCAGAATCCTGGCCACAATGAAGTCAATGGAAAAACTCCAGTTGCTGCTAAGAAAGGCCAGAATTTTATTCCAAGTCTGTGAAATAAGCCATAATTAACCTTCCGTTGTGGCTGCCAGAATCCATGTCACCACTTGCTTCCACTTTCAGAATGTAATTTTAGTGAAAATCTGTCCAAAAATTAAGAGACATTTAAGGAATAGCCAAGTGACTTTCTCCCTCTATCACTCTCTCTTATACACCCAGTTAATTTAAAAAACGTGCCCTAATGCCTTCCACAGTTTTCTTTTGTAACAAATGTTAAAGACACTGCACTAACATAATGGAAAATTCTCCTTGTTATTGCTTGCTCTTCATTTATGTTTTGGATTGAAGAACTTCTACAGCTCACCACACTCTAATTAATGGTCATTAATTATTGACAACTTTGCTTTATTCTGTGAAGTAACTTATATCCCTTTCTTCCACAAATAAATAATTGATGTTTTTAATTACCTTTCTATAAATATTTGGTTTAGCTCAGGTCAGGAGTTCCTGCTGGATGTTCAGTATGCATTTGGGCTACCCTTTTACCCAAAGTATGAAGTACAATTTACTGATGAAGAAAAGGGCCTTTCCTTGAAAATTATGCAATATATCTCCAATTTCATAAACTCTGGGTAAGTGTAAGATATTTAACAATTGTGACTGGGGAGATGGTGAGAAATAGAGGGAGTGTTGTCAGTCCAGATCTTGCCCTCACTTCGTCATTCTCCATTTACTCTGCAGTTTGTAAGCCTACAGTGGGATTTGGTCCACACTGTTGGAAAGCCACGGCCAAATTACCAACCAGAGCAGCCACCAAAGGTTTAGAGTATGAGACTTTTCTAGGAGGAATAGACATTTTATCTCCAGCTGCAAATTCTACTAAAGTACATGCAGGCTTCAAAGACCTTGGTCTTGTCTCCAGAGCTTTGTTCTAGGACCCCAATTCTTAAACTTCTTGGCTAAGAATTCTCTTTTTTTCAATAAGAAAAGGGAAAGCACAAGAAGACACAGTGCACCCTTTGCCAATTACTCTGTGAACATCATTCTGTGCTACTGTGCTGTGGCCATGCTTGAGAATGAGAAGTATCTCTGGAAACCTAGTGTGGAAATGGTGGGAACACTGACTTAATGTGCTTTTTCCAGTGTCTTGGGTTGGGCTGGGATGGAGGGCTGTTGAGGCTGTCATAAGCCTGTGTCTGTGTACCTGTTCTGAGGAAGTGAACCAGATTTAAAAAGGTGCTGTCAGATGAGGCACCATGAATGATTCACCAGTCTGGACTGAATTGGAACCCCTCTGATCAGAGGGACTGGGTACATATTTCCCTGACCTAGCCAATCTTCTTATCATTCTACTGTTCATGTCATTCTTCTCTAATGATAATGTCTCCCACTCCCTTAGAAATCCAAACTACCTGCACAGTTTCTCGAGAAGAATGTTGGGGGTGATGCCTGCCTGGCCTATGTATCTGTCAAGTGATGATGGCGATAACTACAAGGAATTCACTGTTTCTCTGCCGACACTTAAAGGACTGAAAAAAGCAGATTGTTCCTTTTGGTCTGATTATATCAGCAGGCTGAAAGCATCCACAGGTGAGAAGAGTGTCTTCTGACATTAAATTAACTGTAAATTCTCTGCTTAAAGTTTTTGTGTGACTACAGCACTGTTACGTTGCTGTGGAAAAGCACTTTTCACAAATTAAACATCTTGCAATGTCCAGGGTATATAGTTAAGAATGTAACACTAAACAAATTTACTTTATAGCAGATAATGTGTGATAAAGTTTAATTGTCCTGGAGTTTAACTAGCTAGAGAAATATTCTTGTTATGGTGGTAGAAGATGTGATGAAGCCATATAGAGATCTTATTCCCTATTTACAGTCATTATATAGACTCTGGGTAAACTGGAAGGCTGTGTATGCAGGCCTCTTGTATACTGGAAACACCTAACATGAGAATGTTGAGACTCCTATGGATTAGGAGCAACACAAACCATTTCCATCCACTGTAAAATTGCAGCTGAGGCTTTATATCTTATGGTTCCTGCATGCTTTGACTTTTCACTAGATTAGTTTATTCAACTTTTTTTATAGCTGTGGTGATTATACCTCTTGCATGTGTCCTTTTATATTTGTCATAAATTTTAATGCAGCTATGAGAGCCCTTCAATTTTTTTCTTACTGCTTAGGACAGTAAAACCAACTCTGCTTAGATTTCAATCTGTTGCCTGTCCTGAATTTATTCTAGTAAATAAACTCCCCTTCATATCTGTGTATCTTGTAAATAAATGTGGATAGCCTCAAGCAAAGCAAACAAAACCATCCCTTTTTGGCAGGCAGAGATGTTTTGAATTGTTCTTGGAGGCCTGCAAGTTTTGCATGTGTTTTTTATGTCCTAAGGATTCATCTTCACAGTGAATACAGTTCAGGCTTGCCCTGTTTTGGGGGCTGTTGAATTTCTGAGAACAAAATGTACTTTCCAAGACACCGAGTGACCCAGGCTATCTGTGCCTGACACGAGACCTCAGATGGGCTGAGGCTGATGTTTGAGTGACTCAAAACTAAAACATCTCAGAACCATCAAGCTGGTGGTTCTGATGCAAACACAGAGCATCAATTCTCTCATTCAATAGAAAACCTCAATCTTTACTCATGGTCTTTCTTCCAAAGTAGAGTCGAGATTTTGTTGTCAGCCTTTTCATCAGTTTCCTGGTATCCCTCAATGTCTTTCAGGGTCAGAGGGGATACTTCGATCTCTCCAATGGCTTTGTGCTGGTTGAGATATTGCTAATTTTCACAGCTTTATTCTGAGGTTTAAACAGTCCTGGCAATAACTCCTAGATCTTTTTGAGCCTCATCTCACAGCACTGTGGCTGTGTAATGCCCGACTGGGCTGAAGTCACAGCTCTGGTAGTGACTGCTGACCAAGCACCACGGACAGAGACTATTCCTAGCACCTATGGAAATTCCCCAAAAAGTGGGAAAACATCCACCAGGGCATATTTTTTCTGACACAGACAAAATTTAAAACTAGACAAACTAGCATAGTAACACAAAATTCATGTATGGGTTAGTCCAATGATCTGTCTCGTTCAATATCCTGCTCTTGTCCATGGCCAAAGCCAAATTCTTGAATGTTAAACATAAAAATACAGGGAGAAAGAGAAAAACATACTTGAAGAGTTCACAAGGTTGAGTAAAATATTTGAAAATAAGCCATAAAGTGTGAAATTTATGGAGTATGGATTGTCAAGAAAATGTTTAAAAAGTACATGTCAAAAGTACATGTTAATCTTCAAGCAGAACTGAGTACACCCAGCTGGATCTCTAAGCCAGTATTTGCTTGGCCTCAGCACCATGGTAATGCAGTTACAAAGCTGATTTCTGCTAAATTCCATCTAACAGCAACGTTGGCTTGACACTTTGCTTTGATAGTTGTTTTTAATCTGTTCTCTCTTTTGAATACTAAACTTCTTAATATAATTTAAATAGACATCACATCAAACCCTTTTCTGCTACAGACCCCTTAGCCTGGGATGGTAACTTAGCGAGACGTATCCTGTGAGTCTCTTGATAACAATCTGAGCCCAGGTCCTCATTAGAAAAGGTTCATAATGTTTATCAGTTCAGTTTTAAAGACTGCAAAAAACTCTGATGGTGATGGCTGAACACCCTTAATTTGTTTTTGAGAGGATGTTGTGCTGAAATTCGTGCCAAAGCAGTGTCAGTCTAACAGTACAAGTTCATCACTTGCATGGCTCCCAGAAATTAGATTCTGCAGGAATTGAGTCCCTATACACAATGTTTTCACCTCGTTGATGTGTGTCCTTGCACATGAAGTAGTTTGCTGCACCTCCCTTCAGAACTAAAGCCCTGCACCTCTGTTGTTACCTGACTGCTCCAGCCTCTGCTCCTGGAGTGCTCCTGGAGTCAGGCTGTCCTGTGTGTCCTTGGCATATGCTGAACACCAGATTTGGGAGAACAATGCTGCTCTCCCAACATTTTTGGATGTTGTACCTTGTGCTCCTTCCTGAGTGGGATTCATTTGTCTGTCAACTACTCTGAGATCCAATCTAACACTCTTCTGCCTTTCAAAAATTATAAATGTTCATGATTACATTCTTGGATTGTTGTTGTGAGTTGCAATTTGTGGCTTCATGTCAAGTAGATGGAATTTACAAGTGTGCCAGCAAGAGGCATGGATAACAAAACATTCCAGTCTTCACATCTAAGTACAAAGGTGTACAGGATCTAGTATGATGCAATCTCAACCAGCTGTGATGAATCCTGTTTTGTTGATCTCATCTCTTCCTTGAAATCAATATTTTTCCAGCTTCATATACCATCTGGAATCTATAAGCAAAAAAAATCCCCAATATATTTCAATAAAATGGAGAAGAGCTGGACAAACCAATGATCATAAAATATAGCTGGAACTAGCATTTAAATTTTTTTTCTCAATCCTTTGTATACTGCCATGGGAAATGTCTTGACTTGGAAATCAGGGATGACTAAAGGCTCAAAGCTCAATATCTCCATCCAACAGAAAACTGAGGTGTTCCTTGCTGTGGTTTAAGCTAAACTCATAAATTTCAGCTTCTGGAATAAAACATCTCGTATTAAGAATCTGAGATGTCTTTTAGGTTATTCACTGCTGGATATAGAAGCTGTTTATCTTAACTGTTACCTGTAATTTTCTTTCCATTTAGTAAAAAAATTGTCCAAGTTGGAGTTTCATTTTGTGATCAGACCAAAATATTTAATGACAGAATGTATCATTTGTCCTGGCACATAACTGGAATGTATGTTGTATTTGAAGATAATTTTTAAAATCCATGTAAAAAATGCAATGATTCATCATAATGTTTGCTGGCAGAGCCATCACAAACTATGGAGGGAACTTGGAATCTGTTTCACTGCCAATGAACTAACAATCTCTTGAAGTTTTCTTTGAGACCAGTTTGTAAAGCTGACATTTTGGGGAGCAGTTTGCTTGGGGAATTATGAAAGTGATGGTGCTTGAAGAGGTTTGGAGCTCCCATGGCTGCATTTCAAAAACATGCTTTATATTTTGAATTATGATGGTTTCCATGGGAAACATCAAACTGAGAAACAAGAAGAGTGGCAGCTGTGGAAAAAGGGAGCTGTGGATGGCTTTTTCCAGGGAATGTGTTAATAACTTGAAATTCAGTTCAAAACAGGAGCTCCAGGATGTTTATATATATTCAGACAGATGTCTGGATGCTAACATTCCCATTACATAGTGAGGTGGACTGTGTGTGTCTAACAGTGAGTTCCTTTGTAAGGGGCCTCTCACTGCATCCCAAACAGGTGGAGTTGGATCCAGTCTGCATCTCTTACTCCTCTAGCTGGTATCTAAACAGAACCAATCCTCCTAAAACAAGTGCCTCTGTCAGCAGTCTTCCAGCTGGGGAGAAATACCTTTAGTGTCTCACAATGAAATCTTTAGTGTCTCACAATGAAATCTTGTCTGCCAAACTCATGTGCCTAAATTTTTACTTTTAGGCATATTTTTCATGCCCAAGTTAGCCAGATTGGACTATATCTGTAGAAAATTCAACAGGTAGCAAAGCTAGAGCCTTCTCCATGAGCTCTGGGATGCCATGTAAGCCAAACAAGAGTCCAAAGAATGCTCAGAGTTCAGGCTTGAATCAAAACTGAATCAGGAATGTTGTTAGCATTTATCTTTTATCCTTTCTAGTCACACCTTCTTTTTTGGAAATCTCAAATAGAAAACATTCCTTCAGTATGAGGGACATCTGTGCAGCAATGAGAGCACTCTGGCTATGAGACATTAAATAAACACCCTCAGTACAGGTTCTTGACATAACTTGGTGGTGTTGAGGCAACTGCATCACTGAAATAGGGTTGAAGACTGAAATCGTAGAAGGTAAAAAATAATAAAGAAAAGATTTGTTGGATGTGGGTGTTTGGGGCTTTTTATATTACAGACAGACAAAAAATTAATGTTGCCTACACTTCCTACCTGGCAGGGAATTTTCAGGAGATAATAGAAAAATAAAATCTTGCATGAGTGGAGAAAAAACTCTGATGTATTCCAATGGCAGTTATTTAAAGGACAATACTTAATTACCATGAGGTGATCTACCATTACCCTAAAGCATTTTGCAAATGGATTGCCAACTGAAAAAATACAGTTTCCTGAACATTTATAGCTGCATGAAAGGTTTTTAGGTGTGACTGACAAAATGTGTACCTTGTAGCTTGCTCCCTCAGTGATATGACATCTGTTTTAATCTTAATTTATTGTCTTTTCAGGAAGTGCAAGTGGTGGAGAGCCCTCTGCAGAAAACAGCTCTGGTGAAACTCCAAGTGAAGTCACCTCCCTGGAGAGCCAGCCCCTGGGGGATGAGGTGTCTTACAGCAGATAGGGAATCACAGGGCTGTGGGTTGTCTTTGTCACACAGTTGTGCATCCACACAACCAGATGAACAACACTTCCTTCAGTTAACTTTCTCAACAAGTCAATTAGACCTTTCAATAAAGTAGTTTTCAAGAAAATTTATTAATATGGCACAAAATAAGCACTACAGCTATTGTTTTAAGTCAAAAGAGACTCTAATTTGAACAAAATAAAGTATCAATAAAAACTGAAAAACCAAAACAAATACACTTGGTCTTTATTTCTTGCAACTACACAAATGCCAGCATATTCCAGTGTCACCAGCCAGAAAAGGACCTACATTAAAGCACTCAGAAGCCCCTCACTGATGAGGCTCAGATTTGTTAAAGGTCAAATCTCTCTTGTTGTTTTTTATTACTCATCCTGTCATGAGCTGCTGATAGGAGAGAGAGCCTGGTTTGGCATTCTGGAGAAAACTAAAGAAGTCTAAAATAGGAAGGAAAAGCAATTAAGAAGGGAATCAAGAGTATGCATTGAGTGTGTTCACATGAAGTCATGCACATGCTATATTCATGATCTCCTGTGAAATTATTTGAAGACTATTTGGATAAGGCAAAGTACACAGAAGAGATAATGCAAAGAATATGTTCATTAAAGCTTAGATCATGCCATCCCTGGGACTGCTCTCTGCCATGTGTCCAGGTTCCAAAGGTCTTACCAAGATAGAAGAAAAACCATTTAACATTCCTAGTTATTATACTTGCATCCTGTTCAACAAACAGTAAAAATATTGGAAGAATCAAGAAGCTCATTAATTGGTTAAATATAAAAAAGCAAATGTGGAGAACTCAAACTCTGTTTTCCATCATTAGCTATACCTAAAGTAGCTAACTGGAAAGAGAAAAAAAATCCCAAACAAAACAAAAACCAAAACTATTTAAGAGCTTTTTAAAAAATCCAGATATTAAACATCTATCTCAACAGAGGATGCTTTCTTTGCAGTAACCATAGATACAGAAGCTCTGATTCCTTGGGCAAGACTGGGCTTATTTTTGCCCTATTTGAGAACTAATTGTTGGTCACAGCAACTCCAGTATTATTCTGCTGCCCATAGAACTGCTAAACAGAGAATGGATTTAAAAGGATTCAGTATTGACTTATGTTAATGAAAGACAAATCGTTTCCCGCTCACTATTCAGCTCCACCTTGAGTCCAGAGATGTCTCAGGAATTTAAGAAAAGATTTTCATTTTGAGCCAGGAATGCAACAACTTAGCCTTTTAGGCTCCTAATTACAGTCTTGGCCATCTGGTACGGCTGGTAGATGGACAGGTCTGACTGGGTTTTTTGGTCACCCCTCCTGAGATATCCAGCTTAACTGCCAATTTGGTAAAAGAGTCTCTTTAAGTATGGATGTTTTTGTAAAACATCTTTATTTCTATCTTTATTTTTATTTTATGACTGACTGCCCCCACACACCCTGTTATAGTGGATGCAGCTCTTTAGGCTGTTCTGTCTTTCTCCAGGTTTCCTCGAAGTGTCTTTTCTATAGCCCAGTGTTGGCTTCCTCCTTTAAAAAAGCATGAATATATATTCTTCCGCAGTTCTCTGCACCCTCTTCTTCTCTTATGCTAGTCCTGCTCACTCTCCATGCTCCTTTAAACTTGCTTCTGTCAAGGCACATTTTGATGCTGACAAATGCAGTCTCCGATCCCTTGTGTTCCTGTAATTCCACATTTCCTCATCTTCCCACATCTTCCATCCAGTATCCTTAAGCTCAAACATCTTTGAATTCTGAGATGACTTTTGGATCAGCACAAGTGATTCAGTCTTTTTGGCTGTGAGTCTCATCACCTTCCTGACTTTACTCCTCTTTCTAATTGGGAACCATGCTGTTAGAAATATCCCTGTCAAATCCAACAGGAGATTTAATTAGAAAAGCACACATGTGGACTGACTGACAGAGGTCAGGAAACTTTAGCCTTGGTGATACTGAGAGGCCAAGTCTGCTCCCACATATAATTCCTAGTAAGAAAAATACATTCCCAGACTATTTAGGTCATTGAGCTCTAAACTGAAATACCAAAGACTGCAGTGATCTGGTATGGAAGCAATGCACAGAAGCACAACTAGAGCCATGCTTTCCTTCTTCCTGCTGGAAATGGCTATAATATTTTAAAAGTGTAGCATGCTTTAAAACTTATTATGAGCACACACATGGACAACTCAAGTTAATGTAATTTATTTAATCTGAACTTTTTGAAAGACAAGCTGTCAGAACCTATCTGTATGTGTTGCTTGTAATACTTGAATATCTAACCTACAGCATTTTGTGTGATTTTTTTCACACAGGAGAAATTAGGCAACAGAGAAAAAATGTGGAGTATTAGAAATATTTTACCATGCAGAGTTGGAAAGAAAACAGCTGACTTAATGGCAATGCTGGAACGTTGATTGTTTGCATAAGTACTTGACACATAGAGCTGGAACATCACAGTTGTCATCCTGCTATTACCCACATCATATAATTCCCTTGGCTAAAATTAAGGACTCAGTCTTTCACCATAGCAGCACCATAGTCAATGTTATGTATTACATAGAGAGTCACATTCTCTCTAACTTGCTCCAACTACACTGCTCAACAGCAGTGGCTTATGTAGTAGTAATTAGATATTTATGGACCATTGCTTCTCCCTGTATGAGGCTTAAAAAAAATAAACAAAGTAAAAGATCTTCCACATGGTTCTCATTTGGTCTTTGAAACCCATACACTGCCCTGGCTAGGATTTTTTATAAGTTTCAGGTGTGAGAGAATTTGTTTAATCAGAAGTACGATAGCCAGGGCTTTCAACATTTTCTATTTTTTTTTTCTGTTTTTATATGAGGCTGATCTGGCCCAAAGCTGATGGTTGCTACTTCCTGCTCCTGCAGATGTGAATCCTCTAGCATGGCCTTTGGTCAGGATGATGTTTGCTCCTTCTCCTAGTTTTCCAGCTGCCCAGGGAAGACCCTTTGATTCCAGCACTGGCTGAAACTTGGTGAAACTCAGCTGAGAGCTCATGTGCCCTCAAGGACAATTAAGACAGTTTTGCATCAGGATTCTTGACAAATCTGCTCACTCTTTGAGAGGCCAGTGTGTGACTGGGTGTGGAGAATGCTGTGTTCCTCAGCACAGGTTTTGGATCATTACAAAAGCTATTATTTTCTTGTTTTAAGGAGACCTCCTTTTCCTTCCTGTTGCTATTCCTCATATATTCTGCGATCATGGCATGAGAGGCAATGCCTCAGGAGTTTATCTTTCCTGCTTCTTACACAATCTCTCTACAGGCAGTCTGGTGAGCACAAGTCAATGTAACTTCTAGTATCTTCTAGGCCTCTGATAGGAGTCAGATGGGACTGGATATTTTTAAACATTACAGCTGTTTTCCAAAGCTGACTAAGGAGCTCTGTAAGTCAGATCCCACTAACCTGTAGGGAATTTGGATGCCCGGTTCCCATTATGGCTTTGGAAACCCCACCCAACATCTGTGCAATGGTCAGTGCTCATTTAGGAGCCTTTTCCCTTTCATGATGAGTGGATGGCCACAGACAGAAGCACCATTGCAACTGGCAGCAGTTCATTGACTCACAAGGGGAGAATTCAGCTTGTTGCTTAGCTTCCCAGTTCAGACTGAGATCTTTAGCAAGACAGACCAAAAAAGCTTGCTTATATTTGTTTCATCCAAATAAGACAGTAGTCAGTGTTCAGGGGCAGCCAGCATTTTCATGACCATTATTAGCATACAGGTACTGTCTCACACAGAGAAGTAATGCACACCTCCAAAGAGACTCACATATCCCTGTTTTAAACTCTGGAAAGAATTCAGTCACAATCAGTTTAGCGCAGCTTTTTATACATACCACTGAAAGCAGTGATCTGCTCTGCATATGCCAGCTTAAGTGAAATGAGAGCCCAAATTCAAGAAGAGAGACTTGATGTTCTTCTACATTATGCAATCACAATTGCTCAGATATGTAAATTTTAAATAACATAAAGATAATTTTTTCAATGAAAAGTATTTTGTTTAAAATATTTTGGCTGGATACCTCAAAAATAGGATACCAAGGCAAGGATTTATTCTGGCTCTGAAGAGTAGTAGAGCTGTTTCCAGCAATGTTCACCAAAGGGGAAGGATGGACCTCAACCTGAATCTTCCTTTCATCCCAAAAGGAAGCAGTCACTTCCCACCACGTGCTGAACAGAGCCCTGTGTCATTTCCCCATTCTCTCCAAATTCACAAAGCTGTTTAGGCACCTAACTCAGCACGTTAGGAGCTATCTAAGCCTAACACCTGCAGTCCTGCCCTGCATTATTGTCCATAACTCCTACAAGATGTGGGTATGGAATAAGGCTTTCAAGAGCAGCCAGAGTTGTGCCTGACAGCCTGGTTTCTGTGGCTCCAAAGCTCTGTTTTCTCACAGTTTCTGTTGCAGTCTCCCGAGCTGTCAGAACTTGTGGCTGCGAGAAGAAGGTTGAATCAATCACTTGGACATGATGATGCAAGGGCTGCATGCCCACCCTAGGGACTCCTCCAGGACAAGCACTCCCAGGAGACAGGCTCCCATGTTTGTTAAAACATCCTGAAAAGCTTTTTCTGGCCCAGCCAACACAGTCAAAAACCCCATCACAAGCCTGATTGCTTTCAAAGACAGCAGCTGGCTGGCAGGAGGGAAGGCAAACTGACAGACGTGCTTACTTCAGATGACTTACATGGCAGTTTGCTCCTTTCATGCCTGGTAATAAACACCTCAACAAGGGCTGAGGCTCTTGAATTTGGCAGAAAACCCATGGGCCTGCCTTTCAGTTGAAGTCAAAAATGTCATCAGAGCCAGAGGCTGCAAGCTGCACTGATTCAGAGCAGTGGCACTCAGAGTGGTGACTGTGTTTATGAGGGAATGGATTATTCCTTTGCCAAGATGCCACAAGTGCTCTAAAAGGAGCACTCTCTCTGACAAGCCATTTTTCACCAAGCCCCTCCCCACAACCTTCCACCCTGGAGTCCAGCTGCAGATTTACACCTTTTTTATCACCTTTTTTGGAACATTTTAGCATGCTAAAAATAGATCCCTTGGGCTATGCTTAGCTCTCAGTAAGGCCATTGTCTCACAGACTGGAGCTCAATGAAGCTTGATGGAAGACTAGATAGATAAATTTTGAGTATGATTCCCAGGGATCAGGTGCTTGGGTTCTGCCCAGACAAATCTAACATACTCCTTTAATCCACCACCTTTTATTTTGGGTGAAATTTGCCTTTCCTGTTATTATTCTCATTCCTTCCATTGCATGCAATTCTCCATAGCTGACCAGGCTGTTCTGGTGGAGGACCTCATGCTCCCCTTTGTGTTTACCTGCCAGTGACCAAAGCTGGTGACAGTGGTTTAGTTTCATTGCAGCACCAATGAAAGGCTGGCTGTTCCAATGTAAGCCCCCAAACACATCTACATGTGTTTCTTTTATCGTTTGCTTGAATCCTCTTTTTCTGTCATCTCGTGAGGATTGCAGGATGGCGCTGGAATGGAAGGGCAGGTAGATTTCAAGGTACAGCAGTGTAAGAAATTATCCTGAGGAAAAGGTAAATTAGAGGAGGCCACATTGCTGCCCTGCTCATGATGCTGCCATAGGTCAGGTTTGTGTGAGAAAAATGTCTTGTTTGTGAGGACACTGGAGCTGGGGTTGTTGTTGCAGACAGGTCCTTCTGCACAAATCAGTTTACACTAGTGGAGGAGCAGTCCTATTGCTTGTGAAACTCAAAAAAAGGGGCACTTTTCATCTATAATGGTGATGTTTTTGCCAGCAAAGAAGCATATCAAGAAATCCACATTCCCCAACTGATTTTTGTTTTGTCAGAGCCCCTGAGCCAACAGGAAATGCTGTCTTGGAAGAATCCTGCTCCATATCCACAGCCCTCCCTGGGCTGCTGAGCCTGAGCTTGCCAGTACTCAGCCTCTCTCCTGCCCACTCTTCTTCCTGCCCTCTGCAGATGCTTTTGCTCTTCTCTTTAACCCCAAATTATTTATTTCCACTCTATCCCATTTCTTCTTACTGTCTATGTTGGTTTCACACAACTCCTCTCCCCCACCTTCAAGCTGAGCCTCTGATGCAAAGCCAACAGCTGAGGTTCTCTGCAGAGTTCCAGCCAGGTATCCCTCTGCTCTCCAGGTGAGAGTCCTCACTTAGCAAGGACTCCAGTCCCTGCCCATTCTGGTTTCTGTGCTGTGATTCTGTCCTGAACTGCAGCAATCCCTAACAGAATTATTTTTTTTTTACCTGCTGTTGTCACTGTCATATTTTCTGGAAAAATCCCTTTGCCCAGGAGTTCTCTCCTGGGAAACTGAGAAACCTCAGAGAAAAATGAAAACAATAATTATCTCATTTGCTTCTCCTGTGTTGTGCTGCTTTGGAATGTGGTTTGGACATTGTTTACCAACAGGTGCATGTTTGATTGGTTTCATGTGAATTGTTTTGACTTAATGACCAATCACAGTCAGGCTGTGTCAGACTCTGGAAGGAGTCATGAGTTTTCATTCTTTGCATCCTTTCTCTATTATTTAGTATAGTATAATATAATATAATATAATATAATATAATATAATATAATATAATATAATATAATATAATATAATATATAATTCTTCTAAGAACATAGAGTCAGATTTCATAATTTCCTTCCTTTGTCAGGGGACCCCAAAAGTACCTCATGCTGTGAGTAGAAGATTGTTGTGCTTCTGCTGTGGGGAACTCAGACATATTCTACTTCTGCTTTGCCTGAGATTTACTTAACATTTCATGATGATTGCGAATAAAATAAAAAATAGAAGGAGGAAGAAAATTTAAAATAATGTTTAAAAAAAATTTAAATAAAGTGTTTTAATGTTAAAAGGTGCTTGGGGACTTAGTTTAGTGCTGATTAAAGGAATAGAGCTCTGCAGAAAGCAGATGATTCACAGGCCTTAAGAGCAACATTTACGGGTAGTGGATAAAATCGAATGGTAATAGTATAAAGGAAAAAAATAATAAATTCAAACTGCACTGCAGTACTGCCTGAGACACAACATCTTTAATTCCCACTCAGCATTTTCACTCAACCACCACAGTAAATAGGTCTGTGAATGAACGTCTGCTGAGATAAAAGAACCTGCATAACAGCTGACATCAAAAGAAAAGCCTTTTTTTGCCTAATACATTTGAGACGTTGTTTCCAACAAGAACAATTCATCCAAGTGAAATTCTGGCCACTTGTACTGCAGCCAGATCAGGAACACTTCCTGCAACTGGCCAAGAAAGTGTCTGGCCCTGGAAGCAGCCTGAAGTTCTTAGTACTTTGAAAAAAGCCAGAAAGCCAAATAGAGCTGAGGTGTTTTCCCACTGAAGCCCACAGCTAAAATGCCTCTGGCTTCAAATCTGTCTTCCCTGATGAGAGCAGTGGTCAGGGAAGAGCAAAACAAACTTGCTGACACTGCAAGACCACCAAGCCCCAGCCTTAGAGAGTGCTGCAGTGTTGAGCCTGGTCTGTGGCTAATTTAGAAACAGCTGGGGCAAAATTCCAACTCCCCCAACACCCTGTGGGCTGCAGTGCAGACAGAACCCGGGCAAGAGGCAAAAACATCAAATATCATGATATTTGATTGCTAACTTAGATGTTGGCTTTTTGTAAGAAGGACCAGAGATCTGCAGGGGGCACAGATGTCCCCACTCAGGGCACGTGTCAGAGCATCAGCTGGTGGTGCTGGGGAGAAAGAGGGCCTGGGTTAAGCAGGGTGAACAGTTGAACACAAAATGTTCCCTCTGTCTGTGCAAGTCTCCTTCCAGAGGTGTGCATCATGAGACAAACCAGAGACTCAATGCAACTGAAAGATTGCTGTGATTACAAGGGAGATGTGAATAATGAGCTATTTGCCTGTGCATCATGAGACAAACCAGAGACTCAATGCAACTGAAAGATTGCAGGGAGATGTGAATAATGAGCTATTTGCTAAGTCTTCCTCCAAGTGCAATGTGCAACAGGCATGTTCCATGCTACTTGTTAGTAACTTTTAAACCAAAGCCCAAGGCAGAGCATTTTCAGCAATTCTTAGGCAGGAATGGTGTGCTAGTCTCTGTTAGGACACAGTACATTTTCTATATGCACACATACCCACACTATGTTGTCACCCTACTAATACACATTGTTAATTGGGCCCCATGACTGTGAAGTCTTTACACCATTTTTAAATGACCAGCTAACAGCCTAGAAACAGGATTTTCTGAAAGCTTTTTCTTGTGCATCATCATCTCCTGATCCATCACAATGCCAGCCCATCAAATTTACTCTCACATATTTGTTTTGCCCCACTGGCTGCAGCCTTCACTGGGCACTGCTCTTTCTGGCTGAACCTGTGGAGTTGGTGGCATGTGAAGGGCATTAATTTTTATTACAGCTCTGGGTCAATCCCTGCAGACAGGCAGCAAATATGATGAATACAGAAATAAGTTGCTGTTGCTGAGAGCTGCATCAGACCTCTTGTTTTAAATTCCCAAAGTACAGAGTATCATTCGTAGCTGAAGGGAAACTTTAAAAGCATTTAGCAGTGCCAGGTTTCTCTGTCACTCTTCTAGACAGCACCACTCTACTTGCTTATGCAAGTGGAAATTGCAGATGTCACAGAGATTCCCAGCAAATCTCTGTGATATCTGAATGAGGGAACTGGGAGGCTCTGCACCACTACTGGGGTGAGCTGGAAAGGGCTATGGAGCCAGATGTCATTCCACAGAGACCTGATGGGTTTTCTTATTACCTTCCAGAGTCTTCTTGTGAACAACTTTATTAAACGAATGTGTTAAGTTACATGAAAATAATCAACAGAGTCATAACAAAACCCTGGACAGACAAGGTTGTTGGAAGTCTCAAAAAAACATGTATCATCTCAGTTATTAATGGCCAAAGCTGTCAGGAGATTTTAAAACTTTCCAAATTGTCATCCAGTAGCTGATGAGTCAGACACAGCCTTCAGATGAAGAGTTGAAGTTTTCTTTCATTTTTCTTCTCTGCTGAAGGAATCCAAACATTCAAAACTCTGAAAAGGCTCAGGCTACCATTCAGGGCTCCTTTGGGATAAAAGGTTGATCCTCAATGAAGAATAATGAAGTGTTGATAGAATCAACTGCTGCAGAAAATGCAGAAAAGAGAAAAAACAGAAAGGATATGGCAATGTATTCCTTCTTGCATAAGGCCTTGGCTGTTTGAGATTTTGTTGTGGAGGATGCAGTCACTCTTCCACCACAAAGACCAAGGCAGAAATTTTCAGTATTCAGTCTATTAATTTGAAATAGTAGAGCATTTTCTGTATCCAGTTCCAAAGACCCAAAAGCACAATAGAAAAAGTGAGTTTCTCTTTTTTTTGTTTTTTTTTTTTTTTTTTCCTTCTTAATTGACTGGGGAAAAATGTCTGTCCAGCAAACAAGAGTCCCTGTGTCATTTGCTTTTACAAGCTCCTCAAAGGCCCTCATTTCATCATCCCTCAAGAAATCAACATCAGTCTGGGGCCAGGTGTTTCACTACTTCTCCAAATATCTGGGTGACTTCAATCCTGTCTGATCTTCATCGACAGAGTAATTTGAAATGTTTTATCCTGACCAAAAAACATTTTTATTGTCTCCCTGTGTTCCCTGATATTATTTATTGTCTCTCAGAACTAATCATTCTGAAAAGAAGAATGATGTGAAGTGATGGTGACAATCCAGGGCCAGGAAACATGGCAGAAATTGCCTGCACAGAGGATTCATCAGGACAGGGTAGGAGGTCAGAGATAAGTTCCAGCTTTATCTAATTCACTAATATGGCTGTAGCCACTGTAGATAATGGAAAGAGGTAACTACAGAAAACTACATTTTCTAATATTTACTAATAACACCTTGGGTTTTTTTCCCTATAATTTACAAAATGTCAGGAGCAAGTAGTGCTGGAGTCTTTTGAAGGGGTGTTGGCTGAGGATGTGGCTCCAGCTCAGCAGGTTCCCCTGCAGGAGAGATGAGCAGCCTAGGGCATAGGCTGAGGACTTCTTCCAGGGCTGATGCACCTCATGGATCAGCTGTTTCATGGCTTAAAAACCTGATAAACCATTAGCAGCTACTAAGGGATCCTTGTGACATATCCTAACCTGGCTTTAGGAGTCTCACATGATCTTAAAATGTTCCTGTGAGCAGAGGACTTCCCAGTTCAGTTTGTCTCTCTTTTGGGATAAATTATCAAAATGAAATCCTAACAGTCCCATCTGCTGTATGGACTGCACATGCCAGTCAAAATGTTACCTATCTCCAGTTCCCCCTTTCTTCACTCTCCTGAAGACAGAGATTTGAATACATATGGAATAAAAATTTGAAGTGACAGGTTTATCAGGATTTGAGTCTTTCATCTTAGTCTTTTTTTTAATATGAACAGTTATTTTTCCTTTGAGCTGTATATGACTGTCTGAGACAGACAAGGAGCTAAGAAAGGGGCAAGGAATTGCAGAAAACACAGCTGAAAGATAAATTTCCTGCTCAGGCTTTCTCTTGAAGATCAGTTTTGGAGTCTCTTCTTCAGAATGAAGATTCCATATTACTTGACTACCCTAGAGCTCAGAAACATCAGCCAGCTATGAATGCATCAAGGAGTTCTTGTTTTCTTTAGTTAATCTCTGTTTTCTATGTTAGTCCCTTCGAGAGGTTCCGCTCTGTTCTCACCAGCACAGCAGCCTGACCTACTCTCTGGGCAGCTCCTCTGACCTCTCTCAGCCTGAAGACGTTCCTTGCCACAAGCATCCCAAACACTCTCTCCTCATCCAATGTGCTCACATCAGGATTCCTGGCTTGAGGCATTTGGCTCAATCACAGCTGCTAAGATTTCTTGGAAATTCAACCACAGTGTCATAATTCCAAGGCATGTGTTCATTTTTTCTTTCGTGTTGAGATGTGAAAACATGGGTTTCTTGTCTGCTGTGATGGAAATTCCATCGTGCCGATGGCCGTATATTCCTTTTGTTCCCTAATCCTGAAAGTGCTGGATGCTTTGTGGGCTTCTCATGTGATAAAAACAGATGTATTCTCAATTATGTTCAGTGCCTGCATTAATGAAAATATTTTAATTTCTTCCAGAGTTAACTTTGTATTTTTTTGCAAGAAGGCATTTTGCTTCTAAGTGTTATTAATTCCAGTGTGACTAACATCACCTGGAAACCTGGAAGCTGAACATTCCATTTACTCCAGTTTTTCACACAGCCAAGTTCAGAGAAACTTTTAGCAAAGAAGCAGTCGACTCTTGGATGTTTCCCCTTGTCATCACCATGTCAGCAGTGTTGGTGGCTGTAGCCAGTTACCTCTGGTAACAGGCGAGACACCAATAATCCCATCCTGGCCTCAAAACCTTTCAGAACCTCGTGCCACTGTCAGATTGATTTAGTTGGGTGAATTGATAAACAATGCTCAGATTTGTCAGGGCAAAGAATTTTGGAACTGAATTACAATTACCCTTTTGAGGCTGAAGAGAAAATCATCAGCCCTCCTTACTAAAGACTGAAGAATTTTAGGCCAGGGTCTCATTTTGATTTAATATGTTCCATTCATTGCTTCTGTCTGAAATCAATTAATCAATAAAGCATTATCCTACACATGTTTTAGGCATTTTGTATTTGGCTAGGAGGCTCATCAACACTTTTGAAATTGGATGCTTTTGAAAACCCCCTAAGAAAAAGCCTACCATCCTTAAACACTTAATGTCTAATCAAGCACCCTTGGCTATAATGCCTTCTTCCAGGCTTAGAAGGAAAATTGAATGGGATTTGTGACTGACTGCAGTGGATTAATTGACCTGTTTAAAAATGCTCTTTTAAAAAAGTGTGCAGTTCTGGGTGCTGTAATGTAGGAAGGATATAAGGCTATTAGAGAGTATCCAAAAGGCTGTGAGGATGGTGAAGGGTCTGGAGGGGAAACCATAGGAGGAGCAGATCAGGTCTTGGTTTGTTCAGCCTGAATGAGTCAGAGGGGAGACCTTACTGCAGTCTGCAACTTCCTCAGGAGGGGAAGAGAGAAGCAGACACTGATCTCTTCTCTGTGGCCACCAGTGACAGAGGGAAAGGCCTGAAGAAAAGTCAGGGGAAGTTCAAGCTGGATATCAGGAACAGTTTTTTACCCAGAGGGAGGTTGGGCACTGGAATGAGCTCAATTTGCCATTGCTGAAAAACCCCCAGGAAATTAAACTTTGGACATATTAAAATGACTTTTTAAATTTATTTTTCATACATTTTCTTTCCTTCGGAAGCTAGTTTTATGGCCATCTCTATTTACAAGTTATGAATGTGAAGTCTGTAGCTGTGTCTACATCTTTGAACTATCCTTCAGGAGAGGGAGGGGGAAGGGCTCCTGCAAAAATTGAGACATGTAGAGAGGAATTACAAGTTCCCCATTTGCAAGAGAAGGACACCTGGCACTTTTTCTTCAAAGCCTTTATTAAGCTCTGAAGCATAGAATCATTGACATGATGAAAAATATGAAACAAGTGTCTACAAGAACCAGAGTCTGAACTTGGACTCCCTTCAATTTCATATCTCAATTACTAAACAATCTTTATTTTCCAGGTTGTGGTTACACAGATGTACTTTCACAAGGCTCATTTGCCATCTTCACTCTTCTTGAATTTCCACCCACCTTGTTTGTGTTACAGATTTTGTTTATAATCTCTTTGTCCAGCCAATTTTATTTTTTTTCTCCTCTATCAGTGCACACGTGGAGGATCTGCTTTCCTGGTGATTCACGGGCTCTGGGACACACTGCCTGGAGACTGCCACTGGATGCTGGCCAAGGGCTGTCTTTGAGCTGAGTCTGCAAACATGGGTCAGAGTTCAGGTTCATTTTGCAGGACTAAAATTAGTACAGCAGGTTTAGACAGGAAACTGCTCCCTCTAGACCCAATTTCAAGGCAATTAGGGTTGTGCTTTTTCACCATGGTGCTTCTGAGCTAGACTCTGTCCCACAGCAAGAATAACATGGGAAGCACCCATTTTGTGTATTGTTGTGGCTTGGCATGAGGAAAGAATGCACACATTCTATTTATACCTCAGCATCAGACCAGGGGAGATTGTGGTGAGGATTTTCAGTGGGCTTTTGCTTTCCAAAGATATTGGCATGTATAGGTACTGCAAGTAGCAATCACTTACATGGGGCAAAACATCAATCCTCAGTTTTAGGAGGTGTTTCCATCATGGATATACTGCCCTTCCAGTACTGCTCCAGCACTGGACTCTTTTAAAATGACCATGTGTGTTATAAGGGCTAATTTCATAAGTGAAATATTTTAACCTCACTATCAGATCCCAGAGGGCCTTAACATCCAAAGTTCAGGAACAGGACAGGAATGAGATGGTGGAATTTGTCCTTGCACAGAGGACACACATTGTTTATGTCCACTTCAATGCTATTTTGGAGCACTCTTTCATGTATGGTGTCTGCTCTGGCCTTTAGCAAAGGTTGGTATTTTCTCAGAACATTTTTATGCTGAAAGGCACTCCACGACTTGTGAGGGCTCTGTTGAGGGCATAAAGAATACAACTAGGGTCACCTACAATAATTAGATTATGCATCTGTTGTGCCTGTATTCCAAATGGTGAGCTGCATGCCCTTTTCAGTCAATCTCAGAGGAAAATTGTTCTCATACTAAAATAAATGTTTAAAATAAATTGGCTCAATTCCCAGTCCATGTCTTCTTCTGGTGACTCTGGAATGTTGACACAGGATGATTATCTCAGCTCAGACATCTCAACTTTTATGCAGCCAGATTGATGAACCCTGCCTTAATCTCCATCCTCTGTCATATTTAGCAAGAGAGGCAGGACCAGACTGTCAAAGAATAGACCTGGAGGAACAATGATATCGTTAAAAGACCCATAATTTTTGTTTTCCTTCAAAAGACAGCTTTGAGGTTATGTGGTTTTGCAAAGCTTTGCCTGTTCTTTTAAATAAAAGTACATTTCTAACCCTTATGGTTTGGTTGGAAAGGCAAATTTGTGTGTTTGAAAATGTGGCAGGCAAATGAAAACAGCTGCAAATTCTGAGTGTGGAGCAGTATTAATGTAAGCCTTGCCCTGTAGTTTCTTAATCAATGATGGAACTGGGATTACTGGGGAAGAACTAGCAGAAAAATAATCTGTTTACAGTAACATGCTCATCTTCCAGGCCATGGCTGAGATACTGTGTTATTAAAGACAATGTGATATTAAAGAACAGCACTTGGAGCATGGACAACAACACCAATTGCAGTCATATCTTCTTTTATTTTCTGGCTATATGTGATATTTAGCTAATGGTGATTTTAATCCTACCTCTTGAGCAAATTTTTGTGATTAATAAATATTCAGTAACAAGAGCTGTGAGATTCTGGAGAGATTTTTTTAGGAAAAATTTATATTCACTGCACAGTAAAGAAGACAAAAGAAATACAGAAAATATCTTCTGGAACAACATGTTTATGGCATTAAAGCAAGTATAATTAGTCACAGATGAATCATTTGCCCAAATAAATACAAATCCAAGAACAATAAATCATAGAATCATATATAAAAACTCTCTATCCTATTTCCTATAAGCAATGATCCAGAAACAAAAATAAAAAGAGAACAAAAACAGTTTGCCCTTAGCTAGTCTTATAATGAGAAAAAGAGATTGAGCCTTGGGTGTTTCCCCTTGTCATCACATCTGATGATTAGATCTTTCATGGTTTCAGTCTATGATGGACTTCTCATCCCATGACAGGGCTTGTGCTTTATTTTGGAAGCCATGAGATGCTTTGGTTCCAATAAACCCCCATAGTTTTGTCTCAGAATTGCAAGTTGGCAACAGAGGTTCCACTTTTGAACTTCAAGTCTGTATTTCATTTCAGGACAAAAGCTTATTTTAGCCATCATGGGGCTTCAGCTGAGTAAAAAACATTGCCTGCCTTCCCACCCTTGTTAAACACTTCCTAATCATCCACAGGTTAATTTTTTATTACATCCTGCCCTAACAGAAGAGACATTCTAAACCCCAGAACACAAAATATTTCATCACAGTCTTTGTTGTGTGTTCACTCTGCAGGAACAGAGGGCATCTTGTGTGAGGAGCAGATGCTGAACGTTTAAAGATGACAACTCACATAAAAGTTACACTCCACACATCAATATTTAGCCAGCACAATCCCCTATTTCAGTGTAACAGACATTCCATCATCCCACCAAGCATCCCAACCAGTACTTCTTTTAATTTATATTTTTTTTAAGGAGGAAAGAGAAGGAAATAGTTTGTAATTATATACAAATTATATAATAACAAATTATATATAACTGTGGAAGGGGAACATAAATTATCTTTGTTGCTGCAGAACAGTTTTAGCTTTTTGTCTTTTGAGACATCTGTGATGCATATATGGAGGGGGAATGAGCACATCCATTCCTGGCAAATCAACCTCTCTTTGTCTTATGTCCTGTAAAAATGTGAGCCTCAACTGCCATGAAATAACACTGCCTCATGAAATAGCAGGAGGTCTTAATAAAGTGTGACCCTCTGGAATTTTTAGTGTCTATTCTAACTTGCAGGAATCCATCAGGATTAGGAACATCAAACTGGATTCAGACTTACTTGTGTGTGTGGCTACAGCTGGAGTTTTAAAATAGGGAAATAGATCTAACTGTGCCATGGTCATACCTAAAGTTTAATTGCCAGCACCAAAGCTATTCCAGTTTTGTCCCATGCCACCCAGCACTCCCCTCCGGGTGTTAGCAGCAGCCTGTTGATGGTCTAGGGGTAGGCTGGCTTATCTGCCTCAGAAAACAAACCCACATTAAAGCTTTGGGTTGTTGTTCCTTGTCCTAGTCTGTTTAAAGCATATCTCAATATCTACAGGTTATGTGGTTGTCAGTGATGTAGGCGTAGCTTACAGACCCCTTCAAAATGGAAATTAGCTTCAAAATTGAAATTAGTCTGTGGCAGGAAAAGTCACTCACTGAGGAACCTGCCAGAACCAAGATATTGTAACTTGGTTATAATAATAGTTTATTACACTGGGTTAACCAAGGACTGAAACTTCTATCAAAATGTGCACTCTCTGTACAAAGATGCCCTTGGTTTTGGGAACCCTCACAGGTATAGTGGTTTTCCCATGAGCAGTCTGTCTACAGCTCAGCAGCTTGGCTGGGTGTGCTTTGAGTTTCAGTGGTCTGGATATAGAAGGGTTAATCCTCTGTGTCTCTCTTAGTCATGTTATAAGACATGGGAAAAGAAAAACAATGTCTCTGTAAAAACAAATACAATTGTCAATAAAAGCTGAAATAGCAGCAAAGCAAATTTACAAATCCAAACATTTTACATTTAGATGGTATTTAATGTGCTATAAACCGTTGGGTTACCCTTAAAGGAGTGTGTGTGTGGTAAATACCAATTTACAAGGAGCAGCAGGATGCCAGTAGAGAAACTATAATCTTGGACAAGGCCAGATGAACCAGGCAGTAAGAACAGCAGGAGCAAGGCTTCAGCTCTTCTTCAACTGCTCTGCTGTGCTTCCCTGGGATGTGCTGTTCACCAGAGCAATGCCAGACTCAGGCTGGTCATCATGGAGCCATGGAATCATGGAGCAGTGTGAGGTGGAAGGGAACAGAAGGATCTCCTTGTTCCAACCCCTCCTGCCTTGGGCAGGGACATCTCCCACTATCCCAGGCTGCTCAAGGCCCCGTCCAATCTGGTGTTGAACACCTCCAGGGCTGGGGCATCCACAGCTTCCCTGGACAGCCTGTGCCAGTGCTCCACCATCCTCACAGTAAAGAGTTTCTTCGTAATTTCTAATCAAAATTTGCCTTCTTTCAATTTAAACTGATCTGAGCTCACACCCTGTGAAAGTAATGCACACAGGCCGGGGAGAAGTGTACCCTCTGTGTGAGTTCCAGGATCAATGCACATCATGTCCTGCACAGGACTGCACTGGAGCAGCTGAGCTACTGTGGATGCAGTATCTCTTGATCTCTAGGGAATATTTTTTTTTTTTTGCAATGCTCCCCATTAAAAAAAGAAAAATATTTACCAGTTACAGATCTGCTGCCTAGAGACATATGCCCAAATACCTTTTATTTAGTTTACTGCCTGGACTGAACATCCTCAAGCAGGAAAACAGCTGGCCAAGGTTCCTGCAACTTTCAAAGAAGGCTGGTCACCTGGACAATGCTCATTAATGCATAAGGAGCTTATCTCTGAAAGCTTCTACTCCTTTTTTACTTTCTCTTTCTTATCCTCTGACAATGTAGGTAGCCTCAAATCAAAGTTAGCTGGGCTAAATGGGGACCTAAGTGATAGTTCTAGAACTATCTAAGTCACCTAGAAACCTTGTAAGAAAGTTCTGTCTCCTAAGACCTTTGTTCAGTGCTTTATCTTTGTATGTTGTAGTGGTAGAAGAAAAAAATCAAGCAGTAATCTTGAACAGCTCTGTTAATAACACTGCCATATTTAGGCTGCCCTTGAATTATTTGAATGTTATTGTAAAAACTAGAGTCTACTACCCAGACTGTAGTATTCAAATAACATTAAAGATCACTCAGAGCTAATAAAATACTTTCTGATTGACCCAAACTGCCTGGGTGTGGAGGGACTCTTCAGTCCCTGAGGGATCTCACTGTGAGCACAACATGAGACACATGCTGTAAAACTGGAGCAGTGTGAATTAGGGGTAAACTGGAAACCCTAATGAGGCATTTTCATCACACTCATGGGTTGCAGCCAGGCCTACAATGTTATTTAAACATAAGGTTTGTGGGTTTCTTTTCCATGACCCTTTTCCAAGGGAAATGATGGGATTCAAGTAACAGAGGATGCTTCTTGCAGTGTGTAAAGAGTATGATGTATCTCAAATAGCATTCCCATTACACATTGTGAAAAAACCAGACTTTTTTTTTTTTTTGATGGCTATTGGGCTTCCAGGGTTCTTTCACCATTTATGGACACTGGTATCTTCTATACTGTTAGAGGTGGCTGCTTAGTGAAAGATCAAGTGGGTTATTCATGTGTGTTAGACACGGATTAAAATATGTTGTTTGGTTACTTCAACTCTTAAAATGCTTACTATGAATAATCTATGAAGAATGAAAAGATTAAATCTCTCAAGCCTAGAGAAATACACACAGAAGACTCAGATAGGAAGACTTCATAAATTGCATGGGCAAGGACATTTCAGGCTGCAGGTATATTAAATATACCTATTATAGCCATTCAAGGGTGAACATGGGCCCAGAGACAAATGATGCAGAAACCATGTGCCCACCTCATTCAGTGCTGGCACTCTCTCGTTGTCACAGTGCTCAGCAGTTGGCACTGGTGTTTTCCTGGCATCAGCACTCTGTGCCTCTGAGATATCATTGCCAACTTCTGTGCCTTAGTTCTGCTTCAGCTGCTTGAAGTTTGTGCACCATTGTGTGGGCCAGGGGTGTCTTGATGGAATGGGCCATCAGACTCCATGACCTGCCTTGCAGGAATGCTTGTGTTGGAGGATGCTGCAGGGCTGGTGTCCTGTTTAGTGGAAGGATCTTTGAGCTGAGCTGAACTCTGCCCCATGACAAGTTTTGATTTTCAGGAAAAGACAGTTCACTCCAAAAGAAAGTACAACTTACAATCAGTATTTAGTCAAAGTGAATGATCAAGGGACTGGACTTGAAGGTATATTTTGGTATATTTGAACCTGTTCAGTGGGAGGATCTTTGAGCTGAGCTGAACTCTGCCCCATGACAAGTTTTGATTTTCAGGAAAAGACAGTTCACTCCAAAAGAAAGTACAACTTACAATCAGTATTTAGTCCCAAAAGTGAATGATTAAGGGACTGGACTTGAATGGTATATTTTGGGTGGTATCTGACAGAGGGAATGTATCCCCTAATATTCGCTAAGGAAGAGTGGAAACAGATGAGTACCTCACTCAGGATTGGGGTCAACAAATAGGTCATGTGGCTCTTGCTGGTGTCCTTCATATTTTGCATTATGCAAGCTGAAATCATCAAAACAAGAACTTCAGTGCTGGACTAGTAAGTGGCCTCAGCAAAAAAAAACCCAAAAAAACAGAGAGACAAACGCAGAACTTTAGGTTAATAACATGTTTGCAACTCTTCAAGAGAATTTCCAATAAAAACATATTTTCCAGCATCTTGTTCTTCAGAACAAGATTCATTAAAAAAAATTCTGAGGACAGTAAGGAAATACAGCCATGAGTTTAAGATTTCTATACAAAAGTTCAATCTGTAATTAATTTGAATGACTAAAGAAATCACATTTTCTAGTAGTTTCCTATAAAATGTTCCAGAGTAGAAGATCACAGCTGGTGGCACTCAGCCCTTGAAAGATCAGCCAGTGATAGCTTTATGGAGAGGAACATGCCCTGCCAGGAGTAATCCCACCATCTATAAAGAAATCCTCCACAGATTTCAGTGGCCTCCTCTGCTCCCTGTGTCTCCTGCTCTGCCTGCACAGCTGGTAGGTCACAACATGTTCAGCAACAGCCTCAGTGGTAATGCAGCATAAGATTTGAGCAACACAAATATTTAACTTAACCTTGTCATAGCACAGGGAGAGTTATAGAGACATTTGTCAGACTTCCTGCACTGTTCTAATCTTTCTGAGAAATGCAAGAAGAGCCTTTCTGTCTGCTGACCTTAAAAGTTTCACTGCAAGGAAGGCTAGGGTTAAGAGATTTGCTTTTCTCTTTTATTATGTAGAATTCCAGATGTATTTGCCTTAGCTAAACTTTAGTAATAAAACCAGCATTTTTCCATCACAGGTGATTCTCAAGAAAATGTGAGCCTGTTAACAATGCTGGAACATGAATGTGTGGCCACATAGATTCATGTTTTACACAGCATGACCTGTGTCAGTAAAACCCCACTGACAGGAATGCAGAGACATAAAAACAGGAGGCAAAGAAAGACAAGATCTCAGTGTAAACTCACCTGTGCCCACCACATCAGGCTCAGCAGCACAGCACTGCTCAACACCTGCAGGCTGTGGCTCAGAGGTTTCCTGCAGGGCCTTCAGATAATCTCTGACTCTGCTCTGAAGCTCCAGACACAGCTCGAGCTGTGCTGCTGCTGCTGAGTGAGGAGAATGATGCAAAAACATTGTGGGATTCTTCCCTTACCACAAAAAAAGGAGAAATCCATGGGAGCAGCATATTAGAAAACCAAGCAAACAAACAGCAATGGATGAAAAGAAAGATGCTTTCTTCCTTCAGTAAAAATACCCAAATTCCTGGGAAACTGCATATTAAAAAAGCAAACAAACAAGGGGAAATAGGCAGATGAAAACTTTTTCATTGCTGGTTAAATCTTCAACACTTAAGAGCATCAGATTTGTGATTGCATCTGCAGTCTTCACTGAACTCTTCTTAAACATAGATATTTATTATACAGTTTATGGAATGTTATCTGCTCATTGTTAAAGAACAAATGCAGAGAAAAAGTTGAAAGCGGTCACACAACCAGGTGGTGTCAGAGGTCAGCCCGTGGCCTAATTATCCCAATAATCAAACCAATACCCTGTGCATTGCTCTGATGCCTTCTGGCAGATGCTTTAACAAAATCACCAATAGATTGCTTGTACTGATTTGTAATTTTAGTTATTATTTTTGGATTCTTCATGTGTCTGTGTGCTGGGAGTGTTCTCCTGAAGGTTCAAACTCTTTTTGTTACTTGTTCAGCATTTCTCATAGCAGAAATGGAAACAGTGAGTTTTGCCCATAAACTCAAATACCACAACTAAACATGCACTAGAAGAAGGGAAAGCAAGAGTCATCAGGGATAGCAGTTGGACTTTATTGATAAAAATCAAACCAAAGCAGACCTAAAGATGATATTGGATGCGCAGATGAACCTCAAGAATGATGTTGGGGGAAATGACATCATTGATGTCATCATCAGACTTACACAGGGGAGGAAAGTGAGCAAGAGAAGGGATATGATTTTAACCTGGTTTTGTGGCAGCAGTGTGTACTGGAGTACAGCACCTTGGCCTGATAATGCTGTTTTTAAAGGGATGCTGAAAAAAATGCACAGGAAGAAGAGAAAAGCCATAGGGAAAAAAAAAACAAAAAAACAAAAAAACAAAACAGTAGGGAAGCAAGAAAAATATCTCACAATGAAATAAATAAGTTATTAGAAAATTTGGCTTCTGTAAGTTACCAGGTAAGAAGAATGAGATGCTTCTTGGAGGCATGGAAAAAACACCAAAAGAAATTGTGCAGAATACAAAAGCTGTTAGTTAACATGAGACAAGCTTAGGGTTGAGGTGAGATCCACCAGTCTCTGCAAAGTCAGACTGATTTGATTGCTGAAACAAGTCAGCAAGAGGAGTGGAGGCTGCTCAGTCTCCTGCTGTTTCCAGCCATGGCTGGAGGCTTTTCAAGGTAATCTTTTAATCTGATTGCAGGCAACTGTGTGATATTCTGTGACTTCCAATTCATAGAAAGGTGATCTTAAATCCTGTAAAATGTCCCTGCCCTGAGCAGGTAATGCATATTGCATGTCTATATATTACTGTACAGAGATTTCAGAGCCCACTTCATTCACATGTGTACCATAGGCATATCTTGCTTTTTAACACATTCATATGTGCTATAGGCATATCTTGGTTTTTAACAAAGGATAATGAAGCAGGATATATGAGTTCCCCAAATTTTCTCTGTTCTTTTTGACCTATTTTTCTTAATTTGTTGGTAGAAATCAAGCATGTGAAACCTGGCTGTTAGCTTAGATTCCCATGTATGTATCTGGCACTGCATATCCCTTTTTTTTTCTGTTTACAACAAGAGAATGTGGCAGTCACATAATGTGGAGTTGACCTCAAATCAACATGTGCAGAACGTCAGGGATATTCCGCCCTGCTACTTGTCCTCAAGCTCACTGGAAAGGCAGCTCCCAACAGGGCACTGCTGTCTGCCAGCAGTGCAGCTGGAGGAAGGCTGGGCCTGGATCCCAAATGCAGGGTCACAGGGTCACAATCTTCCACATGGTGACAAGTCTGAATCCAGGTTCAAGTGCCAGGGGCTACTGGAAGAAGAGAGTTCTGCTGCTGTGTCCAGTGCTGGTTCCTGTCAGATGTTCTACAGCAGGTATGAAAACTGCACAGCAAACAGAAAGAGCAGGCTGGGGATTTGGTGTGCAGATCTCTTCTGAGAGCTCAGCCACTCTGCATGGGCAGGCACAAAGCTGTCTGCAGACACAGATTGTATAAACACCTCCAGTTCACAAAAAGGTGCAAGCAAACATCATCAGCCATAACCTGCCTCTAACCTTGGGCCACCTCAGTGGGAAAAGTTGGACTGTGTGATCTAAAATCCCTTTGAGCATTCTGTCTATGATTTTAAGAGTTCTGCCTTTCATACAACAGAAACTACTCTCTAAATGCTGGAGTCTCCAGGGAGCTCCAACTCCTTTATGTTGCTTTGGGGAAGCAGAGCAATTAACTGCTTTAGCTTGCTTTATAGCTGCTTTGTGTCCCTGGGGCACTGCAAAAGGCTTTGATGCATTTTCTCCTGCAAAGCCCAGGGCATGCTAATGGTAGGTGTAAGAATAGATATTCTCACCTGGGACAAGGCAACAGAACCAGTCATGCCCAAGAACCTTCCAGAGACCTCGAGCACACTGAAGGGCACTGAGCTTAGCATTAGCTGAGGAAGCAGGAGTATACATTTTATGGAGTTTTCCAAATAATTTGCCAAAAGTCTCACTTCCAGCTAAGAATTGGTACAGAAAATGCTGCTGGATGTGCAAGAACTAGCACGTGTGTGGTTTAAGGGATAAGCTGTGGAAAAAACTATATCATTGGGAGCGAGATTTGGGATTTATATGCCCATTACAACTCCTTGTTCCATGCTGTAATAATATTTGATTATCCCACCAGCCTGCAGCCCAAGATCATGAGAAGTTCATGCATAAGAAACATCTGTTTTAGCATTCATGACAATAACTCAAACAGCAGATAATTTACTCCAGCACTTTCTTCACCACACTTCTCCACAGGAACACACAGTGGAAACAGCTATTCCTCAGCAAGCACTTGCATCTCCCAGGGGAGGTGACACAAGAAATGCCAGATTTGGACTTGTTAGTGAGGATGTGTCACCATTCTGAGCTAAGGAGCAAAATTTTAAGAAAACGTGGGAGAGGGTTCATGCACAGGGATGTGAGTTTGAGACCATTAAATATCCTATTTCTCTTCAAAATTCCCATGCCTCAGTTTCCAAGGAGAGTGTAAAAAAGAGACATCTATAATTGATTACAGAGGGTTGACACTTTCTGCCATTTGATGGCACAACTCTTTCTTAGGCACCTGCTTCTCAATCCAGTGCAATACTGAGGTTTCTCTTTGCTCACAGAGAGATGATCCCAGAATATTTCTTCTTAGCAACCTCATCCGGTGGAAATTATTTGGTAGAGGATCCTGGTTTCCCCCAGTCTCCAGCTTGGAGGAAAATCACAGCCTACACTGGTTTTGACTGGCAGTTCCTGGCATCTGGCAAATGCTCTGTGAGGACATGCAAGAAGTGGAACTTAGGTCAGTTTACTAAAGATGATTCTAAAATAATTGCTGGAGCATATAGGGACAAAATCATAAGGGCCAAAGGACAAAATTAAACACAACTAGGAAAGGATGTGAAAGATAGCAAACAGCTTCCTATTAATATTTCAGCAGGAGGAAGATGAAGGAAGAAGCTGATCCTTAGTGAGGAAGAAGAGTTGATATTGCCTGGAGGGTTGAAATGGTTAATGGCTTTCACCTTTCAGCCTTCATTAAACTGCAATGGTAACTAACATGGTAATGCCAGTGAGGGGGGAAGAGCAATCCAACTGTCAGCAGGCAGAAGGCAGGCTAAGGGATTTCATTAAAAACACAGATTTTTTTTGTTTTGGTTCAATTTGCAAAACTGGCTAGCCACTCTCTTGAAGCATATGTGAGACCTAGGAGGGAGAGAAAAGGGCAGATTTTGGTCTGATGTTCTGAAGGAAAGGGAAGAGCTAGGGAATTATCAACCAATCTACATACTGTCAACACCTAGAAAAAATATTGAAACAAGTGGAACAGACCATTTTGGAACACTCTGAAAATCAAATCATGATTAGAAGATCACTAGATATGACAAATCTTGAAGGTATGGGAGGGAGAGTATGTACTGTAGAAGAGGGTGAAGTTGCTGTGGTGTGATTTCACCTTGACTGTAGGAAGGCTTTTGCCACATGAAATTTGCTCAGGTGAAGTGGAAATCCAACCCAGATTCCATCCTGTAGTGTGGATGGCTATCTGGCAGGAGAGTTATCCTCCTCAGGGGTTATCTGTGCTGCCCTTTTGTCCTGGAGGAAAGGCTGGAGTGGAGCTTTAGAATTTTGGCTGAGGTCTTTCAAAATCTTTCTGACTTGAACAGCAGCACATAAAGGCTACATCTGCTGATGATGCAAATCTAGGTTTGAAAATAAAAGATCCCATGGAGATCCTATGAAGTAATTATTTCACAAAGGCATTGAGGACAACAGGAGGCATGGAATTGCCTCAGGCTCCTCAGCTGTATCAACCACACTGATGGATATTTTCTCTAAGGGTGTACTAACAGGATTCATATTTATTACATGGAATCTAGCACAGGGGAAGTAGAGAGATGGGAAGAAGTAAAGATCTGCAGGTTACTTGTCCTGCTAGGGCATATCTGAGGATGGGTGCTGATGCTGAGATTTTGTTGATTTTGTCAACCATTTTATCCCAGCAGTTTCCTTATAATTTCCTTATAATTTAAGTGGTGTTGCAGATATCCTCCATTTTCCACTGCAGTGGTGACCAGACTGGCTCTCCCAGATGTGAACAGCAGGGTTGTGGCTGTACAGGTGAGGCCTGTTTTGGCTTGGTAGTCATTGATCCCAGAGGGAGCAACCACCACAGTGGGAATAGCTGCCTTCCTGCAGAAATAGTTTAGGTCATGAAGAAGGAAGTGGGAAGGGAACTCTAGAAAAGTTAAAGAGTGGTCTCTGCCTAGTCCTGTTGGAACCCTGGATGCTGAGAATTTTAAACTTTCTGTGCTTAAAGGCACAGACCCACAAGAGAACACTGCAATTGACCTGAGACCATGGAACAGGATTCCAAAATTGATTGATAGCATGGGATTACGGGTGTGGAGTTGGTTAGAAGTGTGTAATATCACAGGGAAGAAAACTTGGAGTTTAGGGCTTTAGAATACAGAAATAAATATGAACCAAGATGGAGGCTTTAGGGCAGAGGCAGGCTGTTCTTCTTTACCTTCTTTTTCCTTCTTCTTCACCTTCTTCTTCCTTCTTCTTCATGGGTCTGGAAACTCCGCACTGTGGGTTTCAGAGGGATCAGTTATTGGGTTAAAAGTGAAAATAATCTAGGCGTCATTTCTTACATTCTCCATTGTAATGAGGTAGTTAGCCATTTTGTGCCTTGCTAATGAAAGGCTGCAGAACTCACGGCAATAATAAACACCTGAGTCTGAACATGAACTACCATCTCAAGTGCCTTCAATCCCAGCCTCAAGAACCTGATACAGTCCCAGTGCTAGCCCTGCTTGGGGCACCTCAAAGGAAAAGACAGAAGGCTGCAGGGGATTTATGTATGTTGTCTTTAAATTCATTCATTCCTGCAACGAAGATCAAAGAAAAGGTGTTTTTTTTTTCCAGTGTGCCCAAGAAGCAGTGGACCTACACTGCATCAAGAGAGATTTCAGATAGAGCTTGGGCTTAACTCTCTGAGGAGAGGAAGGACTTGGAACAGGTCACTGCAGAGAAATTAGAGGGAAGGGGCTGTGCTCCCCGCAGACAAGGATAGACAAGCATCTGTCAGTAAGAGTTTAGTTGATGCAGGCTGTGCCTTGGGGCAGGGGAGATGTGAGAGGAGCCCTTCAGTCTCTTCCAGCCCTCTGACTGTGTACTCAGATGTGTTCCCTTGCTTCTCTCTCCCTCCCATTTTTCCTCTTCATGTCTGGAGTCAGATCACTCAAGGCTCAGGACCTTGGCTCTGCTCTCAGCCCATATCCTTCCCTGCTCTGAAAAATCTGGAGTCCAGAGGCAGGAGAGAGGTTGTGAGGAGGTTCCTTGCCAAGGGCTGTGCTCCATCACTGGTACCCTGATGGAAGCCAGGCCTCTCCATCCCCTATGTGGACACTTTCCCTGGGCACATTTCAAGAACTCTGACCCATCACATGGTGAACAAATAATGCCAGAGGTTTTTAACACATGAAAACTCTCCTAACTTGGCCACCTTACTTGTAATCTCAGCAACTTCTTTAAGCCTCAGATTGCTCAGATATTTTTCTTTCTGAGTTTCCTTTGGGAGGTGACAGAAGGTGAAGACAACAGTCCCCACCATGCAAAGAAAAGGGTTGTTTTCCTGGGGAAAAACAAAACAAAACAAACCAACCAAACAAAAAAACACCAGACACCATGCTGGCCACAATTTTTGCTCATTATGAGAACTACAGGCTTTTCTCTCTGGATATTTTTCTGGTGCTTAAACCCAGGGATAACTAATGCAGCCTAAGAAGCACATTGTTGTGTAACCCCTGTGAGGTCTCACATAGTGTCCCAAAATACATCTTTCTTGCCCAAATTTCTTTTTGGAAGCCTGTCCTGGCTGAATATGTGCAGTCCAGGCATTCCTCAGGGACTCACATCTTCAGGTGAGATTAAAGGGAGATGGACCAAAGCCATATTAAAGGGAAAGAAGTACTGCCAGGACCCAGGAGATCCATTTTTCTCTTGATGAAGAATAAAAACATTTGCTGGATCAAGGCAGACATAACTGCACCAACCTTTTCCTTGAGCATGTGGGATCAGTGCTTTGATGCAGCCTGATCATCTCCTTTTCCCTCAGGTTGAGTACAAGTCTATATCATGTCTTCTGCTCCAAAAGAGTGACAGGAGAAGGTGAAGGAAAAATAAGTCCAGAGGGAAACAGTGATCACTGTGTGTGGTGCCATCAGACCAGGAGAAGGTGGAAAGTTTTATCACACTAGGCAGGGATGGAAAAAAAGTAGAACTGATCACAAAGATCAGAGCTCGTCAGTGATTCTGCTCAGGCACTCCAGGTGTGATACATCAGCCCCTGTGCCCTGGTTCCTTTCTTTGCATTGAGTTTGTTGTGTTGGCAACAGTGTCCAAAAGAAATTAGGAGACAAAGTCATAATGCTTCTAATTTTGTAAAACTGACATTGAATGCTAGCAGACATTGTGGTGAACACCTTCCAGGGCATGGAAAAGTAGTTTATTATCTTCACTGTCATATTTTTTAATCACTTCAAATACAACTATCAATGGTAATAAACATGTGTATATTCTGAATGCTCTCATTTTAGACCTCCTTCTGCTGAGATCTAAAAGAGCTCATATCATCAGACACTCCATTTATTCATCTTCTTGAGTCTATATCTACTAGAACAGGACTGTATCTTTGCACTTTGAAAGCATCCAGGCAGGAATTTGTATGGACTTAATATGTTACTTCCTAAGGTGGTAGTATGAAAATTAATACCTTTGTTTTCAACTCTTTTGTTTTGATAACCAAGACCAAATTAAGAACAAATATTGGCATGGGATGGGAGAAGAGGAAGTGTAGACTTCTCGTTGCAAGAAATTAAAAAGAATATATGAGAACTTGGGAGCATGTGGGCTATGTATGCCTGAAGTGGCAGTATTTTGTGAGCAATACATCAATAAAAGCCACTCCCCCCACAGATTTATGTCTGGTGGATGACTGCAAACTCCAGCTGAAGGTGTTTTCCTGCAGACTGACAGGTCTCAGCTGTGTGGCTTCTCTGGCTCTAATAGTGTGTGAATAAACACCTCACTTTTCCCAGAAGTGTGATAGTCCAGTGGCCTCTCTTATCTCCCTCGGCGCCTCCTTTCACAAAGTGCAGGGATGCCATCACCAGTGAGATACCCATCTTTCTGACATCATCTGGCTTGGTTTTGCCCAAAAGGCTCACAAGTGACTGCAAAGGCACACAGACAGACAGACAGACATGAACACTCACAAAGTGATTGCATAAGCTCCATTTCCCCAGGAAACACAGACTGAAAGCAGCTCTGTTGAAAGGAAAACATTTACTAACGAAATGCCACAGGAAACTTTGAATAAAATGTTACCAGAGTTAGAATGCAGAATTTGGATACTTGGGCTATGGAAGGAAAATATTTGATTCTCAAATATTTCATGTTTCAAAAGGTTTGATCTCTTGGGAATTTATTCATAACTTTTCTAAACATCTCACAGGGTTTCATTATTA
Source organism: Passer montanus (assembly GCF_014805655.1). NCBI lineage: Eukaryota > Metazoa > Chordata > Aves > Passeriformes > Passeridae > Passer > Passer montanus. Next base: position 9,205,175 of record NW_024368041.1, read on the forward strand.
TGTCCTTTAATAAGAAAACAGTATGATTTCCCTGCATTTATTCAAAAATATTTTAAAAACAAGACTTGGGCTGGAAGAGCAGACCTGCTTCCCAACAAAAAAACAAGGCCATCTCAGACAGGAGATGGTTCTGTTTTATAGACTTCATTTACTTCTTGTACATTTAAGTTTAATCTAACCCAATCTTGGAAATTCACAGACATATCTACAGAGCTGGGAACCCTCAGTGTGTGACTGAAAAGTTCAAAATCTGTTCTTTCCTAGAATGCAATTTCCAGAAGAACAGAGGAGATTTCCCTCCTCATGTAACTAACTCCATCCCAGAGACTGCAGAATATTGCAGCACTAGTAGAAATAATAAAAAAAAAAGGGCCAGATTAATGTACAATTTTGCAGTACTGTGGTCACTGATCTAGAGAATAGAATTGTCAGCATGTGGACATTATCTGCAGTGGGTGACATCACTTTTTTGGAACATGGCATAAAATTGCTTGTCCAGGAGACCATGATAATGAAGCTGACAAACCTACAAAGGGAGCAAGCTGTGCCATTTCAGGAATGGCACAATATTCCTGAATTGCAGGAATGTGTGTCCTAACAAAAATATTTGTTAGGATTCTTCATGCTTTCATAGCTTTTTAGCCTACATATTTTCCTCTCTTTTAATGGGCATCAAGAAAAGCGTCTGCAGTGGCAAGCCCAAAGATTAATTCCTGCCCTGCACTTCCTGCATTTGTTCAAATAGTTGAACTAATATTTATGAATAATGCATTGCACCCATGAATGCCACAAATCAATGCAACTCCAAGCACTTCATACTTAAACCAGCTGAGTCTCAGACTCCATATGTATTATTAAGCCAGCTTATTTTAATGGTTAGTAAACATTATGTAAACATTTATTTCCAGAAGACTACTTTTCTACAGCAAGAAATTATTAAGATTTTGTTTGTGTTTCTGGCAGTTTCCCCATTCTTTATGGCCTGTTCATTTTGGTCATTAATTGTTTTTAGCGCTTGGTATCTTACATATGTGATGGTTTTGTGTTTGATTTTTTTTAATTATTGTTATTAATTTTTATTCAAAGTTCCATTTGAAAGCTTTAATTATGCAGTTGATGGGGGTTTGAGTGCAGATATTAAGACAGACAATTACTCAGGAAAAACACTGGATACCCTAGGGTACTGTTGTTGTTGTTACAAATGCCTGGTAGTGGTTCAAAACCATCAGAGTATGTGTTTTGCCCACATAAATGTCCATCATGAAATTATGAGAATTTATGAATGGATGAACACAGTAGTGAGGCCATTGCTATTGAGGGCGATGAAGAAAATACAATGTTGCTGTCATCAGTAACTGAAAATTTAATATAACACAGATTTGAAAATTGATATAAAGTTCCATAATCTTTTATATGGGAAACTACAGTAATTTAATGGCTTGTTTCTTAGCTGCTGTCATTGGTGCCTGTACATTTTTTGTTTACAGTGGAACAGCTTAGATGCTGTCAGCCAGATTAGTACTGCTGAAATCAAAGGAGTCACACAGATTGACACCAGCTGAAGACCTGTCCTAATAAATCTGACTTTATTTATGGGGAATGAAACCACAGTCATGTCTCCTCAAAGGCAACAGTCCTGCTCAAATGACGGGAATAAATTATTTTGGCTGCATGAATGAATTAAATATTGAATGTTCCATTTTTCGGACTTGGCTGCTGCCTCACCTAAATCAGTGGAGCTGATTTACACCAGCTCTTTGGAGAAATGACCAGTTGGTCCTGGAGTGCTGACAGTCAGGCTGGTTTACCTGGGCCAGCTGATTTTCTGTTTAGCAGCTGGGTGTGTGATCAGCCTCACAAATACTCTGGCACAAGGAGTTCAAGCCACACAGCATGGTGGATACATACTCAGTAATGGAAATCTGGGCTGAGTAACATTCCAAGGTAAATCCCTTCATCTGGCATTTTCTAAAGGACTGAGGGAATTCAGTGCTGGATTTACCCCCTTAGCTCCTGGTACCTTCTGCATCACTGCATCAGGGGGACATGAGGCTGAACAGCAGCAAAGGAGCACTTGGCTCTGTATCCATAGTATGATTCCTGTCCATTTTCTTCTTTGGAAAGACTCTTTAGACAGCAAAAGAGTGAGTCTTCCTGTAGTATTCCAGCTTCTTTCACTCAGGTGTCAGGTGTCATCTGCAGAGGCCAGCATCTCTGAAAATGAGATACTCACCTGTGCTGAAGTGGGGCTGCTGAGTGTTCAGGTGCTCTGTGTTATTGAGAGTCAGCTAAAACAGATGTTTACATGCTCTGGTTTGTAAAGCTTTCATATTTTAAAGGTCCAAGCTGATGTAACTCTCCTGCCTGTCTCCCAAGTAGTGTCAATAACAACAACAAAAATTGATGGTGCAGTTTGATTTCTCCACCTCCCTCTCCATTCCAGTACGTGCTTCCTGAATCCCAGTCCTTCTGCTGATTGGAAGGGATGTCACCTTCATCATGGAGCAAAGAAGAAGAAAAAGCATCCTGATAGGAAACCAACTCAGCTAGTGGTTTGGCTCATAACTCAGCCTTTACCTTTGGTGAGTCAGGAAAATCCAAGGTGTTCTTTTTACCCTTGGACTTGTAGGTAGACTCTGATCTCGCCTATTTACAAAGGAAGTCAGCTACAGACAAGGAGCTATTCCTGCCATGCATCTGCAAGAGGAAACAGCACCCAGCCTCCCTGAGCTCTCTTTCTGCTCTTAGTAGTCCCTGTATTCTTTGGCTGGCTACAGCCTTCAGTAAAAGTGTCAGACAAATCAAACCACATAAAATAAATCAATCTATTTCCCTGTTTATTTGTTCTAAGACTGAAAAATGAAGTCAAATTGAGAAATCTGTTTATGTGGCTGAGAGGCATAAGGGATGTATTGAAGAAGAAGTGATATTAAAGCATTAGCCTGACAGAACCAGAGCTAGCTTGAACTGGGGCATGCTGCCTGTTTCCAGTTCACTGTGGATGGCTGTAGAGTGATGGATAGTGGCATTTGCATATATAATGTCCATGGAAAGGTAAAGAGGTAAAAGCCATAAAACGATTACATTCAAGTTCCCAAAAAACAATTTGACACTGAGAATTAAAAGCAATGTGGCTTCCTTGTTTTATTAAAGAGTCAGCAGTGATTTATGGAACCTTTGCATATTTATATGCTGGAAGAAAGTGCTGAATTCTCATCAGCCAAGCAGACATTGGCAGAAAGATGAAACCAGCAAACTCAGACTGAAATATGGCACAAATGTTTAATAGTGAATGTAACTGAACTCATCAAAACATGAAGTGGTTTTTCCATCATTTGAAGATCTTGAATTGAAGTCTTTGAATTAGACAGAGAAGTGTCTTTTTCATTTAGTCAGTCAGTACAAGGATCAAGCCAGGGTGACACAGGACTGAAGTGATCTCTTTTACCATTGTCATCCTTCGAGGGACCTGAGAGCTCACAGAAGCCCAGGTTTGAGCTGCTGCTATCAAAGAACTCAACAACAGCTGAAATGTCCCTGTCATTTTGTTTTTAATGAAATAACATTGCACCCAGACACACCTGTAAGTGCCCCAGTGTGCCATACCCACACAGGAATCACTATCAGAAGGCTGCTCAGGCACCTGGGTGTCCCAGCACCCCAGTCTGGGGCTGCAGGGTTAGTCCTTGAGCCCTGTCTCATCCAAGCTAAGCCAGAGTGTCTGGTTTGTGATCACAAGACAAACTCTCACAAGCCAGCTGAGGTGGGCTGTGGAGCTTCAAACAGCCAGATGTCCACATCTCAGTGACTTCATCCTTGCTGACACACTTGACCACAGCATTTGCTAAAGAATTCACTGAGGCAATGAAATATGCTGGGGAAATAGTCAAAGAGTGGGAGATAACCAAATGTTTTTTGGGAAAAAACCCAAACCAACACAATGCCATATTTATGTCATTTCTAAAGTACTCTTTCCCTTGATGTTGCAGTCTGATACCACATGAGCTTTGAACTTTTGTTCCTCCTTCATTTGGAAAGTTATTTTTGCTAGGCCTGCTATCGTGGCTCCTTTATCTCCAAGCCAGCAATCTCAATTTGTATGAAATATTAGCTATCAGATTTACAGATTTAGCTATCTGAGCCTTTTACCCTATGCTAACCCAAATAGTTTATTTTTTTTTTTTTAAGGCCATTTCACCTGGGTCAGAGGATTTGAACTGCCTAAATGCTACCTTTACTTCACAATGTGTTAGAGGCTTGGACCCCAAAGTCTGGCACTCAGTAGTGTCCACATGCAGTGAACACCACCTGGGTGACACCAAGATCACAGGGTTTGTGCTACATTCCCCAGCAGAATATCAAGAGTGTACAAGGAAGGATGTGCTGGTGACAGCAGGGTGAGATAAATATTGAAATAGAAAAGCTGGAATGAACAAACAAAGGAGGAAGTGAGGAAAAATGGGGAGGATATAGAGGAGGGAGAATAGACATAGTTCTGGAGGAACCTGACAGAAAATGTAATCCTGAGCCTGATCTTCAGGGTTGTGAGTCCTGGGAAGGGGCTGTGTTAGGGGTGAAGGTGCTGGAGGAGGAACACGGCTTGTGGAACTTCCTTCAGTTTGATTTAATTCTGTTTGAATAATCTCCCCGAGCAGCTGTCTGTCCAGACAAACAAACGGATCTTTTAGAGCTCCCTGGTCCATCTGGTGTGAAACCATTACTCTGCCCATGCCACCTCACACAGCATGAAGGGGTAGAAGTTGCTGTGTGACCAGAAGTCACTGGAGCAGATTTCTCACCCTCCCCACCCCCTGTCAGCCCCAGCCTTGAGCATCCAGTTGTGCCAAATCTGCAGAGCAAACCCCACACAGCACCAGACAGCCAGCAGGGCTGGGACAGAGCCACAGAATAGTTTGGGTAGGAAGGGAATTTAAAGATCAGCCAGTTCCAACCCCCCTTCTGCAGGCAGGGACCTCTTCCACTAGACCAGGTTACTCAGAGCCCCACCTAAGACCAGAGCCCCTAGTCTTCAACGCTTCTAGGGACAGGGAACTCAGAGTTTCTCAGGAGAATTGTTCCAGTCTCTTACAATTCTTACAGGGAAGGATTTCTTCCTAATATCTAATCTAAATCTAGCCTCTTTCAGCATAAAAATATTTCTCCTTGTCCCATCATTACATGAAAGCCAAAGGGCCCTCCCCTGCTCTCTTGGAGCCCCTTTACATCAGTATGAGGTGCTATGAGGTCTTCTTGGTGCATTCTCCAGATTGAACAACCCCAGCTCTCTTAGCCCTTCCTCACAGAAGAGGTATCCCATCCCTCTGATCGTTGCAGTGGCCTCCTCTGGACTCATCCAACAGCTCCACACCCTTCTTATAGTTGGATGGCTGCTTAGGATGAGGAGCTTAGAGTGGCTCATCCCAACCCAGCCTGGCACGCCTGAGTTCCAGGTGGTAACCAAAGCTGAGCAGAAGTTAAGGAAACACCTCAGTTGTAGTTTGGCCATCAGTGATTCACCCACCCATGACTGCCCAGACTGTCACATCAAGAAGAAAGGTTTGCCTACTTTTAATTTATCTTGACACTTATTTTAGCCCATGAATAAACTCTTGCATTTAAGACCTTTGAAGCTGTTTAACAGGGTTTTCTTTCCCTTTGCTAGCACACATGATCCTTATAATAGTCTATTTTAGTCTGAGGATGAAAGAGACTTTAAATTATTTCAAATTCAGATTTAGAATGGTTGGGGGAAAAACCTATGCCTAAGTAAAAGGAGAAAAATACATCAGACATTTCTCAGCTAAAATCAGGGCATACATTAGCAGGGATACAGGTGATCGGAGTTTGGGGTGAGGTTTGAGCTCAGGGTGGGGTTTGCACTCCCATGTACATGGACAATATTTGTCATGCCCACTGCTGGCACAGGATAGAAGTGTAATAGGGCTGATGCACACTCCTAAACACTGAAATCAGGGAAGGGATGTGAGGCATGGCAGGGGATCGTGTGATCTAGGGTTGCTCTGTGAAGAGAGGAGTCCCAAAGGAGTTGTCAGACTGCTTCCCACAGGGTGTGCAGGACAAATGTCCTTTTGCTCTTCAAATGAAGTCACTCTTTTTAAAAATCAAATACATCTGTGAATAATTGTATACGTGTCATGTCATTGATTGTAACCAGTAAAGCCAGATCAAACGTTTCTTGCTGCACTCTAAGTACATTGCCAGAGTCTGAACGCCTTCAGCAACATGAGGGATGAGCTCTGAGCCTCTCGGAGCTGAGCTAAAATCGCAGCGTGCTGGACCCCGGCGCCGCAGCTTTCCCTTTAAGAGCCTTTGGCTCACGGCGATGCACTGAAATGCAGGAGGTGGGACAACACCACACACAAAAATGAAGAAGTGAAGGCAGGAAAAGTTTCTCCAGAGGAAAAATGCAGGGCTTGTCCTTCACCGTGACGTCAGGTCTGTCTTTAATAAAATCCCCAAAGAGCCAAGAGAAAAAGGCAGAGTGCCTAGGCTGGGTTGCCAGTTCAGGATTGCTCTGCATTCCCCAAAGTGGTGTTTTTGTTCAAAACGGCTCTAAATCTGGGTTCAATCAAATGTATTTAATCCCGGCTTCCAGGGATGAGGTGGCTTTTGCCCTGGATTCTAGCAGCAAGCAGCATTTTGCAGGTGAGTTTGGAAACTGCCGGGGAGAGCTGTCTCTGCAAACACTCTGGGGTTTAATGCAGGGTGGGCTGGGAGAGCAGAGTGTGCTGCGTGTGGGAAGGTGGGCACTGGGAAAATTAGGAGAAGTGGGAGAGCAGGAAGGGAAAGGTGAGCTGGGGGAAAGGAAAGGAAAGGAAAGGAAAGGAAAGGAAAGGAAAGGAAAGGAAAGGAAAAGGATGGGATGCAGAAGTGTCTCAGAGTCAAGCTCTTCACAGCATCCAGGTGGATCAGCACAGAAAACTGTAGGTTTGGTGGTTTTATTTCTTCTTTTTATTATTACTATTTGTGCCATGGAGCAAAGAAGGATGAGGGAGACCCCCACTGCTCACCGAAGCAGCAGGGCTGAGGCTGTCAGGGAGGGGAAAGGGCAGGTTCCCGACGGGCGGCGGTGCCCAGGAGTGCCGGTGCCGGTGCCGGTGCCGGGGCGAAGCCGTGACCGAAACCGGGTCCCGGAGGCGCCGCCGCCGCTCCCGCAGGTGGAGCCGCTGCCTCGGGCAGGGGAGGAGGGTTCGATCCCCTCCCGATCTCTTGGAGCTGCTGCTCCTGCAGCAGCAGCCGCTTTCCTCCCCCTCCTCTTTGGAAAACCGGTCCGGGAAGCCGCTTGTTTCCCAAAGGGGCTGGAGCCCTGCTCTGCCGTTCCCGGTGCTCGCCGCAGCTCGGGCAGATCCCCGGGCGGGGCTGGGCTGGGAGCGGCCGTGGGCAGCGTGCGGGACAAGCGCTGTCCCCATCCCCGCAGCTCGGGGAGCCTTGGGGACCCGGGAGCGACTGGGATTGGAGACCCGCTTGGGCTGCCCAGCTCGGGGTGGCGTGTTCCCGAGCCAGACCCGTGTCAGCGGGATGTCACAGCATCCCTGTGCTGGCACCAGCGGCCCTGCGCGGGGGATTCTGCGTGGCAGGGCTGCTGGCATCAGGGGCTGGCTCGTGTTTTGTGAGAGACTCTAAGCCAGGAAAGCAGCGCACCTGGGTGACAGCAGATGGCACAGAGATAAGTCCTGCGTGGATGCTGATAACAGGGCGTCTTCCGTAAAATAAAACACGCCACAAAACCGACAGCAAGCAAACTGCGCCTCTTGCGCTCCTGCGGGAAGTTGGTTCTTACCGCGGCTCATTTTTGTTCACCAAGGAAAAAATCAAAGGAGGGAGGTGCCCCCCACCCCCCAAGCACTGTCACTAGAAGAGATCTCTGCAAGCCTTGTAAATTGTGCAGTGGTTGTCCTGGGTTCCCTCAGTATCAAAGATTTTTGTGAAAAACCTGCTGTGGCATGAAAAGCTCTGTGAGTGTGTCAATACATGCAGGCACATGCACTTGCTGAGGGGCTAGGCAAGCGAGTGCAATCCAGATACTCCCAGCAGCATGTTTGGTCTAAAGAGTATCTAAAAAGAGTTCAAAACAGTTTTAAAAATAGCCTCAAAAGTCTTCTGGGTCTCAGTAGTTCCAGCTCAGGCTCCCCATTGAACAGAGCCAGTGGAGCTGCTCCTTTGGAGCATTTGGGGACACTGTCACCTCCTAAACACACGCATGGGGTTGGAAACTTGGAAGTCTGTGCTTAGAAACCACTGAGTGGGGATAATTTCTCCCCAGTAATGAACTGGCTTTCTCTGGACCCTCTCCATGCCTGAACTGGAATGTGATGGGAAGGCTGAGGAAAAGCAGGTTTATATTTGTGTGACTTTTGGGAGCATGGAATTCTTAGTTTGGTCTGATTAAGGGCACTGCATGAAGAAACAAGGAATATTGCAATTATTTTGGGATATTGTGAATATTTAGGTAGCATGGCCATCCTGCTCATGAGATATTTCAGTTAAGTCATGAGTGTCATAACAGATGAGTCCTGGTAAAGCTCCAACACTGCCCCACCTCATAGTCCATAGTTTCTATCTTTCCTGGCATAATCACAACAGTAATGAAGATCTTTCTAACTCTGCAGAGACATCCATGGAGTGGTAGCACCAGGCAGGTTACTGTGCACATTGTGCAAAGCCCTGTGGTCTCCCTGGAGAATTGTCACTCTTCACATATAGGAGGAACTATGGACAGAAAAAGATGTTCCACTGGGAAAGAAGAGGGCTGACCCTCCTTTTCCAGGGAGAAATGCAGAGGAGATAACATAGGAGGGTCAGGCAGGTCTCACAGGCATCTCAGAAGGCAGCTCTCAGGTTCTGCATCTCCTGGTACTGTTGCAAACTACAAACAGTTATTCAGTTTGTAAAGAATTGTATCAACAGGGGTTTTTATTAGGGCAAAACAGCACAGGTGATGGGTTTGTGAAGAAAAAAAACCCCCTGAACATTGCTGGAATTTTAGGCATAAGTTTTGAAAATTTTCTTGAAATACTTTTTTTTTTTTTTTAATATAGTAATAAGGACAGAGACCATGGGAGCCTAAGTGCCTTCACCCAGGCTGAGATTCCTCAGTGCCTGAGTCATTTTTGCAGCAAGGAATTTTAAACTGGATGTGTTGGGTCCTTTCAGTGTTGTACATGGAGGAGTCAGAGCCAGCATCTTCAGTCTCTAGCCCTGATGACTCAGAAGTGTGAGACCACTTGTGCAGAAAGGACAAAATGTCCTAAACCAGGGTGATGATTAAAGAAACTATTCTGCACTTTATAGAAAATTAGTAAAGGAGTTTATGTAGGAAGAACAGCATTGGAGGTTTCTGAAATATTTGAAGTGGAAGAATGGGTGGTGTGTGCATCTGACAATCTAAAATAAAAAATAATATGGTGAATGCAAACCTGCAGACTTCTCAAACAGAAAAAGAAAGCAAAGAATCAAGTTGTTCTTCATCACATCTGTTAGTAGGCAGGTATTGATTTATCTGATGTGATGGCAGTCATGGTACACAAATGTAAAGCTTTTGGCTTTGATGGGTGGGAAGGAGGAAATAGATGCTCAAAAATGGTTTTATTTGGCACCATCTCATTTTTGGACACCTATTTCACTACATAGTAACTGATAATGACCCAGGCTCAGGGCTGCCTCAGGCTACGTGTTAAGAACCACAACATGTTCTTTTTCCTTCTTTTATGAGATTTACCTTACAGATATAAAGCCAAGAATTTAATCTTTAAAATATTTGGATTTGGTAGCAGGGAAAAAATTTAAAAATTTTTTTGGCTCTTCCAGGAAAAACCATATTTTCACCAAACATAAACAAAAAGCCAAAACAAAGCAAAACAAAAACACAAAGAAAAGAAAAATTGACACATTTATTCTTCCCTGCAAAAATCCTATGGCTCTCCAGAGAGGGTGAGCTGAACTTTACCTGTTAAATGCTTCTTAACAGAATGCTCCTGGTTTGCACCATGGCTAATGATGCACAGATAATCTCAGGCAGCACAGGTTCAGGATTGCTGTGCCTTTTCCTTCTAACTTCCCACTATTCCCTCTCACTCGACAACATCTGGTTACCAGAGGTAGACTGGATACACTTCTCTAGATGGGCTCTTATCCTACACTTCATAAATTGTAGACAACAATTAAATTGCCCTGGGTATAGCAGCTGAAGATTCAGCTATGGAAATGAACATCTTGAGGCCTGAAGCTGGCAGGCACAGCTCCCATGGCTATGGCTGCGCTGTGCACAGGGCCTTCCCAAAGCTGATCTTCCACTTGGCAGACCCCCCTCACACATCCACTTGCAGGGTGAAATCATTGCTAAGGCAGCATCCTGAAGGTAGCACTGAATGTTCTTCACGTGGACCAGAGGCCCACACCCAAGTCTGTTTCTGATGAAGATGCTTCCTAAGTACACACACACACACGCAGACACGCACACAGAGTTTCTGCTGAAAGAAGTAGGACCTGATGCATTTTCTGTCATAATTTCTCCTGTAAATGTCTGAATTTGCTTTGGTAGTGCGAAACAATATCTTTTCTAGCATGGACCACAACAGAGCTGTGGACAGGGTTTCCTCACCCTCCTCACAGCTGTGCCTGTTAATGTCCCCTGGGACAGGTCCTGTCCCCCTTCCACACTGCAGCAGTCCTGTCCTCAGGGGAGGCTTCTCCAGGAGAAAGCATTAGTTAAAAGTGATAGCTATGGATTTTAGCAAAAGTGTGAGATTTATTTGATGATTCTGTGTGTCTGTCCTTTCAAGGACTCATGCATGTTTTGTTTCTCCTTCCTTCCTCAGGAAGGTCAAAAATTTCAGAAGTCAGAAAGTTTTGCTATTGAAGTCCTCTATACCCATATAAGACATTTGTCTTTGTTCTTCAGAAGCTCTGGGGTCCCATGTTAGGATATTAAGAGTTGCTTTAACTTCTTGCCAGGGCTCAGCTTACTGAGAACTGCTCCTTTTGGATGTCTCAGTGTCCCAGAGGGGTCTTGAGCATTCCTGTCTGGACAGCCTGGCTCTCATGCCTGAGTGGAATTGAAGCTGTTTGTAAACCCAAGAAATGTATGTGAACCTTGGCAGCTGTGGCCTGGCAAAAGCTGGACTCCCACAGCTTCAGCTGAAGATACATTTGAATATTGAACCTGACAGCGTCTCATGGTGTGGGCCAGAAAGCAGGGAGAGACTACTCAGTCTTTCAGATTTGTCAGTAGGAGGTTTGGGTAGGTATCCTGGATTAATTTTTTCCTCCTGCTTCCCTCTTTGCTTTCATATGATATAGTTCAAGCATCCTCATTCTTATGGCACTTATTTTAAAAGCACAATTTCCCCTTTGTGTTGAGTAGTCAACATTGACTGGTAGTTGATAGGCCCAAAGAAATGCTACCCATTTGTTTCCTTTCTGTGTTCTGATGTCCACCAAGCTGCACTGGTCTTCCATCCATGGAATTTCCCCATCATTCCCTCCTGGGTTGTGCCACCCAGGGTTTGCTGCACCCTGAGGTGAGTTTTCCTTAGCTCCCCATTGCTGCAGGAGATCACAGATCTGATTTTTACAGATGTGTTGTAGGGTCAAGGGACTCTGACTGCTGCTTTAGGAGCTCAGTGCAGGTATTCTCCAGTGCTGCTCTGAGTTTCCTAGCTATGGGTGAGGATCACAGGTTCTTCTACAGCCTGGTGGTCTCCCAGCCTTGGGATGTACCTCTGCTGGTGCTTTGTTCTTTATTTGCATCCAAACTGAAACATTATGTGTGTTCTGGCATCCTGGGTGAAGCTTCTGGAGTCTTTTTAATCCCCTTTATTTTCTTGTAGACTACTGCTGGGCTTTGTAATCCTTGCATCTGGGCAAGGTGTGGGGAAGTAAAAGGGGGAAAAGGCATTTTTACCTCTGTGGCTGCCAACCACTGACTCTGTCCCACAAGGAAATATTCTTGTGGTTGGGGAAGGAAAGGAGAGCCTTTGGGCTGAAATAGCTGTGGAAGAAGATAGCACTTAAGCTGAACTTTGTGGCACAACTCAGATAATGAATTTCTAATACTTGGGTTGGTAATGCATTCCAGGATTCTGTGGTCATCTCAGTTCCTCTTCTCTTTCTCAATAGCTCCCACGTTGTTCTTCTGTTTTATTAGTCTGGGTCTGTCATTCCACTTAACCTATAAAGCAAACAAGAGATGAGCAAGTTGGAAGGCCAAGTTTCATGAAATCCAGGATGGTGAGCAATGAGCCCAAAAGGAAACCTGAGAGGTATTTGCAGAAATAATTGTGGGCTCATCCACAGAGAGTTGTGAGTCACCTGGATCCTGATGTTGGACAGCTGCACAGTTAAGCCTTTGCTGTCACAGAGCAATTCCAGCACTGCCAAAGGACCTTATCCTATGAGATGCATTGCAAATTCACAGGATTTCCTAGGAAAAAATGTCTCATGCTTGCTGATGGGAAGGTGCAGCAAGATCTCTTGGTCCAGCATGAAACAATCTCCTCCTACTCATCTTAAAGTAAATTTGCCCTTTCCCTTCCAAACATATTGAAATAATCTCCAGTGGAAGGCTTCCAAGTAGATATGATGGATTGTTTTATTGGATGGTTTTATTATTGGATGGTTTTATTATTATCTCTAACATGCAACTGTGTGTCTTGACTCAGTTAATATTTACATTAGATTCAGAAATATGTAAATATCATATGTAGTCATAGAATTATAGAATGTTTTGGGTTAGACAGGACTTTTAAGGTCAAACTGTCCAGCCCTGCTGCAATGAGCAGGGGCATCTTCAACTCAACCAGGCTGCTCAGAGCCCTCCAAGCTGACCATCAGTGTTTTCAGGGATGGAGCATCCACCACTTTTCTGGGCAACCAGTGCCAGTGTTCAACCACCCTTCCAAAAATCTTCCTTATGTCTAATCCAAATTGCCTTTCCTTCATTTTAAACCCATTACCCCCTGCACCCTTGCAGTATCTGTGTACAAGGAAAAGAACACAGTAAAGTCAGGAGTCGTAATCAACTTTGTAATTCTGTACAATGCCTGACAGAAAATTAGCTGTATGCCACCAGGAACAGTGCAGCCCACACAGGCTTCACAGCTTTGACCAAAACTGCTCTGAATGACTCACTGAGTACCATTATTAAACATGTGATTTTATTTTCATTAGAAGGTAGCAATCATTTGTAGCTGCATGAACTGTTGCACTTTTCCTCTTCTAGAACTTGTAAATGAACTCACATTTTAATTTCTGCATGGCTTAAAGGTTTTGCTTCTTTCCATGCTCTACCACAGTAGTTTTCCACACTACAATCAGGCTTTTCTTTTTGTTGTTTTCTTACTGAAGATTTTGAGTTACAAGTGATGGCAGGATGGGTAGGGGAGTGGTTTTATTCTCTTGCTGAAGATTCCTCTTCTCCACACAGATATCCTTGGCCTGTGAAAAAAACAATATAGAGTAAAAAATGGAGCATGGCTTCACAGTTTGATGTCTTTTGGGGACAACACTAACCACCCAAAGCAATAACTCTGTTGAGTTTGTTTTATCCATGTAGGGACCAGCCTTCTTGCACTGGGTGAACAACAATATACCAGGGCTCTGCAGAGAGACTGGGAACTTCCCCAGAAAGTGCCATGACTGTCCCATAGCATCTCCTGGCTGTGCTCTACACCCCTGTGCCGTCATCACTGCCATGCCTGATGTGTCCTCATAGCTGTGGGCACATGAGGTCACTGTGTAGCTGAGGTTTTGGACTTGAAAATCCTCCTTTCTGGTTTTTTTTGTTTTTTTTTTTTTTCAAGTCTACCAGCATATTCCTGGGTGTATGTGATGATCAAGCAGGCTGTAGCTCACATTTGTGATCACCAGCTTGTATCAGCTGTGACAAAGGGAACCCTGTGTCGGGGCTGATAAGGAGGCAGAGACATTGAAATCCATACGGGCAGAATTAAGTTCTCCTCGGAATGGCTGGCACATGTTCCTGGCTGCCCCCAGGCTACCAGTTCCTGGGGTTGAGACTAACAGCTGGGTCATTTTAGTTGTTTAGTAAGGAAGGACCAAACCACAAAAACTGCAGCCAGTCCTGAGAATCTGCAAATGGATTACGCGATCAAACTCTTCGGTTACATTTTAATGAGGGGGGAAAGAAAGGCTGGAAAATAATAATTAAGAAAACAGCCAGATTTCATTAACTAGTTTGGCCATTCAGCAGGCGATTTATTGATAAGTACTGCTGGCAATATTTCCTGCAATATCTTGGACTTACAGGACTGGATCATACCCACAGCATCTGTGTGTGGGCTGATAAACACTGAAGTAAGAGAATGAGGGCAAATTCATTTGGCTCCTTTCTGAGAGTTTTATTTCCACATTTGACCTTAGTAGTTAAATATAAAATGACATCTCTGCTATTTAACACTGCAGTTCACTTATGGAGACTGTTCACTATTAATTTTCACTGTTCTAGTGGTGTCCCAAGGGCACATTTTTAAAATTACATTTCTTCTATGAGGCACAGCAGTCCTTGAGCCTGACAAAAGGGTCATAGGTAGTGGAATTTGGAAAGTTGCTTGACTAATATTTCCAGATTTTGCATAAAAACCTGTGCTGTTGTTGCTCAGTGCACTGGGGTTCCCCACAGAGGTGGTGTGATCCTGCTTATGAAGGCTGGTGAATTCCTTACCCACCAAAGCTGCCTGGGTGTGGGTGAGCTCCTGGGTTTGTGGTGGAACAATGCCTAGTTTCAGGCTCAAATAAGATGTTTCCACTTTTTAAAGATGATATGCTTAATTCTGTGTGGTTTACATGTGTGTGTGTATATATATAAATATATAGAGTACATATATGCATATATGCACCCCCCCACTCCCTTTGCATTTTTTTGGTTTGCTAAAGATGATACGTTTAATTCTGTGTGGTTTACATGTGTGTGTGTATATATATATATATATATATGCATATATATATATGCATATATGCACAGACCCCCCCCACTCCCTTTGCATTTTTTGGTTTGTGTCAGTTTTTCCATACATATCACACAGAGAGTCTGCTTGCACTTGAGGAGATGTTTGTGCTGTATTTTTCACTGTTTCTCCCTGTCCCAGCTACATTAAAATGCTTGCCAGAGTATCATCTGGGAGTCTGGAGTATTTGATTAGAGGAGTAAATAGATACTAGAGCAGCAAAGTTGAGAATCCTTTAAAACCTCTGCATGCTTGGTAACTGTAACATTTTATAGAGCAATTATTAAAAAATTGAATTTGTTTCATTCCCATGTGATTACATGACTATAAAGGGGTTGATGATGGTTTCATTGTTCACCCTCTAACATACAAGGGAAACCTCCTTAGAAAAACTGCCTCTGCAGTGGGAGCTGGCAGGATAGAAATATCCTGGCTTAGCACCTCCCGCCCCTGCCCATCCGCTTCCCCAGTGTGGTTTTTCTGGTACAAACGGTGTCCGTGGAGCATCCTGGGCCCGGGGGATGCTCGGGAGAAGCAGAGCTCTGCCGGGAGCATCATTTGTGCACCAACACTGCCCTCGCGTGTCGGGGCTGTGGGAGACCACAATGTCAGTAACCACATCATCAGCAATTCATCTTCATCCTCCAGAGACAGACCCAGCTGGTGTCCTCCCCCATGGCTGGCAGCAGCAGCGTTAACTCTTTAAAGGCTGAGGTGTTGCCACTTTCCAGGCTGGCATGGTTTGGGATGGGGAAGTGGCAGCAATACCCTGGCCTTAGCAAAGTTCTGTTTTGCTTTGCTTTTTATTTTTTGTTGTATGTTATGGCATTCATAGTGTCAGCAGGTCTCTGGATCACAAGCAGGAATTTTGTCACCTGCATTGTTTAGTCTCAGCAGTATCAGAGCTGCCTGCAAGGAAGAGGGAATCACCTGTGCAAGACCCATTTCATCACTCTGCACAGATCCATCAAGCTGTAAACTTCTGGTCACCAGTGATGTGTGGGATTTGAAGGTGCTGGAGAGGTGAAAGAGTTCTGCCCTTTTGCAGGCATCAGGTGCACGTGAGGGTTGAAATCCAAACACTAAGAAACTGGCTTTGCTGAGCTGATAGCACCTGAGAGGCAGCAAATTTCTTTTTTGCATCCAGGAAGAACTCAGTGACTTGCTCTATTAGCTGTGTGTAGGAGGAGGGATGGTGGTATGGTTACAGTGTAGGAACAAGAACTCTAACTGCTATTTCTGACTCTGCCACAGATATCCTGTCTGCCTGTGGGACAGTCACTTCACTTCTGGGGCCCCCAGATTAAATCAGGATCATTTAATAATATCACCCTCATGAAAGTTGCTTCTTTCCACCATGAGTAATCCCTCCTAGAAACAGAATGTGACACGTTCTTCTTGCTTGTGCATGTGATGTATGTTCATTCCAAGCTGGAGAGGTGATACCTTTAAGTATATCAGCCTTCATATTTAATTCTTGCATCAGTTTTTTCTCTGGTGTCTCTTTTTACCAAAGCTTTGAATTTCAGTTCTGTTTCCACTGACCTTGGTATCCAAGGGATTAATTCTCCAGCTCAATTCATCCTTTTTCTATATTTATAATTTCACTCCTTTTCTTTTTTTCTTAGTGAATTTGTGCCAGGAAGTGTTCTCTTTTCCTTACTTGTAGTTTCCACTGTATTTCATTCAAAAGCTATGGTTTTGCCCCCAAAGTCTTGTAAAATTCAAGGCCTCTCTATTTTCTTTCTTTCTTCCACATTTGCAATGTGTCACTTTTTGTTAGGGGTGGTAGGGAAGGTACAGCTGTTTTTTGGGGCTTTCTGTTGTGTATTAAAAGAAGATCTGATCTTCAGGCACATCTGTTTTAAGGCTGTAGTGCAAAGCCCAGGCTGGCTCAAAAGTTGGCTCTGACTTCTTCTAAGCCCCCTCATTCCCATGGCACAAATTTGCTTTTTATGCTGTTTCTGGGATAGATCTTCAGGAACAGCCTGTTCTCCTTGTTCAGGGACTCATCACCCCTGCTGCCTTCTCTTTCGTGGCACATGGGACAAGATGCTGCCCAAAGCCATCACTCTGCTGACTGCTCCTCCAGAGCAGTTCTCACTGAAAAGAAAAACAATATCCCTTAGGAAAGTTGTTTGGATCAGCCCATGTCCCAGGCCTCACACGGGAGAGTTATCCAGGTGATCTTCTCTCCAAGCTCCCTTTGGCTCTGTCTCCCTGCTGGCTGCTCACCCTTGATGCTGTGCTCAGCTGCTGCTCTGGGCAGCCAAAACGTGGCTGAGAGAACCCCGTGGTGTTCCCCAGGTGATCTTCTCTCCAAGCTCCCTTTGGCTCTGTCTCCCTGCTGGCTGCTCACCCTGGATGCTGTGCTCAGCTGCTGCTCTGGCAGCCAAAACGTGGCTGAGAACCCCGTGGTGTTCTCCTGTCAGCAGCAGGGACTCTTTGTCTCCCAGGGCCACAGTGTGGGGCTGCCAAGGGAGATGAACCCCAGACAGTGACCTCAGGGCCTGGGCACCCCCAGCCCCAGTGGCCTCCCCTTGATGTGGGCTCCAGGGTAGGAGCAAATGCCTGAAGAGCTGACACTGCACTGGGAGCTGACCACCTTTATACCCACCTTTATAATCACCTTTACACCCACCTTTATACCCACCTTTATACCCACCTTTATACCCACCTCTATAACCACCTCTATACCCACCTTTATACCCACCTCTATACCCACCTTTACACCCACCTCTATACCCACCTTTATACCCACCTCTATAACCACCTTTATAACCAGCTTTATCCAAGCCTTGCATGCCAAATGTTCTCAGCCAAGTGCTGCTGATTTTCAGAAAGGGAAAGAATTCTTTTCCTAGCCATGAGCTAGCGGCCAAGAGAAGGAACTTGGTCTGGAACTTGGTGCCAGGTCTGTTGAATTTTAAATGTGAGCTCTATGGAAATCCAGACCAACACAGACCACATGTGGTGAAATTGCCCATGACAAAGTAAGGAAACTTTACAAATCTAAGAGAACATCAAGGTGAAAATTTTGAATCTGAATTCAAGGTTTTCTTTAAAGAATGTTACCAAGTAGCCAAACTATTAAAAAGAGATTTCCCTTAAACCTGAGATGCAGAGACCATCTCAGAACATCTGTTGGTGGGAACTTCCTCATGAACACCAGTTCAGTGCTGAGGAAACACTGTTTTGAAACAAAAACATTCTTTTATTCCCTTTCATGAATGTTGAATAAATCTTTCTGAGATGTTTGAATAGCAGACATTCTAAATGATCTTAATGTTATGGACATACCTGCTGCCTCCTGGCAATTGTCTTGGATTTTCAGCTTCTGCCTGGTGCTTTTTGGTATTTTTTAAATCTCATAATATTTTGTGATCATCGTATTTCCCTTTGATGCTATTAAAGTGTAAGATAGTGTTTGTTTTTACTTTTTGGTTGTTTTTTGGTTTTTTTAAATGTTTTTTGGGGTCTTTTGGGTCAATCTTTGTGGATTATTTGATGCTATTAAAATCTATGGCATGAAATTATACATCACCATTTCCCCTGAGCTGAGTAATTACCTGAAATAAAACCCCCAAACAAACAGGATATGGATCTAAATCCCTCTTAATGATTGAAAATAAGGTAAAAATGTGGCAGAGTGACTGTGAAACCCAGGCATCCTCTCTCCACAGCCACTACCAAGCAGGCAGTATCTGTTTTCTCTTCTGACCTGGGGGTTTAATGGTTGTGGGCTCTCTGAACATGGGGGGGTGAGACTCTGGTCCCTAAACGTCAGCCTTAAACTCCCCCCAGCCACCATGCAGTTTGTAGCAGACTTGAAATCATTAGTTCTTGGCTTGCAAAATGAGTGTATTTGGAAAAATAAAATGTTGTTCCTTCTCATTTTGCATCAGTCTCTGTAACAGGTTGGCTTGCTTGTGTGTCTGTTGTTTGTTTTTTCTAACAAAAGAGACTGAGTAGGAAGGACACTCTAAGTGCCCTGTAACAAAATTTGCAGGTTTTTTACTCACCTTCTGATAAAAATGCAAATGCACTTCCTGCCATTTTTGTAGAGTTGTGATGAACTTTATCAGAAATGGGGGGTGGAGGAAGAAGGTGAACAGGAAGAAAAGCCCTTCTGTATTACAGTTAAAATACTGAATTCCACTGTTTACTTGGAAAGCTAATGGGAGCTCTGGGTAGGGTCAGGAACCTGATCCACACCAATATTCTAAAATCCCTTTATTTTTCTCTACTTTGTATCTGAGTTTTGTGTTGAAACCCATTAGGGTTGGACACTCTTCTGGAACTGGGAGCTTGGCTGAAGGAATTGAGAAATACAAAATTGAAATTATAACTTCTTAAGGGTATTCAACCATGGAAAGTAGGGGAGAGAGGAGAAAAGTGGCCTGGAGGCCAGGCAAGATGTGGGGCTGTGTGCTGAGATGGACAGCCATGGAGGTCTGGTCCACAGCACTTTGGCTGCTTCTGGCTCAGCTCGACCCAAGGGCCTGTCAGACATCCCCATGTCAGCAAATTCCCATCATGTGAGACTTCCTTGAGCCTTGAATAGGCTTTATGTCTTCATGGTGGGCTGGAAAGTGGATGCTACTGCTGATAAGTGCAGTACCAGCACACTGGACCTGCCCTCTCCCCTCTCCGTCCTTTGTTGCTACAGAGTGTGCACACTTGAGGCCTTTATTTTCTGTGTTAAATCTCCACTGTTAATCTCCTTGGTAGGTTTGAGAAAGAAAAGGACAAGTTTAAAAATGAATTTCTGCCTCCAGATTCCACTTCCTGTTGATACAGCTGTGTTTCCTACTGGATGGCTCTGTAAACACTGAGTTTAACCCTTCAGATCGTGCAGTTGTGTTGCTTCAGCATCACCAGTTTCTCTCCTTAAAGGAAATTTCTAACTTCTCTGTCCAGAGCATCCTTTTCTTCCCTCCTTCTTCTTTTTGCACATCCCCACACGTTACATATCCTGCTGTAGCTCAACACTTCATTCAAAAGGAACAGAATTTCCTCTTGCTGTTGGTGAAAACACTTCTGTCCTTCACAATCCCCATTTTGTCATGTTGTTTTTGTAGAGGATAAATAATTGAATCTTCTAAGTTTAATCCACAGTAATTGAAATCATTAGATTCCCTGGCAAGAGCACCAGCAGAAAACCAATGTAGCAGAATTCTATAAAGAGAATTTTTAGTTCATGAGATGAGAAAGTGTCTAATAGACCTCAGCTTGGGATAAATTACATTCCAGGGGTATTTCAGCCCTTCATACCAGAACAAAATCTTCACCTGTGTCTGTTTTCATTCTGGGTCTGCACACTATTTAATAGATGGCATTGGGGATACCTGTTTAATTGATGGCATCTATGACATCATACCCATTGGTGAGGACCTGGTTGCATCTGACTCTGCCATCCTGAGTGAAACCTCTCTGCTGCTGGAGCTACAGGCATATCCAGCCTGAGGATTGTGCTGGCTGCCAGGTCATTGTTCCCCTTATGTGAAGAAAAAGGAGAAACCCTTTTTTTCTAAAGTAGATTTCTTGAAGGTGCTCAACTGTGGTGTTCCACCATATTTGAACTCTTCCAGACACATCTGAAAGTCATATTCAGATAAAATCATATGCTAAAAGCTGAATAAGGATATTTTTGTGGATGAGTGGGCAGAAATTTGTTATTCTCAGGTGCAGCACCAGCAAAGCCCTGGGGTTATAGCCCTTGTAGCAGCTCTGGATTTGCCACCTCTCCCTGTCCTTACTGATGTCTTTATAGAGAGCTCTGGGATCTCCCTCACCTGCATTTATTCCCTTCTCCCTGGCAGTTGCATGTCCTTGGTCTGGGCAGCTCACAATCTTCAGAGTTTGCTCCTTCTAGCAAAAGAATTGTTACCACTCCTGTTCTGCAGACACAGAGAGGTTAAAGATGACTTCAAACAGCAAACTCATGCCCTACTCTTCCAGTGTAGAGTTTATGTTCTCTACCTTTGGCTGCATTAAAATCAGGCATTTTCTGTAGAGCTGCCAAGGCTCCTGTGAGGTCAATGCAGTGATCCCCTCTGCATTCAGCAGAGAGGGGCCCAGGGTTTGCACCCAGCAGCTGTGAAGGCAGCTCCTTGCTCAGAGAAGCTGAGGACAGTGGGTGGGTTTTTACACACAATTTCACCAGTGTCAAAGAGCCTAGTGATCTACTGAGTGTCTCACAAGTGTGGTTACTGCTTATAAGCAAATCTGAAGTCTTCTACAGCACTGCACAGAGCTGGTGACTTGCTCCAGCACATTTTTGAATCAGAAATGCTCATACATTTGACTGCCAGGGGGATTTATTTTGTGGACTAGATCAAATTAGTTTGTTGGTGCAAATTATTTGACTTTTATTAGCATAAATATTCTTTTAAGGCATTGATATTTTAGTCATGCTGTTCAGCTGTCATTTATCCTTTGCAGTGACTTTGAGAAGTGAACAAGATGCATCCATGTGCAATTACCATGTGGCTTTGTGGTCTACATAGAAAAGGAACTTCTCTTTTGTAGTCTTATTTGTAACTATGTCTTACTGCATAGGCATCTCCAGGTCCTAATCAAAATTGATTGCCTCCATTTCTTCTCCTCTCTCCAGCTGAAAGATTTTGGGTTGTTCAGCCTGGAAAAGAGAAAGCTTCAGGGTAGACTCATTGTAGCTTTCCATTACTTAGAAAGGCAGCTTATAAAAAAAAGAGAGACAGAGACTTTTACATGGGCAGATAGTGACAGAACAAGGAGGAACAGTTTTAAATCAGAACATAAGACATTTGTGTTAGATATGAGGAAGAAATCCTTTACTGTGAAGGTGGAAGGCATTGACACAGTTGCCCAGAGAAGTTTTGGACACACAGTCTCTGGAAATGTTCAAGG
The DNA here is from genome assembly GCF_014805655.1 of Passer montanus. Classification (NCBI taxonomy): domain Eukaryota; kingdom Metazoa; phylum Chordata; class Aves; order Passeriformes; family Passeridae; genus Passer; species Passer montanus. Next base: position 9,227,050 of record NW_024368041.1, read on the forward strand.
CCAGGCTGGATGGGGCTCTGAGCAACCTGCTCTACTGGATTCTTGCCTTTTCTGGGGGAAATCTGGTCAGATATCCTCTTGGATGTGTAAGAAATTGGTAGCTTCTACATTCACAGAGAAGAAAAATGTTTATTTTATACTTTTAATGGGATAAGTTGACACTCAAATGACTGTGTGCCCCAAAATATTTCCCTCCTGATGGGCTTGTCTTGAAAGCAAGATTTTCTTTTCCTTTCTTAAAGAAAAAGTGGAGGTTGGTTTGCTTGTGATTAGGCTTGTAGTTTACATGAAATTTATGACAACATAAAGAAAATCAATAATATGTAAAAACAATTAATGTTTTTGCATGTCTTATTAGATGCTGTCTTGGAAATGCAGCACTGATGTTGATTTCTAGCATGATCCCCAGATAGGTTAAAGTCTGTCATGAAAGACTCATTTGTCTCAGATTGGTGCAGGTTTAAGGGGTAATTTTCATTATAGTTGGCATTCAGTCTGTGGGCTTCTAATGTCCTTTTGCACATCTCTTAGTTCAGGTACTGTACAGCATCTCACACCTGACCACCACTGAGACTGAGTTGAGCAGCTGGGTAAGAATATCACTTGGTCTGTTTTCCTAGATTTCAAAGAAGGAGGATGCTTCTTTCCAACATTATCTGTTTTGGTAGAGTACAAACTACCTGTGCAGGGTTGTCACTTGTAACAGATCATAAAAAACTGAGCACAGGGTTGTCCTGGATCTGGTACATCTGAGGATGAGTACATTGAGTATCTGAAATTTACAGTCTCTTCCTTTCTGCTTACAAAACCTGTACTCCAATCTCCTTCAGTGTCTCAACCACCATCTAGAAAAGTTAACAAATTACAGATTTTTTTTATTGTTCCGTTCCATCCCCATGGCTTTAGGTCTAATGCTCTTTGATATCATCATTGGGAAGGGTCGTCGTGTACATGTTTGGCACATAATGTCTCTGCTCCACATGTTGAGCTAGTAAATTTCTTCAGATAGGCTGGGCTTGTTCCAGGGATTTAGGCAGATAAGTTCAGCAAAGCTTGGGAAAAGCAGGCCTCTAGCTAGTCACTGTGCTTCTGCTAAATGATCTCACCATAAAATTGGCAAGGCTGTTTGTGCTGATCTCAGTTTAGCTTCTAATATGAGCTTACAGCAATTCATCATTTCTCTAGCTCATGGACCACCCCGTGTCTGGCTTGCTGCCTACCTCCTGTGCATGGGCTCAGACTCCCTTCCAGCCATGGTCTTCTGTACTTTTGATCTCATGCAGTGCTTGCAGCTACATTTATACTGAATTTACTGCTTTTATTTAAAAGCCTGAAGTCTATTTTTGCATGTGTGTGTTGTTGTTTTGTAGATTTCTGCTTTTCAAGTCAGAAAAAAAAAATACTCAGAAGGCTTGTGTTAGCATTCTGCTGCTTGCTCCTCTTTTCAGGCATCACTGCAAAGGACTTCAGATTTCCTTTGGAGAACCTTTTTCCCATGTTCTAAAGCACAGTGACAAAATACATAATTAAATCTGTCGGGGGGATTTTAAGAGGCAGTTGTTTGACATTGGTACCTTGTGATATGGCTAAAAGCTTGATACCAGATTTAGGAAGTAAACAGATTAGGAAGATAATGTCTCCCTAGGGAATTCTCTGCTTCAGTTCCTCTAGGATGTGATTTAAAGCAGCATCTGCTCTGTGCTATGTATTGTTTTATACTTTCCTCAGATCCCTGAACTGGAGATTGTTTAGATGTGTGTCTGAGAGAATAATTTTACACTGTAGTATAGAGAAATGTCATGGGAATTTTGTCTGGGATTTTGAAAGAGGCAGAAGGGACTTTACATGCTGTCCCACCCTTATAAGAAGAGGAAGAACCCAAGATTCATGCTGGTAAACAATGACAAAAGTTCATGAAAGTTGACAAAGTTGACAAATTACTGACTTTTCATGGAAATTGGTGTAAGTTCAACCCTGTTCTCCTAGTGTAAGCACACAGCAGTGGTGTTTGGGTAAAAGTATAGGGTGATAGAGAAAAGAGAGAGAGATGGATTGGATTAAAGAAGGGGACGGAGGAGAGGGAAGAGAGACATCGCCAGTCCTGGTGATCCATCTGATAAGGTGTCCAGGTTACTGGGGGGCACACACACCAGGGCTTTATGAGGATGATATTTTATTGATAAATCTTCCCTGCCCTGGAAATAAGTTTTCATTTTCTATGGAAATTATTTAGCATGCACAGACAGTCTGTTCTTCTTGACTTTTCTGGAAATGTATTGGAGGGTTTTGGGGGTATTTAGTGGTCTTGAGCCTGTTCTTCAGCTTCATCCCTGACCTGGTGCTGTATTGCATTGTATTAATCTCCAGGAGCCAGAGCAAGGACATTTATCCCAGAAATGTACTGCCTCCAACTGCCTATGATCCCTTCTCCAGCCACATCCTGCTCTTTCTCACAGTGTGTTGTTGCCAATACCCTTGGTTGGCTGCACAGCTGTTTGAGACATCCACATTAACCCCTTCTCTTCTGTGATTCCATGACTTACATGACAGTGAGGGCAGAAAACCTAACCCTTGGAAGTAGCATAGGCCATGGTGTGGTTTCTGTCCTGCTGTCAGTGTGATCAGATGCACCCAGAGGGAGATGGGGGGAAAAGGAGAAGGTGTTCAATTCCCCTTTTCCTCTTTGTGACAACCTGGGCACTCCAGTTACCTCATGTTCATGGTTTGTCCCTCAGCCTGCCTTAACCATGTCATATGACTTTAACTCACAGGGAGGTTTTGTGGTTTGTCTTCTGTGTGAGTCTCTCTTTCCTCTGCACCCTCAGTGTGATAACACTCATTCACTTCCCAGATGCCTTAGCACTGCCATGATCCTGTTTTCAGGGATTTTCAGATGCCTGCTGCTTGTTCAGAACATCAGTCAAGACCTCTTGCTGTCTGGATGCATTTTCAAGTCATGTTTCCCTTCTTTAATTTAGATAATGTTCCATTTGATCTTTGGCATTTGATCTGGTTTTTTTCTCAGAGGACCTCATGGTGGGGGATATCAACTGAGTTTTTCACAATACAGATGTGAAAGTATCACAAGTTGAGCTGAGCTGTGGTGGAGACCACGGTGCAAAACTTGTCCTTGCAAGCACAACACAGCAATCACGTGGATGGGGTTTGTCATTGCTGGTACTTAGAACTGCACTCTTGCCATTATTATTTCCCCCTGCTTGGTGTAAGATATAATCTGAGTATACTCCTCTCCCACTCTGCGTATCACTGCTTTCCTGATTTGGTTTTCTAGAAGGGCTCTAGTTAAAGTCTGGTTTAATATCTGGACTCCATGATTCTGTGAAGAGAAGCTGCTTTCCTCACAGAAGCATGGCCAGACCACACCCAGATCAGGCAACCATCCACTGTGCTGGGGATGCCTTTGCTTCAAATGTACAAATGCTGCTCTACTGATCCTTTTGCACACACAGAACCAGGTCACTTCAGATGCTACAAGGGACTTTTGCCATGATTTTGCCTGGCAAATGGTGAGATAACACACATCACTTCAAGCTGGATTATAATGCTCTGCATTCAGACTCCGGACTAGTTTCAAGTCCCCCTCAAATATGCAGAAGTCTGGCTTCTTCTATTGGCCCTAAGGGTGTTGCTGACCTCTGTCTTCCAGCTGCATTCTCTGTCTAGCAGATCTCATAACATACTATGAACCACAGTTACCAAAATATGCCACACTTGGCACAAAATATCCTTTTGTGATGGGACTCCGTATCTGGAAATGCTGCTGTTTATTCAGACAAGTTGTAGGCTCCATCTCTTTGTTACTTAACCACAGGGATGTAGCAGTGCAAAGACTGCTCATCTTTCATTAAGAGTCTTGAGGTGGCTTTGATATAATGATATAACACTGTATTAAATGGCAGCTATGTTTTTTTGGATGAAGCCAGGCGTACCATGTGTTCCAAAGGGGCCATTAAAGTAGCAGTAGCAGCAGTTTCTTTTTCCTTCCAGCTACAAAACCAGATTTATGGTATGTTTCCTGTTATCAAATAAAATTATAATCTGTCAAATAGCTTTTGTTTGGCTGGGCTTATGATAGGAGATGGGATGGTCCCGAAAAATAGAGTTCTTTTATCTGCATTATATGCACCATTAAACAAATAGATCAGTTTTTATTCCATTTACGAGCCAGAAGCAGACTTTAGGTGGCACAATGCAGAATTAAACAGGGGAAGATGCCCTGTTTGGGTTTGGGGGCATTTTCACGTGTGAATATGGTAAGGTGTGCCTGCACAGGCTGCCAGGAATGCTTGCTGTCCTTGCACTCTGAGTGCAACACATGAGGATGGAGAATCCAGAGCCTTCCTGGATGACCTGTCCTGGTGTGCATTGCTCTCTTGGTAAATAAGTTGTGTTCAGAACCTCCCCAAATACATTTTGTGGCTTCTGCTCATTGTTTCAACCTCTGCTACCACTGGGAAGCATGGACTGAGAGCAGCCCAGCTCCCTCAGTGTCTCCTTTTGGTCTCTGACCATCTTGGTTTCCATGCTCTAAACTGCAAATTCCCAGATAAACCATTTGAATTGAGGGTTCAGGACTGTAGTCCAGGAAATTAATTTTTCTATTGATATCTCACCAAAACCAAATTTTTTTTCCATATTGCATCTAAATAAATTTATTAACATAACAATTGCAAAACAAGAGCACATAATATGGATTTCAAGGAGGAAGAAACTTTGATAGTTGGAAAGAAGTGACCAACTCAGAAATTCAGAGCTAGAGAGAAATAGTTGTGAAAACTTGATATGGAGGGAAAACTGCTATTTAAGGGAAATAGGGATGCATGACTTCATTAGCAACATGCATGACTTTAATTAGCAACTCCAGGGAGGAGCAGGTATTAGGTCAAGCAAATTGTTTCAGATTACAGAATTTAAATAACATTGAAATTTAAATATTAAAAGTTGTTTTAAGTCAAAATTCTCTGCATTGGAACAGAAACAGAAAATTCAGGATACTTGAAAATGCAGATTTATATTTTTATTTTAAAAAATCATGAAAACCAAGATAATGAAATGAAATCTGGACTATTCTTGCCATGGGGAAAGACGCCACAACCAAACAAACAAATAAATGGAGTTTTTAAATTTTTCTTTACTTTTTATGCACAGCATGGAAGAATGTCCCAAAGAGGGTAAAAAGATGAAAAGAATCTTCCTTTTGATTTCACAGCCATGACTGAAAAGGAGATGAGCAAATGCAGAACAAGGCCACTTGTGAATTAAAACCTCTGCCAAAGCAGTCTGCTCCTGCCTGGCTGCTGGAACTGATGCTGGTTTTGCTACCCAGCTTTTGGCTGATAGAGCCACATCTTATACTGTGTAGTTTGAGGATGGTTTCAAACTCTGTGATCTTGGATGATCCACACACATTTTTCCTTTCCTAAAACTGAAGTCTGTCTGCTTGTACCTTCTGGAGACTTTTCTCATTGCTCCTCCAGGTGTTCCCTGTTACTTTTCAAACTCCAGTTCAAGTTTCTTTCATGGGATGAGCTCATTGCAGCACAATGATCTTAGAGCACAGAATGCTCTTAGAGCAGAAATTTGTGCTATTCAACATTTCCCATTGCAGCACAATGATCTTAGAGCACAGAATGCTCTTAGAGCAGAGAATTTGTGCTGTTCAATATCTCTATTTGTGGAGCCAGTGGTGGCAATGTCAATTTGTTAATCATGCCCAAACATATTTAGGTCACCCTATTCTAAGAAGTGCTTCTACTGGGGCAACAGTCATAAAACATCAGGCTGCTTTCTAAAAGGGAAGTTTTTTCTCTCTGAATACTTCATGGAAAAATATGAAAAAAGGGGAGGTCACACTGAGTTTGCCAGTATATGCAATTTTTTGGCAAAGAGATGAATGTATGTAATCTTTACTCTGTAATTGTCTAAACTGAGTTAGAAAAGACTATTCCAAACATCTGTCTACATTCTTCCCACAGATACATTTCCAAAAATAAAGTTATGGGAAGCTGATTGCTCATCATTCATGGATCCACAGACATATAATGATTGGCTCACTGGGGATATTTTATTTTCTTAGGCTATTATTGGGTGTTTTGCTTCATGCAGAATGTTCTTTTCTGCTCAACCTACCATGCAGAGCAAGAATAAATCCAGCTGGCACCTGACATCTTTAAAACTGTCTTATATTTTCTGAGCTCAGAGTCTGTTATTTCACAATATGTCCAGGAGATTTCATGTCTGGGATCAATTTTAATGAGGTATCTAGACCCTCATGCATGGAGAAGCTGAGCCCTGCATAATCATATTTTCCTCTGACCATTAAATTATGTGTCCTGCAGAAACAGATTTATGTCTCTGTCCTGATGCTACTTGTCCCTAGCATTAGCTTGTGACAATTTATGAGCATTCAGGGGGACTTAGGGATTTGTTGCAAGAGTTTAACAGTGAGGAAGTCCTGATGGTACTGTGATTACTGCTGATCTCCCTGTAAGAACTGGCTCTCTGTTAACCCATCTGTTTTGGGTATAATAATAATGCAAATTTTCAGAAATATTCAGCACAGAAGTTTCAGCTGAGCAAAATCAAGAACAAATGTCTACCCTGAGGGTCTGATTTAAGCCCAGTGATGTAAGCCAGGTCCTGTTTTACATTGCCATCTCTCTGACAAGCATTATGAGTTTTTAACTTCTGTCAGTTCTGGAATGAAACTAAACATTCTCTATGCCTGCCCAGAAATACAACTGAGGGATGGAAAGGTACGTGGCTTTATATAATGGATGGTTTATATTTTATTTTGTCTTTTAATTTTTTATTTTTTTTTACTTATTTATTGAGCTCCAGATGCTGTGTTCCCTGGGAATGTGCTATACCAGGTTAGTGTTAGAAACTTTGGGAAAGTTCATGAGTCTCCTGGGGTGTCTTTAATATAATTTTGGATAATGGAATACTTAGGGTGGTTCTTGGAACTGGAATTGACTCTACAGGCATTTCTGCTTGTGCTGTCTCAATAGTTCAGCCAGTAGGTGGAACCAGGGGAAAGCAGATGTGTGTTATGCACAAGTGCTCTGCCCTATCCTAGGAGATGCATCCCAAAGTGTCTGCATAAATCTGCGTTTTTAACTTCAGTGTTCTTGTTTAGAACAGTCAAACTCCAAATCTGGACTTACTTCTAAACAGTGACAGGATGATGTTGTCAGACCTTGTAGTAGAGAGAATGTTTTAATAAAATTTCCTCACTAATCATTTTCACTTGTGAGTATGTCAGAGATAGAGAACAGGATAATCCAGATCACATCATATCCCTCCATCAACAACATCTGTCATTTGCTCAGAAAGGCAGTATCAGAAATGTAGGTTAAAACTACTTCTTTAATGTGTTCTACTGTGAGAAATTAAATGTAGTTCACGCAACAATATGCATCCTGCAAAACACAGCTTTGGCAGCTCTGACTGAAATAAAAAGTTGTCCTTTGAGACTAAATTACCACCAAGGAGAAAACAGTGGAAGCTGATAAAGTACTAATGTTTTTGCTGCTATGGAACCACTTCTCCAGCTCTCTTGGCAGCCAAAGGAATCCAATTTAGAAGTCACCATCCTGTCTGAACATTTCCCATCAATAAACTGGAAGGGAAGAACAGGGATAGCTTCTCCCTGCCTTCACCCAGCTGGCTAGTAAAATACTTGAAAGAAAAAGGTTTTAAGAATAAGATCTTGCAGCACTGAAACAGTAAAATCAATACACGTGAATATATTTTTAAACATGTGTAAAAGCTGGAAGCAAAGGGGTTTATTGTGATGCTTTGCTGCTTTAAATCAAAGGTAGAGGCTTCTCATGTATTATGTAAAAGTGCTGCAATAAGTCTGCCTGGCTTGCAGTTTGGGCTATATACACTGGTTTCACCACCATAGCTTGGTTCTTCCAGTTTTCAAAACTAAAACATGCTTACAATTGCAGTATTTTTCAACAGATTGAAAATATATGTTGCCAGTAGGAAGAATGTGCTGTTAAAATGCTGCTATCCATTTTATATCTTGAAACTTTTATATCTTAAAACTCCTGAGTATTAAAAATACTGAGTTTGTGGTTATGGCAGATAGTGGGTAATTTTTTTTTTCTCCTTCTTTTCTCTTGAATGTGAAGACAGAAATTAGCTGGGAATTGTTGCTAGCAATCTGCTCTGCAGATGCAAAAAGAAAGTAATTTTGGAGCTTGCCAAGCATAAATCAGGAGTGACTTTAATAGAGAATTATCAGGCATAGCAGGGTGGGAAAGGCTTCATCTTGTTTTAATGAGGATAGGCTTGTTTCCCCAGAAGCAGAAAAATTAGAACTCATGATTAATTTTGGTGGAATATTTTCTCCTTGGAATCCAAGATAACAAATCTGCAGACTCCAAGATTAAAGAATAAATAAATTAAACAGGTTAATTACCAGTACTTCAGAAAATTAATTACCTAACAGGCATATTCTTTCGTCTTTCTGATATTTTAAAATAAGCTTGTCAAATCCCCACTACTGTGACTTTTGGTGTTCATTTTCTCTTTGCTCTTATCTCTTTCTTAATCTGAAATCTTATTGCAGATTTCTTACAAAATCATTGTCCTCCTCTGCATTATACTGACCCTAAATAGATGATCCTGGAATCTTAATTACATGGGTGGATTTTTTTGTTTGTTTGGTGTTTTTTTCTAATGAAGGATGGGCATTGGGGAGGGTTCTTACAGTGTGATTTCCTGTTGATAGCACTTGTGACATCATTGGTCATGATGATTTAACCAACATACTCATTAAAATTGAAGGGTCTATTTTCTAAAATGTTTTGGGACATTGAAGTAGTAGGGCTGAATGACTTTTCCAAAGCAACTTAGGTATTCCAGTGATGACAGCTGACCATGGAAATGGGAAAACCAATATTTCTATAAATGTACAGAATGGTTTTTCTTACGGTGAAGGTCTGAGGGACTTAGGAGGGGAGAGGAGGAGAGCCTGCAACGCTGTACAGGTTGTGCACTTTTAAAGGCTACAATGGACAACTGTTTCCAAAGGCTGGGTTTTGCTTAGGTGGTGATGGAGCCTAGGGCATGATGACATGAACCTCATCAGTCCATGCCTTCCCCGTTTGTAAAACCCAGGAGTGATGGTACTTTGATGCCTGTCCACACTGATTATCTGAGAATGCTCATGTGCACTCTCCATCCAATGGACTCAGCCACACCTCTACACAATTCAGCCAGCACATCTAAGATCCACGACAGTACCTCACTGTAAGGGCACTGAAAAGGCTTCCCTGGCCAGCTCAGGTGTCAGACCTAGAGGAAGGGCTGTTGAATAATTCACTCTAAACTCCTGTTTTTCACAAGCCACCAAAAGTCTCCCAGCTATTCTGTGCTTTACAAGAATTCAGCCTCAGCCCTTCACATATTAACTAAACCCACAGGAGCACAAGGGCTCCTCTTTGCTACGTGTGTTGGCTCACAGACACGTTCCTATCTGCACAGGGAGAAGCTGCTTGCTCATGTTGACAATAGAAACAAGAGATGGTGAAGGGATTTACTTACAGGGCTGGGCTGTGGCAATGAGCTCTTTAAATAGCTGTGTGACTTTTGTCTGTGTATCTGGACCTGATTATTAAGCACTTTTATTTTTAATGATCACCAACCAAGTAAATAGGTTTATGGCACTCGAGGAGGCCTCTCTTCTCAAGTGGCAGATTATGGCACCTACTCAAATGATTGTGAGTGGAATGAAAAATCCTACGATTAAAAGGCCAGGGCTTTTCATCGATCTGAATGTTCCTCTTTTAACAACTCTGACAGCATCAAGGAGCCTTAAAGTGGGAGTAAATTATATTGGTATGTTTTAGTTTAAACAAGAGTTTAAAGGTGTTTATAAGCCTACTTTAGAGCCAACTGTTTGTAAAGGGGGCCTTAATGGAATTGGGAATTATGCCCAGAGCAAACACATTGTCTGTTTGGCAGTGATTAGCAATGTGTTCACAATTTAGTGTTCTAAATATAGGATAACAACTTTCCAAGATGTTTAAATACACCTTCAGATACAGCAGCAGACTTAGAAATGTACTTTAATAAAATCTCTGAGCTTGTTAACAAAGAAACTGTAAAAGAGAATAAATACACTTGGCAGAGATATCCTGATGGATAGCTCACCAGCTGTGGGGTATTTTCCCACAAACTCTTGGGTGATGCATTTTCTTCATGGAGAGTTTTTGGAAAGCCTTTTGTTTGAGACATCTCAAACTGCAAAGAGGAAAAAACACTGGGGATATAAAGTACAGTACAGGGAAAGCAGCAAGGGAGGGAATTGCCTTAGCAATTTCTAGAGTCTGACTTTCCTTCTTTGAAGTTTTTAGGGTTACCTATTTATTTTTTGCAGCACTAGAAAGGGCTTCTAGACCACATGTGCCCATGTAGTGCCATGTTCCTTCTGCTGTTGACATCATGTGAATAACTCTATTTGTTTCTGTGCCTGAGATACTGTTCCCTGCTTGATGCCCATGTACAGCACAGGTTTTCTTTGCAGTGATCCTCTTAGAAAAATGAAATCTTTCCTTTGTCACTCGCCTGATTTACACCCTTCCTGCACCACAAGCATGGCTGATGCTGTTAAATGTCATCCAGAGTTTGTTGTCTAGGGATTTGAGAGCTCAGAATCCAATGAGCTTCTATCTTCTGTGGGTTTTGATATGAACTATGGCATCCCAGTACTCCATGAGCTCAGTAACAGTGACCTGGTATCGCATCACTGTGTTACATGAAATCCCTTTCCTACCTTCATTAACCTTAACCAGGTTTTTTATCTGATTATCAAGTTTTGAATTGACTTGCAGGCTTGGTTTCTTGAAGTTTTTTTACTCATGAGACCAGAGGGGATTTTCACTGAGCACTAAGCAGCGCAGGGTTTGCACCCCCCGTTTCTCTGTAACGCTCTGCAAGCTGTGTTTCTTTGTTTGCAGGCCACTGGCCAGACCTCCCTCACTATGACCAGCAGTGTCCCAGCCACGACAGAGACCTACACACGGACTCAGTACTGCAGGTGGCCCTGCGAGTGCCCCAAGTCCCCTCCGCGGTGCGCGCTCGGCGTCAGCCTGGTCACGGACGGCTGTGACTGCTGCAAGACGTGTGCCAGGCAGCGAGGGGAGAGCTGCACAGAGGCTGACACCTGTGACTTCCACAGGGGCTTGTACTGTGACTACAGTGGAGACAGACCTAGGTACGAAATAGGAGTATGTGCACGTAAGTGATGTACATATATTTTTGACTTAGATATACGCTGGCAGCTCCCGTCAGGCTGAGCAGGGGTTGAGATTTATCTCGTTTTAGATACCTGGCTTCACACTTATCAGCTCCTCTGTGCATCATCTTCCATTCCCTTGTCGCTGTCTTTGTTCTCAGGGCAGTTGTCTGGATGAGAAATGACATCTGAATTCCTGCCATTTGATTTGGCTGCAGCCAAGAGCAAAGACCAACCAGCATCTGAAAGCCTTCATATGTGTAAATAGATTATTCTGTAGTCCCTGTAACAGGAGGAGGTGCTGTAGTAGGTTGGGAATGAAGGAAGGATAGGCAATATGGGCCCCTACATGAAAACCACGACATTAAGGGGACACTTTTGGCTAATTCCCTATAGCAGATACCTTAGAAGGATAGCACTGTAGAATACCCTGTCAAGATGGTCAGGAATGAATTATCTCCTATCAGAGCTTGTCAGCTACAAATTGAGGCTTAAGCCTTAATTTTACAATGGTTACAGTCACATTAGCTGTTATGAGGCAGAAGGATTTCTTCCTGCCTCTGACAGCAAACTCTTGGTTCTGTGACACTGGAATGCTTTTCAAGAAAAAGCGCAAAAAGAAATTGGGTGGTGTTTTGTGTATTAAGAGTATATTCACTTGTTCTAAGTTCCAGAACATGAGGGGACTCTGATCCTCTCATAAAATCAGAAATTATTGAAAATTATTACTCTGGGAATGATTTAAAGTGAAAGTATCATCAGCACAACCACACACATTGCTGATCAGAAAGGTTGCATTTAGTAAGTTATTAGAACATATAGTCATGGCTTTAGGTTCATAAACAGGAAAAAAGCCATTCAAATCAAGGGGCTTCTGGACTGGAACATAAAAACAAATTAATTAAGAGAAAATGTAAAGGTGAAAGGAAATCTGGAGGAGAGCTGAGTGTGAGATGGACTGATGGAAAAACTAATCACAAAAGAGGAAAAAGCTCACAAAGTGTGGGCTTCAATAAACTTAGAATATGAGCAGAGGTTACACAAGGGACAGGTTTGAAGAGTTAAGAAGTTCAGGGTAAACTGGCAGATTCTCACAGAAGTGATACTAGGCATTGCTCTTCCTCAGGAGAAGAGTGGGAAGTCTAGTAAGAAATGACCTTGGCTTTGCACTGGCTCAGGCACAAAATAAAAAAAAATAAAAAAAGAAAAGAAAGCAAGCATGCAAAGGATACAAGCAAAATAACAACAAGAGAAGTTACGTGCTAGGAGCTGTAAGCTGAAACAGTGATTTTCAAGATTAGAAAAGATTAAGGTTAAGAAAGGAGGATATGAGATCATTTAAATGTATTGTCTGAAGTGTGTGTAGAACATTCATGAGAGGTCTGCAAGAGCAGGTTAGACAAACATTGTCAAGAATGACATCGTTACAGCTGGCCCTGTGCTGGGAGAGGAAAACAGGCTGGATGTTGTCTCAAAGCTATCAGGCTTCCTAGGGCTCTTTAAAGGCCCTCATGTTGCTTTGCATTTGTTTATTTATTTAAATGGTTGTTTTCTTAGTTGGATATCTTTTGGTCTTTGCAGTCCTCCCACACATCACAGGCGCTCGGTGCGCCTGTGGCAGCAGCACTGTGCTGAAGGAAGACTGATCCCAGCTTCTCCAGTGAGCTCTGGAGGGATTCCCAGTCTGTGCTTTCACTTCCCTACCATCATGGCAACATGTGACACTTATGGTTATGTGACATTTATGGTGCATTACAGTGTGCACAGCTGAAGGGAGCAAGAGGAAGGTGTTCCCATGGTTAGGATGTGAGGCAGACTGTCTCTGACTGCCTGAGAAACCTGTGGCCTTTCCTTTGTTTTCAGCACCCAGGCAGAGGTACAGGACAGGGTCTGCTGATGTGTTCTTTTTGTACCCAGAGGCTGCATCACCCTGCTCTGAGCCCTCCAGCTTCTGTCCTGACCTGGTGACTGACAGTTCCTGGGAGTGGGGATCCTGTGCTGGGTGTTGGGGACTAACTGCTGTGAGGAATTAGCTTTGCATATGGATGCTTTTGGCTAGATCTAGAGAATCCAGGGCATGAAAGGCTACAGAAACAATATCATTTATGGAAACTAAAGACCCTGAAAGAGTCAGGAATATGTGTTGGGAAAGGGAGTGGGATCAAACTGGGGGAAATTCAGGCTGTATCTGGACTGCCGTGCTGAAGTGTGCCCCAGAATTTAACCACACAGACATCAAATAGGAACCTGCTGGGAGTCACTGCAGCTCTCCTTTTGTTGTTGGCTTTTCCCTGCAGCAGAGCAGAGGCAGCAGGTGCTGAGCACAGGCCCAGGGGGTGAGGCAGGTGTTGTGCATGTGGGACTGAGAATAGGGACATGCCTCCAAATTGCTTTGTTTTTGTGCAGACTCAGTGAAGTTCTTCATGAAGGCATTCAACAGCCCCTTTGTCTGTGTTTGGGGATGTTCTCATCATGGTGAACCTCTTGGTTTATGAGACCTGCAGGACACTAAATTAGCATAACCCAGGAGGAAACACCAGGAGACACAGCATTTTTTGAACTGTCATCATCTGTGCGCACACCTAGAAGTCTCTCTGAATTCTCAGGCTCAGCTCCAGCACTGAGCGATTTCCTTTTCAGTATAAAGGCTTAAGCATTACAAAAATTGGAGCTGAGTGTGAACTGGATATCTAGATCTGTACTTGAAATTCCAATAGCTCTCATTTTTTGTGCAGAAGAAGGGATTTGTGCTTGATGTTTTCATTCAGCTCATTCTAAAAATAGGAAGCCTTTGCAGATTTTTAATCCAGCATTTCAATTTGTGTTTTCTTGAAGCAGCTTCATTTCTGGCCAGACGCAAAACAGAAGCAACCCAACCAGTGCGTGAGCAGTGCCTCCATGTGACTAAACAAGAGACTAAAGTTTGAATTTTCCATTGAGAGCCACTGCTTCCAAATAACTGTCTATAATTTGAAATAAACAAAAACAAAAATGCTGCTCTGTAATTCCTGCTAATGAACAATCACAAAGCTTGACTTTTTAAAGTGATTTTATATATAAAAAAAATCATACATCAAATATTTATTTTCATGACGTTATAATGTGTACTTCATTTTCCAAGAAAACTGCTCTGTGATAAACTGGGTAAAATCCAGTTTCCGAAATATAGGAATCCAGTGCCATTTACTTGCACCCTTGTTTGTCCTTCCCTTTTTCTTCACATATACACAGGTATTGTAAACAGCTATGTCATATGTGCAGTTCCATGAAGTCCTCTCATATGTCTCTGAAAGCCTCAAATTGCGCTAAATATTGTTTTTAATTACTTTGATTTCTCCCCCTGTGAGTAATTCCTACCACCATGCTATGAAATTATTTTGGTTTTTTAAAGTAAAAATTTGTGGATAAAACTTGTTTTATTTTCTAACTTATTTTTTCATTGAAGCATTAAAAGGTTCTCTTTTTTTGCTATGATTTAGAATGGAAACAATTTCCTAGATGGTGTGACTACACATGGTGCAGCATCAGGCTGAACACGTGGCTCCACAGCACTGCCAGCCCAGGGATCAGCTTGGTAAAGGAACACATCGGAGCTGTTTGGTGCCAGCATTCTTTTAATGGTGCTCTGTGTGTTTTTCTCTCTTTTTCTTTCTTTTCAGAGATTGTTGGTGTAGGATGTGTCCTCAATGGAGTCAGGTACAAGAACGGGGAGACATTTCAGCCCAACTGCAAATACAACTGCACGTGCATTAATGGGGCTGTGGGCTGTGTGCCCATGTGCACAAACTCACGTCCTCCACTTGTCTGGTGCCCAAACCCAAAGCTGATTAAGATGGCAGGGAAGTGCTGCGAGCAGTGGGTTTGTGATGACTCCAGGAAAATCAGGAAGACATCTCCGCGCCACATCTCCTCTGCAGGTACGGTGGGAATGAGGCAGATCTCTCCTTTGCCAAGGCAGATCGCTCCTTTCCATCTGGCAGAGTCTACAAGCAAAGTACCAGTTTGTACTGCCAGACCTGGCAGGTGTCTAACCTTTGTGAGGGAGACAGAGCCTCCCACACAGCACGTTCTGAAGGACAGGACAGGCAAACACCAGTGGAACTCGTTAGTAGCAATATGGATTTGGATGCCCCATCCCTGGTGGTGTTCAAGGCCCTGCTGGATGGGGCCCTAAACAACCTAATTTATCTATTGCTCTAGTTGGGTGCTACCCCTGGCCATGGCAGGGGAGTTCACTGAGATGATCTTTAAGGTCCTTTCCAGCACAAACCATTTCACGATTCCGTGAGTATGATATTCATCAAACATTCTTGTACAACCATTCTGGAATTCTGTGTTCCAAAGCCCCCTTTGAAGGGCATGTCTGCTGGAACTCTGAAGATTTCAAAAGTCCTTTTTAATTCTTCATTTTAATTTTTTTCCCCCTCAGTCTGAGCCCTCTGGAAAGAGAATTGACTCAGTTTAATTTGGGACCAAGGCTTTCCGTCCAGGTTATATTGCTATTGTAGTGCAATTTTAAAGCCCCTGTATATTAGCATAGGACTTAGGAGTCTCAAACTTACACAACACCTTGATGGCAGTTATTGTGTGGAAATTTCACTGTGAGTTGGGCTAAGCAATTTTCATGGTATTACAACTTCATCAGTTCTGAACTGATGCCATCATTAAACATTCTGTCCTCACACTCACATTTATAGTAATGATCACATAACCCACTGCACAGAGCTGGTATCATTTGCCTCAAACATGGTCCCAAATGCTTAAGATGGATTCAACTTGCCATATGTCTTAAATTTATTGTCAAAATGACCTGTGACACACTGTAGTGACATTAGCCACATTAGCTCCTGTTTTAGACCATCTCACAAAAGCTCAAGGAGAGATAGGATTGTTGTAAACAAAGATTTTGACTCCTTGGTGGGAAGACCTTCCCAAACCTTAGTCTTTTGTTGCACAAAAAAAAAAGCATTGGTCTTCATTTGTGAGTTAAAACCACCAGGGTTTAGCCCTCGCTTCTCTGTCCCCAAGAGCTCTGAAATATGGGGTGGGTCCAAATTCAGAATATCTACTACTGAAACTGGCCTTATGTCCCTATGGCCTGTGTCCCAAACTGGGCAAAACATAGCTTTGCTTTCCTGACTTTTCTCCTGTAAGGAGAAGTCTTATAGAAATCAGAGTAGGATTTATTACATTTAATATAATAATTAATATAATAATAAATATAACAGCAAGCAAGCTCAACACAGCAGTTTCTATCAGACTTTTGCCTGTGACTGTCCTGTGAGCTGTAAAGCAGTGGGTGAGGCTGGGACAGAACCCTAACTGGGTTGTTGGCTATTTTCAAAACAGAGCCCACCCTTTCTTGAAATGGCTGCTGAGCTCTCTGAGAGCTATTGAAGCTGTTCTTCCTCCCAGTGAAAGGCTGTGGCTGCTTCCCAAGCCCTCTGCCATCCAGCAGAGACTGTTGACCACTTTCTGCTATGGGGAACCAATTGAATGGGCTCAGAAATAAACCTTCATGGTGAGATCAGATCTCATCCCCTTTCTCCACCCGCTGGCTCAGGCTTCTGTAATTGTTTATATTGTGGCAGCACCTGGGGGTCCCAGACAAGGACCCCCTTGTGTGAGGCTGTGAAGGGGAATAAAGGAATGAGCCCTGGCCCCGAGCTCGCAGCGATGGAGAGTCTGACACAAGTAGGTCAGCACAAAGGGGGTGGGATGAGGGAGTTCACAGGAATGCTGAGCCACTTCGCTGTGGTTTAGTTATTTGGGTTAGTGGCCTGAATGTGCAATGAGCTGGGGAGAGGGTGTTTAATATGTAAAGCTGCCCAGGCTGAATAATGTGGGTTTAATCTGTGTCCGCAGCATACGAGGGAGAGGATGAAGCCTGGCAGAAGAACTGCATTGTGCACACCTCACCCTGGAGTCCCTGCTCAAAGACCTGTGGGCTGGGCATCTCCACCAGGATTTCCAATGACAACGACCAGTGCCGGCTCCTGAAGGAAAGCCGCCTGTGCAACATGAGGCCCTGTGAGGTGGATATAACCCAGCACATCAAGGTGGGGACTGCTTCTTTGTGCACCCCTCGAGCTGCATGGACACTGAGCCAGCCTTTGTTTGGCAGCATTCAGGCCTCATGAGGCTGCACTTGTACATGGACTTACTGTGCTGCACAGAGTTCCAAAATATGTCCTGCCTGTGTTGGTATGAAAACCTTTCCCTGAGAGTTTCAGCTCCAGCCAAAAGGTCCTTGTAAAGAAAGCCAAGGCAAGCCTGCTGTGCTTGATGCTGGCTTGGACAGCCCTGTACTCAGCTGGCAGAAAAGCAGTGCTGCATGCCTGGTCATGGCTATGAACTCTATTGTGCAAGTATCCTACGTGCAGCTTTTGGGTTCCTGTGTCTAAACATGTAAATCTTTCATACCACCTAGGTCAGGGCTGTAAAAGTCTTCCTAATCTACAAATCCCTTTAAACATAGGAATCACAGAGTAGAATAACAGAAGTTGGAAAGGATGTCCAAGATCAGTAAGCCCAGCCTTTGACTGAATACCACCATGCTTGATAAACCACTCTGCAAAGTGCCACGTTTATTTGTTTTTTGAATACTTTCAGAGATGGTGACTCCATCACTTCCCTGGGCAGCTTTTTCAAATGCTTTATCAGTCTTTCAGTGAAGAAATTTTTCCTGATATCCAGCCTGAAGCCCTCATGGCACAATTTGAGGCCATTTCTCTTTGTCCTAACACTGTTTACCTGGTAGAAGAGGCTGAGTCCCCTTCCTTGCCTCAGCTTCCTTCCAGGTAGTCGTAAAGAGCAAGGTGGGTTTTATGTCCTACACATATCAGCACTGAATATGAACCTCTTTGTTTTTATTTTCTTCTCTGATTTAGCCTGGGAAGAAGTGCTTGGCTGTCTACAGGGCGAATGAACCCATGAACTACACCATCTCTGGATGTGTGAGCAAAAGTCCATACAGGCCCAAATACTGCGGCGTCTGCACAGACAACAGGTGCTGCACACCCTACAAGTCCAAGACTATTGAAGTGAGGTTTCAGTGCCCAGATGGAACTGAGTTTTCCTGGAAAATTATGTGGATCAATGCTTGTTTTTGCAACCTGAACTGCAGGAACCCCAATGACATCTTTGCTGACTTGGCTCATTACTATGATTACTCTGAAATCGCTAATTAAATTGGCTGAATGCTGGAATTGACCCTTTGCTCTGATTTTACAGAGGTTTTAAAATAAAAGGAGAATCTTCATCCATTGCCAATGTGCAATTTGTTTTTTTACTGAGTTAGGATGTTGATGGCTTGAGAAGCTATCTAGAAGAGAGGTTAGACAGTGTTAAAGGAATAAAGTAGATATTTATTAAAAAGGCCTTCAAAGGATACACCCTGAGCAGTACAAGAGCCCAGCCAAGGCTACACCCAAGATGGGATGACTGGTCATGAGTTTTCACATTTTCATAAGTTTTGGGTCCATTTACATATTGGGTTAATTGTCCAATTACAGCTTCAGGTTATGAAGTCCCATTCTCTAAGTTTGCTCTCCTCAATTTGATGTTGTTTATACTTTTTGGGCCTGAAGCTGCAGTGGTGTCCTTGGTTCTTGGGCTGTAAAAGGATTGTTTTGTCTAAGCTGTGAAGATAACTTGCTAGTACTTTACATGAAGTTCAGAGTTATAAACTAATGCAGTACAGAATCTGTAATATATGAAAGCAAAAACCTAAGGCATCAATGTTAAATCTCTGTTTTGTCACACTGTTTTTGAAGAGGCCTTGAACAAACAAGATTTTAAACTCTAATAGATCTTCATCCATTAACAGCAGCCAGAAATTCCTTTATGCACTGATGCTGGGACTTAAATGACAGTTCTGTTGGCACTGTCATTTACTAAGCCAGCAGTTTAATTGCCCATAGGAAAGAACAGTACACTAGTATGACAGCAAAAGTATGGCTGTCATTAGCTTAGACATGAAATTCAGACATCCTTATTGTCAGTTCTTTGTCATTGAATGTTATTATCTAAGCTGGAAAACTGACATATATGTTTTATATTCAACATTAGACACCAGGATTTGATGGTCTTGCAGCTAAGTCTAACATCTGTCACACTGAGATCAGTCCTAGAATCACCCCTCTGTTATTCGGAGTCAGATTCTACTGCATGGTGAATTTCATGGGAAAAGGCTACGGGGAAGAATGTTTCTCCTGAAATCTCTGTGTGATGTTTCTGTCTCTCACTCTAATAGGCTGGGTCCAAGAACTTCTGTGTCCTGCTCTCCTTGGACTCACCTCAAACTCTTGAAATATCTTGTGCCAAGAACATTTTCATAGTTCTCTGCATTCTCTGAGTTTGAATAGCCTGACTGAATCCAAAACAGCCACCCCAGAGCTCATGTTTTCAGTATCCACACAGATGATATATTGCTCCTAGGATATCTCTGCAGATGAAATGTACAGAGCCAGATAAGAAATGAAGGACAAGACCTCTTGCATCCATTTATTCTGATGGAAATAGAAATTGTGTCCCCTGTGCTTGTGGACCACCACCATCTCGTGCTCCCCACAGTGTTACCAGCACACAGGTGCCTCTTCCCACTGCCACCTTGCCAGTAACACAAATCTTTGTTTTGCATGACTGGGGTGGAGGAAAGGAGATGTATTAAATGAGAAGACAGGTGTTAGGCTTCACATCAGCTCTGAGAATGTGTGGATGCAGAAGGAGAGGCAAAGCTTGACATAGTTTCTGGTGCATTCATTCCAGCTGGGCTAATGCTTAGAGTAAACACCAATGTAAACATTTTCTACAGAAGTGGTTTCACATGCAAATACCACCTAAAGAAAAAAAAACCCCAACCCTGTCATTACCTTTCCAGGTAAGAAATTTATCATCACTGAAGGATGTTGTAGCCAGTTTTTTCTCCAATAAATTTTTAGTACAGCAGCCATGTCCTATGGCACATTTGCTGTTACTTCAGTTGGGAGAGCAGAATTGTGTTTCTGCATGAACAAGAGAACTGTAGTACCCACTTCAAAAATCCCTGGTGGCACAGTAGAACTGCTGAGTGACACATGATCTGGAGATCTGACCAGTACAGGGCTGAACTTGTGGTAATGCAGTTATTTCGCTTTACCTTCAGCTGACAAAGTTTCTGTCTTCATCTTGATAATCCAGCAGAAGCTTGATTAGTTTCTGGAGACATAAATTTTTCTGGTGATGATGAATTAAAAGTTCATGTGAATGGCCTGAAAATAATACCATGCTTATATAAAAACAATTAGGAAAAATGCTGTATATCTTCAAAAGCTGTTAACACCAATAGTATCCTAATATGTATACAAGGATTTGGCCCATAGATTCTTGATAGACGCAGACCATTCCTGAATTTAAAGTTTTATTTCTTTTTTGAAACTTTCATGAAATCTCTCATGGCAGAAAGGAAGGGTGATCCTTGCCCACATTTTCGTATGCAGGTGCAAAGCCTCTCTTTGTTTCTCTGGTGATAAGGAACCTGAGGCCACCACGTTTTGCAAGATTCAGCATCATGACTGCCTTGGCCTGGATGATGTGACAGCAGAATTCATACCTGACCTATTTGCCTCCAGCCAAACATGACCTCAGCACTTGCAAGAATGAGAATGTTACATTGCAAACTCCATCCTTTTGTTAAAAAAAGTTTGATGTGAACATACAAAAAAGAGGCCATGGCCAAGAATTTGACAATGTTTTCCAAAAGGGAAAATGGTTTGTATTAAAAAGTTATAGGGAAGACTTACCAGGACCATTTTCTTAACCAGGTTCCCAAATATGACTTGGAACCCTGTGTTCTAATATTGCCCATCTTAATATGCCATATATATACATGTGTGTATACACATAAAAATAATTAAATAATAAATAAACAATAAAAATAAATACACATATATACATTTATATGTAGATGTATACACACCTATAAAATATCACTTGCAGTCATCTATATAAATATTGTATATAATATTATTTATAAAACCTTATGGAAACATGTCCATGAATATATATGTGTATATTTTTATATATATTCCTATGGTGCATAAAAGCAGTGCATGTATAGTTTGTGTTTATAAGTACCTTCAGTCTTTCTCTGTCTTACATGTACACAAAAGGAAGCAAGAAAACAGGACCAGATCATGTATGAAAATCTCTGTCCCTTAACTGGCTTGCTCTGCTTTGCAATTAGTTAATTCTGTAACCACAGCAATCAAATGCTGCAGTGGCTGTAACACAAGGCTTTCACTGAGAGATAAAAGAAGCTATTGAGAGCTAATGCATGACCAGCAGCTCCAGTGCGTGTCAGTTTTTAGTGAAGTGAATGCCTGGAAACCACAGATCTTGCCCAACGCACCCAAGATGTTTCTGTCTCCAGCCTGGTTTCCTAAGGAAACTGAGTGTATGCAGCCATACTGTTCATTTGTTTGTCTGTCAGGCAGTGCCTTTATGGGAAATGTCAAACAAAGCAGGCAGAAGTGTAAAGATCTCAGAAGCATTGCAATTCCTGCAATAAAACATGGAATCAAAGAGCAGGGCAGGGAAGAGGCTGACCACATTGTCCCTGCCAAGCCCGTGCACACCTGCCACGGCACCCAACACACCCAACGCGTCTGCAGTGTGGCCCAACCACCCCAGCAGCAGCACAAAGGGCTTTTCAACAGATTTGCCAGCTGGAAACGAGTGGCCATGGAGGAGGCAGAGCTGAAGGAATCACAGATGGGCAATAGTGGTTATTGCAGTGCTGTAAAGGAGTTTTGTGGGGACATTGGTCACAAATCTGTATGAAACTGAGCACTGTAAGCTCTACTACTCTGCTTGTGCCACTGGCTGTCTGTCCAGGGGGTCTGAATGGGGAAAAGCATCACTTGTAGCCAATCACCTTGATCTGCACTCTGTGGTGCATTTGAGATCCTTTGTTTCAATGGGTGTTTACAAGCAGATTAGCCCTAGGACTAAGGCAACAGTCCAGCTTTAGATTCAGTTCCCTGGCTCCCTCTGTGCCTGAGGAAATCATGTATGCTTTACAAAAGTACTTTTGTGGTTACTGTTTTAATTCATTGAAGATCTAGATCCCCAAAGGCTTTTATGGATCCAGCCCTTTGCTTCACTTTTCCTCAGGATTTCAGAGCCAGAACAAGGCCCTACTGTTCATTTCCTCTGTTGAGAGTGAAAACTCCTCCAGCAGGAACTGATGCTCTCTGTACATTTGTGCAATGGGCCCAGGTCTCTGCTGGGACCTGAAAGAGATGCCACCATCCAAGGAAGAACAAATATAGCATTGAGGAGATATCAGGATCAGACCCCTCTGCTGCAAAGTGAAAGGCTAGAGAAAGAATGAGAGTGACAATTTTGCAATCCACCTAAGCCAAGACAGTTTGACACACATTCAGCTCATGACAAGCATCCTGCTGGTCCTGTAGGCTGCGTCAAGGATGAAGGGTGGGATTTTGAAGGTCTGGTCATGCTGGTATGAAAGCAGGCATGAAGCTTATTAAAATGTATTTCCATGAAGTGTTGACTGGAATTTAAACCACCATTTTGGTGTTCATGCAACTGGAAACATGGTGTAGTGCAGTTGCCATGTTTCTGATGTGTTCACTAGGGTTGTGCTGTGTATGTGTAATATTCCAGGAAAATCACAACATTTAGAAAGACTGTGTCATCTTGTAAATGAAACCCTGGGATTTTTTTTTGTCCCAGTTTTCTTGAACGAAATGTGAAACAGTTTATTAAACTGATAGAGACAGTGTTCTCACTATGTAGAGGCACATCTCCATACATTTACCTTCTCAAATTGTGACTTTCCATTTATAGAGTTTCCAATTATAGACTTATTTCTATAAGCTTCATATACTGAAATATATGAAAAATTAATGGGAAAACCAGATTGGTTTGGCAGCCTGAGTTACTCCAGCTATATAACACATTACTTGTTTGTAAAGCATCATGGTGAGGTTTTTTAACATTGTTGCTGTGGTTTAAAGTTATTAAATAAGTGGCAAATGGCTAATGAATCTGTGACTGACACCTTGCTTAGAAGTTTAGGCAAGCAAATGGAGGTGAAATATATCTGTGAGTGACATTTCCTTTTCCCATCTTCTTGCCTGGCCAATGTCCAAGTTGGCATTTGCAATCTGTGACAAATCAAGAACTGGAGGACACATAAAAGTAAAGAGCTTGTACTGCAAAGTGATAAAAAAGGATAGTCTGAGAACATTTCCTTAATTTTTAATATTTTGGCAGATTGTAAAGCCAATTGTTTCCCAACTTGTATTTCTTTGCTGGTCTGTTTCTGGCTCAACATTTGGGGGTTTTTTTCTGCAATACTCTTATTCGATTTGGAACAGAGGTCTAGAGTATTTGAGCAAAGTGGAGTGTATTACCCAAGCCACCTAAGCATGTCTTCATTATTGGTTCTCTTGAGAAGTTGCAGGAGCAACCTGTTTGCAAAAGTCATACACACTGAAATTGTTCAAACAAGGTTATTAAAGACATGGGGAAAAGCATTTAAATTAAAGAATCATTGTTTTGTATCCCTTCATTTAGATACCTCCAGGGCTAACCCCAGTAAGGATTCTACCTTTTAATTCTAGAAAAAGATACCTGTAGTATTTTCCAACAAATCAAACTTGCCTTCCAGCCTGAAGTATGTTACTTACCTTTATAGGAACATAAACACTTTGAGTGGTCTCCTGTCCTGGACTGAGATTGGTCAAGTGGGCTTGTTTATGGCAAGAAAGCACCTTCTCCTCATTCTCCCCAGCCTTCTCCTCCAGTGTGCCTTTTTTTTCCTAACTGAGATTGGTCAAGTGGGCTTGTTTATGGCAAGAAAGCACCTTCTCCTCATTCTCCCCAACCTTCTCCTCCAGTGTGCCTTTTTTTTTTACTCTTTCTCTCTTTTTTTTTTTTTCCCCATGAAGGGCAGTCCTCTACATTTTTAAGCATTTTCTAGGCAATAGCTTTCAACAAAGGTACCATATTTCCCTGCTGTCTCTACAGGCACCAGAAGTCCCATCTGGCCTCTGCAACCTCTGCTCACCCATGTGGCAGCTGCCCAGCACACAATCCTGCATGAAGGGCTTCCTGGCTGCTTTCACTACTCTGGGAATATCATCATCTCCTCAGTACTTTGCACTTTCCAAATGAAGTGCTGACCCTTTGTGAGGCTCTGTTAAGCATTTTCTAGGCAATAGCTTTCAACAAAGGTACCATGCTGTCTCTACAGGCACCAGAAGTCCCATCTGGCCTCTGCAACCTCTGCTCACCCATGTGGCAGCTACCCAGCACACAATCCTGCATGAAGGGCTTCCTGGGAATATCATAATCTCCTCAATACTTTGCACTTTCCAAATGAAGCGCTGATCCTTTGTGAGGCTCTACTTCTGTAGGATCTCCTCTGCCCCAAACACACATGAGCAGCAGAGAGGGAATCTCCACAGGATCAGATCAATGTTTAACATTTGCAGCTGGTGATAAAGAACTAAGATTTTTTTATTTGGTCATATTATCATTAAAAATAAACGAAAACATATTGCAGTCATTCGCTAAATGACAATTTCCTAGCTGGAGAGATCTGTGTGGGTCTCAGGCCCAGCAGGTTTGTGGGACAGTGTGCATCTCACCCCTGTCTGTGGGGCTGGGTAGCACCTTTGCTTGGGGTGGGTTTGCCAAATCCTACAAGCAGATTGGCTATGTGCCAATGCCAGGTCCACACACAGAGCCAGGGCATGAAAATCCCAGGCTGGTGGCACGTCCAGCTCTTTTCCAAATGCCCTGGCTGATGCAGGCTTTGACTGGAGCTGCCCCAGCCCTTCTCCAGTGCTGCTGCCCAGCAAACAACCCTGCCCTCCCCCAGCCCCCTCCACACACTGACCTTGACCTGAATACCATAATCCACTCCAGCCACAAGCAATTGCAGAGAGTGGCAGGTCACCCAGGGATAGTTTTTGCAGCTCTGCTGCAGGTCACAGCCCACTATGGTGCAGCTGCTTGTGAAGGAAAACTGCCTGCCATCCCCTTTTCCAGCCCTTGGGCTGTTCTGAACATGCCCAGTGATGTCTGCATCCAGTGTTTGATGCACATGCACCAGTGCCAAAGTAGGTAAGGCTCTATGGGATGTGGGGCTGCCTCTTTAATGACATCAAAACAATAACTCTGCTCCAGCCCATAGGAGTGCTGGGTAAGCGAATGATCCCCACGCTGAGCTGCAGAGAACAGACATTGAACTGTCTGGCAGTTGCAATCAGAAGCCTTTTTTTTCCTTTTTCTTCCCCCCTAACACTGGTCAGCAGCTGTGTTGTTTATAAAATGAATGGAGCCCTTAATGAAGCAATAGATAGAAACAGTGAGAGGCTGTGTCTGTCTGTTACAAAGGGCTGAGGGGGAAGGGTTGAGCTCTTAAAATACCCTGACATCCTTTCTGTCACTTATTTAAACATTAGGCATAGCAGTGATCAGCTACCATCATAAAGTCTATATTTGGCTCAGTGGAAATGCTAAATCCACACATCAAAACAGCTGTTCATATAGACAGGCAGGGAGAGGCTTTCTGTGCATGTGAATGTAAAACAGTGCAAAACAGTGCAAAGAAAAAAAATAAGCAGACAGCATGTGGGAAGAGGGAGGGCCAAGCTGCAACCAACACTGCTCAGTGTGTTGCATTGTGGATGCAGCAGACCCCATTACAGGCACATGGAAGATTGCAGTAGATATTCTACCCAAGATGCAAAAGCAGACAGGGAGAGGATTCCAGCACTGGGGACAAAAAATAAGCAGCTTTGCTGTAAACAGTTTTCACTCCAGCTCAGTCCATCACTCACAACACATGACATTAATCATAAACCTCGAAAACACATCTAGGTTAAAGTTTCCAGCTGCTCAGTCAATAGAGACCTTTAAAGAGGAAAGCAGCAGCATCCTTCAGCACAAAAGTCCTGCTGCCACCACATGGAATTGGCACATCCTCTCCCAATCCCCCTCTGCAAGGACAGGGAGGGGGGAGGATAGCATGAAGTTGAGCCAGATTTTTATACAGTAGATGTCAAGGCCTAGGCAGAGGTGGAAATAACTTGGATTTCAGCAATGACATCCTTTCTGTTAGTGGTTTTGAAGAGTACCCCTGCAGCAAAGATTTGGCATTGAGATACATTAATGCAATCAGGAGGCCTCATGGTCCCTGGGAGCCTACCCTGTTTTCTTTCTTTATAGCCCCAAAAGCACTGTGAGGGGCAAACTGGATATTTTCTGGCCACCTCTTGTTACTCAGTCAGAATTTCCTCTATGCCACAGTAGCTCCTTGTTCCCTAGTGGCCATTCACACTTGGAAAAAAGTGAGACCCCAGCTCCTGTTTTCCAGGTTAATGACTCTACACTATCCAGGCTATTTTTGTCTCCAACACTAAGTCAGCTTTTGCAGGTCTGGGAAGGGTTTTTATAAAAATTTCTAATAAATCTGCAAGCCACTTGCATCTCTTCAATTACAACACAAGCTAAAGATGCCAGGAGACCAGTACCGCAGGGAAAGAGGAGTCATAACTCCTTGTAAAAGGTAAGGCACCACTCCTCTGTGCTGCCCTCCAGCTTTTATGCACAGGAACACAGCGTTCTCTGCCAAATGAACACTTCTGATTGCAAAGCTGACATTTGTAGTGATCCTAGCAACTCCTTGCAGCTCAGAAGTGCTCGCAGATCCCTTTGTGCTGCAATAGGGCTTGGATGCATTCCTCCCTATTAAACCAAAATAAACTGCCTAGGCTTGACAGGCACACCATGGTGTCCTTGTGGAAGGAATGATTAGCCATTCCCAGAAAAGCTCAGCAAAGAACCTAACTTTGCCCTTCTTTTGTAAGATGAGCTGGCACAGGTTGCTTCTGTTTTCACTGGCACTGGCTGTCAAACCCTTTGCTGGTATCAGTCCAGTCCTGACTGCTGAATCATCACATCCAGTAGAGCCTTGGCTCAGACATGACAAATATTTGCTTTTGCATCTTCCTATCACAGGATTTTTTGAGCTACAGGAGGAATGAGCAGCCCAAAATAGTCCCAGCACAGTCATCAAAGCACCTGTCCCTGAAAACTCCAGTATGTTAAGTAAGTCACTAGGTTAATCTTTACTTTCCTGAAGTTACATTCTTGTAAGAGCTCCAAAAAGAACCACCTTTAGAAAATACAAGTGGCATCTGCAATTTCAGTCAGGAGGCCTGAATAACTCCAGATATTCATGGGGAGCTCATCACATCAATGGATTTAGAGATCAGAAAGGATGCAATGAGTGTGGCACCAGCTCCAGTGAGGATGTCAGACCCCAGATCTTTTTACTAGACAGTACTTTAGCCAGTGAAACGGAAAAAAAGTTCAAACAGCAAATAGTACTCTGTATCATGGCTCAGTATTTTTCTGGATTTCTACATCCTTTAGTACTAAAACAGTCAGCAGCAATGCTGAAGAAGTGTGTGGTGTTTTCTTAGAATAGTAGGCTGGAGGAGGGAAAGCTCTGAGCACAAAATCAGGGAATACAGATCTGAGTAAAATCAGAAAGACTTCATTGATACAAAGGGATGACAAGAATATATTTGGACTGAGAAAGGTTATTGTACTCCTGGTAAAATATGATGACACCAGACATTGCAAAGTTACAAATTTATTTGTTTTGAAATAAATACAAATACTTCATTAAGAAACTTTTCTTGATAGACTTTACACAATAGCTTTATTCTTTCTGGAAATTGTCTGTTCTTCCCACAAAATGTTATGATATTCTACACAAGAGCTGAAGTTAGTCAATATAAAGTAACCTAGATGGTGTTCTTCTGAACAAGCAATCCCAAAGTATTAAAGTTTGCTATTTAACTGCTCAGCATTTGAGCTTTTTGTCTGTGTGAGGACTGCAATTCAGCAGGTATGCACTGGAGCTGTGGAAATCCTGTCCCACTAGCTATGGAAGGACAAACTTAAGAACACCCATCTGTGACATTCTGAGTGGCAGAAAGGTATCAAGCCACTAGCTTCAAAGAAAGCAACTCAAGGAGGCTATGCAAAGATGCAGAACCAGCAGATCATGACATTTACAAAGTCATTAGACACTGTATTCCAGAGATACAGTGTTGCTGCTCCACCACTTCATGGAATACACTTTTCAGCACCAGTGAAATCTCATCAGTTTCAAATCTAGTAATTAGTGGCAGTTGAATGTACAGTATCTAATTACATGCCCATCCCACAGTTATTCATCTCCCCTGACAAAGAACAGCTGGATCTGTCTTTGCTTACAGAATTCCAAATTTATGACAATTGTGCTGGACACAAAAAAACTTGAGCTGCAAAGATAAGAAGCTTTCTGAAGGAAATATCAAGCTGTTTCTGCTTAGCTGGCATGTACAGCTACCCTACTTGTTACAACTACACCAACTTCTGCAGTTTGGTAAACCCTTTGGCCCAAGTTCCCAAACAGGAAATCCTACCTTGCTTACCAAATTTAAATCCTGTCCTCATTTGGCTAAGCAGGTTTTAGGGTCTAGGAGGGGGGAAGGAAAGGAAGACTTGAACTAAATCTCAAAAAAGTGAAATGAAAAACCTTAAAGATTTAGTTCATCTCAAAGTCACATTAAAATGCCTATTTTAGTAGTATATTATTGTACATAGGAAAACAGGCTTGAATACTAATGAATTAGAAGGCCTATAAATGCACGATACGTTAACTTCTCTATCATTTGAAGTCAAGCTATATACAATGAATTCAACTCCAGCTTCAACATGAGGCCATAACACATTTGTTTCATTTCCTTTTCTTAAAGTCATCCTTAACAGTTATTTTTTTCTCCCCCGCTTTGAAACTCATCTCAAATTGTGCCAGTTTACTTCAAGAGAAGAAGAGATAAAGGGGCCTGTAACAGCTTTGATTTTAAAGGAGGGTATTGAGCAATTCTGGTTTGACTCTGAAGTGTTTACAACCACATCAGCTTTTGGCAAGTATCCTTTAGAATTTGGCATCCACTGAAGGAGGGCACAATAGCAGCAGCTGTCTGAGATACAAGAATAATGATAGAGCAAATGAGATGCTTCTTTTCTTTGGTCCCTCTCAGACCCTGGTGAACAGAGTTCATCCTACAGAATAGCTAGAGATTAATACCAGTTATGCTTTTTTGTGATACACAGGGGGCATCCATTACTTTTTCACACTGTGACCAGTTTTAAACCTCCCACAGCCATCTAACAGGACACTTCCATGGACTTGGGGCTTGATTGTTCAGCGTTACTCGCCGAGTTGGGCGTCAGCTCGATCCGTGTGTCTGTGTGGGAGCGGTTCCTGGAGCCATCCCCGGTGTGGGAGCGGCTCCTCGTTCCCTCCCCGGTGTGGGAGCGGCTCCTGGTGCCTTCCCCGGTGTGGGAGCGGCTCCTCTGTCCTTCCAAAGAGGTGACACTGGAGCCAGAGGCAGTGCGGGACCTCATCAGCCGGGTCATGCTGGCAGAGGGCACTGGAAGAAGAGCCTCTCATTAATGCCTCGCTGCACAGATCTGGAAGGAAGCCCTGGCCTTCCCCTCGGCCTTAACCATCCTTGGAGGAGCCTCAATAGTTCAATAGATACTTTTCAGGGTACCTTCACATGCAGAAGTACCTCCCCTGCTCCAGGCATGTGGTTAAGGAGACCAAATTACAACACTGGAATTAGTGGCCAGGGCTGACGGATTCAAGAAACTTTAGGGCACACTGCTGTGGCTGCAAGAATCCAGAGGGAAACTGAAGAGACCATCAGCCCTCCCATTACTTTCCAATATTCAGACTCTGCTGGCAGCCCAGGCTCATAGTGCATCCTCACAGCAGCTGTCAGAAGCAAATATATGAAAAACAAACAGCTACAACTCAAAGAAGTTCAAATGAGGTTTTAAACCTCATTTAAAATCAATGAGGTTTTAAATGCTGTGTGCAGTAGATGAACCATATCTTTTGATGCCACAAGGGGACACTATTAGAAACAGCCAACCTTAAAAACACGGAGATGAAGTAAAAGAGGTATTTGTGGCTATAAGCTGTTTACAAATCTCTCTACTATTTAATAACATCACTTGGTCTGAAAACCCTTTGCCCAGATACAACATGGGTTTTTTTCCCCTTGCAAATGCACATCCAAAAAGGAAAAGGTGACACATCTGGAATCAGAGACTCTCTGTATACTTAGATGCCCAATTAACTTCAGTAGCAAGATTAGCCATTCAATAAAACCAATACTTACTGTATCCCATTCCCTGAACAAAGTATTTGAAAGCTTCAGCAAGTTTGGCAGGCTGCAAAAGAGAGTCAGAGTTCTTGTAGGCAGTGCTCAGTAAACCTACAATGCTGCAGATTCAACAGATGTGCTATCTTAACAGGGACATATTAAACATTCTCTTGCTTCTACTGACTGTTTGAAAACTTAATGTATAGAAAATTCCATCATTTCCCTCCCTAGTCATCCTCCATTATTTTACAAAATGGATACATGCATTTCAGATCTAGGGAATACAAATGTCTCAAGACTTGACTTGAGCAGTTTCTGAGGCAGGTGAACCAAAGTAAAACCAACTGTCCTCACAAAATGTACAGGGCAGTTGACTTGAGCAGTTTCTGAGGCAGGTGAACCAAAGTAAAACAACTGTCCTCACAAAATGTACATACAAGACTGGTAATTGAGTAATTCCTAATCAGCAGAGAAAAAATTCAGCCATTCAGAGCTGATAGTTACGTGTATAGGGCAAGAAAGCTCACCAGGAATAGACCAGCACAACTGCCTACAACCAACATTCTTGCAACGAGGCACTCCTTGTTATTCTCCTCTGCTAACAGTGGCCACATAAGCTTTACAATCTCAATTATTTCACATGAAAATATTTTTTGTGTAATTCTCAGAACCCCTGCAAAGAATGGACTCTCTATAACAGAAGCAATGCACACATACTGTGTGGCTTTAAAAAAATTTTTTCCCAAATCCAACTGTTGGAGCACACACTGCCTATATAGGGACTTCAGCTTCAGGCAATTACAAATTTAGCTTTTTCTGAAGTTCACAAACACCACTTTATATTTCTTAGAAATCTGTTTAAATGTTAGATCACATTCCAAAGCTGATTTACAAATCAGCTCTTTAAGTGAAGCAACAAAAGGGCATAGGTAAATTTTAACTTTGCCAGCCTGGCTTTATTAGCAGCTTGGAACTCATGCCTAAATGTGTCCTAGAAACTGCAGTTCCTCCACAGTCAAGCTGAGCCAGTGTATGCAATAACCTAGCATTGTTATTTCCTTTCTTCCACTTTCCTGAGGTATACTATAAATAGTCCAAGTAAGAATGTTAAAATGTCAGTGGCTCAAGCCTTAATCCACATTAGCTTAGTAAATAGGCATAAAATAATACCTCTGCATTCCCACCTGAGTTCTTTACTTGGTTAAGACTATCAGTGAAAATAATATCCCGTCCCAATCTTAATTTTGTGCTTCATTGCTCTTTAAAGAAAAAAGAAAGCTCAGATGACCAACTGACATCATTATTCATGAAATCATAACCATCCTTTTGGCTGATATTTAGGAACAGCAAGTACCCTACAGGAAAACACCCATTTGTTGTAGTCTGACACTCTGCAGAGCATGATTAGTAGGATTTCCTCCAGCCAAATCCTACCTGGGAAACTTGGGGGAGCCCACCACAGTCAGCCATCTGAAAAGGGATGAGAACAGCCAGTTAGAGTAATGCCAGAGGAACTCACTTGTGCTCAGGATATATTGAAATGACCTTTTCAGCTATCTGGCAGAAAAACCACTTCCTTTTGTTGTGTGAGTAATATACACGTGGACAAACACATCAAAGCAAGCTGTTAAATGTTCAGGAAAGCTATGACTGCACCCCAGAAAACCACAGGGAAAGCATCAGCTGGAGCTACAAATGCTTTTTGCTGTGCAGCCATTACCAGTTTCTTAGAAACCAGCCTATTAGTCCTGCTTGCAAGTTCTGCTCTGAATTCCAATAATATGACTCTGTATTGACCTGGATGACAAAAGGGCTAGAGAAAACAAACACCTAAAGCTCAGAGGTGAGAGGAAAAAAGGGGAAAAATGATTTGCTGAGATTGCTGATGGCAAGCATCAGCCTGACTTGCCAAGGGAAGCAGGGAAAGCCAAATGAGAAAAGCTATCATGAGTGCATGAAATATTTTTGGAGCATTTCATTTTTCCTGCCACTCCACCCCTCAAAGTCAACCCAACAAAAACAGTCCTGTTCCAAGGAACACTACAAGCTGAAAACAGTAGAGTTGTAAATTACAGGAAACCCCAAATCCTATCTAGGATTAGTTAGCAGAAAAACAGGCCTGCAGCAGGATCTGGCATCAGCCATATCCCTGGACTGAGCAAAGGCTGGCCACTGATACAAGGTCTGAGACAGTGTCAGAAACTTTTTTAGGGTGTCTGCCACACCCACATTATATAGCAGTGTAACTCCTCAATGTTAGGAGGAAAAAAAAAAAATCAATATTTTTATTTATTATAATTTTCACTGACTAGTTGACTAAAGAGATATGCAGTAGAAGCTCTTGGCAAAGCATGACCTAAGTTGTTTCACTGTTTGCATGCTATTACTTCATCATTACTTCATTACAAGCTGAAGAGTGCAGTCATACTCTGAATGCCAAATATCAGCCAAAGCCTTTGCATGATGTTCTGCTGTTTTTAAGTGCATTTTAGCAAATGTTCTGGAAAATAGCAGTAAGATGTCCTAGACTGCACCCTCATAAAAGGTAGGTTGACCAAACTGTGGCTGATAGATTAGCTGTTGATTCACCTGACACTACTGCTGAGAGGCAAGCACAGGAACAGAACGAACTGGTTTGCACTCCTACTCTGCTCACAGATTTTCAAACCTTTCAAAATATCTCAAGATCAGCTTTGCCAGCTCTAGTCAAATTCATTATGGGTATGTGAAATACCGAACATTTCAAGTCTCATCCCTACTTTTCTAAAATGCAGGAGCTGAGAAATTCCCTGCTGTTAATTCTGACACAAAGCCCCTAGTCTTGTTTATCTCACTAAAATACTCTCACCCTGAAGGAACTGTCTTTCTAAATCAGAACTGGATTCTCACTGTATTATCAGTATTGCAACATGTCACTCTAGTTCTGCTTTTTTAGCTAATCCAACTGGTTTTATGTGAGAGGAATGTTTATTTTGAGAAGCACAGTTTTTGTTATTACCTTCAGAAGCGTGGTCCTTGTTGGGTCCAGTTTTGAGTTGCATTCAACCTATAGAAAAGAATAGCAGGATAAGGCATGGCACACAAGATTTTTAGTATGAACTCTTGGATCAAAACAGATCCAATACCTTGTTTTGTGGCTTAATTCAGACTAAACTGAGTGTCTTATGATTCTGTGTGAAGACTCTATGTATACACATACATATCTTTAAACCCAAGTAAGTCAGCTCAGATTTTTAACTGCATTTTCTCCATGTTATAAACTCATACTTGGGAACTGGAGACTTTTTTTTCCCATCTGTTTCTGGGACTTCAATGGCAACAAGTGTTGTTTATCTTGTGATTTGGGGTCATCTGGTAGCGTCCCAAGTGTTGAGTAGCCATGTGGCCACGGGCCAGCAGACTGGGCATGCCCATTAAGGCACAACATTTGAAGTCATCCAGTCATCTGGGGAGAGTTATAATGGTCAAAAAGAAGCTCTTCACTTCCAGAGTGACCCAGGGCACAGCTCCAGCACCACACAGCAAGTTAAAATACCAGCAGCAGATTCCTCTCTAAAGGAAAATATTTGCGGTTCACTGGAACTGCTGTGGTGATTGTTCCTAACGTGGTAGCTATTAAATAACAGTGCACGGGCAGAAGGGACAAGCAGCATGGAATTAATGGCAGCTCTCCTGTGGTCTGGAAGAGGAGAGCCACTGGGCTGGACTGCTAGCTAGCAGGGCTGCTGTGTGGCAAGGGCTCTGCTGGCCTCTTGCAGCCCCTTGGCTCGCCCACCCACCCTCACAGGGTGGCAAAGATGGCTCGAGGTACCCACCACAGCATCCACTGCTGGAGAGCTGTCACCGACCACCAGGAGGACAGGACACCTGCAAAGAAGCACACACCAGTGGTGTTATCTCTGCCACCCAGCCCAGACTTGCCCTGAGGTGCATTTGGTGTCTCTGGAAGGGTGAGATAGTCAAGCATGTGAATTGATTTGGTTTGTATTCCAGACACCTTAAAGATACATCAAATTCTGCATTAGCTGCAGATCTAGTGACATGCTCTGATTCCTTGCCTGAGAACCTGTTCTTTTCCCCAGCTGACAGCAAATCAGTGCTCTTATTCCTTCCTTGCTTTACAAAAAATGGAATGTGAGTATCAGCATCAAAGTC
The DNA here is from genome assembly GCF_014805655.1 of Passer montanus. Taxonomy (NCBI): domain Eukaryota; kingdom Metazoa; phylum Chordata; class Aves; order Passeriformes; family Passeridae; genus Passer; species Passer montanus. The sequence continues at coordinate 9,261,727 of NW_024368041.1, forward strand.
TCATGCCTACCACTCCCCAGACCCCTGAGCTCCAACTTTTGGTTCTGTCCATCCAATTCCAAACAAATTGTCAGAGGAGCAGAGTGTCCTGTGTATAACCATCAGCAGCTGAGCTAGGAAGGACCTGACAACTTATGTTGCACAAGTTGGGGCATAAGCAAAAGCCAGATGATCCATAGTCAGTCATTCTCATTCCTGCACTATCTTCCTGGAAGTTTTTGTTGTTTGGTTGGTTTTCTAAATGGTTTTAGGCTGGGCTTTCTTGTATTGCACATATTTCTTGTATTAGCACAGCTCAAGTGCCTTCAGAGCTATAGTTTCCATTAACTGTAACATGTTTGTAAACCCAAATTTTTAGATGCACAGTGACAGGAACTACTTAACTTTCAATTTTAATATGTTTGACAGGTCTGAAGACAGAGGGGTTCTTCCTAATGGCAGTCCCTGACCTGCAGTAAGCTCTCAAATAAAATACTTACTGAAGGGTGACAACATTCACTCCAGGAACAGGGCGCTCAATTTCTAGGTCTCGCCGACTAAAATAAAAATAAAAAAAAAAAAAAATAGAGAGGACAAAGGCTTTTGAAACACTGGAATTTTATAGATACATCTATATTCTTCTAGTTTGGAGAAAGCACAGACACTCACATGTTAATTTAATCTGACTTAATGTTAATTTAATCACAACTTAGTATGTTGTGGCCTCCAGAACTGACATAGAACCACACTTAGTCTGAAGGATCAATGTTGTAGTTCAGTCCCAGTCTATAACCTTTCACCCCAGAAGTACACAAGGTCCTTCTCCAATAAGCAAACCACCTGAGATCCCTAAAGGCACCATTAAGCAGAACTTCATACTGGGGGAACACATGTAATCCCATCACGCAAGAAATACTGTCTCTAAAGAGCTGGAGAGCCTCTTAAAAGTTTCCAATTAGAAATCAGGTAAATGTATTTACCTGTTGTAAGAGTTGACAAAGAGATGAAGGTTGGTTTGATTCATATCATTAATGATATGCTGACGGTAAGTATGGATCAGGTCATGGTTGCTGTGAATCTCTTCCTAAAGTGGAGACAGAATTGTTCAGAACAGGGGCTATTTTCTGGAAGGATCTGAAGACATGGCACAGTAGTTGTGTATCAGACTCATAGATATGAGATGCACAACAGGAGTGTTTCCTTGAGGGAAGGGACAGCTTTCAGCACCCAGTGAAGTCACCCAGAATTAATACTGGCTTCTGATTGCAGAACCACAATTTTCACTTGAAAACTCAAATATGTTGTAATGTTTAAATCTCACAATTGCAAAACATGTTGTAGGGCAGATGGTTACAGTCAGACAAGTGTGAGGTTTTAAAACAAACAAAAGCAGATTCAGGGTAAGAAGCCTAATAAATGTTTCCAGGGTAAAGCAGATGTTGAAAGCTTACAAACATGTAATGTGGAACTCAATTTCACAATAGTATGTAACTAAGCTTTGAGGACTTCAATCAGTAACATTTTCAAACAGTTGGGTTCTAAAGTCTTTATAGATTAGTTCCTTGTTCTGCTGGAATGGAGTTTTCCATTGCAATTTCAGGCACAATGAAGTAGCCTCAGAAACAGTCCAGCACTTTCCATTAGGCTCCAGTGCTGGAGAGCACTGTTAATGCCAATAACCAGCTGTCACAGAGCTACAGGAATATTATATTAAAAAAATATGTGGGGTTTTTCAGCACAGAACATAAGCATATACAACTCTTATACCCATGTTTAAGTGTTGGCTGGCTAGGCAGGGAGCTGCCCCTATTAGAGATGTCACAACTGAGATGCACTCGAGCACTCAGGACACAGAAAATCCCATGGCAGAATACTGCCCAAAATGCTGGGGACACAAGTATGAATCCTATCTCAGTTTAACTTCATCTTTTGTTGTTTAACTGAAAGCTTCTGCACTCCTCCCAGCCCCAGGAGGTAAATACAGATGACTGAATACATCAGAGGAATTTTTTAATATTACCTTTCCAAATAGATGTGAAATGACCATGTCTGGCAAAGCATTCGTCCAACCTGAAATCTGAACAGCAAGAATACCTAAGTATCTGCTATTAACACAGCCCCTGAACAAACTATACCTTCCAATTACCCATAAAGAGACCAATGGATGTTTCTCTGCTCTCTCTACATGTTCAGTATCCTAAACTGATATTTTCCCCCATCAATCCAACTAGAACACCATTAGGGGTTTGAGTCATTCTCATCAGATGTCTTCAGTAATGCAGTTATACAGGGAACACACTGCTAGGGGCAGAGGTGTATAGGGAGTCACTCCCTGCAGGAATACCACGCAAACCAGCCTGGGGCTGCCATTGAACCCCACTGCCCACTCTCCTCTCTGACAATGCAATGGAGCTGGTACCAGAAGCTCACAACCCGCAGTAAATGCTCCTGCTGTGGAAGAACACAATAAAATAAGGCACCTGCTGTGCTCTGGAGGTGAGCAGTACTCACCTTGAGAGGTGAAAGGCAGAGGCACAGATATAGAAGAAATGGGTGGCATTGGTGAGTATCAAAATGGGTCAGGAGGTTCATTTCAGCATAGAAAAGTTACTACATTTCATTTAAATAAGTTTGTCAATCAGTTTATTTTGATAAGTTTGATATGGGAATATATATAGTAACTAAGCCTTGAAAGAATGTTACATCCTGGCTCTGCAAGTTTCTCCTAGGAGTTTCTTTTATGTCAGCAACTTCTGGTCATATAAACCATCTGTGGCCAATACTCTTTTCCGAGTCCTTTTGGCATCTAAGACTCGCAGATGATTGAAACATTGAGGATGCTGCTCTGGACATTTTTCTATGCTCTGCTTCATATTTTGGACTGTGTTGGTAAACAAAACCATGAATAAGAAAGCACTGAATGCTACACTACACTTGAAGTTTTCTTGAAAGTTGTTTCCAAAACTATCATGTCCAGCTAAACTGTTCTCCCCTGCAGTAATGAGCTGTTAAGAATTGTCCCAGTAGCTCCATTGTGCCACATGTATCTGTCTTCTCAAAGTATTTATTTTTATCACTAGCCCTGTATGAAAATTTTTTTGCAAATGGAAGAATAAACCCAAAAGGAATTAGCCCAGGATGTTTAGTATCTGCAGCCATGCCTTGACATACAAGACTGCCAAACTCCTCCTGTCCCACAGGCTTGCAGTAAGATTTATTTTTCTAACTTAAAGAGGTTTACCTTAGTTGCTGCCCAGTCCATCCAACCTTCAGCACAAGGGTTTACATTAATGAGAACTAATCCCTCCACCATCTCTGCATGGTTTAACTGCAAAAGAGAAGATTCTAAGATTCATTCTAAGATTTATCAGATATCCTTTGCAGCTCGACAGTCAGCAAAAAAATTAAATTAGCAAATTATGTCATGGGGATGAAAGTGGTAGGCCTAGTTTTATCTTGCAGAAAAGAAGCACATGTATGGGGGAAAAAAAAATCATTAAAGCAATTCAACTGAGCAGCTGGAGAACATCAGGATTTAACTTTTTCTCCACCCTCAGTTTAAATAGAGAACTCCCATTATAAAAACCTTCTGCAAATTAACTGGGTAGAGCCCAGGCCTTAAAATGGAAAATCTAGGTCTTCTGGATTAGCTATCCTGCAGATTGTGGTATTTCACTTGAAAGCTTGGCTTGCATACTTAACTGGGCACGGCAGAACAGGAATTCTCCATGCACGCCATGGGGACAACAATGTGTAAGGGAAATCAGGCTTGAGGCTTTAGGGAAGTTCCACAAAACTTACAGCAAATCTGGTTAAAATGTAGGCACCAGCTCCAGTTCCCATTCCTATGATGGTCTTCAGCCTGCACAGCAATAAAACAGAAGAGACAAATGAGGAAGGGTGCTGAAAATAAAAGTACACCAGTAGCCTTCCTCTTTCACATGCCAAGGGAGGCAGGGCTCAGCTTGGGCAAGCTGTGCACCCTCAGCAATGTCAGTGGCCCCAGGGACATTTGCAGGACCCTGCTCCTCCTTCATTGCAGGGTAGCAGCTATCCTCACTTATCTATAAGTAAATATACTGAGCAACCACAGCATTGTTCTGATCCTGGGAGGAAATTTTTAGTCTCTGCCAGAAAAACTTATAAGATAGAGACCTGAAATCTGCAGCCTAAATACAAAGCTCTCCCTCCCCAGGCTCCCCCTGCCTTCCCCATCACAGCTATCCAACTGGGGCACTGGTTCCTCTTTAACAGGAGGCTGGCAGGGAAACATCTCCTGCTATCCAGTCACTGGGGTGATGAAGTTTAAATTTCATAACCAAACAGGGCAGAGACAAACCAAATATTTGCATTAACTGAAATCAGATTTAAAGCATCACCTTCAAGGTCGTAGAAAATACATGGAAGGGAAGGCTAGACAAAACCACTGAGAAAAACAGGTTATTCAATGCTTTTAGGAAAATACCTGAGGATAGTTTTAATTCTCCTCATTAGCAATATTAAACCAAGACTTGGTAAACACATTCCAGTTTCACTGATTTTCAAAGTACTGATGTTATTGGTCACATTTTTTTGAGCAGTTCAACAGAACTGACGACCCTGTGCCTGACATTAGGCAGTTCAAAAAAAACCCATAAGGAGGTAGCAAGGTAACCTGGCCCACAGTACTGTAAGAGCTGGTTATAACTGTGCAATGTCTAAACTGGGTCCAGCATGTGTTTTCCAAAGGTGCCTGAACGCAAAGTTTTCTCTGCTTGTTCTAAAAACCCCTTAGAGGTGTCTACCTGCCCTCTCCACTGTGTACCAGGAGCACGAGCTCCACAGAAAATGAACTTTTCTCAGCTACAGCTACTGCTAAAGCTGAGCTTTAAGGCAGGACAAATCCCAAATATGACGCAGGTAGATAACCCAGGAACACTGCCACTAGGTCTTTCAACACTAGTAGCCTGGCATCTGCACTTGGTAGTAAAGAGGCTCAGGAAGGTCAGACTGACCCCCTAGAACACTCAAGCCACAGCAGCAAAACAGTAAATGTCTTCAGATGGGACTATGTTTGTTTTTGGGTTTTTTTCCTGCTTAATCACACAGGAAAACGTGGGTTGTTGCAGTGGGAAGAACAGATTGTCTGTGCCCTGCCCCTGTGAGGGCTATGCACAGAGAATACTGGAGGAAGCCTCTAAATTAGGCACATGGGATCTCTCCTAAGTTGCTTCCTGTTTAAAAATAACCAGGCATTTCAAAAAGGGCCAAAAAATAAGCTCTTTCAGAAACCAAGGCAAAAGCAATCCATCTATAAGAGAGGAATCCAAAAGAACCACAAGTGTATTTCTAGCAAACAAAATGCCAGACAGCCAAATTAAAACAAATGCCTGCTCTTTCAGTGAGCCACAGAGAGAATGAGAGAAATAAGTAAACAATTCTGCACTCACCCAAACTGTTTCAGGATTCCAGGAATCATTTCAGCCAGCTGGTCCATGGAGGGATACACATACCTAAAACAAGCATGTTTTTGAGGAGTTACTACCCCATGTCCAGTGCACAGTGGTATATTTAGAGACACAATGATCACTGCAGAGCTAGTACCAAATGTGGTCATCATGAGATCAGTGAGTGTATGAGCTGAATTTAAATCAGAAGCAAGCACAAGTAATTTTGCAGAAATAAGAGCATAATCTATATATGTATTCTACATGTTACAAGGCAATAGATGTCTAAGAACAAAACAGACTGCAATGAATCCTTCACAAGGAAAGTTAACACTTAGAACTTATGAGAAAGTTTGAACAAGAGAGATGAGTTTCCAACCACATTCACTATGTTTGTATTTCTAGTCCACCACAAAAAAATTTCCCAGTATTGCATAATCAGAGACTACAGAGATGACTTCTAGATATTTGGCAAAAACTTACATGCATGTTTTTAGGGACACAAACATTACCATAGGATAAATGAGAACAGCTTTCCCTTAATATTGATGAAGAAAGTGAAGGCATAAGAAAGGCTATGAAGCTGATGAAGAAGGCTCAATAAAAACATCTGTTTGTTAATGATCTTGGTCTTCTTAAAAGCAGAAATAAAACTTTGAGAGAAGGAGATTGAGCAAAATCTCAACTGAGTAGCAAGTGGAAAAAAAATCTATTCAGAGAAGAGCTGGAAAACATCTCCCTAGGATGTATTTAAATCTCTGTTATACCTAATTATTCTCTAGTTTAGTCTCCAAAATATAACCAAACAAAAACCACCAAGCACTGCAAAACATTTTTTAGATTTTATTTTTGGGAAATTAAACCTTAACATGACAAAAGCTGATGTCACTGCAACAGCTTTGGTCTGGGAGACTTTATTGCAGCCTTTCAGTACTTAAAGGGAACCTATAAGAAAGAGGAGGAAAAACATTTCAGCAGGGCCAGTTGTGATAGGAAAAGGGGTAATAGTTTTAAACTAAAAGAGGGTAGATGTAAATTGGATCTAAGGAAGAAGTTTTTTTACAATGAGGGTGGTAAACCCTGAAACAGGTTGCCCAGAGAGGTGGTGGGTGCCCCATCCCTGCAAACATTCAAGATCAGGTTGGAGAGGGCTCTGAGCAATCTGATCAAGTTGTCCCTGCTCACTAGGTAACCTGCAAGTTTCCCTTCTCAACCAAACCATGATTCTATGACTTAATTTGGGAATGCTGGTCTCCCAGCTGAAGGGCCGGTAGAGATAATACAGTTTCTTAAGTGACCATCATGACTACATCAAGTCTTTGCCAGCCACAGACCATGGTGGTTGCCCTCTGCAGCTGACAACTCAGAAGTGTTAACACTTCTTCAGGACATGAGGCTAAGGCACTTAAAAGCTCATGATTTAAACAAATGCAAAGACAGGGTGACTGAAATAGCTTTGCAGGCTGCTCTGACAGACAACTGGGCCATTGCAGCTAACAGCAGCATCAGACCAGCTTAAATATTAAGCAGGGAAATAGACTGGCTCATGCAACAAGGGTACTTATAAGCTCCTTAATAGCAGTTCTTACAGAACAACTGCTCCTTGCCTTGTATCCTCCCCTTGGCATGCTGGCTGCTCCCTTCCTCAGCCAAGCTGATCCTTGCCCAAGGGGCATCTCAAGGTGAACCTGTCTCCCTTGCCCTAAACAGCTAAAGCATTTTGGCAGTGGCAGTGCTCATGGCCCACAGGGTTTCCAAGAGTTACAGCATCATACATGGCACAGCCAGGAGCACAGAGCTACCTACAGCCTTCTGTGGGGGTCATCACCCTGTTACTGCCCAACCACCTGCATTTTCCAGGAAGGTTATCAACTTCACATCTGTCATGCTGCCACTTCATGAAGACCACAGATTTATGAGGGAGGTGATGTAGAGGTTAATGCCTGTCTTGTTTACAGCAATCATTTAATTTTCATTCGGTATTTATATTCAGGATGTCATTACAAAACAAGCTAAGTCAATATTTAAATTGACAAGATGTAGATATCTGTCAAGGAACTGCTTTACATGTAGCCTAGTTAACAAAGCTAAAATGCAAAACTGCAGCCACAAAATCTGCTGTGAAATGGCACAACAAAACAGAGCTCCCAAAACTCCAGTACTTTAGAAATAGTGACAGGATTTAGGTTCAAAAGCCAACTACTGTGCTTGGTGCAAGTACTTTTTAATGAAACTGCAGCTCAAGACTCTTTTTTTCCAAAAAAGAGGGTAACTGTGAAAGCATGGGCTGTTTCCCTGACAACTCACCCAGCCTGGAAAGATGGTGCTCCATCCTGCTGACCAGGTGCATCCACATGGCAGACTGCAAAGTGCTGGGTGATTTCCTGCATGTCCTCGAAGTTGAAGAGAGGATTGAAACAAGTTTTATCTTGGGAAGGAAAAGAAAATATAAAATAATTATGCTGAAAGGAATACTAAGTTTGCAGCTACAAAAATAATTTATTAATCTATCCTGCAGGTAAATGGAAAGTTGAATCAATCAGGTCAGCTAAGGTTGTCCATCATATTTTTGTACCAACTAGAAGTATTTACTTGGTATACACCTAATTCCTCAAAAAAATATTCTTTATGCAAAGTTAAAATACTGACAAAAATTTAGCCAAGGATATACATCTCAGGTTTGATCATACATTAAATTATCCATGTCCTTGCCCGTTTTCTTTTTTTTCTTTAATTGCGTCAGGACAAATGGAGGGAAAAAACTATTCAAGGCTAAGATTGTGACTTGTGCTTTTGCCCAAATATTACAAGTTAAACATTATGTGATCAACTGCTGTGGCTGAAAACAAAAGCATCTTTTTGGGATACTCAGTGCCATAGGCTCCAAGGCTTGAGGTGATCTGATTTCTGATTTTTAAGCAATATTAATACAGGGAGAGGATTAGCATGTTTTCCTTCTGGTGTGGAAAGCACCATCTTTGAGATGCCTAGAAAATGGTTCAATACTTTGTGTTTCTGAATGTCCTCTTGGCAAAATATAAAATACTTGGCAAAATCTTGGCAGAATATAAAATACTTTTAGCTCAAATCAACTTTAGAAGAATATGCAATTCTTTAACAACTTTGTAACTCTGGAAAGAAAAAGATGCAATTTAAAGTTCCAGATTTTCTCTGTGCTGATTCACTGAAAATCAAAATTAATGACACTTCCACAAAACACAGGCAAGGAAGCTTTTTTTTTTTGATCTTAATAGTAATATTCACCCTTGTAATAGCCAGCCCATAAAGATCAGCAGGTGTTTTTAAAGTTTGATAACTGATTAAGAAACCGTGAAATGTGTGCAACAAATGGCACTGACAAAAGAACAAACTAGGGCAGGTCCGGCCATTAACTTATCATATGACAGATAAGATAAAAGGCACTTGAAGTTTTTTTTTTCCTAATGCTGGCTAGGGACACAAAGCCAGCACTCATTTCATACTGACTTGACATGTGATTCATAAAAACCCAAGCAGCACAAGGCTGCTTATCAGACAGGACCCAAAGCCCCAACAGAGTTCTTTTTTCAGTCCTGCTGGCAATACACCATCAGCCTCCCCCTGAGGTTTTTTACAGCATTCATACACAGTCACTGTGAACTACCAGGGATCTTTCACCCCTCTAACTGAAGGACTCCAATTATTTACTGAGCAAGGATAAAAAAATTAATCTGAGAATTACACTTGCTATAAGAGTTAGGTGCCATCTAACATCTTCCATGGCACACAAACAAGCCAGGACCTGGGCAGGGTTTCTTAGCACTGCTGCTTTCACACCAAAAGCAGAGCCACTTACGGTTGAGGCCGATGTCGTGGTAGGTGAGGATGGCCGGGCGGTTCCCGCGGGGAGTGCCGCACATGGTGACCCGCACGGAGCCGTGCACAGTCTCCACATCCTGCTCCTGCCAGAGGACAGCAACAACCTGTCAGTGGTTGTCCAAGGGCTCCTGCACAGCTGCTGCAGCAGACCCTGATGGACCACGAGCACTGGTCCTGCCCCATCCCAGGGTCTGCCCTGCAATCCCACCCTGCTCTCCCCCATGGTGGGGGCTCTGTGCTGACATTTGACTGTCACCTCCTCCAGTCCACAGACAATACAGAAGCACTCAAACTGCTAGCTCTAACCAGATGCTGAGGGAACAGTTTAACAGTTTTAACCACATTAAAAGGCAGGATAAGAAAGCAAAGAAAGCAGTTTTGCTGTAATGACACCTAGAATACCAAGAGCTTATAACTACGACCCTCAACATTTGCAAGAGTACAAGTCACCATGATAAAATATTTCTGATTTCTAGGAAAAGAACTCTAGCTGAGAAAATGACCTCTATTCCCCAAAGAAAGCATTAAGCAGCTTGTACATGCTTATCTGCCATAAGGATTTATTACACTGTGAAGCCTTGTGATTGCAGTAGTCTTCTCCAATAAAATCAGCAGCTACATGTGTTTGTTTTATAGCTTGTGATGTACAGACCTGAGCATAAACCCAACTGTCTAAAGTTTGCAATTAGAACAAAATAGCCACAACATTATTCTGGTGTTTAGCAGAAAAAACAACATTAAGAAGTAAACTGCTATTATTGGGCATAACAGGGGTTTATACTGCTTACTGATCTTAAAGCCAAGGACACCTTAATTAACAAACCAATGTTCCCATGAACACCACCTTTTGGACCTCTAAGTTAGATGTGAGTTACACAAAAGCTGGAACAGTTTTTTGTTTCTTTTCCACTTGAACTTCAGATGGGTATAAACAATTTGGTATTTTGCCAACACATATCAAGGAAATCACAAACCAACAGTTATTTCTGACACTTATTTACAGTATGGTTACACCCACATAACAATCAGGGAATTATATAGGCAGTAGCCAGCCTTTGCATCTCCCTAGAATCCTTTATTCACAGCAGAGGACACGGATATGATCCATGGCATTCAGTGCAGTGCACTGCCTGCTGTTGCAGGGCTTGCTTGACTTGTGCCTCTGAGTGTTAGTGCATGGAAAAGTCCAAGTTAAATTCAAGTCTATCAAAAAATTATACTGTAGCAATCAGAGGTGTCCAGCCTCTGCAAAAATCTTTTTAAAATATTTGATTACCTTCCAATATCTGAAGTAATAATTCAATCTAAATCTCAGCTCCTTAATTTGCTACAAGGAACGCACTGCACATTTTGTTGCAAACAAGGATTCTAGGCAAGACCATTCTACATTTCATCTATTTTCCTTTTAATTACACAATTACATCAGTTTTAAGTTACAATTGAGGCAGTAAGTCAAGGTCTATCCCCCCCTTGCACACAGGACAAGTTAAGCATCGCTGCTCTCTGAACTATACTCCAAAACTCTAATTTTCAGATTCCCCATCTCCTTAGAGACTCATTCCTCTGCATACTCACTGCATTACTTATGAGGTAAGCTGTATCCTCCACATCTAGGACCATCCTTAGGCAAAACAGGGTGACAGATCCAGCGAGTCAAACAGAGGACGGGTGGCAGGTTTTTATTTTGCCCCAGCAGGAAACTGGGTTATATAGACAAGCTGCTCTCCTACATAGGCTTATGACTCCCATAATGCCCAGCCGGGCAAACCAAAACAGACTAAATCACGAGGATGTCACTCTTAAATAGGATTTGAGCCAGGTTTGACCAGGGGAAGAATGTATTCAGAGGTCAGACACCAAAGATGAACTAAGTCCTTGCCACACAATGTACAAAGTGCCAAATTTCTAACCTGGGATTTAGCACAGTCTTTCCTGTTGCTGTTTCCATCAGATTTTGATAAGTTTAGCTTAATTTAATGTTTTGTTACCTGAAATGCTGAAACACCCTAAATTTATGCTAAATTAAATCAGAATTGAGTTCCTTCCCAAAAGCCAGGATTAAAGTCTCCAGTGAACACAAAAGAATGAAAAATTAGCGTAAGTCATAATGATTCTGAACAAAAAAACCAAGGCCTTTTAAACGTTTGATATCTAGTATTTCCAAAGTAGATAAGCAACATTTAGGTTAAAGGATTCCTACATCACCACACTAAAGTAATGAAGTTCAGCTTTTCGTGGTAAATATGGTATTGTACATTATACATTGGGTAGGTCATTAATATATACTATTAAAATATAATTAGAGAAAGGCTTGGGTCAGAGGAGATGTTAAACATCATTTAATTCAAACCCCCTGCTGTGGGCAGGGATGTTACCCACTAAATCAGATTGCTCAGGGCCCCAATAACATTCTATATCATTAATATATATTTGGGTACTGTCATTGTACCATACTCTTAAAGGGATTTGCAATGCCAGTATATAGCAATTAATAATATATTAAATTAATAATGACGGCAATTAATGTTTTCCACATCCTACTCTCTCATGCTTAGCTAGTTAAAAAAATAATAATTTGGCAACCTCAACACTGTAATGAGAGTAAGCATTATTGTGTAACACACCTCCTGCTGAGTGTGGAATATTGAAATTATTTCCTCCTCAGTTAGAGACTAATAGGCATTTCATATAATCAGACTGTATTGCTAGAGCTTTCCAGTAACAACAGTGAAAATCCAGAACCTGTTTTCTTTGCAGGGAGCACCTTCAAGATTGAGGATCATCCCTCCTTCATGCATGAAAGTCTGATTGTGGTAGCTAAACCAAATCCTTGAACCTGCGTATTCCACTGACTGCCACAGAGAACTCTTCTGGAACTGGAAACCTGAATGTAGTTCAAACTCAGTGTCAACTAAAAATAGTTCAGAGACAACAGGTGACCATGCTCCCAATAAGTGGCACAACACAGTTCAACAATTGGCTCAATTCCTCATTATTGTCACAGTGAGACTCCCCTGATTCAATAGGGTTGTGCCATTTTCCTGTAGCACAAATTCTTAATGGGAAATGCACACAAGGTTCTAAAACACAATCAATTCAAACCAGTTTGTTTGGTGACATCAACAACTTCACATCCCTATTGATCCTATTAAAGATCAAGAGATTTGTCTACGTGATGTAGGGATGGATGTTTTCAAAATGCAGAGCACTGAAAACAGATGGCAGCACATCCCAATCAACATCAACATTATAGTAAGAGGCTCTTCACCAACTGATTTGTATTAAAACACTATCTTGGAAAAAAAAATCCAAGGTACACTAATCCGATAGAAGGATAAAGACAAACACACCATCTGTTCACATCTCTCACTTTAACAGAGGTGCAATCTTATCTCGGGGCACTAAACACACACATAAAAAGACTTTCAATACATGCAATTTTAGGGAGGCTGTCTCAGTTTGGATGAGATTGTAGATCCTAAAATAGATTTTATTTTTGCTTCAAGTGACCTTTTTATTTTTTTCATGAGGTTTGAAGGGAAAGACAATTTGTTATCACACAGGAGGGCTCGTTATTCCTTCCCCTCCACCCTGGGTAAGCAAGACGGATTTTGAGAAAGGTGTTTATGAACAAGTTGTTTTCTGAAGTACAGAATACACAACCAAATTATCTCAGATATGTAAAAAGGAAAACTGCACATGAACACATTTTGCTAAATACGTCATGTTTTATATTTTAAGTAAAATACTGCATTCCATCAAGATTATTTTAAAGCTTTCAAATATACTTAATCCCCAATTACAATCTCATGCTTTTATTTTAATTCATGATATTATGACTGTTAAATACACCTCCCTTCTCTTGCCTTAGAACTGAGGGAAAGGCTTCGGAGCTTTCAAGGAAGATTTAAATAGCTTTTAAATTTCTAGGAGAGAGTATATTTTAAATTCATATTATTTAAGAACTTCATTATAGTAATACCTGCATAAGATATTTTTCCACTTTTCTTTTTCAATTTCTTGGAGATTAAAATTATTTGAGATTTTAATGTGCCATTTCAATGTTGAATTTCAAACCCCCTTTGCCCTGAAGTTCTTTAGCATTTTCTCAATAGATTTTTTTTACTCTAAAATAGAATTTCAATTCATCTCATGCTTCCTAAAACCCCAATCCCACATTTCCAATTTTTTTAAAAAAATTGTTAACATATCTATTTTGAATTAGCAATATTAAGAAAAAGATTCCCCCAAATCAGGCTGGGAGTCAGGTACATTAATGAGGATGATGACTTCAGATGTAAATGTAAGCGACCCTGCTAAGTTGGAAGCCAAGAACAAAAACTTTGCAGCAGGAACTGACGCAGGTTATTGTGAGAGCTCTGCCCAGGGATCCTTCCTAGTCCGATTAGCGCTGGGTCACCCTGCTCTGCTCTCACTCTGCTGATGCAAACCTAGCCATCCCCCATCCCTTTCCTTCAGCACCCCAAAGGATGAGGAAATCCACACAGCACACTGCCCCAAACCTGGGAATCCCAGCCCTCCTGCCGACTGCTCCAGCTGATCCATCTCCCCTTGCAGCTCTTCCCTTCTCCCTGAACAGGCAGGAGGAGGAGGAAGTCAAGCAGAAGCGGATCTTTCCTGCCTATGGATACAGCTGGCCACGAGTGCAGGGGACAAACTCATCTCTGCAGCTGCCACACTGCTCCAAGTCCTGCTGAGCGACTGAGAAAGCAGAGTGCTGATGGAATGAAACAGAGCTGGGAGGAGGAATATGCACAGTGAGGAGGAGCCAGGGCTCCATTGGCTCCAAAGCTACTGAGCTAGAGACTACACACACACACATTAAACTGGAAATGCAATTAAAATGTGCTTGGCATGAAGACAACAAAGGCAACCAGGGCACAGTGCCCTGCACCGTTTATCATCAATTATCCTAAAACAGGTTTGCCCAGGAACACTCACCTGCTTGAGACACAGGAGACCTTTACTTCAATTTTCAGGTGGGTGCCACAGACACCATAACAGACAAATTGCTGACTGGAGGCAGCTCAGAGCTGCCAGTTCTTTCATCTCTTGTCTTGGCCATCCTCAGTAACTCCAAAGATTTTTTCCCAGAGAATAACCATGCACATGTCTTGCAACATGTTCTTTCAGAAGGGCAACATACCACTATACAGTGGCTTACTCTAAAAATGGAAAGCTGTGTTTGACTCTAGTCTGTCTCAAACTGCGTGTGAAGTAAAAATCTATTTTTTTCCAGATCTGAGTAACTTGGTAAAATTTACTCTTGGAAGGAAAACATGTCATAGATAGTTATTTTCAGTAGTGGCAGAAACAAAGTCATTAACTGAACACTGCTTAACCTGCTCCCAGAAGGATGGAGGATCTTGCAGTGGATATGGTGGACACCCAAGTCCATACACAGGCATTAAATAAGAAGCTCCATCCTGCCAAGCACCAAAAACTTCCTTCCCTGGCCGGTCCATCCTCTTGCCAAGTAGTTCATAGGAGAGGTTGCTCCCTAAGAGCATGCTTCAGCCTCAGTCCTGAATGACCTGGGTCCTCTAGGGCCACACAGGAATTTCACTAATGAACTAAGCAATCAAATCTCTCATAACAGTTCCTAACCACTTTTTCCACAAATCAACCACAAAAGAACTTAAAGAAACACAGGGAGGGTACTTGTGGCTTTAAGGACCAAAGCTAAGTCTCCTTTGCAGTCACAACTTTTAACCAAATGCATTGAGACTTATTCCACATTTTTCCTGAACTAGAACAACTAAAGATTAAACTCTTAACAAAGATAGATCATTAAAAAAAGTAAGAGCTGGCAGAACAGAGCTAAATGACAAGAACCACTGCTCTGGATTAGTGATAGTTAATCCAAAACATGGAGGGGAAAAAAAAGCAAAATGGCTTAGAGAATTTGATCTTGCAAGTTAAAAAAAAAAAAAATCTATATATACACATGGTTTACAAACCAAGCAATTTATTCCAAGAATAGACATGAAATATGGGTCACTTCTGGATTCTTAATCAAAAGACTGTAGTATTCCTGTTAGCAGACTTAATCTGGGACTCAATTTATTTAGACCAAATGATCAATCTGGAACCAAAAAGAAAGCTTCTCCCATGCTGTGCACAGTCCTGCAAGAAGCTGTGTGGTGACAATCTTAACTTACATTTATCAAGACTTCGGGCAGCAGATTTCATCAGAAAAAGATGAGGGGCAAGATGTGGGATTAGTGTAAAGTACAGCTTTGCTGTAGAAGTAAGAACCATTGAAAGATGAAGAAAGTCCAAGATAGCTGTCTCACTTGGTTTCCAAGGAAAAGTCTCAAATTTGGGCTGTATTTTTAAAGCAACTGGCACAACATTGAAAAAAAAATATATATAGACAGGTGCTAAAAAAACACAACATGCAATAAAGTAGAGAAGGGTGTTTTCCTTCACGGATCTGAACAGAGACTAGAAAATGTAATAGCTTTCCCTAGTTCTGTACAGTCTGCTTCCATTTCTACACACCTTGACAAAAGGATCAAGAAGGACAAACTTCTCAGTCAAAAGCCCAAGTGGCAATAAAGGGGAGCCAGGAGAGTGACAAAGTCATCTGCCAAAAGCATGACGGGGAAAGTGAAGGGCCTCCATGTGACCTAGTGCTGCACTATGAACTTGTATGCTCTGTCTCTAAATAAAAATATAGAAATACCATCACTCCTTTTACTCACAATAGTGATTGTTTAGCACCTTCCACCACCCCACAGGCTTCAGGAATATTTTGGAAAATTTCAACAGCATAATGGGATGCATCCAGAGGAATGTTTCCTCTGAGGAAATGCACGCACACTGCTAACGAAAGCAAATTAACTGGGGGAAGTGTGTGTCCATGTGGGAGGGGAATATATTGTTTTCACCATCACTGCTGAAGATTCTCATTCTCTTAGCAAGAGTAGAACTGCTTGCAAACCAGCCACCCCCTTTGACTGAAACTTTCTCAGCTCCAGTCTCAAAAGGCCCCCTGTGGTCCCCTTCACATCGCTACAGCCCCATTCAGACCCCTCTCCCACAGTAACAGCATTCCTGGCAAGCAAACAGTCCCTTCTGGTCACATCTTGCTGTTTTTCTCAAATGTCAATTCAATCTCCCCTTGTGCAAAAAGAGAAAGAGAAAAGGAAAAAAAAATAAAGAAAGAATAATAGCTTTACTTGCCTGAACATCGAAGTCTGGAAGGAGGCGAGTGATGGCCTGTGAAGAGATTTGAAAGCATTAATGGAAGTAACTTGCAGCTCTGGAAATCTATGCTTGGATATGTGTTCAAGCCCCCCAGTTCTGCAGCTGAGAGCTCTATGTCCATTCAATGAAAGCTCTTCTGACAAGCACCAAAATTCACCCAAGAGCTTTTAGACCCACAAATCTTCATGGAGAAATGAAAGCAGTAAAATGGAGCAATAAAAATGAAATCTAGTAAAATACTAGATTGCAGACCAGCAAAATGAGGGCCAAAAGCTGGTGCATCCTCAGTTATTGTTAAATCTCTGATCAATGCACTCACGAGGAGCAGTAAAACTGAACTTTTCTGCATCACTTATTGTAGCCATGGGACAGCCAACAGCCTCAGTCCTGCCTAGGATGGGAAGTCAGTTCAAGAATGCACTGAACACTTGGAACTCAGTTAAGCAGTCATTACTGGGACTTGGTTACGTGATGTGGAAGGTGGGAAGGGTCTTATTCTGGCCAAAATTATTCTTTGCAGTGTTTGGGAAGCTGGTTGGACATAGAGAGGTCCATTCCACCCCGTCACCTGCCATAGCTGCTAGTGACAATCTCCTGCACCTGTCAAGGGTCTCCACCAGGAAAGGAGATAGGTGACAACCTCCCCACCTCAAATAGCCTACAAGGCTTACAGCTTCAAAGGAGGAAATGTCTTATAGCTACCTCCTTTTTTAAGGGAGAAGAAAGAAGTTAAACTCTTATTTCCACTGGAGGGAAAGAAAACAGAGGGAAGAGCAGCCAAGCAAACACTTTATGCTGCAAAGGGCAAAAGGCCAAAGCTTGAAAAATAATATTGAGATAAAAAGGAAAGCTAAGAATCCTGGCAAGGAGGCCACTCAGCCTTAGAAGCCCAGGTAAATTAAGAACAGATGTCAGAAGCACCATAGCTGCTTTCTTAGGGACCCTCAAGCACTGCAGTACAATCTGTAGTTCTCACAGCTGTGACTTTTAGGCAATTAGGCACAGCCTTGGACAGGTAAACAACTACCTAAGATCTGACTGAACAGAAATAACTTTGCACAGCCTTAGCTTTAGACAATATGCTGTGTTTCACTCTTACTGCATTGTTGGTCTCATGATCTTTTAAACAAAAGATCTCAGCCACTGTTGCTCCCGTGGGACCCAGGGCTGAAAGGAATAAGTATATTTGGCACCTGTACCAACAGCATATGAAATAAGGGTGATCACTGCTCAGGAACAAAGACTTGGCTGTAGCAGAAACCCAAGCACAATCAGCCAGGACACAACTCCAGACAGACTCACCCAATAACCCACTCAAGACCAGCTCCCCTGTTCATCTCAATACATGCTAAGCATCCTTCAGGGCAACCTCTTCCACTTTCTCAAAACACAAACATCCTCCATCGATGTTAAAATGGCCACAGAGGAAATCAAACTCTGTCCTAATTTCCCCCATGCAGACAAAATTAAGGTAACATCATTAACAAAAGCATATAGGGCTCCTTGTCAAGATTCCAACTTTTGGGCCATGAGGTACCAAAACCCAGGAAGTTAATCAGTATTTTAAGATATTTCTGAACTTTGAAACAAAAATATTCCAGTACCAACAGGACTTCTGCTTAGAATCTCCTTTGCATTGGTAGTTCTCAATAATATGGGCATTAAAAAGGGGTCTTAGTTTCTGAAAAGTTTGAGCACTGCATTCAGTGGTATCCAAACAAGCTCTGCTTTCATGCAATGTCCTTGGCAAAGGAGCTGTGTTTAAAGTTTCTCTAGCCATTTCACTGCAGTCACAAGTGGAAATTATTTTCTGAAGTGTTTACATAAAAGAGGGAGGGAATAAAACAGAAAGCAGCAGATAGAGCAATGAATTCTAGTGTATAAGAACAGAAAAAATCCAACATATTTATATACATGATTGTCAAGAAAAATGTCATTGGAAACAAGAAAAAAAATCTTAGTTTTGTTTCAAGAAAATGTTGATATGTTTCTTCACATTTTACAGTGAATTTTGTGCCATGAACATACCAAAGCACAGAGTATGGCTACCACTAAGGCGTCAGATAGCCACTGAATCCAGATGTTGATAGGTTGGGGTTTTTTTGTTTTGGTTTTGTTGGTTTGTTTTTTTTTTAAGGCCAATAAAGAGTGGAAAGTAGTATGACAAGGTTAAGGAAAACAAAACAAAAAAAAAAAAAACAACAACAAAAAAACCAAAACAAAATAAAACAAAAAAAAACCCAAAAAAAAACCCACAACCCAAAACAACCCCAAAGAACTGGGATGTTTCTGTGCTGCAACTCCAGTAGCTGCAACAGGCTGTGGGTTGTACACACCCAGCTGTAACTCATGGCTCAGTGCACTCAGGACAAGAAGGGGCTCAGCCCTACCTCTGGACTCAGCTGTGCCCAAAGGAAATGTAAAGGCTCTCTCTGAGAGGCAGCTGACAGAGCAAAGTCTGCCTTCACACTGAGAAATGTGTAGCTGTAGAGGCATGTACAAGAGGCTGCCCAACTGGCATCTTTTGATACAGCTAAAGACACCCAGAGCTGTCATTACACAGAGAAGAAAAAATGTCACCATCATATTAAAAGAACAAAATCAAGTAAGAACAAATAATTAGGGTCAGTTTTGCATTATTAAAACAATACCAACAAAACAACTCAATGAACTATTCCTATTCCATCTCCAGTTTTTCTTTTCTTCTTCCACACAATACGTTCAAAATAATTTAAGCACACACATGCAGTTCCAAAAGCAGTCCTGACAGAAAGCACATAAGCTCTAAAAAGCTCCAGATTAATTACCTCCTCCTTCTCCACCAGAGGTTTCACCTCTGCAAGGTGAGCATCCTGGAACTCTGTTGACATGGTCAGTAGCTGATATCTGCAAAGAGGAAAAGAGATTTGTTCTCAGCTTGCATCAAAGATTAAATACAGGAACAAGTAAAGATCCTGCTCCACCCAGCCCCCACAATGACCCACTCTTTCAGGTTATAGTTTAAAAGACCTCTGCAAGAAGATTATAAATCTCTTGTAAAATGCCTCCCTGGTTTATTTATATACACACTCCTGCACAATATGAGATTAAAGAAATACTAAGGCTGCAAGATCAAACAGAAGTTTGGCAGCTTCAAAGCAAGGAATGCTGAAGAAAACAGGGTAGGGACAGCAGAGAGAACCATGGAAACTGTCATTGCAAGAGTGAAAGAAGACATAGCCAAATCTGCATGACTACCCATTGAAATGTGCTTGAATAGTTGTTTCTGAAAACCCTTTTTTTTTCAGTGTATGCAAGGCTTCCTCACTATTCCCCAGATTTTTACAGGGAGAAAACCAAAATGGACACACATTAGCATCATTTTATTGTCAGATTGATGTGGTCCATTCTTCAGGACAGATAAAAATCAGATACTCCTTTAAGTGGACACCAACAAGGTTCATGCAATAATGCTTTTTTTTTTTTTCCCCCAAAACTATCAAAGGACAAGACTGCTGTATCCTGCTCTTGGACTGGAATTGTGATGTCCAGCCCCCAGCTGCAGGAAGCTCAGATGGGAACACAGACACAGCAAACCCCAGCAGAGGTGATTGCCAAGGCAAACAGAGTCACAGGTCATGGCTCAGGTGCAGAGTTTGTCCAGACTGGGAGTCATCTTCTCATCCTTTGACAAAGATAAGGCACCACAGTCAGAGGGCTGTTCCCTGTGAAGCTCTAATGAATGACTAGGAACAGTTCTCAAAATCCTGGAACTGCTGCAGCAGCAAATACAGAAGTCAAAGTCATTTTATTACATATCCTTTAGTCTGCTGGAGAAATGCATATCATATGGGGTTTGGGCATCTTTAATAAATTTCCAATTTTTTCCATCTACACAATTATAAAACAAATTAAATATCTACTTTAAAAGAAAATTTTAGGATGGTCTCAAGTAAAGCATATGAGTAGGTGTATTCAAAGCAAGCCAAAATTCTGAAACATATTTAGGAATTATTGATTAAATGTAACTGAACACATTTTAATTATTTTCTGAAAATAAGCATAGAAGTACAGAACACAATTTATATCGATTCTTTAAAGCATGATTCTCCATCTCCTGACTTAAATCTGATTTAAGCCCATCATGCTGTCTACATAAATGACCTGATGGCTCAGGAAGGGCTGTGAAGCCTGCAGGAGCACCCAGACAGTGGCAGCAGCATTATTTTTCACTGTGCCCCATGGGTTAACTCAATGTACTTGTCCCTGGGCAAAGATGTTTTAGTGACAGTTTGCAGGACAGCTGGATGCTGCAGAAAGCTACAAAGGGACACACTCAAGACTAAAAGAGTGTTTTAATGCTGGAAAAAGGTGGGTGTCCATTCATGTTCAAATAGCTTTGGAATTTAGGAGCTCTTCTTGCTAGCTATGCAACTGGGGAGATTTTAAGATTTTAAGTTTACAGAAATTTTTCATTAATATTTTACACCACCAGCTGAGGCATGAAGACAGAGCCAAAACTAACCCCACTGTCAGTGCTTCGTAGTTCAAATTTACAAGAGGACATCAGAGGTACTTTAATAGTCAGGAGAATCAAGTGACTCTGATTCACCCTTTTCTCCAGGTTTTCCATTGTGTTTTGTCCATTACAAATTTTAATCATAAAGAATAACCAGAAAAAAAAAAATCGCAAAATTTTGAAAAAATGCAAGTAACATTTTAGCAAATGTTACATGGTTTTTTTGGTGACTCTGATTCACCCTTTTCTCCAGGTTTTCCATTGTGTTTTGTCCATTACAAATTTTAATCATAAAGAATAACCAGAAAAAAAAAATTGGAAAATTTTGAAAAAATGCAAGTGACATTTTAGCAAATGTTACATGTTTTTTCTTATTACAGCCTTCTATGTAGTCTGCCATTCTACATAGTGGGCCACTGGACTCAGCAGAGAGGAAAAACAAATGTTGTAATATTTGGAGGTTGAAATATCCATATGCAATTGCACCCAAGAGCTTTTTTTTTTTTTTTAATTCAGCAAGTTCTGTTAAGACAAATACCTTAATATTACGCCTAATTCTGCAGTAGGGCTTAGAAGTGTAAGAGATTTTTCTATGGCTTGCCAAAGGTGAGGAGAGTAAGAAGGCAGGTCCCTGAAGTTTCCCAGCAAGAAGTGGCTCAGGGGACAAAGCTGCAGCCACTGCTTGTGGAATAGAGCTGTTTACATGGGGTAGTTTTGCATTTTCAGGGACTCAGAGCATTGACTACAAATGAGTGAAAAAACTGTGCCAAAAAAGAACACGATGGATGCTTTTTATAGCCTTAAAAACAATCCTGTTTTCACAAGAGTTCAAAGTTGTTGCTCTGTGTTTCCGAAAGAGCCGGCATTAGGAAGTGCTGACCAGCAGATTGCACGACTGCCACCAAGTCTGCTGAACAAAGCTCTACCTTCACCAAGTTCTCACTACTGGAAAGATACCATATCTTGGAGCCACAGTGTTTTCAGATCAGACTTTTCCAAGCTGTGGGTTTTCCTTCTGTGCATCAGGAATACCTGAAACATTCCTACCCAGCGGCAACCTTGCATCAAGGCGCGATAACAACACACTGTTTGTTCACAAGAGCTGGCAAACAAAGCCCTGCTATCTGACAGCACTGCAAAAAACATCTTATTTTCTAAGGAGAAAGATGGGGAAGTGGCTTTGTACCACCCTTGTTCAGCACAAATTTTTTACTTTCTAAATAGGTGCTTTGTGCTGCCCTCTGTTATGTGACAGGGCAGCTCAAAGCCAATGTATCTGCACAACTCTCCTAAATAGATAACCATACAAGCATCCCTTTATACACATTTCAAAGCACTTCCCTCACAGATGCCTTCCAAAGACAAAGTTCATTTATATCTGGAAGCAATAGTGAAAAGTTGCCAACTTGGAGAAAAACAGCTTTTTTTCACTCTGCTTGGCCAATTCAGTCTGCTGAGAGGTCCCAGGTTCTCCTCCCCAGAATAAGCCACTTCCACCAAGTGACCACCCAACCCAACAGGTATCCAGGTACCTGTCTTAAAATAATTATACTTTAAGAGAAAACTAAATGTTTAAAACACTTCTGAGGTGGCAAAATGCTTTAAAAGTGATGGCATATCGACCTTTGCCAAGAAGTAGGAAAGGCATCAGACTTTAGGAAGCAAGCAAAGTGTGGGGTAGGGTGAAGTCATCTGTGTTGGCTAATTTCATTCAGAGGTTTTTCTATACATCCCTTCCAGCTCAATCCCACTGTTCCAAATCCACTACAGCAACTGGCTAGTAGCTCATGAATTTCTGTCAGGAGCCTGATTATTTTGATATCAAAAGTTCAGAACACATCCCCTCTCCCTCTGCATCATTGCTGGAGGGACAATCATTGCTGCAGCCTTGTTTTGGTAGCAGAAGGTACAGGATAAATGTGCAGCCTGGCTTTGATAGCAGAGATCCCAGCAAAGAGGCTAAGAAGGCACACATCAGGCCATCCTCAGACCCCAGAAACACTGCGATCATAAATACCAAACATCAGTGTGAACAAATTCCTTTCAAGCACAAAAGCAAAACAAATTCCAAGATCTCCCATTTCAAACTTCCTATTTCTGAAGGCACATACAGGGTTGTCCAAGCTTGTGCCATGGAGTGCAAAATCAAACACAATGGCCTCACACCCATGAAGGGATTGGTGTCACTGCTAACAGCTCTACAGCATTTTTCTGCCCTCACATCCAACCATTTCTTATTTATATACTATCATACAAAAGAAAGAGCAACAAAAGGCTCCTGCCTGAGTTTCATAAAGAAGGCAATTTCCTCAAATTTGCTTGTTTAAACACTGGTAGCAGAGATTATTCTCCATTTGAGTACTGGTGTGTAGAAGGGTAACCAAAGCATCTTGATGGCATTCTCCTCCCTGGAGGCTGAGCAAGCAGGAGGGACAGCAATCACTTTGCATGTGGGATTAAATACTGATGAGCATCTAATGGTAAAGAGGGAAACAGTTGTGAGTACTGAGGGTCCCAGCTCCCAAGAACTGGTGTTGTTCTCTTTGGAGAGAGAGGGACCACGTGATACTTGTGCTCCAGGACCACAGATGAAAAGTGTTTCCAAGGCAGTCCCATCACTCTGCATTTTATCCCTTGAAAACTATGGGTGTCTTCTGCACTGTCACTAACGAAGGTAGGAAGGACAGGGGTGGTGGAGGTTTTGTGCCCCTGTAGCAGCTCCCAGAGCAGTTATGCAAGAATGAGAGAAGAATGGAGAGAGCCAAAATGTCTCCAAAGCTCTGAAAAACTCGATTGGCAAATATCCACTTTAAAAAAAAAAAATAACCATTCTCAGGCATCTGACAATGAAGAAAGGTTACTGCAATGCTCAAACAGCCTTTGAACCTTCCACGGTCAGTTAGACTCTTCCAGTCATTAACAGTAAATGCTGTAAACTTGTCTGACTGGCCTAACATAAACATGGTTACTGCAAACTCACTTCAATCTTGAAAAAAAAAAAAAAAAAAAAAAACAACCCCAAAAACACTAGTCTCCACTAATCAGAGACTAAACAGAGATAAGTGGACAGCAAGACAAGACGGTTCATAGCACCCATGTGTGGTTTTGGGGCAGAATGCATCTCTAAGTGCAGTTTACATCTCAGATATTTTATAACAAAGTTCATAAATTAAATCTTCCTGTTTGTGAACCAAATTATTCATTTGCAAGCATCCAAACAGTTCATGCATAAGCATCTGCCCCCACTCTGCCCTGTTTAAACTACTCTTTGTTACAGGCGTTGCTATCACGAGGTCCTTTGTGTTCAGTTACTGCTTTTCTCTGTCATCATTCCACACAATAAATTATGAAAGCGGTTTTACAGCAGTTCCTCCCCTTTAAAAAAGGCAAATTACTTTGACATTTAAATAGGATCTGAACAAACATTTCGAGCAGGAAGTGTCAAAAGTTGAAGACGCTCAACTACCTGGGAGTCTCCAGGCTTCCTTAGCCTCCAGTTACACATTATCTCAATTTGTAACTAAAAGTTAATAACCTGAGACAAAGGAAGTTTGAAAGCAGAACGCTTAAATAGCCTGAAGTTTCAAATGCGAAAAGGTCAGGAATCAAAGCATTAAACCAAATATTATCAGGGAACTGAAACAGTTGTGCTGCCTGGTGGTCTCCAGTTCATAGGTGTCCTGGGAGCTGCTGTCACCTAGCCCTCCTCAAGCACAATACACTGCTGATACTAAATTACTTTTTTCTAACCATTTAACTTTTATTTTGTTTCAACCCTCTTTGTGAGTTACTCTATCAGCAGGTTTTTATGAAGGCTTTATTTGAAAATGAGAGCTGGCAGCCAAAGGAAAAAAAAAAAAAACAAACCCAAATGTGAGTTGTTAGGAAGATAATGTAGCATAACAGCGATTTTTTTCAAGCCAAAAAAACAAGAACCTTAAGTTTTAACCATTTTTAACTTCACACTTATGCTGTGTGCTAATCAATCTGATTAGGAAACCAAGACCTTCCAGCCAAGAACTCGAGCCCCGTGCCAAGGAGCAGCCGGGTGAAGCCACAGGGAGACAGACAGCTGCAGGGACAGAGCCAGCAGCTGAGCCAGCACAAGGGCACAGCTGGGGGCCACAGCATCTCCCCCAGACCCCTTGCCAGCAGCTGGGACACTCTCCTGCAGTGAGGGAGGAGATCTGCAGGCTCAGCTCCAGCCCACCTCCCCTGGCTCGTCTCCACTCGTGCCGCTGGCCCCAGTGCCTGAGGGACAGAGCTCAGTGGTCACCCCGGGATCAGACACAGCCCTGAAGCTGCCAGACCCTCACACCAAGGGCTGGTCAGCATCCACACACAAACCACGCTGGCAGCTGCACATGGAGAGCAGCACCAGAACACAGGGAGCTGGCAGCAGCCCTTCTGCCCACCCCACAGATGTTGAGCAAGAAACTGTTGCAATGCATCTTGCACAACCCTCTCTCCGTGGGATGCCATGAACAATGTTCCTTAGAAAGCTTGAGGTCCTCCCGTGTTCCACAGGAGTAAAAGCTGGCTATGGGAAGGGTCCAAAGGACACTCCTGCTGTCCCCATCACTGTACCCCTCCCAATATAATGAGCAGCTCTCTCTTCCTAGCTGCAAGGAAATAGAAAGATTTCAATGCTTTAGGGCTTTCCTATTGTAGCAATCCTTAATGCTACCTACACTATAACATCAGAGCTCCATGGGGGACAGATTACAAACCCTAATGAAGTTCTCAAAAAGTTCATGTTCACCTGAAACTGGCTCGGGTCACACCTCTGTGACAAGTGGTTCTGTCTGGTAATGCAGAGAAGTGTTCAAGGCCAGGCTGGATGGGGATTTGAGCAACCTGGCCTAGCAGAAGAAGGGTTGGAACCAGATCTTTAAAAAAAGAGAGATTTGCCCATTCACACTGGTGCCAGTGTTGTGCTTTAGCTTTAAAGGGCTGCAGGCCATGGGTAGCAGCACTGGAGGTGGAAGGGATGAAGAGCAATCAGCTGCTTTCCCAGGCTTTGTTTCCTTACACCCACCCCACCAGCCAACCCGTCTCCTTCCACTGCCCCAGCACCCTCCTCTGCATCCATCCCAGTGCTCCTTCCCCTGACCACACACAAGGGTCTGGAACAAAGATCAAAGGTGATGCACTGGTACAGGACCTGACACCTGCTCTGCACTGGGGTGTTGGGCTGGGCTTTGGGGGCAGAGGAAATAGCAGAGATGTTATGAGGGGGCAGAGATGGATTAGGTATTTCATAACATGGAAGACACAGCTTCTGCCACAAAGATTACAGCCTCAACAGACAAGAAAAAAGCTATTGTTCCTGCAGCTCACCAGTGTCAGGACATGCTCCCTGCCCCCTCCCATTCTCGATCTGCCATGCTTTAACAGCTCAGAGCTGCTGCCCAGCTGCAGCCGCTTCAACAAGTGGGTGGCACTGTCAAAGTTAGAGGCAAAAACACCCTGAGATTATTCCAGAAGGGAGAGGCTCACAGTATACTCAGAGATGAGGAATGTTGTCTGCCTCTCTATGTTGCACCCTCACAAGATTATAGTGGATTCTTTTTATATGTTTTGCATTTTCACATTGATGTTGCAATGATGAGGACTTAAGTTACAAAAGCATCACAACTAAGGTTGATGACATTTCTTAATTTATATTTATTCATGAGGTTGTACTATACAGGTTGCAGCTTCTGAGTACATAGATGACTTGTTCTACCACCTAGTAAAATTGCTTGGTCATTGCTATTACAAGTTCTTTCTAACCCCTGCCAAAATGTCTGGGCTGAAGTTTTCCATGATGAGTGCATGAGGGTTTTTGCTTGTTTGTTGAGGAGAAAAGTATAATTTATGGATATTATTCTGTTCCCATGCGTGGCCAGTTCCCTTTTCTAGGATGAACTTTAGCCTTCTACAGCATAATTTGAACTCAAATTTGCACAAATGGCCATTGTGTTAAGACATATCTTTCATTCTTCCCAAGCAAGTCCCTTTATAAAGTTACCCAAATGTAAGCATTTTCTCATGCTGAATTACGTGGGACTACATCTGGGCATTTTCCACTGCCTGCAAGCATCAGCACCCAAATATACAATATGATCTTCCCAAGGGCTGAGCACACAGCCTGTACCACAACAGGTGGCACTGGTGATGAAGTGTCTAAATCAGCAACATCCAGTACCAGAGTACCAGAATTTTGAATTTTCCTTGTTTCCCAAAACAAGCCCTTTCTAAATCCTTCAAAGTAGGCAAAAGGTAATTCACCATCTTCTGCTGACTTATTTCAAAGCCTTACCCATCTACACTCCAGGTTAGTGCCTATCACAGGCAGAGAACTTTATCACTTTCCAGGCTGTGTTTACAAGAAGGGTTGGAGTTATACATGTCCAAGCTTTTATATAGCACTGGGATTTTATGTAAAACTTCATAAAACTCATAGTTTCAGATAGGAAAAAATGTGATGCTCTTAAACTGAATCATCTAGGAAAGAAAATATAAAAGGTCATCACAAAATTCTGCAGTGCTTCTAATTAGTCCCATAGCCCAGAAAGCCACAACTTTGTCAGAGGATAAAAATACATCTTAAAATTTAGCAGGGATATGTTACAGTACATGCAAAGCATGTTTAGAGCACTCTAGACTATGGCAGCAGGAAAGTGACATCATGAGTTTGACAAGGTGCACATGAGCTTCCTGAAGGAAGCAACCCAAAAACCCACGGCAAGAGCAATCCTTCCTTTCTTGAACAGTGCATTTCCCATGTCTGTTTATTGTGTTCACAAATAAAAGTTCCTTTGAAAGTTGCATCCTACTTCGCTGATTACTTTTCCATTACAGATTATGCCTACCAGTAAACACACTACCAGATGTTACCCCTTTTTTGTCACATTGCCTCCACCTACAGAGTCTTTATGAGGGCATTAGAGTTCAAGATCCTTATTATTTAGTTTGCGCTTCCTAAAATTCAGAATTTTCTAAAGGCAGGTTATAAGAAAAGTCAGGTTGTAAAAGTGATGAAATGGCAAGGACAGAAAAACAACACATACACACAAAACACCCAAGGAATGGTTGAATGCAAGTGGAAAGATTTGTTTTGCAGTGAGTTGGGTTTTCATGCTGCACTAAGTCCTTATGTTTGGTGTTTTCACTAATTTCTACTTCATATGTACAGGTCTAGCAGACCAGCCCTACACATCCACGGCAGAAAATAAGCTAAAAAAGCTATACTTAGGTCAGGCAGGAAGCAACCAGTTGATGGCTTCAAAAAGTAGTGAATACCCAGTTCTAAAAACAGGTCTTGAAAAGGAAGATCTATATTGACTAACTTCCAGCTGCCAAAAGAAAAACCTTGACAGATGAAAAAGATATATTAAAATTTTGACAACTAACTGAAAGGAAGCAGCCCCAAACCCAAAAGAAACATAGGAAACGTGATCAGCCACACAAAATAAGAGCAGCAAAACTGACACACATCCTGCTTAGTACAAAGAGATACAGCTGTGGAAAATTTCCTCAGCACAGGCAGTCCAGCTGTGCATCAGCAAGCACACCTCTGCATGGAGAACACCCCCTCTGACGACAAACTCCTGGGCATTATCCAAAGGCAACACTCTCTGGCCAGCTGGGAAACAAAATAGGCCTGAACCTGCAGCAGCCCTGCAGAGACAAAAGCAAAACCAAACTCATCGCCCTCATCATCCAACATAGGAGCTTGCACATTCAAGTCTGACACTTGGACAATTTCAGGCTTTACTTTTTTCTATACTCCACACTTGCTGTTCTGGTTTAAATGTCAAATAATGGTACTGATCCACATGGACTCAGTACTGGGATTAATTATGTCATAATAACACTTCAATGATATGTGAACACATATTCAGGAAAAGCTCTAAATGGCTCCTTACTGCTGCTTAAAAACCACAGCCAAAGGAGATTGACAGTAGGGATTACCTCCCACTAGCTGTCCCTCACTCAAGTCACCCAGGGCTCTAGAAGTGGCACAGATGGTGAAAAAAGCTGTCACTATTTGACAGAAACACCAAGTTCAATAGCCATTATATATTCACAGCCATTGATTTCCAAGATGTCTAACCCAGATTTTAGTAATCCATAGGAACACACACCACTGAACCTGAAAATGGGTTTGGCTTACTCTTAGTCTTTGAAACAGTTGCAGAGTATTTCCCCTAACTTTCCAGTAGTAACAAGTAATTTACTTGGAACTCATGGGATAAAGCTTTGGACAGAAGGCAGAGGAGTAACTGATGTTCCTGGACCTGATCTAGTGGGTGGCATCCCTGCCCATGGCAGAGGGGGTGGAACTAGGGGGTTTTTAAGGTCCCTTCCAACCCTTTATGATTTTATTATGAGATACTGAAACTGGAGATCAGTCCCCACCTAACTGCCCAGGGAAATTCTCCACAGAGGCAGCTTCAGGGACAGCACCATCCTGCTTTAGGTAAACATTCAAATTCACACCAAAAGCTGAAGCCAGGGGCAGTCTGTAAGTGCAGTGCCATCTTTTAACAACACACTGACAGGAAAAATTGGGGTCCTCCATACTTCTGTATTTCTAGGTGCTGTGACTGAACTTGAAAGTTAGACCTAAAAAGTCACCTGGAGGTCTTACTTCATCTCCAGAACCAGTATTTCATCCTGGTTAATGATAAGCAGTTGCATTTCCTGTATATTGGAAGGTTTTCCTTGCAAGTGATGAAACCATGGCAGTCAGAGACAGTCACTGATGTTGCACATTGCTGTGACTGAACTGATCCAGGCCATTGCTTCCCCAGGCTCTGCCCTCCCTGACAGCAAACAGGCTTTTGCTGCCTTAAGCTTCCAGCTGTGCACATGATGTAAACATTGCTGATCCACCGCAATTAGAATTTGGATTATTTCTGAGAGTTTCGCAGTTTCTGCTCATGTTCATTCTGAAGAGCTTCAAGCCAGCTTCACCCTTTCTGTATCTTTTCTCTTACTCTTTGTCTATTTTGAGACAATAAAAGCAGGAAATGTCTCATTACATATATGCTCTATGTTTTGTGCTCTAATGAGGTAAGTGAAAAAAACAGTATTTTCTGTGGGAAGTTAGAAGTTTGTCAAAATCTCTTAAGCTGGTCATGAGAAGATTTATGTTGCACTTCAGTCAAAGAAATTAATCACTTAGGCTTAAAAACATGAATCAAAGAATTTTTCTCCCAATGCTTCACTGCTAATCTCACCTGAACTACAAGTGCAAATTACTTAATTGCCCTATAACTACCTCTAAGGATCAGGTTCCCTTGCCAAAGTGTTCCAAAAGGTGCCCTGTAATCTCCCCATGTAATTGTCATAGTCCAAAAAAGAATATCCAAAGAGCAGAGTACTTCCCACTGGAGGAAAGACAATAGGGGAATCCTGCTGGTTTTACTGAGCATTCATACAATCTACCCAGATGGTCTGCCAGAGTTTTAGTGTTCTTTTTCTTTTGGCGTGAATAAAAAAAAGCCATTGTGGAAGGCACAAAACTGAAAACCTTAAGAGCTTGTTTTCTGGTAGCCCAGGTGCTGGTTCCCAAACACAGGCAGTGCATGTGGCAGCCCTCCCTCAGCAGAGGGTGACACTTCTTTGGCTGTTGACTAATTCTGTGGACACCTGACACTTTGACATCTCTATCTTGCTGTCATCTTGGTAAAGAGACAAATGAATGCAGGAAATAAGAACACAAACCCTTCTTTCTAAGGGAAACAAATGCAAACCCTAGTTTGTCTAGACCCTTCTTCCCCAGTCTGGTTCAAGGTCACTCACTTTGCAGTGCCCATTCTCAGGGGAAGAACTCATCTTTTTACAAGGCTGTGTAATGACAGGACAAGGGGGAATGGCTTTAAAGTGAAAGAAAGTCCATTTTAGCTAGATATTGGGAAGAAATTCTTCATTGTGCCTTCATTCTGAGGCACTGGCACGGGCTGCCCAGAGAAGCTGTGGATGCTTTATCCCTGAAAGTGTTCGAGGCCAGGCTGGATGGGGCCTTGAGCAACCTGGTCTAGTTGAAGGCATTCTTGTCCATGGCAGGGGAGTTGAAACAGATATTCTTTCAAACAAAACCATTCTGTGATCTCGCAGTTCAGTACTTGTAGAAATTCCTGTTCAAAGTTTTCAAAGTTGAAATCAAACCCATTCAGTTTTCTGCTGTGCAAAGGACTCAGAAGCTGAGGCCTCCAGGTCCCTGAACCATTATGCTGTGGCATCTGTTTAGCTTTTACTGAAAAATATTAGGTGTAAAAGCCAAACCCTAAGGAGTCCGTCATTACTGCATTAAAACCTGCTTTCATTGCACCTGTGTTTTCCATATCAAAACACACACCAGTTCCTCCTGAACACATTCATGAGTTACTCTTCTTTGAGGGCCTGGGACTCATTAGTACTCTGGGAGCTGTACAGGCCTTTAAGAATCACTATTTGTGCTGCACCTACTCCAAGCTTTAGCATTTCATCCAAAGTCATTAAATTCTTGCTGTGCACAGAACATCATACAGCATTAGCTGCCTGCTGTTTACTCAACTACCTGTGATAAAAACACAGTCATTCTATGTCAAACTACATTAGACTCTGCTTAAAAGACCACAAAATTAAAATAAACAACGGGAAAGAAAAGTCCACACACAAAAAATAAAATCCTAATGAAAATACCAAAAACAAACCAAAACAGAAAAAGCCCCCCCCCCAAAAAAAAAAAAAAAAAAAACAACCAACCAAAAAATCAAAACACAAGAACCAACCACCAAATACGTTCCCAGAGCCAAGTTCAAAGTGCACTGCTCAATGCCACTGGCTGAAGTTTTGAGGTAAATTATACCTGTAACAGCCAAGGCTAGAAACAGCAAGGCAAGCTTGTCAGATGTTTGCCTGAAGCACTTGATAGCTCCTCTTTACAGGTTATTTCCATTGCTTGCCCTCAGCAGTGAGTTTTGCAGCAGTTGTCTATCTTTGACACACTTCGATACACACACAAAAAAAAAAAAACCCAAAAAAAAAAACAAAAAAAAAACCAAAAAAAAAAAACCCCCCCCCCCAAAAAAAAAAAAAAAACCAACCAAAAAATCAAAACACAAAAACCAACCACCAAATACGTTCCCAGAGCCAAGTTCAAAGTGCACTGCTCAATGCCACTGGCTGAAGTTTTGAGGTAAATTATACCTGTAACAGCCAAGGCTAGAAACAGCAAGGCAAGCTTGTCAGATGTTTGCCTGAAGCACTTGATAGCTCCTCTTTACAGGTTATTTCCATTGCTTGCCCTCAGCAGTGAGTTTTGCAGCAGTTGTGTATCTTTGACACACTTCGATACACACACAAAAAAAAAGTTGCTAAAAAGCCAGAAGAAAGCAAAACAATCAAAACATCATGAAGAGAACCTGGACAGAAAGCTGCAGGTTGTCTTTGACCTCTTCTACGTCACTAAACTGCATTTGTGCAAAATACAGCTCCTAGGTTCAAAATACAGTTCCTATTTAAACCAGAGCAAGAAAAACATCAAAATAACATGGATGAGAAATATTTCTCTCTGAAGTCCTGTTTGGGGATGGGGTGCTAAGCAGGGCACTGTGATCTTTGTGAAATAGCAGGTTATGGTGTGAGCAATGCCAACTTGCAAGTGTTTCATAGGAAAACTGAACCATGATGAAAAGCGTCAACCAAAACCTCCTCCTTGGCAGAAGTGAAATCCCTTATTTCACCAAAAGTGAAATCCCTTATTTCCAGTGCGTGGCTGCGCCTCCACCGCACGCACTCCCCTCAAGGGCTCCGAGCCGAGCAGTGCCTGGAGCACGGGTGGAACCGTGCCTGTCGCCACACGACGACAACAGCCCCGCTGAGACACAGAGCGGACACGGGGCCGTGCTGCCCGCTGCCCCAACCCCAGCGCAGAGCTGCGAGAGCAGAGGAGCACGGGCAATCACCACCAGCGGTCAACTTCCTTAGAGAAAGTATGTGCCTTGGCTGCACAGCTGTTGTCCTACGCAGCCCGTCCCATCCCATCCCGCTGCCACCCGGGATCCGGACCTTGGCAGCAGCATCCCACCCGCGGGAGGGGCCGGGGTCCGGCTCGGGGCCGTGCGCTGCCCCCTCCAAAAGAGGAGAGCCCCCCGCTCCCCCGGCACAGCCCCGCTCGGAGCTCGGAGAAAAAGGAGGAGGGTGATGCAAGGATGCACGCTGGAGGGGTCTGCGGGGTCCGCGGGGGTGGATGGAAAGACGGATGGAAAGACGGATGGAAAGACGGATGGAAAGACGGATGGCGCTCCCTTACCTGCCGCGCTGCCGCTGTCCCTGCGCCGCCGCTGCCGCCCCGCGCTCCGGCCGCCGCCCGCGGGTGCCTTTATAGCCCCTGCCCCGCCCGCCGGGCGGTGCCGCCGCCCGCCCGCCACCGGCTCCGCCCGCCCGCCGCTGGGCTCGGCCCGCCGGCCGCTGCGGCCCCGTGCCCGGCCCGACAGGGAGCCCGGGTGCCAGCAGGGAGCCCCGGTACCAGCAGGGAACCCGGTATCGCCAGGGAGCCCCGACACCCGCCCCCAAGCCCCGGCCGCCTCCCCCTGGCCGCGCAGCCCAGGCGGAGGAGCTCCCGCGCAGGCTGGGGAGCAGCCAGCGGCGGGGACCCGCGTCCCCCTTCCCGCATTAGCCGGGACACTTTGGCGAGGAGATGGGAATGTGTGGAATGGCTTGTCCAAGGATCCAGCAGCCGCCTTGGGAAAGGCTGAGCCGAGGATGGGGTCCTGCCACAGGTGGTCTTGGCAAAGTCCTGCGGACATGCTTCTGTGTGATATAAAGTCTGTTTACCAGAGTTGCAAAATCTTATGCTCGCGCATTAAAATGACCTCTAGGAAGGAACTGTAATTGCAGGAGGGAAATAATGCCTTTGCACATTTCTGGTGA
Source organism: Passer montanus (assembly GCF_014805655.1). Taxonomy (NCBI): domain Eukaryota; kingdom Metazoa; phylum Chordata; class Aves; order Passeriformes; family Passeridae; genus Passer; species Passer montanus. The sequence continues at coordinate 9,295,630 of NW_024368041.1, forward strand.
AGTTCAGAGGGTGCAGCTGGTGCTGTAAGTGCTGGGTGAGTTTCCTAGTGAACAGCCCTTTGGCAAGAAGTGCAGCTAATCGTTTATTCCAAAAAAGAGGCCCTGGCCTGCTGAGCAAAGAGTATCTCTGTATACACAGCTCTGTGTGGAGCCATCCGCCAAGAGGCGGGTTAAACTGTCACTGCCTGAGCTGCTTTTTCTGACTTTACTGTAAAACACTCTTCCCTCAAGTGTGTGATTTCACTTAACAGACTTCACTTTTATGGCATGTTACTGTGACCCAAACACATGAAATCCACAGCCTGTTGTCATTGCCCCTTGTGAGGTGGCCTGAAGAGGAAATCAGAAATTCCTCAAACTCTGAAACTCTGTTAAACTCTCAGCCTCTGTTTTCTCAGCTATATAATAAGGTTATTAACTGGAGTCAACCAAAGCTTGCTTCTGTTTAAATGCATATTAGCTTTTATCCTCCCAAGTCAGCTTCTGCACCTGAGTCAGAAACTGCTGCCTTTGGAAGTAGAACCCTGGAAGTCTGCTCCCTTTTTCATCACAAAATTATAGGAGATCATGTTGTGCAGCTATTACTGAAGTATTACCAAGTGTGAAATAAAGAAAATGTTTTGTTTTCTTCCCTCTGATTAATTAATGTCTGCAAGGATGAAACGTATTTCTGAACAATGCAAGAGAGCATTTGTCATCCCAAGACAGCACTGTTCTCTATGTGATTTCTTTGTTTTTTTGAATTATAGAAGGCCTAATCTTTTTCATAATTGTTTTAAACTGTGATGTCAGGAAACCAATGAAACCATCACAAATAATTTAATTTGCAACTGAGCCGATTTTGAAGTCATGTGTTCAAAATTACATCATCAGGTCACTGGCATGCTGTGTTTGTTATGGAAGATCTGTCTAGCTCGATGTACCAGGTTATGGAACAACTGCAAATGCTAGAATGAGAATGTGGGCTTGACTAATTTTCCAACAGATTAATCCTTCCTTCATCTGGTCATGAAACAATATCCTCACTCAAAAACATTCAGTCCTTCAGAAAACAGATCTGGGGCAGTGTCTGAATTGTATGATTTGGCCCATCCTCAAGCAGTTTTACAGTGTGCTGTGTTTGGCTGCTTTTTGGGGAAGGGGCTGAAAGCTTCAGAGATTCACATGAAATGAACTATTCTCTGTTCACTAGATGCAGACTTTTGCAGTCAAAAAACAAGTGCTGAGTCTGGAATGGACTGGAAAACTGAAATCAAGTGTTTTCTTTTGCTTTTGCCTTGCAGTTTGTTATTTAGATGCATGTCCATGCAGTGGACCTTTAACCAACATGCAGTGTTGGACCTTTAAAAATGCTGAAGGCAGGTAGGTGGAAGTCCCAAAGAGTAGTTGCTTGGAAAGCCTGGTAATCTGTGCATCCAAACAGAGCCTTCAGTAGTTCGTGCACTCCTCCCAGCTGTTTTGCTAGTTGTGGCTGAGGATAACATGGTGATTTATAGTCCCTTTTGAGAGATTGGTGGATTGCGAAAGAAAATGAAGTCATTCTAAAAATTCAAGTTAGGAAGTATTTTACTGTGTAAAGATGCAATTGATAAAGTACTCAGAGATCCAAATTCTGACCTGTGCCAGAAAGGAGCACAACTGAAAGCTCAGGGAATATCACTCCCCTTTTCCTAAAAAAGTCTGCATAGAAGACAGGTTGGAAAAACAGGAATTTCCAGGCTTAATTTGCCAGTGTCACTGCTGACAATGCAACAACACAGCCTCAGTGAGTTTTCAGGCCGTGCTGGGCTGCAGGACTGCTCTCACTGCATTCCCACAGCAGCTGAATGGCTCCTGTAGCAGCAGCTGTACGTGTACAGACGTGTGTACTTTAGGAACCACTGTGCTGGGGAGGCAATACAAGCTGCCACCCATGTGGGCCCTCAGAAATCCTAATGGCTACTTCTACTGTAAATATTATTTCACTTGATAAACCAGCTCTGTGCAGCTGGCATGCACTTGTCCTTTCAAGAAGAGCATCTCTGGAGGGGTGGCTGCCCTGACCAGATCTCCATTCCCATGCCAGCAAACAGGCTGTGCAAATGAACCTGAAACTTCTCCTGTGCTGCTGGTGCTTTCACTTGAGATCACAGCATAGGTCTTCAAGATATTTAAGGGTAAAGTAAACAAGTCTTGGATTTGCTGTTGTATTTTATGTTACTGAATTGGATTATTATAGGTATCCATACAAGCAAAGAACGAAAGGGCATAATTCCATGCTAATGAAAGACTAATCACATGTGCTGAGCAGAAACCTGCCTCTGTGTTCCAGTATTGGCAGCAACAATATTTCAGCATTTAAATAGCACTTTAAAGCCATTAACTAATCAATGCTAACAAGGCTTCAGGGAAAAAGAGCATGGTGCAAATGAAGAACCACCAGAGTAGAGACCTGATCCAAAGTCCACCAAAGGGTGTCAATTCCATCCATTTCAATGCTATGGAAACAGATGTTAATTATGAGACTATTCCTCTTTCCCTTGACATTATATTTCTTGCCATGTCAGCATTAATCCAGGAAATTTCAGTGGTTGTGTTGCAGCAGCAAAAAAAGAGTTAAATAAAGTTGGAGTACAGCATTATATTTTGCAAAAGATATTATGCATTTGTTTAGAAAGATCTCTGCACACTGTTTACATTTAAGCAGTGGTAATATTATTAGTCATTGCAAAAGAAACTGGGTGTTCCCTTGTTCTCGCTAACAATACAGGAGGGATAATTTTGGATTAAGCTACATGTTTTATGAAAAATATACTTGATGTTTGCTGGTTCATGTTAAAAGCATTCCCTGTGTGACCCATCAAATATCACACCCTCTCCACTGGGAATTTTATTCTACTATAGTCTTTTGTTGTTGTCTTTGGATCCCTGGATGATGCTGACATGTAGCCATCCAGATCTGTTGTCCTTCCAAAAATTATTCAATGCAGCTTTGAACCAAGGGCATTGACCTTAATTAAAAATATAAATAAATAACATCACAGACTGAAGATTCACATGCCTTTGTCAGAGATTTGCCTGGTATTATTCATATCCCCACTTAAGTACTTATTTCCAGTTTGGAAACTACTCTTGGCAGGTTTAGCTGCTTCAGCAAAAACATAGATGGGGGGTGAGTCATTTATTTGGTCTTACATTAGGAACTTCCTGCCATTTGCAAAGGAAGTGGATTTTTTTAAATTATATTTCAGAAGATTGCATTTATCTGTAAAGAATGGATGGGGTGGGGGGTTGATCTGTTTTGCTTTGAACAGGTTTGTGCCTTCAGGAGGTTTTGGTGGAGTGTTTTACCAAGGGGAGCATTTCTGTAGGAAGCTCTGTTGGCTGGTGTGGAATCTGTGAGTGACGTTGGCAGCGGGACTCGGCTGCGGGAGACGCAGCCCCACGTTCCCCACTCAGGCTTTTGGTCCCATGACATGGACAAATAAGTGCCTAAGAACGGGGTTTATGAGAAGCCAACATGATGACTGGTAAATATTAAGGCTAGCCAAGAGAAAAAGCCAAGAGAGACAAGGTCTAAAATAGATTTTATGTTTATTTCCACATAAGGTTTTTGACTGTGAGCTCCCTCTGAGATGAATACCTATGGTCACTGAGAGTTTTCTCTGTACTGCCTCACAATCTGTAACCCATAGAGGATGCAGGCAACCAGGGACTTGGTGTCAGGTACCACACTCAGCTGTGTGTGAGCACAGCTCTTCTGCTAACCAGGAAAAAGTCTCAGCCACAGCCTACAGGGTGGGGGTATGTCCATTGCACAATGCTTTGCTTGCAATTCTTCCTGAAGGAGTTAATGCATTTTGTAAAAATAATGAAAGTTCTTCAAGCCAAACAGGAAAAAGGAAGAATTTGGCTCTGCCGCTCACAGATGTCATTGTGAAGGCAGAGAGATAGCTCTATATCCCTGCTACAGTTGGAAGGGGAATTGGGATTTGCTGCATACTTTCACTCCTCCTCTAAACAGAAATGGCTCCAATTGCAATATCTAGATGAAAACCTGTCTCTCACACCAAGAGCTCACAGAGAGAACCTTCATTTTTGGATCTATCTGTTGTGCAAAGCTTAAGCCAGCAGGGATTCACTGTTGTACAGGATAAGACAAAAGGAAAGAAATCCCAGCTGGGGTTTCAGTTAGGATCTAGAGCAACTCCTTTTCCCAGGGTGGCAGTGGTTTCACACACATCCTGGTTTGGTGGCAGCCCAGCTGGGGTTTTAGAGGTCTCAGTGGCACCTGTGCTTCAGACTAAAGGAGCAAATGCAAGGTCCTGAACCTGTGGAGGAATAACCCTGGACATCAGTACAGGTTAGGGGCTGACCTGATGGAAGTCTGCTCTGTGGAGAAGGACCAGGGGGTCCTGGTGACAACGAGCTGTACATGAGCCAACAGTGTTCTTGGGACCAAGAACGGCAAAGGTATCCTGGGGTGCATCAGGAAGAGCAAAGCCAGCAGGTCAGAGAGGTGATCCTGCCCCTCTGCTCAGCCCTGTGCAGCCAAACCTGGAGTGCTGTGTGCATTTCAGGAGTCCTCTGTACAAGGGAGACATGGAGCTCCTGCAGTGGGTCCAGTGGTGGATAACAAAGGTGATAAAGGGAGTGGAGCTTTTCTCTTCCAAGGAAAGGCTGAGGGAGCGGGGCCTGTTCAGCCTTGGGAAGAGACAGCTGAGAGGGGACCTCATCAGTGTCTGTCAGTGTCTGTGGAGGTGTCAGAGAACAAACCAGGCTCTGCTCGGTGGTGCCCAGCAATAGGACAAGAGGCAATGGGCAGAAACTGATGCCCAGGAAGTTCCACCAGAAAATGAGGAAGAACTTCTTTACTGTCCAGTGACCAAACACTGGCACAGATTGCCCAGAGAGGATGTGGAGCCTCCTCACTGGAGATATCCAAGAACTGTCAGGACAAGATCCTGTGCCATGTGCTCTGAGATGACCCTGCTTGAGCAGAGAGGTTGGATCAAATGACTCACTGTGGTCCCTTCCACCCTTACCCAGTCTGTGATTCTGTGAGGTTCAGGTGAATTCACCACAATCAAAGTGTAACACACTGATTTAGTCTCAGATGGGTTCTTTGTGTATCTTTCTTTGTCACCTGCTTGCCACTGTGCAGAAGTTTGAACAGTGCCATGCACTGTGGCCCATGAAGGTCCCTGGGCGTCCAGCAGGATGTGTGTGGTGACCAGCTACTCTCCTACCCTCTTGTTTGTCCAGTGGTCTAAAAGAAAGCTGTTTGGGGCTGCTGGGGGATTAGAGAATTGGGTTTGCATGAGTTTGTTTGCTGCTGGAGGAATGTCATACTCTTCAGACCTGTCCACCTGTTAAACACACATGTGCACACCTTGTGGACAATTGCACAGAGCTTGTTGCTTTAGTGATCTACACTAAACATACCCAATAAGTTCCTTACAGATGTAGCTTTACCAAGCTGGCATTATATATATTTTTTTTTTAATTCATGTTGATTTTTTTTTTTGTGGTCAGTTATGTGCAGGCAAGGAAGTACAGAAACCGATTTTAACTGTGAGCTAAAGGCAGTGCTTTAGTCCTACACAGCAGTTAGAAATGGAAATTTGAAAGGCTTTAAATACAAGTGGATTTTTCTCAGCTCTCTCAGAGATGGGTGGCCTTCTCTATCCCATCCCCAATGAGAAAATTTGTGTTTGTCAGACAGAGTTTCCTCTGCCTAAAGAAATCTAATTAGAAAGCACTGCTTTCAGCATTAACATCTAGCCTTTGACAATTCTTCCCCTTGAACTTTTCTTTCCAAAATGACCTACAAGAAGACAAGCTGCACAGACCACTAATGAAACTTCTGAGGGATTGAGTGAGCAGAGATTTTAACAGAGCCCAGCTAATGCTCACAATTGGTCATCCACAACTTCTTGCATCTGTAATCCTCCCTCAGTCTGCCTGGCCAAAACCTTGGGGTGCCAGGACTCCATCCCCATTCACTCGATGGCTCTTGTGGGTTCTTTCAAGTTAGTATATCCTGTGGTTCTGTGATTTACTTAGTGAGAATCTGAGATATTCACTGCAAATACTGTCTAGTGCTGCAAATTCAACAGTAAATTTAAAATAAGTATCTGGAAGTTTTACTTGTTTTTTCTCAAAAGCTGCTTTCACACACTAGAAAGGGGGGATTCTGTGTACCTGACCATTGTGAGCCCTGCTCACATCCTCTCTGAAGGCACTTGTTCTTTCTTAAAAGCTGCTTTCACACACTAGAAAGGGGGGGATTCTGTGTACCTGACCATCATGAGCCCTGCTCACATCCTCCCTGAAGTGTCAGGGATGTTCTAACAGAGCTCACTTGGGGGCTGCACAAGCAACTTGAAGAGGACTTTTAATGCCATTTGTGTAAAATAGACTTTGCAGCAACTTGTTCTTTAGCAGGAGAGTGTGGCCAAAGAGGTGTTGTATATGAATCTGTGCTCTGATATTAGGCTGTTAGAAACAACAAAACACAGAACTTGGAGGCCACTAGGAAATCTGATTTCAAACACTTTGCTGCAGGTCACTTTAGCTGAGATGCCTGCAATTCCTATACTGACCAGGGCAGAAGGCACCAAATGCAATTTGGCATCTTTTTGATTCTCTGTGGTTTGGGCAAAATTGCTCCAAAAGTGAAGTGCGATCGCCCTCCTCTCTCCCTTTTGCTCCCATCTTTAGCAACAGCTATATTTTTAAAGAAGTTCCTCTACTGGCTAGAAATCTGGAAATACTTCCCTCCCCCCTCACCTCTTCCTCCCACTCAGTCTGGCTGAGGCATTGCTATACACACAAACACGTAGCCAGGGTTCATCTGTGTGTACCAGAATCCTTCCCATTCCATTTTTCACAGCCTCACTGAGGGAACATCCAGCTCACATCTCAGCTGAACTTTTGAACTCACCAAGGTTGAGATAGCTCAAAATCGAGCAGAACAGGCTGAAGGGTGCCTATCAGTTTGAGGAGTAGCTAAGCAAGTGCAAGTCATAATTCTGTCCTCACTGATGTCTGATAAGGAAGAGCTGGTAAAAGACCTGATCATTGTCTAATCTTCCTCACATAGAAATATCATGTGCCCTCTGCTTGAAAGTGCACTGAAAAGTGTGTGTCCTTTTGCCCACAGGCAAAGCAGAGCAGTACAGAGCTGAGCAATTCAATAAAAGAAAGTCTGGTCCTTCAAGACTCTAAATGACATTTGTCACTTGTGATTAGTTGGATGGCTGCTGCTTTTTTCTGAAGTTGTTGGTCATAAATGCTGGTCTTAGAACTTTGAACACAGAATCAAGGAGACACAAAGTGATATTGTTGGTTGGCATTGTATACTCAGAGCTGACTACACCAGCAGGACTGGGACCACGTTCCTATTCTTGGACTCCTGGGCATAAAACACAAACACCTATGAAACAGATACTTCAGGTTTCTTCCCTGACTGTCCAGGTAGAGGAGACAAGGGTTGAATGGCTTAATGTAAAAGTTTCAAGGAGGAAGATGCCAGAGAGGACATGGATAGGACACAAGCAGCAGTTTGTGACTGCAGTCTGTTTAAAAGAGCTTCTTTTGACAAATACTGGGTGTAGCCTTAAGACAAAGTAATGGAAGGAATAGGGACAGGAGAAGAGAGCAGTAGGTAAGCTGATTGCAGCCCTTGCAGCAACACTGGACATGCTCTTTTTGCCAGCCATTTCAAAACAGTTGCTCAGAATCAAACAGCCAGCTCTAAACCAGCAATTCATTCACTTAACAGCTTTACAGGCTGTTCCCTATTAAACAAGGCATGGTAAATCTGTTTCAGATTAGCAGAGCAAAAGAGTCACAAAAAAAATCCCACTTTGGTGTTAAGTTTTGGCCTGTACAAGCTGCATCTCAAACAGATGCTGTGTCCATTCTGCTAAATATAAAATGGCCAAGCCCAGTGTCTGGCCCTGACCCCAAGTGATGTGGCCTGACTTCAGTCTTTGGGCAAGCCCTCTGTGTCAGACTGACCCCACAAGTTGTGTGGCTTTTGGCCCTGGCTCCCTTCTGTGCTGCAAGTGGTGTCCCTTTAGGTCCTAAGATTTATCTTTATTTCTGTGCTGTGTTTTTGAGTACAAAGGTTCTGAAAAAAAGCTAAGGGCGGTGTTGCAACCCAGAAGAGTGATGTTTTTATGGCCTGAAGCTGAAGGGGTGTGTTGCATCCCCCAGGGTATGCATGAGGCTCTGCAGGATGAGACAGCCTTGGGAGGTTGGAGTGTGGTCATCTACATACTGCTGGCAGCTCCTGGGAAGGGGCAGCCCAAAACAAGGAGCAAAACAGAAATTCAGCATGTGGGAAGGAAAGGGTCTGGGTATTGAGATCACACCCTGTCTCTTTTAGCCTACACACATCCAGAGGAACTGAGCAGGCTCCTCTGTGGGTTTTATTATCACATGCATCCACCTGGAGTTAAACACTGAGCAGCCCCTGCAAACCTCTCAAGCCCTCACTGCTCCTCAAAAACTTCTCACTAATGAAGAATTGCAGCAGGGAAGCAACACCTCTGCTGACAGCCTCTGGATAGGTGGAAAACACTGGGAAATTTCAGCAGTAATTCAGCTTCCATCTGCCTGAAATTGGGTGCCAAAAGGAAGGCAGTAGTCTTATTTCTCATAGCAACTGAAATGTTTGATATGTTTAACAGCTTTCAGTTAACACAAGAACAACTCTGATAAGTTTTTTTAACAGAATACAGACACTCCCATAAATAAAACATAACTGTTGTATTTTTATCAGAAAACAAATGTAAAAGAAAAATGAAGAATTCCTCAAGATACCACAGAATAGAGAAATTTGCAATCCAAATTATACCTCTAGGAAAGCTTTCCTCAGCCTAAGGCCAAAAGAAGGAGAGAGGTTCCTTGCTGTAGGGACCATCCAGCTAGTGCAACCATCAAAGATGAGTGATTGCCAGGTTGATGTCTGCCATCTGCAAAGCATCATGTTATTTAGGGGAGGTTCCTGACATTTGTTTTTGGAAAAAGGACAGCTGTTGGAAAGACTGGCTATGTGAATAAAGAGACAATGGAGAATATATCCTGGCTCAGGTAACATTTTTGACACTCACCCACAGCATCCTTATTTTCAAGTTGAGAAAGTATTGGAGGATGCATGAGTGTGCTTGAAAAATGGTTGTGATGCCAGGCCTAAAGTGTATCAAAATCAGTGGCTTAACATCCAGCTGAAGGCCAGTAACAAATGGAGTAGCAAGGACATCCAGGATTTTTCAATGTCTTCATCAGTGATTTGGATGATGAGACAAGGGGTGTGCACCCTGCAGCAAATTCCAGATGATGCTTACTAAGGGAAAATTATTGATCCCAAGTGACAAAGCTTTATCCCAGAAAGACTTTGAGAAATATGAAAACTGTACAAAGAACTTCCTGAAATTCAGCAGGGAGAAGTGTCAGGTTCTGTGCTGGGGTGGAATAACCCCACACATCAGCACAGGCTGGGAACTGAATGGCTGAGCCTTTATAAAAGGGAATCTGGATGCCAAAATATGTAAGGAGGAAATAGTCTGCTCTCATTACAGGTGGTGCAAACAGCACAAGGAGTTGTATCAGGAGAAGGAGATTCAGGGAAATTGTTACCTCCTTTATTCATCCCTAGTGAGACCAGTTTGGGACCCACCAGGATGTCAAGAACCTTAAAAGCTCAGCAAAGGGCTGCAAAGATAGTTATGGCAGGGCAGATGATCTTCAAGGAGAAGGTTGGGGAGCTGAGCCTGTTTGTCCTACAAGAGGAGACACAGAGATGGTCTAACAGCAGCCTGCATCTGTGAGAGGAAACTGCAGGGATGATGAAGACAAAGCCTTTTTGGAAGTGGCAGAGAATATAATGGAGAAACAGACACAAATCAAGGCTTGGAAGGCTGAGATAAATCTGATGTTTAAGACAGTAACAAAAAGCTAAAAGAAACCTAAATAAGTTCTGCTCAGTGGAAGGAGCAGGCCCAAAGCAAAGGAGTGCATAGAGTAGGTCACAGCAGTGCTGGGATCTCCACTGTAAAGCAGAGTCAACAGTGAAGGGTGCCAAGAGTGCTTAAAAAGGTGAACTCTGGAGGCTCCACCTACTTGGAAAAATAAGCAGTTTCTAGACAGAAATTCTACTGTACAGCATGTCCTCTGGATATGGGAGGAAGACTTAGAGTTTAAAAACCCAAGGCAAAAATAAGAGGCATAAGGTCTCTGTTAATTTTGGAAGAAATATGGTTATTTCTGACCCACTTCTTAATGTTCAGAACAAGCATCTAATAGAGCAAACATCTGAGGGTCAATGTGAGCACGTCAGCATCATTTAAAACCTGTAAACATAATATTCCTTTTTTAAACAAGTAGGTGGTCCACATTGGCAGAACTACTGCTAAGGATGGGCTTTAGATGAGAAAACATTGGTTAAAGTTTATTGTTAGGAGGCAGCTGCACTGCCTTTTTCCTTTGTCACTGGAAGGGTAAGAACTCACTGTAAATAAAACTTGATTCAGAGGCATCAAACTGCAGAGCACCAGCTGGAGCAGGAAGAAATTTTGGTGAAAATGCTGAGGACAAGGATGTCACACAAACTGGGAACTTTCAGGGCTGTGTTGGAGGGTATCCAATGAACAGAGACAGAAAAATCCTAAGGCCTGCCTTACTTAAAAAAAGTCCAGGCCAAGCAGAATAAGAAGGAACAACCAAAGGCAGTGTTAACAGCAGCTGGAAAAAATGCATCTTAAAGGGCTACTTGTATTTATCTTCTGTGAAGCAGAGTCCTTATAGCTTGTATCCTAAATGGCCCTGGTGGAAGATCCAGTACTCAGACATGTCATTTCTCTTTAATTCACAGCTCATTTCACAGCAGGTGATGCCCAGCAGTGATCAGAGCCTGGGGGGCAGGAGCTCCCACAGTCTGCAGTGAGTTACACCTCCTGCTGCTTCCTGGGTCCTCACTGCAGTGGGCTGATCACCAGTGGTGCTAAATGGGAAAAACAGCTTTTCAGGAAGTTTCTGTTGATCCCTGTTACCTCACTGAACTCTCCAGGTGTCTGCCAGCATGGCTGAGGATTGAGGATTAAATTTAGCTTTTCATCACCCAGAGCTGAGCCATAACATAAATGGATGCAAGGCCACAGGTGTTTAATAGTGTGTAGCAAAGCTTTACAAACATGGCAAATTATTATTCATTAATTTTGATATTACACTGCTTGGTAGAGCTAAGGTTAGCTTAAGGTTGGTTTACTAAGTTGAGGCTAATTTCTTCAATTAAGGTTAATATAGTAAGCTAAGGTTAATTTACTAAGTTAAGGTTATTTTACTAAAAATTAATCATGAGAGACTTTTTGTGACAAAAATTACTATGGAAGTGGTGAAGGAAATTCCCTATCCTTTTTCTTGAGAACCAAGGCCAGAATATGAGACTGGAACACTTTGAGGTTGTTGGTAATTACAAGTATTGGAGCTAGCACAAATGCTGGTGTTGTGGGATGAGCAGATCCTGAGTGCACGTAGGCACACTTTGTGTAAAGGCCTGAGGGTTGTAATCCACCCACACGTGGTCTGTGGGACTGGGCAGCCTTGCAGAAAGGGAGAATCCATCCCAGCAAACAGCACCATGCATCACAGAGCTTGGACACATCTGAGCAGGATGATTAATACAACATCACCCTGGGAGAGTAATGTGAGCATACTGAAACAAAACAGTTCATGCTTAAAGGCCCTGTAGCTGAAAAGTCTGCCTGTACCACACTTGGTGTCCTTTCAGCTCTGAAAGATCCTGAGCAAACTGATAAGGGAATAATTAAGAATATTTGTTACTGAATGTAAGATTTCCTGTTAGTGTGCTTTCCCTGATGGAATTAATTTATGGCTTTGTTTGTCCCACACATCATAGGTTATTTCTATCTCAGAAGAAGCTCTTTAAAAATTATCAAAGAGGGCAAAAATCTGTTGCAGTTTTTACTGTCAAATTTCAAACATGATATCTCAAGCTATATTTGGGCAGAATTTCAAACCCATCTTGTTAGAAACTTAAATAAGTCCTGAAAACAATTCATAACTGAGAAAGGAAGCCTTGACCATAACGAGTTAACACATTTTGAAAATCATAATGATCTATCTGCAGCAGTATTTTAAACTGGGAATTACAGTGAAATTTGGAACATGTTCTTTTAAGGTAGCATGGAAATAATCAAAACCCTGTACCTAGATTTTTTGAGTTCAAAATCAGATATGCCATATCTGACTCTTCCTGCTGGGTTATCACTGTCATTACTTCCAGAACAGAAAAGCCCACAGAAGCCAAATTTAATCTTGTGTTCTTTCTGTGGCATTTGATGCAGGCTGGGGGAAGGAACAGCTCTTGCCCCACATCCCTGGGCAGCTGTGAAGCTGCTTTACAGCAGTTTGTTCTCAATGGTGAAAGGAGATTTTCTAGACCTTTCTGTTTGCCACTATTAGAAACTCAAGACAAAGGCTGAAAGCAGACTTGAGCTGCCCAAGACCCGTTATTGATTGGCTTTCATCAGGTTTTAGCTTAATCCTGGTCTTGGCCATGCTGAAAGCTCCAGATGCAGACATGAAAGCCAGACCACATCTGTTCCTTCCCTGTGTGTATGACAGTTTTCCAGGAAAGGTCCCAAAGAATTCCTGGGATACCTGCAGGAAGCCCACCCAGGTCTGATCTACCACCTCTCCATAACCTCAGGCAAGAGCCCAGGTTTATCACTCACAAGCTTCAGTGATGAACACTCAGGTGATGGAGGAATCTGGTGGGTTTTATCCCCAAAGAACAAGACTTGTAATCCTATCTGCCTCAGGATAAAGTCCTTCAGGGCTTTTTCTAGATGGGACAAAGCATCTTTGGTTTGGACCCTCCTTCAGGCAAATTTGCAAGAGTAGATTATCAGAATTTCTGGGAAGGTGCTGTGGGAAATGGATCCTCACCTATATCCAAAGTGGCTTCAAAGAAGTGTCCAGCTCTTGGGGACCAGCCACTGTCAGTGCTGCAGGGTAGCTTGTGTCCTTTGCCTGGGTCAGCACACAGAACCAGCAGCACACTAAAAGCCCAAGCAGGAAAAAGCCCAAACAGTGTGTCTCATGATAACTGCTGGTACCAGAAGTGCCCTGGTTCTGCAGCTGCCAGTGCCTCTTGTTAAAAGTTTGCCAAAGCAGAACGTTCTTCACCAAAAGGGGAAGTGTCCTTTTTTTTTTTTTTTCCCCAGCAGCTGCAGTGTACTGAACTAGACATTTTTAGAGCCACATTGTATGTGTGCCCACTCCAACATCCAGCAGTTATGTTATGTACTCAGAACTTTTCCTGGCCAAGTGTCAAACCTCCCTGGAATAATCTGAAGGGGCCTCAGTTCCCATGTTCCCTGGTACTGCAGAAAGGCTGAGCCAGGGCACGGAGTGAGATACCAAGCCTGCAGGCCTGGTAAATATTTAAGGTTCGGATTAACCACTATTTTAAAACACCTCTTTCTCATAAACATTCGCTTATGTTGTGACACCCGAAGTCCTTCCTGCACTTAAATAACAATAATGATTCATTGTTGCCATTGATGTGTGCTTCTGTTTAAATGCTTTAATCAGTTCCTTAATATAGGAGGTTTGTTTATAAAAGTGGAAAAGGAACAGCGTATCTATCCCAGTCTGACTGATTGACCAAAGATTTGAGGTGCTTTCAGTTAAGAGGAAAACCTGGGCATGTTCTTTGTTGAACCCTTTTTTGAATGGGAACAGATTCCTGTTTTTCTGGTCATAGAGGGAGGGACGTAGTAGCAGAAAGCATGAATAAAAAAGGGGTGGGAGGGATCTGGTAGCTGAGGTAAAAGTCAACTTCATCTTCTTTAGACTGTTTCTCACTTAAAGGATAAACACATGGCATAGCTGCTGGGTTTTAGGAACTTGAACTGCATTTAAGATGATTTTAAGTCTAGGAAGATGATTTCAAGTCTAGGGGAAGTGGGTGGCCCAGCCTGGGCCACACAGGCCTACATCACCATTCTGAGTCGAAAAAACACAAATAACTCTGGAATCTGAATATGATTTTTCTTGCTTATTCCTTTGTGCTCAACCTCCTCATAGTGCAAATATTTAATTATTGCATTGTGCCCGGTTTATTAATGGTGTGTTTCAAGAAGGAAAGCAGCATAAACATCACCAGAGCATGTGGAGAAGGGAGGCTCAGACATCCTGGAAAATGGGATGTGACCCTGCAAAGGACTGAAAGAAGGTTTTCATCCAGCTTCCTATAGAAAGAGGATTAGGGAAGCTCAAGTGGTTTCTTGTTTTTGTAACCATTTAGACAGTAAAAGACTTCAGAAAAAAAGTACCAAAAGCAATGTAGTGCTGAATAAAAAAGGGATTTAAAAAAGAGACTAGATGGAAACGCTACTGGAAGTACTGACTTGCTGTAAACATTTGAAAAAAGACCAGGCTACTAGCCTTGAGGCTTTGAGTAAAAATCAAGGAAACCAGAGTTGGAAAGAAATTCACAGCAGTTCCAAATATTACTCTTTTTTTTCCCCCTTAAAGTGAGAATGCTGCCAGCAGCTCTTAGTGGAAAGAACATTTATTTTCATATCATATTATAGAAAACTAGAGTTGAAGAGAACTCAGAATGGGAATCTGTGCCTCCTTGGAACAAGGGTCAATTAAATATAACCATTGCTTATCAACACTTTTTAAACCTCTTTTAAAATCCTCCAGAAATAGAATTTGGGAGTTCTCTAGGTTCTTCTGAGATATATTAATTTAAGAAATTATTTTTCATTTTTTCTTCCTGTTAGTTCTTTCTTATCATAGGCTAAAGGCACTTAGAGAACAAGCTTTCCTTGTAATATGTAACATTCTTGATAACATTTCCAAGTACAGGAAGGCCAAAAGTTTTCAGGCTTTCCTTCTGTGTGTGTTTCTACTGGTTCTTTTGCCCTTTTAGTATAGAAAAGCACAACAAACTTTATTTTTAAAACCTTTCCTCATATGTCCTGTTGCTTCAAGGGCTTGCCAGCATCACAATTTTTTACTCTCTGTTTTCTTTACATCTTTTTTAACTTCTGGTATCCAAAGCTGGCACTGAAATCTGGAAGTCAGAGGTGCTGAAGAGTCCTCTGGATTTGTTACTCAAAGCAGATAAATGGAGGGCAAATTTACCTCCTGTATCTGACTTGCAATAGTCCTGCTAATATAGCCCAGGGTGATGTTTGCTTTGTTTCCCAAATATCATCCTCTTTCATATTCAGTTCATAGAGCCTGTTCTCTGTTACTGCTGCCTTGAGAGGTTCTCTTTTCTCCTAATTAGTCCATGATTTCTGATTTCTGTGTTTTTAATAAATTCACTAATTTAGGCCATTTCTTCTGCATAATGAGATCAGTTTGAGTGTTGAACTTGCCTGCACATGTTGATGCCAGTTGCTGGTGTAAATTGGATTTCTATTTTAGTGATATAAATCACAATCTGAAAGGAGCTTTTTTATGTTCCGTCTCTGTTGGGTAGCAATTATGGCACCCTGCTATGAGTTGTATCACTGAATTTTGTGGCTACATGATAGTATTTTTTTGTAGACCATCTATCCCAAAGCTTTATTACTAATGCCATTAATTACATCAGATGCTTCCCTGCCATCAGCAGAGCACGTGTGGTGGACTGACCTTGGCTGGCCAGCAAGTGCCCATCAAGATGCTCTTTCACTCCTTCTTAGCAGGATGAGGGGAGGAAATGAGGTGAAAATTATGTGGGTTGGGATAAGAGCAGGGAGCTCACTCACCAGTTACTGCCAAGGGTGAAACACACCTGACTTGGTGAAAATTAATTTAGTTTATTGTTAATTAGCAACAGTGAGAAATGAAAGGAAAACTAAAAGCACTTTCCCTCCATCCTCCTTCCCCAGCTCAGCTTCACTCCTCTACCTCATGCTCCTCCAGAAGCACAGGGGGTGGGGAATGGAGGTTGTAGTCAATTCACCACCCATTCCTCCTTATGCTCTTCTCCAGTTCCAGCATGGAGTCCAACTACACAATTATCCTTCATTAACTGCTCCTGCATGGCTCCTTTCTGCAGCCTGCAGTCCTTCAGGGTCAGACTATTCTAGTGTGGGCTCCTTTCCCCGGGCCACAAGTCCTGCTGGAAGCCTGCTCCAGCCTGGGCTCCTCACGGGCTTCAGCTTCCATCAAGACACATCCCTTTGCTCTGGCAGGGGATCCTCCACGGCTGCAGGTGGATCTGTGCTCCATCACTGACCTCCCCGGGATGCAGGTGGATCTGTGCTGCCCCATGGACCTCCACAGGCTGCAGGGGCAGAGCTGCCTCACCAAGTCTGAGCTTCTAGTGACTCCCTGCTCCAGTGACTGGAGCACCTCCTCCCCATCCTTCTTCATCAACCTGGATGATTTTGCAGGACTGGATTTCACAGGACTGGATTCTGCAGGACTATTTTTTTCACCTGGATTTCTGCAGAACTCTTTTTTCACATGTTCTCACTCCTCTTTCCCCTGGCTGCTGTTGCACAGAAGTTCTTTCCCCCTTTTTTAGTTCATTACCCTAGAGGTGCTGCCACTGTTGCTGGGCTCATCCTGGCCAGTGCTGAGTCTCTCTTGGAGCTGGCTGGCATTGGCTCTGTCAGACATGTGGGAAGATTCTGGCACCTCCTCACAGAATCCTCCCCTGTAAACCCTGCACTACCAAAACCTGACCACGTGAGCCCTGCACAGTGAGTTACCACGTCAGAGAAGAAATTAAATTCCACTGACATGCTTTACTCCTGACAAAACCATGCTGGCCATTTCTGAGCACTGTATTTTCTTCCAGCTGCTCACAGGCCATTGCATAATTTGTTCCAAGAGCTTTCCACATTCAACTGAATTCCTTGGATTTGTTCCTCTTCCTTCCTTCCACCTCCTTAAATGCAGATAGGACACTCACCCTCACCAGTCCTTACTGCAGTCAGCTTTAAAGGCTCCCTCTTTTAGGGATTTTTCATGCAAAAACAAGTAAAAAAGAACATAGTTGGTGGCACACTTGCTGGACATCTCTGTGTTCCTCATTCCTCCTAAGGTTTTTATTTGGCTGGAGTTTATGAGTTTTCTCCAACCTAGACAATGCCTGTTCCATGCTGGAATTCTGCAACAGGAGTCAGAGTTTTTGGCACGCTCTTGATTGATTTTTGATAACACAGCTCCTGCTGTAACAGTCTGCCATTTGTCGTTACCATTCACTGAGCAACAAAAGGTCTCTGTTAAATGTTTAATGCCAGGCATGATCCCAGCAATCAGGCCTGGTAGAGTTAGAAGACTATGAAATATATGAGGTAAGAAGAAGACAGAGGAAAAAAAACTCAAGAGACAAAATGTGGAGTTGATGTCTGGGTTCTGTATAAATATAGCTGGAGGCTTTATTATCTTTAAAAGTGGAAGATTTTCCCTATTTGATAGAAATAAGAAATCTAATGAGTATGAATATTCCACTTAGTAAAAGAGAAACTGCAAATCACAAATATATTTTGTTTTACTCTCCATAAATATGCTTGATTCAAAACAATCAGCCATACCCTAGAATGGTTCCATGTAAAAAGAATCAATTATAACAAACTAATTGGTTCAAATTTAACTTTTGTTATTGGAAGGCAACATTGGCAGCAACAGTGACATTTTTTCCTACAGCACTTCTGCTTTGCAGAACAGAATAAAATTCCACTGCAGGCTAGAGTCATCTGCCATCCTTCTTCATCTGTGTTGGCCTTAAAAAGTTTCATAAAAACCATATAATGAAACTTGATTTATAGACATGGTTTTTGTTTGGTTGGGATATTTATTTGGGAGGGATGGGGACATTTGGAACATATTGCTGTCTCAATATGGAAAATAATCATCATTGACTCTCCAAAGATATCATAAAAATGTGGAAAAGTGTTCAGAGTGCTTTGAGCTGACCTGAAGGAGCCCTTTAAAGCTGCAGCATGGCGAATAAGTGTGGTACAGATAACTTGCAAGTAACAAAAATAAAATCCTTGAATCAAAGCTGAGGTAAAAAATCTTCCAACATAAATTCTTACAATCCAAATGCCAGTGAAGTGTGGAAGCCATTAGCATAAAACCTCATTTCAGAGGAACTAGAACTGTAAATAGTGCCTAGTAAATAGCAGCAGTTTATGTTTGTATCACTAAATTGAGCAACTGAGGAAGGAATCAGCAGCGATGGCAACCTATACTGTCCAAGAAAAAGCAAAATTCCCTTTAGAATGCTATTGTTGCTCAACCAAGTCTTATTTAAATTAATTCTCTTCCCAAAGGAATAAGACTTTGTGACCTTTTCAGGACATTATATTAAAGTGTGCTTTGTTTATTGAGTGTTTTTGAAACAGCTTGGGCCAAAATGCAGTTTTGCTCTAATAAAATGTAGCTGGAGCAGCTCCATTACCCTCCCACTCTCTGAAGCCCACAGGACTAAATGGGTGTAACAAAATGAAGTATTTGGCCATTGACCTGCAAGTCCAGTGACTCATCCTGGGTCACATAAAACTGTTTCCCAGTTAGAGCTGTAACAGAGAGCTGCTGCCAATGCTGAGCTTCCCTGCTGCCACAGAGAACGTGAGAGGATTCAGGGGAAGGGATCTTCCCTGTGCATTCATAGAACCACAGGTAATGATGGAGGCAGGAAGGAATTTCCAGAGGTCACCTGGTCCACCCCCCTGCTCAGGCAGGAGCACCCAGAGCTGGTGGCCCAGGATCATATCTGGTTGGCTTTTTGTTACCTCTAAGGAGAGACTCCACCAGGGCCCTGGGCAACCTCTGCAAGAGCCCAGTCACCTGGATGGTAAGGAAGTGTTTCCTGATGTCCAGTGGAATTATCCTGTCTTTCACTTTGTGCCAATTACCTCTGCTCCTGTCAGAACTGAGGAGAGAAGTGAGAAGAAGGAGGCTTGGAGACTAGAAAGGCTCTGTTGAATTGCCAGCTCACTTCTCCTCCAAATTCAGTATTCAGGCTTCATTCTTCTGGGTTTTTCCCTGTGACAGAGTCCTTGCTTATGGGGCCTAAAAGCCTGTGGGAGTTTTGGTTAGAGGGTCTCAAGACCCATCAAGCTGGCTCAGTGTGGAGCTCACTGATTTTTCAGATTCCCAAATTTCTGGTGCTCTCCACAATGCAGAGACATATAGAAAAATCTCCACCTGGGCAGTTCTGCAGGGTCTCATCCCTGAGTTTCTCATTCCAGAAGAGCCTGACTGTCTCCTCCAGCAGATGAGCTATTCTGCTACGGGAAGGGAGGAAGGGGAGGGATGTCTGAGGTGAAATCTCTCCCTATGTTTGTCCACCTGCATTTTTGTGCTATTCTCATCTCCATTTCCTTTCTGAGATCCTCTCACCTGAGGTGTGTGGAAGCACAGTTCCTCTCCATTACAAAAGCAGAGAATACTGTAAGATCCCATAGACTTTATTTTAGGATTTGAGGATTCCATTACATATGAGGATTGCCTAATCCAGCACAGCAGCCAGCCAAATTGGCCAAGCATGTTGATGAGGGGCTTTCCTATTTTGCTCAACCAGGGAGCTAAATGTTTTCTCTGCCTGGAAAAATTATCAAGAAATATTGTTTCAGAGAAAATGTTTTGGAAGCATCATCTCAAGTGGGGATTAGACCTGTTTTAAGTAGGCTAATCTTCAATTGGAAAGCTGCACAGACATCTGAGAGTGCCTGGTGATATGTGGAAGCAAAAAGGTGAGACTGACTCATAAAAGTGCACTTGGGGCTGTTTTACAACAGCAATTCACAGAGTATCTGATCCAAAACAAAGCAGGATTTGCTTGCCCGCAGGGATCACTGTGTATATACAGAGGAAACAAAGGGCTTACATCTTTCAACACAAAATATTTCTGTATAAATAGCTCACAGGAACGCAGCTAATCTCTAAGGCCTTCTGTCAACCAGCTGCAGAAGAGGGAGGAAAGGAAAATCTTTTAGGGAAGGGCTTCAGCATGAAGGGTGGGCTTTTTTGTAGCCAAAAAGGCCCATGCCTGGTGCTTAATTTCTGAATCTAAAAATTCAGAAGATGGGTGATTACTTTAAGCAGAAAAGCCTCCTACAAAAACCAGGGACTGTGTCTTTCCTGTCCCTGAGACAGAGGACTGCAGTGTGGGTTCTGAACAGTTTGATCTCCCACCTGTGCTCTGGGGTTATGTTTGCCAAATAAAAATTATCCAGGTAAGAAACTGAGGCAACTCAAATTCTGACTGCTCACACTGCAGAACCATTTCTTCTTTCCCAGGACCAAGACAAAAGTTTGGCTTGGTGTGGGTACACCTCCCCCAAGGAGCCTTCCCCACATGCAGTGAGGGTCAGACCAAACCAGATGCCTTATATTGCCTTTATCACCATCCCTGCTGTCTTTGAATCCCCAGGCTCTTGTGCTTTCCCCTAGGAATGCACCCTCAGGTTCATATTCTAAAATCACTACCCTGGTGTACCTACTGACAGGAGACAAGGATCAGTTCCTAGAGGAAATAAATTTTAGTGTCCCACAGGCAGCACAGCTGATTGCCTGATGCATGGGCTACGTTTCAGTGAAAATGTGGCATTTGGGGGACACAAAGATAAATTCTAACTGTCCCTCTGCTGTCAGACACAGAAGGTTGTCTAGGAGTGATGCAAGGAAGAAAACTATCTAAAAGTCAAACAAAGACACCCAGGTAGTGTGGCCTTTGTGTGTAGTCACCTTTAAGAGGCACAGCCTAACATTTCCTTTCAAACAGAAATGCAGAATTCTGAAAGGCATGTAAGCACAAATTTGAGAGCTAACCTCATAACCTCATTCTTATGTGCTAGGTTAACAAGGTGTACAGATCTGGGGTTAGCTCCTCAGGTTACTCAAACCAGGTGACTGTAAAACCTCAGAGTATTGAACTTCTGATTTTCAAATGTTTGTGAAAAAATTAATGGAAATCAGAAACAGATTTCCACAGGCATGGGGAAGAAGAAGGAACAGACTACTTTTTTGGGGGGGCAGGGGGTGCCTATTTACTAGATACATGTGCAAACCACATGTTTTTCTCAGCATTTTTCCAAGACCATTTAATTGACAACATGTTAGCCTGGGAAAGAAGAACAGCTTGCAGAGAGTTTGGGAAAACCCTTTCCCATGGATACCTTGGCTCACGGTGTTGCTGTTGAGCAGGTAAGCAGTGCCATGGCAGGGTGGCCCAGAGGTCTCAGCGTTTGTTGGTGTAGAGTCAAGGTGGGGGACACCCCTGGCAATCAGGTGGATTGGTCTCAGCACTTCCTTCTACCAGGACTGTCACTGTTCCATGCAATGCAAGGGAGCCAAGCTCATTCCTCATTCCAAGGTGGGCAGCAAAGGGAAGGAGGTGGTGTTCATGCCACAATGACAGTGTGACTGATGTGGTGATGGCTGCAAGCAAGATGAATTGCTCAGGAGAGGTATGAATTTGTGAAAGATGGTTTCTGCCAGCTTCACTTCTCTCTTTCTGATGTGCACACACCCTGAGGCAGTGGGCAGGGACGCCTACATTTGAGGAAAGGCCAGGAATAGCTTGTTGGTCTGTGTAATATTTCAGGTGCACAGGTACAAGAACTGTTCTATGCACAGCAAAAATATTGTGGAAAGTAACTGACCAACCACACCCTGAGATAAGCTCTACTTGTACTTGAATCCCAGTGTTTTCCCCATCACAGACATGATGCTCCATGGTGGGATTCTGTGTTAACTCTGGTGTTTAACACAAGGCAGCAAAAGCACATTTCATCATGCAGTGAGAGGTGACCCTGCAAGAAAACAAACCACTCTTAGGGCACCTGTGGCCAGGCATTGGCCTCAGGAGTGCCAAGGCTCAGGCCTTACATACACAACCCTCACCATGAAATCCAGAGATAAGATTCCATAAACAGTGCATAAACATGATCTGAACATCCAACACAAGCACTGCCACTTGACAGGAACATGAAGTGCATGGGTTTGCTGCATTGCTGTCCTACCCTGGATATATATGCCTGAAGCAGAAGAGAAATGAAGCTATCACTGTGTGTTGAGGATGAAGAACATTCTCCTGAGAGAGAGCACATGGCTGCTGATGACTCCTCTGTATGGGCTCTCTTTTGGAAGGAAAGGAAAAGCAGGAAAAGAAAAAGCAGGCGCCTTCTGGTCTTGGCTCTATCCTAACCCACACTCCAGAGGAGTACTGGAGCAGTGTGCCACTCAGAAATGTCTCTTTTAGGGTATTTTTAGGGTACTTTACAGACAGGCAGAGGATGTGCTACACAAAAGGTGTTCCATATAAAGGATGTCTGTCATTATCCATGATGTAGCAGTGTTTCTGGAGCAAATAAGAGTCGTGCAGAAGAGCTGTGAAAGAGTCTGAGAGGATTCTGCCTGTCTTTCCACCATGGCCCAAATGGAACTTGGAGTGTTCTTTTACCCACCTGATCTCTAGATCACAGGACTCAGTCTCCCCTTGCTGTGTCAATTGTCAAGGCTCACCATTCACAGCTTGGTGCACAAGGCTCTGGGGAGCTGCAGTGGTTGAGCAAACTGAGGGAATAAAAGGTTTCTAGGCTGACTGGTGGTTTTACATATTTTTGAGATCTTGTTGGACTCTGCTGTCCCCACCTTCCTTCCCCTGCTATCCTGGCTGTCAATGACTGCCAACTACCCTACAGGCAGAGCAGTATGTGGCAGCACTCTTCAGTGAGCTGCTCATAGAAATCAGCTTAAGGTGAAGGATGAAAGTGATTGAGCTGGTTTTCCATGAGAAAAAGAAACAACAGTCCCTCCCACAAGTGCATCATCCAGTAGACTGGCAGTGGATGACTAGACTCCATCTAGGAGGGGTAACCACTGACACAAGTGCATTCCAGCAGTGTGTCTAACTAGATGGACATTTCTGTTTGGGTCTCTATCAACCTCTCCTCTGCCTAAATGAGAGTGTTTCCAGGAGGAGCAAAACCTAAAAGAGATCAGAGATCCTTTCCTACCTATGCATTTGTTACTCAAACACACTTCAGAAAGAGATCTCTTTCAGTTGAGATCTGTCCAGGGCAAGACTCTTTCAGAGAGGTTTGCTCTGCATGTTGGTCTGAATAATCTCCTAACTGCTCTTATGCCATTGCACTCACTTGGAAAACTGATCCCTAAACTTTCCAGCTCCTGGTCAGTTGACAGGACATTTCTTTCAGTTCCCATTGAAATGTGCACATATGTTTTTCTCCTTGGAGTCTGCACAAAGCCCTGCATTGTGGGCTGCATTGGATACTAAAACTAGCACAGTTGGCTTAAACTTGCCTTTTTCAAAGATTTGCCCTGCCTCTTTTGGGCAAAACAAAGCCTTTTGTATTTTTGAGGCCAAAATGGTTCAAGAAAGGGAACCACAAGGCATTAAGGGTACCCAGCTCCTCTCCCATTGCAATTTGGAATCCATTTCTCAGCCCCATGTGAACACAAGGGACAATCATATGGAACTGTCCTGCATAATTTACTTTAAGAGCATTGCAGGAGGGAATAGCTGAGAGCAGAGGTGAATGCTCATGCCAGCTCTTCTGCCAGTCTCCAAGCTGGCAGAAGTGTAGGTTTCTTTCCCCTTCCCATGATAAAGAATTCCTGTAACATCAGCATTGTGTGTTGGTTTACCCACTGAGCTCCAACATCTTCATGATTTTTATAAGGACTTTCGGTAATGAGCAAGGTGAATACACTGGAATTAGAAAAATAGTTTTTGAATTCAAGATGTGATTGATGGCATTCTCTGGAAATGAAACAACTGAGGTTTGCTAAGGGAGGGGGCAGGACAGGAAGTGAAAAATGCATTTAAAAAAAGGTGCAGGGAAGAGAAGATCAGGGAGGTGGTGTTGCCTCAAGATTGTGCTAAACACAGACACAAACAGATGCCTGTAGTAGCAGTGTTTTGCTTTCTGAATCAGCCTGACCACAGAACTAGTTCAGTGATGACTGGTCCTTGTGAAAGGCAAGCACAGAGGCTGTAAAGAACCAGTTCCCTACCAGCACTACGTGGTACCAACAGCAACACTTGCCCTGTCCAAGGGCAGCACTGGCAGTCCATGGAGGTGGGACATGAACAAGCAAGGAAAGCTCTTATCACAGTATTGAGTAATAAAGCACATGAAGTTCCACTTGTGCCTGTTTAGTTGCCTGGCACCTTGTCTTGAAACCAGTCCTTCCAATCTGCCCTGGATCCCAGCCCAACCAAGAGGTGGTTCCCTTTGAATCAGGGACTTTCAGTACAGAAAAACTCTACAGAAAAGCTCCTGCTCCTCTGTGGCACGGGAGGACATGGTGGTCCATACAGCAGGTACATCAAAGATAACAGTACAGTCACTCATCACCGAGGGTGCAAGCAAAGATCCAGCATGTGACCTGAACTTGCCAAGGGATGAGAATTGTTTCCCTTATTAGTGTCCTGACAAGATGTCAATTTGAAAAATGTGGTGTGATTTCTGTCCCTATTCTGGGTGTGTGCATGTAACTGTGGTGGTGCACTATGAAGTGTGCATCTTGGGGGGCTAATCCATCACTTCCCTAGGGACAAGTTATAAAGGAGGTTAAAGTAAGGCAGAGCTTAAGGGTTTAATTTTTGTGGGACATACGAGGCTGGGCTCTGTGCCAGTTCATCTAAAAAAAAAAAATATTCATGACTTTTCTGCAGAAAGGCAGCAGTGAGTGCCCCAGACACGGAGGAGGTGTGTCCCTATTCTGGGTGTGTGCATGTAACTGTGGTGGTGCACTATGAAGTGTGCATCTTGGGGGGCTAATCCATCACTTCCCTAGGGACAAGTTATAAAGGAGGTTAAAGTAAGGCAGAGGTTAAGGGTTTAATTTTTGTGGGACATACGAGGCTGGGCTCTGTGCCAGTTCATCTAAAAAAAAAATAAATATTCATGACTTTGCTGCAGAAAGGCAGCAGTGAGTGCTCCAGACACGGAGGAGGTGCTGGGGCAGCAGCAGGATCTCCTTGGAGCTGGCTCACTGCCCACTGCTCTGCAGAGCTGCCTCAGCACCGTGGCTGCTGCAGCTGCCCAGGGCTCCTCTGGCTGCCCTGAGCAGCTCCTGCAGGGCACAGCCCCTCTCTGCTGGGGCTGGGGTGTGCTGGGAGGCAACATCAGGCATCTGGAAAAGGGTGACAGCAAGGGGCAGCTGGAGCAGACCCTGATAGGAGGCCAAGCCACAGCGATGATCTGACCTAAGGCTTTGCCCTTCACAGGGGCAGCAGCCAGGCTTGGTGCTGAACTCCCAGAAGTGTCCTGGAGGCAAGAGTTCTCCAGCCTTCAGTGACTGCTAATGACTAGCTGAAAAATTTGGGGCAAGTACCTTTGTCTGTATAAGGTGTTATTAGTAGGTTCTGGTCATTAATGAGGCTGGAAAATGTCTAGTTTGCTGACAAAGCTGAATCACCAACTGTCCTCACTACAGAGTGTTTGTTTGGTTACTTAATTATTTTTTAATCCATCCTATATTTAGATTTTAAATAGATATGTTGTGATTGAAAGCTTGATCTCCCCCATTTAACTATTAAAGTCATATTCCATAGCTTGGAGGAAAAAACCTCACTGCAATGCAATGACTAAAACACTCCTTTCAAAACACTTTAACATGTCTGCACACTTCTCAGCTGGGAAAATGCATTATTCACCCATGGTATGGTTAGATAACCTAGGACACATGATTGCAAAGGAACTAGTCCATTCTGAATGAGTACATCTCCTAACTGGTAACACCTTAACCTAATAAAACAGGCTTATGAAACTATAGCCTTACAATTTACCCTAATTAGCCAGTGACAAATCCTCTGGCCTTTGGTTTGTTTGCTCTTTGCATCTGAGCTTTCATTTGGTTCATGCTGGGTGCTGTGTGGACATTCATTTTCAGTGAATCAGTGAGAGAACCATAAGTCATCCAGGATGACTGACTCACAGTCCCATGATTTTTAGCAACAGACACAGTGGACAGTTTTAGATATGTCTAATAGCTCCATTTCACTGACATCAACATTTTAGGGAAAAACAGATCAACTGCTCAGAGCTACACCCCACACATTAATCAGTGCAACAGAGTAGTCTCATTCACCAGACAGTAAGACCAGCTAGTTACCTGAATCCCTTTGACTGGCAGGTCAGCTGTAAAAATCTTTACTCAAATCTTTACTATTTTTCTCTAGGCTTTTTGCTTGAAACAGCTTTAAAGCACAAGATACAATTCATCCTAAACAATCCTGGGAGAAAGTAAACATGCTGTGAATTATTAGCTAGCTTGACCTCCACTTTCTAGTGGAACAATGTCTTTTATGTGAAAAGTTGGAAAACACCAATGAGAACTGATGTGTGACTGCAATTAGCATTGCTGATTACTGTTGCTGTTTTGCCACCCACATCCTTTAAGAGGCTGCTAGAAAAATTCTCTCTTTTCAGAGCTCAGTTAGCACTGCTATCACATGAGGTGCACAGGTCATGGCTTTCACAGTGGCACAGGACACTGAACTTCCATGCTCTGCAATATTTTGTGCACAGGCCTGGTTTTTTCCACTTGGACAGCAGCATGCCAGATTTAGTTATTTGATTTACTCCAGTGAGAGGACCTTCACCCTCTTTGCCACTGCTGGTTAATAGCACGAAATGCTGTCTGCAGTTGCCAAGGATGAAACCTAAGTGAAAAAGTTCAGTTAGGCAAAGAAGGCCTGGTAAAGAAGGAAACAGGGGGGATTTGGTGGCAACCTGAAAGCAGTGCTGACATTACATGGTCCTGATCAGTGTCCTACAAGAAGGAGCTTCCCAGAAGGGCCCTAAAGCAGTGCTTTGTATCAGAAACAGGACCAGGACCAGGTATCAGAACATGGCAGTGATCAACCCCCTGTACTTGACACTGATGAGGTCACACCTCAAATCCTGTGCTCAGTTTTGGGCTCCTCACTACAAAAAAGATATTGAGGCATTGGAGTGTTTCCAGAGAAGGGAAACAGGGCTGGGGAAGGATCTGGAGAGTAAGTCTTATGAGGAGCACTGCAGGGAGCTGGGGGTTTTCATTCTGGACAAAAGGAGGCTCGGGTGGGTGGACCTTACCAGTTGCTACAACTCCCTGAAAGGAGATTGTGCTGAGGTGGGAGTTGGCTTCTTCTCCCAAGTAGCCAGTAATAAGACAAGAGGAAGTGGCCTCAATTTGCACCAGAGGAGGTTTAGATTGAATATTAAGAACAATTTCTTTGCTTAAGGGGTTGTCAAGCCTTGAAACAGGCTGTCCAGGGAAGGGGTTGACTCACCATCTGTCCTGGAGTGATTTATGATGATAATCGAACCCCACCCCTGAAGATATTTAAAAAGATGTGTAGATGTGGCACTTGGGGATGTGGTGTAAAGGTGATCATAGCGGTGCTGGTTAATGGCTGGAGTCAATGATTGTTCAGGTTTTTCCCAACCTTAAAGATTCTGTGATTCAATGATTGTATGACTCAGGTGTCAGGAGGTAAAGGGTGGGACAGGGAGAAAAAGAAGGTAAGCATGAGCTAAACAAGAGTGGAGATGCAGGAAAGGCTTTGGCAAGGTCAATGAACTTAACTGGAGCTAGAGCTTTGAGCACATGGGCAGGAGGATAGTGAAAAAGAAGGAATCCTTTGGACTTTGTCCATTGGCATTGTAGGAGGATGTGTACTTGGAGTGTGCCACTAGAGGTACTTCACATGTTTGGGAATCTGGTAGTTCACACTGGTGGGCAACACATGGACATGTTTTGTCTCCTGGCAGAAAGAGGGTTAATATTTGGACTTTGGAAGGGCTGAGAGAAAGTGGACTCATGGACAGTGATTTCAGTACGGATGTGGATGTAGCACACAAATAACACTTAGAGCAAATAAATGCTCAAAATATTTACACAGCAGTGACACTGCTATGAAGACAAAAGGACAAAGTCATGTGGTCTGGTGGGCACGTGCAGTTTGTTCAATGTTTGTGTAAGACAGCCATGAATAAATTAGACATGAATGCAGGAGTTTGTGAGATATGAACTATTTGTTCTCATGGAGAGCAACTTCAGGGTAAGCATGGGCACAATGAACCTCAATCCACATGGAGGCCTCACAAACACCTGACCATCACACTGTCTGTGAGACTGCAAGCAGAGCCTCTTCCTCAGCAAAGTAAACAGCACTGAGGCTGCTTGAAGCCATATTAAGCTTTCTAAAATAATAGAATTTTTTAGACTGGAAAAGACCTGCAAGATCATTGAGTTCAACCATTAATCCAGCATTGCCAAGTCCATTGCTAAACCATGTCCATAGGTGTTACATCTACATGTCTTTTGAACATCTTCATCATCTCCAGGGATGGTGACTCTGCTGCTTCCCTGGTCAGCATGTTCCAATGCTTGACAACCCTTTCAGTGAAGATTTTTTTCCTAATACCCTGTCTAAAGCTTGCCTGGTACAACTTGAAGCCATTTCCTCTTCTCCTATCACTTGTTATCTGGGAGAAGAAACTGACTCTCACCTGGCTACAACCTCCTTTCAGGGAGTTGTAGAGAGTGAGGAGGTTCCCCTGAGCATCCTTTTCTTATTATTTACAGAGTAAAATAATCCCAAGAGTTGGATGGGTTTAAAGACCCCAGTTAAGATGTCTCTAACCCTAATCCTCTCTTACTCCTGCTGGGGAGGTGCTTCTGCATTTGCACTCTGGATGTCTGCAAAGCATCCCTGCTACACCTGGTACACCCTGAGAAGCAGCCAGACTCAGATGGACACAAACAACTGACAACTCATCCTGGGAAGGTCCAAACACAACACTAAAGTCAAATACCAAGAGACAGTTTTAAATAGCAGAAAGGACTTAATGACATACTCCAGATGCTGGGTTTTTTCAGTGATGTGAAGATCTCTGTATATCAAAAACAATCAAGGGATTCCCCCCTCCGCTGCCCCCATTTCTTTCTTATGAGTGAAAAGAGAGTCTGAAATTTTCCCTGTGGAAGATAAGGTTGAAAAGAGAGATGATGGTTTAGCACAACAGAGCCAAGGCAAAAGAACAGGTCATCAGAGAGATAAATATTTGAGTAAAAATATTTATCATGCTAAAGGCACTACATTTACTAGGAGAAAAACAATTAGGCAATTCACATTTTGCATGATTGCCAACAAGATCTGCAGCAAAAATAGTAAATCAATTGTTCACCTTTAATCACTCATGAAGGCCAGACACAGCTGCTCTTTGCCCTATATAGGATTTCTCAATGCCAGAAAGAAGGAATATTAAATCACATCCTTCATGGCCAAAAAGATGCCAAAAAGACATGTTTTATTGTGTTGTGCTTGTTGCTCAGCTGTTTCCAAACTCTTAAAAGAGAATTATTAATTAAAGGGAGTAATTGTTGCTTGGTAGAGCTGATGATTTGGAGACAGCAGATCCAAAGTCTTTCTCCAGACCTGCTGCTGCCTTTTTCTGTATTGTCTTGGCAAGCAATTCAGTCCTTATGAGTTTCAGTTTGTGTGTCTGTAAACAGAGATAACATCTGCACACCAGCATATTAAACAAACTTAGCTTTTCCATCCATTCACATTTCCTTCCCTGTCCATGAGCAGCCTGGTTCTGTAGGTGGATCACCTCTGGTCAATAAATTTCTTGACATGTGCTGTTTACAAGCACTGTCTTTGTTATCTAAAACTAAAACACTGATAATGACAACGATTTTGGCTCACTAGCCCCATTTTATTGTAGTTCAAGAATATAATACTAATCCCTCTAGGGCACACTGGGGATGGGATGGGGCAGGGGAGGAAAGACATTTATCATTTAAAGGAGGATGTGCCTAACATGAAGCAAACCAAATCCTTTCACTGACATCTTATTTAAAAATGTGTCACTTGCATGTCTACAATGGATTAGTGCCACTGAATGAGAAACAAGTTCGTTTCTGACTCCAGGGCCACAAGCGGAGCCACTTTGCACCACCACTTTGCTCATTCACAGTTCAGTCCTAACAGGCAGAAACTAAATAATAAATGATCTCTACTCATTTTGAAGAGTGATGATTAAAATCCCAACAGAGATGAAAATCCTACCTTCTTCTGCACAGCAGTGGAGGAATGAACGGGGGAAAATAGATGCCATTCTTTCATCCACACCAGCTGGAGACTTTCCAAATCTGGTGCTTAACAGAGTGGTAAGCAGAACATCAATTAAATAGGACATGGGCACAGTTTGTACACTGTGACCCGCAGAGGTCAAGCTCCCAGCCCTGTTCTCAAGCTGAATTGCTGTGGTGCATCTTGCAGGCAGTTTCCCATTTTCACCTCACTAGGCAAAAAAAGGAAGGCTCTGCCTACCTCCATGTTTTAATTTGTAGTGCTAGTCAAATTTAAGGGCAGCTCATGCTATGGCTTTGGAAGTTTTGAGACTTACAGTCAATAATAGACTATGTGTTTATTTTGTATTTCTGGGTCAATGGTATTCCTTCTGTAGAGAAGGAAAAATTTTCACCACAGCATATTGCAATCTTTCACATAGTCACAGATTTGATCTTTAATGAAGATGTCTTTAGAAACTGGTAGTTAGACTACAGTTTTAGCAGTCACAACACTGTACCTGTTTGGTTTTACTGCACTTCCTACAAAATGTATCCACAGACTCATACAGGTCGTGCTCAGGATGTAGGGTTTTGATCAGAAGCATCTTTTTGTAAATCACTAAAATAACCAGTGTTCAGGTTATTTGTTACAGACATGTAGAAAATTCATTTCACCTCATTTTAAACTGAGTCCCTTAAACATATCCATAATCACAATAAACTTGTAAGGCCAGAAAATATTGTAACCTCCATTATATGCTTAAAGAAACTGAGGCAAAAACAATCTATCAGCAACATTCCAAAGCAGCACTTAGGTCCCCAAGAGAGAACTTAGACAGTAATTGGGTGTTAAACCCAAGGAGATATCCACAAAATAACCACTAGGTAACTTTGATACTTAGGAGCCCAGAACTTCCATGACATTACCTTCCAACCTGTGGACTGCAGCTCTGAGGGTGTCTGCAGCAGGCAGCAGGCACCCAAATCATCACAGCCCACTGCTCCTGCAGCAGCACCAAGCTGGACATGAGCAAGTCCATGCTTTGCCCAATAACCCAGTGTGAGAGTGTGCAGAAGGACCCATGAGCATCCCTGCTCCTCTAGCCCAAGGGGACTCTACTGTCCCTGGTGGGGAGGGCAGGCTCATGGGAAGAGCTGGGACCAAGAGAAACAAAGAATGTGAGTAAAACAGGCTCTGCCTTCCCTGCGAGTGAGGATGTACTGCCTAAAATGAAAGACTTGAGGAGCAACAGAGAGGGTTAAGAAAGAGCAAGATATTCAAAGCAGTAAGGAAGGTTCCTATCCCTGAGCAGAGAAACCACTTTTCCATTTGCTTCTTGGATTGTTTATGCATTTTTTGTTTAAAAAAATCATTGGGGGAAAAAGTGATAGCAGGCACGCAAGAGCCATAAAAAAATTATTTCCAGGGAAAACCTGGAGTAAAAGTCACAGGGGGATGGGAGGGAAAAGAGAAACCTCAGTAGAATTTTGTCATTAAAACACCAAGCCACACAGTTTATATTTAACCACAAAATATATTGCGGCAAGAAGGTTGTGTCCCAGGGAAAGCTGTGCCTCTGAAGGCCTTTTGTACACCCACAGTAAGATTTTACCCCACCCTGAATAAGAAGGCCTCAGGCTTTTCTTACGTGGTTGGTGGCAGTGTCCCAAGTCAACTGGAGGCCTTTAAGTTCAAAACAAAACAGAGCAATCCCTTCCTAGGGAGTTTCAAGCATTTTTGTGAAGAATCCAACCTCTCCTGAGAGATGTGCACTCAAAATCCAGAAAGTAAACATAGAAGTGCTTCCTCTGCCTTCTCAGGCTCCTTGGCTGCTCTGGTGGGGAGGCTGGTTTATTGTGACTTCCTGGGGAGGGCAACAAATCTCCTGGCCATTGGGCCATAACCCCCAGGCCTCTTTAGAAGCTTTGACATATTTTTAAGCTGTCATGAGGGCAGAGTTTTCTTTTGACCATGGATGGCCAGCCAGGGACTTATTCCTCTTTAATTTCTTGCTTGTCACCGGCTGTTGAGCTTCACATCTTACAGAGCCATCTGGCAGAACCATGACTACCTCGAGGGGTTTTCACCTTTACCCCTAAAGCATCCTCGTGGGGAGGGAATGGCAGTGAAGCACAGGGCAGGTTCAATGATGGCCACCTCAACAGCCTTGCTGATTCGGGGATGGAAGTTGGTCCTCAGCTCTAGAAGATGGCTTGGTTAATCCATCTGCACAGGCAGGGATGGTTTTTTTTATGTTTCAAGCAGGAGGTTTGACCTCCCTTCTCCATCCCCTAAAGTCAATTTGTTCCCCAGGACACTGCAGGGGAAGGGAACCAGCCCTGCCAAGGGCAGCCAGGCTGCCCCAGCACAGACTCTGGGGCAGGGACATAGGAGGTTCTGTGGAGGAGGAGATGGTTGATGGTTCTTGCTTTGGCTCCTCTGTCAATCTGGGAGACAACTACTGTGCTGGCCAAGGGGAAATCTTACAGCTCTGAAACTGCTGGGATCAACATAAAACTGAAATACCCAGAGGTTCTAAAATTCCTGCACATCACAATCACAGCCTTCTGTTATGACTGGTTTTGCTGTGATTTCTGTTACCTCGTATTTTTGACTCTGACTGCTTCAACCACCTGCTGTTCATAGTGATGGCCACAGCCAGGGGTGAAATTCCAGCTCCCAGCTCATTCTGAATCTAGGAGAACAATATCCCTCATGTGGCTGGTAGATCTTAGAGGATTTCACAGAATGTTTAAGAATGTTTGTCCCTGATACCTGCCACACAATGGGAGGTGCATAGCATCAATTTAAACACTGCAAAGAGTGCACACAAAGAACTGTGTGACAGGGCTTTATTCACCTGCCAGCCCACCTGCTCATGCTGGGAATGTTGGGTTTTCACAACTCATCCATCATCCCAGTGGCTTCCAGTATTATGGAATACTACTTATCCCTTAACCAGCATTGTCCTTTAAGAGCTTGTATTAAGTGGGCAAGAACAATAACCTGGTTTAACCCCATTAGCCTGAGTGTTTATGAGGTCAAAATTGTGAAAATTATTTATGTTGAAATTATTGTTGAGAGAAATTGAAAACTTATGGAGACAATGAAAACCTCATTTTTCAAAATATTAATATTTGTTCCTTTCATTTATAAGTATATACATGCCTGTTCAGGGTGTGTATGTGTGTAATTTAGTACAGATAAATACATCCATGTGTGCTTTGTACTGTGCAGAGTGCAGTAACAAAATCTGTTTCTTGAACAAGAAGCAATGCTGTCACTCTGCATTGGTGGAGTCTGAGCTGATCATTGCAGTGAACTTCCAGTGCACATAACTTCTGCCACTGCAGGGTCTGTGAGTAGCTGAGACGGAAGCAAAGCCTCAACATGCACATTTTAGTTTCATGGTCCATTATCCAAGGGTCTGCAGTGCCCATTTAGATCTTAACATCAGACTTTGTGTACACACTTCTGCATCTACAGACATTTTGCAATCAAGTCTATGTAGCAAGCTGAAGCTCTTACAAAAACAGTGGAACTTTGTCTAACCACAAGATTGTCTGCAGTAGAATATTTCATCTATCTGCCATGCTCTGAGATTGGTATTAGAAAATCATATCATTGTTATTAGAATATGGAAGAAAAAAAGGAGATATGGAGAAACTTTTAAGTTGTTTGAAGAAAAGTACTCTGGAGAGCCTCTTAAGAGTTCTTTGGCTCACAGATATATGTTGTCTATTTAAAAAGTTCTGTTCTTTCTGCCACAGAGATATTTATTTAACATGGTTGATGCTTTCTTTTTTTTCTGGATTTAATCCAACATTTTTTAATTTTTTTTTTTTATTCAGGCAGTGCTATATCCAAAAATCATTCCTTGGCTTCATATAACTCTCTAATCTGTGGGTCAGATTTTCAACACTATTTTGTACTGATTTACACCTGCTGAATAGCAGGGTCACTGCATCTCACAAGCTGAGGCCTGAACTAATTGGCAATATTTCATTAGCCAACTGCACAAACAACCCAGTCCTAGTGGATTTACATGTTTTCACAGGTCTTTAAATTAAGGGAAGGGAAAATAATACTGTGATTCCTTGCAGTTGTTTTATACTGATCCAGATGCTACACTGGTGCCTCCTGTCACTATCAGCTGATTTCAGTGATACAATGAATTACCAAAACCTTGCTCCTGAGGCACGAGGAGGGCGACCAGCCCTGCATATGACACAGACAGACCCTGCCCAAAATGCTCATGATTTCAACAAGACAGTCACAGAGCAGACAGTGAAAAACATGATGAAGGAGCTGCTTTAAGGGACGAATAGCTACAAATTATTATAATCACTGTTATAATAATTTGATCTAATTACACAAGAGACCGTTACCTGTTTGACGATACAGCAAGCATTGGTTTGTTCTCTGGCCAAGAAATAAGTTAGTGACAAGAGTATCCTAGCTGCCTTTCCTGGACTGTAATGCCAACAGTCTCTATTCAGCAGCTGACTCTAATAAAATCATCTGGATTTTTGAAACAAGCAGGAGGGGAGGGCAGCAGCTTGATGGGTGACCTCAATTCGCTGAGCTGCAAGGCCAGTTTTTTGGACTCCCCTTTTATAAATGCTGCAATTATCTTCTGTACATAATTCCAGTTACAATTCTGATTGGAAAATGGAACTGCTTAGGGGAGCTTACAAGACAACATCTGTTCAACAACAGACATCTGTGCCAGAACAGCAAAACAGGGCTGCCCATGGAGGGGTGTTTGAGAAAGATGCTTGCACAAACCCACATCTCTGTGTGCTGACATGGACCAAAATTGGTTCTTCTTCCATTAAAATCTGTTTGTAACCCAGACCAAGTTCTCTTTCACTCTCTTCATTCCAACTTCTGTCATTAAAGAATGCTTTTAAAGAATCTTATAAATTAAACTTCCCTGAATGTTCTGTCCACTAATGCTTTAAACAAAATGACTTCCACAGGTAGTCATGCCCTACACGGTGCAAAGAACCAAAAACTGACTAGGAAAACTAGTTTTCAAGTATCTTTTGCTGAGCCTTTGGACTTATTTAATCTCCTTTTAATTGGGTTGACTAGTGAATTAGTTGATTTCTCAGTGGGCTCTGGCTAGCGCACTGCCCTCCTACACTGTCAGACTGCACCTGCACCATCCCTGCTGGGGTACCAACAGCAAGCCCATAGTTACACAGGAGTTTATTTGCCTCCATTTAAGAGAAGTTGGAGCAAGTGCCCCTTCCAACCTGCTGTTGCTCCAGCCCAAGCCTTTGCATTGTGTGTTGGGCTACTTGGTGAGTTATAGACAATTCTCACTGAGTTTTGTCATACTTTTGCTTGTCCTCAGGTTTATCCCAGTAGGACTTTCCATTCCCTGTACCTCCTTGCCTTTGTCAGAGTAAAGCACTGGTTAACAGCTGTGAATGGAGTCTGCTCTGGCTCATGTGACTCATTTGTGCCAGCAAACTGGCCAGTTCTGCCTGTAAACAGGTACTGCAAACTCTTGCAGTATGTGGCCAAAGTAAAATGAAAAATACTCTCCATCTTTCCTCCCCCATCCTTTCACTGCTGAGAGAGCCAAATTAGGGTCTGACTGTTTCTCCTGGTTCAGGAGAACAAAAGTCACAACGTCTCTTCCTGAGTGAGCAATAATTTTTAAATGACAAAACCAAGAAAATAGATACACAAGCCAAAAACAAAAACCTTCAATACTGAGCCACATTTTAACAGGAAGATTATAAAATGGCTAAAATTGTTATTTATGTGATAAGGTATCGCTCTAAGGACTCACAAAGAATTAATGAGTTTCTTTTTCAAGGCTAGTAGAGAAGTGCATTCTAGAGCACGCTATAGAGTGCAATAGAATAACACTTGACATAGTGAATAGTAAGAGGAAGATTCATTGTAGGCTCTGTAAAAAATTGCTGAAGTGTCTGTCTGTCATGCCTCACACCCTCTTCTTCGAAACACTCAGTGATGGGTGGCTCTGAGAGTCACAGATCATGTCATGACACACACCCTGTCATAGCTGAGCCACCCCCTGCTTCAGGTGCCCTGCAGGGAGCAGGAGACTGGAAATGGGAAGGAGCATCCCTGAGCCCAGCCCTGCATTATCTTCTCAAATAAAATCTTCCTGGAGACAGTGTGCCAGATTTGGACAAAGGACTGATTCTGCCTTTCTGCTGGACCTGAAACCAGAAAATGGAGAGAGGAAGGGAGGAAGAGAAGAAGGGAGGAAGGGAGGAAGGGAGGAAGGAAGTGCCAGTGAAGCAAACAAGAGCAGGTTTTCCATCCTCCAGCTCTGCTAAAGCAGTAGGGAAGGTGAAGTTAATGAAGAATTGAAATGACCTGTCCTATTTCTTTTATAAGAAATCAACATCCAGTTGCAACATTCCCTTAAGCGAAGATTGTATTAACATTAGGAAATAAAGCTAACTAACCTACTTACATTAGGAGACAAAAGAATGTATGTCCAGGGCCTACAACACAAAGAAGAACATGGGAATAATAAAACCTCTGTTGTCTGCTCTACCATGAATGTGTAACATGATAGTGAGAAAACCAGCTGCAAAAAAAAGACCATAATCAAAAAGTTTCAGTATCTCACCGGAAGACTCTGAGGCCATAGAGATGCCAGTTTTCAGTTACTGCCATGTCAAATTCCATAGGATACCTTAAACAATCATTTTTGCTCTATATATCTTTTTTTCCAAGGGTGCTTAGACTGCTGCCTGACCCTATGAACTTCACATCAGATCAGCTCTGTGATGCTGATTTCTATCAGAGGAGTGCTTTGGTAAAGGCTGTGATATCCTAGTATCTCTGGAGATCTAAAAAG
This sequence comes from Passer montanus, assembly GCF_014805655.1. Lineage (NCBI taxonomy): Eukaryota > Metazoa > Chordata > Aves > Passeriformes > Passeridae > Passer > Passer montanus. The sequence continues at coordinate 9,332,559 of NW_024368041.1, forward strand.
GTGAGGTGGATTCACAGAAACCCTCACATTATCCCTTTATTACAGCCCTGATAACCCACCCTGACCCAAAAAATCTTGCCAGCATGTACCAGCTGCTGCTTACTCTGCAGGAATGAACGATGCAGCAGCACAGAGAACTGCAGCAACTCTGGAGCCTCTTTTGTTGGACCTGTGGGGCTTCTGACAGTGGCCATGGGCTCAAGACACTTCACCAGCCTTCCCTGGTAGGAAGGCTCCAGCAAGCAGCCCCACTATCCCAGCCAAAGGACACACAGAGGCAAATGGACCTCTCTGGATCTTCCACAGGAGTCCTTCAGCCTTTCCATCTCCCCATCAATCCCTGCTCCCCCCAGACACCACTGCAGCTTGGCCAGGCTGCAGGTGCTTCATGCTGGGAATGCAAACCCCTCCCTGGTGGGGTGTGCTGGGGGACAACCCCAACCCAGATATGGCATTAATTCACCAGTGGTGCAAAGGAGCCTTTCAGATGCCCTCTGCACAGCATTTTGCCTTTCCTTCCTCAAAAGCCTGCTGGAGTTCAATCCTCCCTGGGGCGGCTGCCCATCCCTTCCCACCCCTGCTGGAGCAGGGCCCACCCTTCCTTCAAAGGCATCGCTGCTGATGGGATTTCCAGCTGAAAGTGGGATTCTGTCCCTTCCTTCCAAAGGCATCGCTGCTGATGGGATTTCCAGCTGAAAGTGGGATTCTGTCCCTTTGTTTAGCAACAGAAATAGAACATGCTTCACTGCACCTTGTGAATTCTTCCAACATAAGCATCCTCAGTTACATGTTTCTGTAGCTGGACATGTGTGCCTATCACCACAGCAAGGGAGAAGAATTTCCACCAAACTGAGAGTGTGGTGCTCGCTTTTATCCTGCTCTTATTGTTAAACAAATGAGCTGCCTTTAAAAGCACTGCAACATTTATTGGTGCCTCCAAAATAGGTTGTTTTCACCCTGGCCCAGTTTGCACTTTAAGTAGCCACACTTTTTTTACAGGATCTGTTAATTAAGGGAAATAGTCTTAATTTCAATTAGTAAAATTGTTTTGTGTGCATGTGGGTGTGTGAAAATAATACAGTATTTTGTTTCAAACCTCATGGGGTTTCATCAATTATTCCTTTGACAGAAAATCTTGAAAGTCAACAGCCTTATAATGCCTAACTCCTGGGAACCAGGGTAAAGGGAAATTAAACATCCATCTTTGAGTTTAATGGTGTAAAAATATGCATGTAGATAACTGCCATTATGTGCATAATTCCCTCCTGCCGAAATGCAGGTTGCAGAAGGCTCGCCCAGACAAGGTGAAGCCAGATCCCAGCGCCCCTCCTTGCCCATACCAGCCTGCAGGGAACACTGCACATGGGGAGGAGAGGGGGCTGTGCCCGGGCAGACATTCCCAGGTGCAAAGCAGCACGTCCCAGGTGAGGAAAGCCTCACCCACTTGTGAATATGCTTTTCCTCTTGGCTGTTCGCTAATCATCCCACACTTCTTCAGCTCCTGGTCCTCTTTTTTTTTTTTTTAAATTTTATTTTTCTCCTGATCAAGGATATGCAAACGCTGCTCTGAGTCAGGGACTGCTGCAGTAGGAGTTTCATCTCCTCAGCAGGAGCAGCCCTGGGTGAGTGTGTGTGCATTTCTGCTCTACGTGATTGTCTGCACGCCCCTTGGCAGGCACCGAGAATGTCTCCCAAACCACGGCTCACGTCTAATCACTTCCACTCCAGACTCTTGAGGCTGAGTTTGGGACAATATAATAACAAGTTTCTTGCAGGCAGCTGGGAAGTGGTCCAGCCAAAAAAAGTTTAGTGAATTTGCTGGCTGACATCTCACTCATCTGAAGTTCAGGTCCACAAATAATCTTCTACAGGAAGAGGTGAGATTCTGAGAGACCTGAACTTGGGATTTCCTGCACTCGGCTTCATAGGAGATCCTGTCCCAAAATTTTGAGGGAATTAGGGTTTGTTTGGTGGTAGAAAAGGGAATCTGCACACTTCCAGAGACTGAGGGCTTGTGTTTGTAAACCAGACCACCATCATTTGAAATTCATGATTTATTGGCAACAGAGAGTTCTGCATTCAGGTTGGCAGAGATTTAAAATTCTTCTAGTTCTGAAATGCTCTAAGATGTTCACACACAGTCCAGTTTAATGGAATCTGGTCCCAATAAAGGCCAGTTATGGTAAATAGCCTGGGGAAATGACAGCAAACAAGGCCTTTACACGAGACAGCGAGACAGCCACTAAAGTGAAACAGCAGCATGTAAACAACAGAGACCTTGAGACAAAACTGGTCCCACAGCCCTATCCTTACCCAGAACCTGTCCTTCCTTCCTTCCTTCCTTCCTTCCATATAATTGTGGCTGAATACTTCTACAAGAAACTCAAAGCAAACCTGAACTCACAAGAAAAGCAAACCAAAAATCTTAAGATTAAAACCTTGAGGTTCAGACTAATTTAAAGCACGGAAACAACATGGAAAATTGCAGCCCAGTGCTCTGAAATTTAGCAGCATTCCCAGTTATTGAAATTAAGGCTTTAGAGACAAAATGTCCACTTGAAAAAAGAGAAGTGGTCCCAGATTGACCCATCACTGTTCCAAAAGGAGTTTGATGGAAATACCTGTGTATTTCCTGGGTCTGATCACCCAGCACATGAGCTGACTAATTTTACTTGGGAAGCTGAAGCAGAAAGTGTGACAGTTGTTTTCAGCACCTTATTGTTCTCAGCCTGTACCTAACGATAGCCTCAATGTTTTTCAAATATACCAGTCCTTTCCATTGGACTTTGATGTTTGCCACTGTAGGCACTTATTAACCAGTCAGAGCTAATCATTTGGATATCACTGGCTTCGTTTCTTATCTTGAATGTATATTATGATCACATTTCCTGAGTGTATATAAATGCATGTACACAGCAGAAAAGCAGATTCTGCTAAGTCTGGAAAAAATGCTTCCATTTACAGGCAACGTGCCTCTAGGCCTCCCTTACTAATGCATATTTTTACCACAATTTCTCCACAAGAGGGGAAAAGATCCTGCTAAAGGCTCCTCAAGAACCACAGTAACTCCCAGTCCAGAAGCTAGTGGTGTTCTGTTAGAAAATGCCTGTCCCCACAAAATACACATTGTAAAAGTAGGACGTGGAGTTCAGTCAGCAGATACTTTGTGCCATAAATGCACTTGTATGTTGGTGGTCCTTATATCTTTCTCATCCTCTACCAAAATGATCAAACCTCATATCCTGGGCCAGGGTTATGGGCTTCTCCCTTGCAGCATTCCATACTCTAACACAGAATCACAGAATGGTTTGGGTTGGACAGGACCTTGAAGATCATCCAGTTTCAACCCTGCTGCCATCTGCAGGGATGCCTTCCACTGGATCAGGTTGCTCAGAGTCTCATCCAGTCTGGCCATGAGCACTTCCAGGGATGGGGCATCCACAGCTTCTGTGGGTAACCTGTACCAGTGCCTCACCACTCTCACAGGAAAGAATTTCTTCCTAATATCTAATCTAAATATGCTCCTTTCCAGATTGAATAAATTCCCCTTTTTCTGTCACTCCAGGCCATTGCACAAAGTCCCTCTCCACCTTTCTTGTAGGTTCCCTTCAGGAACTGCAAGGCCACAATCAGGTCACCCCAAAGCCTTCTCTTTTCCATGCTGAATAAGTCCAAATTCTCCCAGCCTTTCTATATAGGAGAGGTGCTCCATCCCTATAATCTTCCTGATTTTCTCCTCTGGATTTACTCCAACAAGTCAGTGTTCTTCTTGTGCTGGGACCCAGTGCTGGAAGAAGCACTGCAGGGGGGGTCTGAGCAGAGCAGAGCAGAGGGGCAAAATCCCCCCACAATGAACAGCTCAAGCAGGGCTGGCAGGAGGCTGCTGAACAGGTTGCAAGCAAGCAGGACAATTCAGCCTCTCTAGTTCTACACCAAGCTCTTCTTGCCAAGGTGTCACTGAGAGTGACACTGTTTGTGTCTGTGTCAAAATCTGACTGTTTGTGTCCTAGGAGGAGGCAAGTGGTGCTGGGATGGCAAGCCCTGTTGGGACATTTCAAACCTGCCACCACACAGAAATCTGCCCTCTGAGGGAGGGGAGCTCTGGGTTTGCTCCTGCTGTCTTATTCCATTCTTTTCTCAGTGGTAGTTCCTGAAAAGGGATCACATGTGTGTCCAGTTTTTATTATTAGTAAAGCTAACTGCATTTTTTCCAGTTGAAAGCTCCCATAAAACCTTCCTTTTTTCCCCCTCCCTCTTCACATGTCTTTGATTAAAAATTGTCAGTGTTTTTTTGGTTTTTTTTTTCTTCTTCTTATATTGCAAAATGCTTAATTTTCAATTCAGGGATTCTGGACAGCAATTTTCATGGCATTATTAAATGAAATATAATAGAAAATACAGATAAATTTGGGGCCTGGATCTGCTTGTAAGGATTATGTTGTGTCTGTCCTACAAGAGTGCATTTATGATCAGCCTGAGGATATCTGAAGATTGGACCTGGCAGTCCACTTAAGCTCTTTCACAGACGATTACAGCAGGGCTGCTGAAAGCAGTATATCAAGGTCTGAGCTAACAAAATTCATTTGAGTGAAGAAATGCATAAAGAGCAGTGTGACACAATTAACAGAGCTGCTCAGGCTTGCCCAGATGTATGGACTTACATGATGGATGCAGTGGAGGTGGTGGATCCCATCAATCTCTAAACCAGAGATGAGTGGACAGGGCTGGCTGCTGCTGGTGGAGTCTGTACAGTTCCCAGACAATTACCCACCCTTCATTTGAGTGAAGAAATGCATAAAGAGCAATGTGACACAATTAACAGAGCTGCTCAGGCTTGCCCAGATGTATGGACTTACATGATGGATGCAGTGGAGGTGGTGGATCCCATCAATCTCTAAACCAGAGATGAGTGGACAGGGCTGGCTGCTGCTGGCAGGTGGAGTCTGTACAGCTCCCAGACAATTACCCACCCTCCTACAACCTTCAGTGTCTGAAGGGGACATAAATGAGTATTGAATATGTTGTCTATGCAGAACTAATAATAATAATACAAAGGACACAAATGTTCACCTCAGATTTCAGACAAGGCAAAGAGGTTTACAGACCATGGGCAAAAATATAAGTGTCAATGGCAGGTTTATTGTCTGATGGCTATAGTTTCGATCACTGAGCTAGGGGAGTACAATAATATTTTCTTACAACAAAATTGCACTAAATAATAACCATTTTCAACCTAAAAAGCCACATGTGACCATGAAGACATACAGCTGCAACTCTAAGGCTCATGCTTTTGAGATCCTTGGTAATCCCAGGAGAAAGGCAGGAGGACTTGACAATATACATGGACTCAGTTCATTTAGCCAGTGATGACTCAGCTCATGTTGACAAAAACATTTTATCAAATTTCCTCTCAGATTGCATCAGCTGTAAAAATATGTATAAATAGGCTCCTTTTCTGTGTGTATCTCGCCTCTCCGTGGAGAGTTTTGTGATATTGCTTCTTTAGTTCACATTATGATTCTTTCCCACCCTGATCAATGCAGTGATGCCAATAATTCTTTGTATTTCAGATCTGCCCTAAGCTGGAAGTGTGGGGAGTGTGGTGATGCTTCCTGATGTGCTTGGATGCAAGCCTTGACTGGTCTGGTCCCAGCTTAGATGTTTGATCCTGGACTTGAACCCTTCACTGGCCAGAAGTCAGGGGTTTGGAGGCTGGGTGTAGCTCTCAGATAACATACTGAATTCTGTAAATTGGTGCTGGGAGTTTCCAGTGGCATTTTGCTGTGGGCTGTGGATCCAGGATCACCCCCAGGCTGAGGTGTTGCTCAGGGCTCTCAAATGTGGGCTTCCTCCTGCACAGAGGCTGTTGGGTGAGAGAGTGCCTCAGCAAGGGATTGGACTGGTTTTTGTTTCTGTTTGGAGGATCACATATTTGTGTCTCCATGAAAATAAACAAGAATAGCCCCAAGCAGTAGCCAACTCCAGGCAATTTCTCTCTGTACCAGAAGCAAAAATTTCAAGGCTCAAGCAGCCACTAAATGATGTGTGAACAGGACATGATAAGCTCTTTACGTTTACATTTTTTAAAGATATAAATATTTGAATTGAGCTCAGTCATGAGAGCATAGCTAGGGGAAGGACCACAGCAGCCCAACACTGGCCACAACACCAAAACCTGTGCAGAAGAAAAGGCCTGGAAGTGCTCACTCAACTCTATTTATTCCATGAACCATCAATACATAATTCTATTTCTTTTGGATTTTGCTCCTCACACTGTCTATAATGAAGATTAAGGACAGAGTATTGTTTTAGCCAGGCCACAGGGAATCTGAGATGCTTATTTTTATCTCAGTCATCCCTTCAAGTTTGAAATTATTTTTGCTGGAAAAATGTGGTTTAAATTTTCTGTTTAATGAAAGAAAAAAAAGAGAGAAACCTGATTGCACATTATATTTTTCTTTGGGAAGTGTCTAAAGCCCATTATTTTGTTCTACCTTCCCATTACATGCTGAGTGTTCACAGTGCAGTAGTGTTGCACCATATCAGATTTCAGGGAGAGAGTGTACTTTGAGGGCTTTGAAACTCTTTCCACTATCAAACTACAAAATTGTCCTCTGATACACTATTTCTCAAAACAGGGTAACAAAAGAATTTTGGACATGAGATTGAAAAACTTCATCTTTTACATCATGAGTTTCCGCACACTGAGTAGTTTGCTGACAGAAAGAAATTCACCTTTTGTGCTAAAACGGTGGTTTTGGATGTGGAGGCTTCTGAAGCAGACAAGGATAGCCAAAGTGCATTGCTTTGCCTCTTGTCAAGTGTCAGGTTCATTTTAAGTCCAGGAGCAGCACTTGCAGGGAAAGAAGTGGCCTTTTGTGGCATTCACATTTTCTGAAAAATCCCTTTGCCCAGGATTTTTCTCCTGGGAAGCTGAGAAGCCTCAGAGAAAAAGGAAAACAATCATTATCTCATTGCTTCTCCTGTGTTTTGCTGCTGTGGAATGTGTTTGGAGATTGTTTATCCAACAGGTGAATGTTTCATTGGTTTCTTCTGTGAGTTGTTTTGTCTCAATGGCCAACCAGTGCCAAGCTGTGTCGGGACTCTGGAAAGAGTCACAAGTTTTCATTTTTTTTTTTTAGCCTTCTGTAAGTATCCTTTCTGTATTCTTTAGTAGCATAGTTTAGTATTCTTTAATATAATATAGTATAATAAAATAATAAATTAGCCTTCTGAGAACATGAAGTCAGATTCTTCATTCCTTCCTGCCACAAGGACACCCCACAAATAAAACAGCCTTTGTCAGAGCTGAGATGAGGCGGTGTCACCGGCCTGTACTTGAGGGTGTTTGCTGTGTTTTGCTGTGCCCTGGCAAGGCAAAGCTTTTCTTAGCAGGATAGGTGCTTTCACAGCCTGTGATGTCCCTGACTTTCTCCTTTGTGGAATGATGACATTGTCACACCATGTCACCTTCTGCCCCAGATGAGCTCATTTGGTTTCAGCAACCACTAAAGACCTTCACAACAGACTTGGAGTGCTGGGAAATGGAGATCATGGATATTAAACTACATGTTGGTAACACTGGGACAGAATCTGAGAGTCCTGACACACTGAACCAGATTCCCAAGGGATTTGCTCCACAGGCTACAGAAGATAAAGCAGCCAAGTAACGGGCCAAAGATTACCAAACCAATGAATCACAATGCCCAGCTCTCTCTGGTTTAACATTAATTAATTATTGTGTGTACAGTGGTAATGATTAAACATAATTGGAGCACTTGTACAAGGGAATATACTGTAGACTACTAATTAAAATCCTCTCTGAAGAAAACAGGGACAAAGACTAGATCACAGTAATCAGCAGGCTTCTGATTAAAGAGCAAAGGCAGCTTGGAAATGATTAATTTCAGGTTGGCATCCAGTCAAAGCAAGCCAAAGGAGAAAGAAACTTCGAGGTGATGATTCATGCTGCCTTTTTTTTTTTTTTAATGGTGGTCTGGGGAATTTTTTTTGCTTTTATTTTTTTTCCTTTTAGGAAAGCAGTGAAGAAAGAGAATGAACCGTGGAGACACCAAGGACACTGATCAGGCAGGTCTCAATGAAACTGATTTCTGAGTGTCTCCTGTGCACCACTGAGAAAAGCAAGGAGCTGCCCACAGTGTAAGTCTAGATGAAGTTTGGATTTCAAATGGCACAGATCTGCTTCTGAGCAGTTTATATGGGACAGCATTTAAATGTAATATCCACGAAAAGCTCAAAGTGCCAGAACGTCTTCATTACTTCAGCTGCAACAAAATTATTTTGATGCTTTTCTTCGCTCTTGGGCTGTTCTTCCCCTCATGCTTATCACCCATACATGGAAAAGATCTTTAATCTTTAAAAAATACCAGTAGCCACCCTAAATTTTGACTGCACAGTGATGAAGACAGGCTTTTACTGTAGGTTGCCATAAATCCTCCCTTTAAAACAGTGTCAGGAGTGAAGTGATGTGGCAGCCCTCTGGTCAGGTGAGTCTGTTCCATGAAAAACAGTTCCAAATAGACATAGCAACATTTCAGACAAAGGCTTAGGCCGTGGGCGAGTTGTGATGTTGACAATTGACAGAGAGTCAGATGTTTTTCCCATTTACTGCTGAGACAGCTGAGTTTTAATGCAGAGTTGGGAAAGGCCAGAGTAGCCGCACATTGTCTCCTTTTTTTGTCCCCAGTGTGATTTAAAAGTGGAATTCTTCTCTACTAAAAGGCACAGCAATGATTTGCAGGCAATGCAGAAGCACATATGCAAGATCATCCCTCCCATCCTCAAAGGAAGTGTCTAAGAGGGGCTGGATTGTCCTCCCATGTGTTTATTTTCTCCACTGGTTACAGAGGGAGAGTACAAGATCACGTTGCATTACCTATCACAAGTTTAGGTGGACAAAATTGGACAATCCCATCCTTGAAGCTGCTTCTAAGAACAACAGGAAGAGATAATCTGAGCCCCTTTTATGAGAGCAGATATCACAGTGAGACCTCACACCTAGCTTGTGAGAGCTTATTAGAGGTTTGTGGGTTTCCTTTCTTTTTCTTTCCCTGCTCTTGCTTCAAAAGTCCCACATGGTGAGAACTGAGTGGAGCCCACCACATCCCACTCTGCATGTCCCAGGGAAGAACTGCACTGTGCCAGCCAAAGGGTGCCATCCTTCAGCATTTTTGTCTCTACTGGGAAAGCCAGATCATGGGGTTGTGGCTGGGACTGCGAGGCATGACCTCAGAACTAATTAAAAATCAGGATTCTATTATTCATAAGTTCCAAGTATCTTGTAAAGCAATGAGGCATCTCTTTAATAAAACAGAAAAAATAAAGAAAAGCCCCAGTGATTACACCAATATTTGTTTGTGCCTGTGTTGCTACTGCCAGAAAAAACAATCTGAGGGTTTTGAATGAGGCTGCCAGCAGCTGGACTGGTTTTTGTCGTGCATCAGGGAGGTGTGTGGATTTTTTGTGTCCTACATAAAGCTTAACCTCACTCTCAAAAACCCCCAGCTTGTTTCAGTTGTAGGTGTAGTTCCCTGCACTCAGGAATCAGTGGGGAGTTCTGTGTCCTGAGCAGGGGATGTGGGTCCCACCTGGATGCCCTGGAGGTGCTGGAGCTGGAGCATCAGCTCCCACCCCAGGTGTCCTCCTGAGCCCTGTGGGGACAGTGTCACACAGATCCTGTGTGTGAGGCTGCCAGGGCTTGGTGCAGCTCCTCATGGAAGGATCTGTTAAGGAAACCTCCTACCATGGTCATGTTCAGTAGTATCAGGCTGCTCAGAACCCTTCAGAAGTACTTTTATGTCCCTCCCTTTTGCAGAGAGCACAGAATTCCCTTCTCCTCCCACTCCTACTCTATGGCATTTGCATGGATGCTTCAGATGAAAGTTTTATTAGATGCTGCCTGTATTAAAAAATCACCCAACTGTATCTACAAACTCAATATAAATTAAAAAAGAGAAAATAAAGTAAGCTTTTACTTGGATAAAATCAGACTAAGACCTATAGCCTATATTAGACTAAATTCTAAATCTTGTCTGAAGTTGTAAAGAAGAATTTTCTTAACACTTTTAATGAGGTGAACAAATTTGAACAAGAAAGAATGGCAGTTTGATAATTTGTGATGTGTAATGTTTTGGGAACAATCTCCAAACAATTGTTAGCAGATTTTTTTGACAATAAGTTTAGTTGCTTAAGTACATTTTGTTTTAATATTTATTTTGTTTCATTTAAAGTATATTAAACACTGAATTCTCAAGTCCACAGGCCAAAAAAAAGCTCTAGACAAATAAACAAGCAAACAAAAAAACCCAGGAAAATTCAAGCATGGTAAGAATCCAAATGTTCATATTAAAATTAATCATGGACATGAACTGTAAATATTTTGACCCTTTATTTCAACAGAGAAACCTTATAGAAAATATTCTGAAATTTTAATTCCTTCACCTAAATATGTTTGAAGGACTCTTATATCCCAAATGCTTAGACTGAAGAAAATTTGTGTTTAGGTGCATAAAATGATGGAATAATTTGTGTCAGAAAATGTCACTTGTTACCTGTGAGAAGAAACTGACCCCTATCTCACTACAACTCTCCAGAGAGATGTGGAGAGTGATTAGTTCACTTTTAAATAGAAATGCCCACACCTTTGTTTTGAGAGGGGCCTGGTCTTTCCAGGATGATCTTAGCAGCACAAAAAAGAGAACAGGACCCTCAGGGACTGAGCTAGCAGCCAACAGAGTTTCAAAACTGAGTCAAAGCGAGGAGCAGGTCCCTGATTTCTGGGACAGGGCAGCCAAGGCCATGTGCAGGAGCTGATCAGTACCCTGATTAATTTGGTGGTGACAGAGTGTTATTGAGCATCCAAGCTGAAGTCCTGTGTAATGTCTTGGTACCTTTATGCCAAAGGGACATGAAAAATTTTAGGTGCAGTGTTTTGAGTGAAGCACTTCATGCCTAAAAGGAGAATATGACAGTGGTTAAATCTAGAATTGACTGACCAGGGCATGTAAAAAAATTTCATTTGGGTGTCTGAGAGCTGCATAAAAACACAGGGAGTAAACAATTTGTAATGAAGGATTAAGGTGACCCAAGGCTCCAGTAAATGCCTGACAAGATTAAATTTGATTTTTCTTTCCTGAGGTCAAGCTGTTCTTTGTTCCAGTAAATTTATTTAACCACATTCACCTCCTCAAAAATGTATTTTATGTACACCCTCCATGCACTGCAACTAAGCCCAAGTCATCCTTTACTGTTGTATCATGAATGGACAACTCCTTGTGTGACCAGTGAATGACCTCTAACTTTACCCCAAAAAAGTATGAGGTTACTATCTCTGTTGCAAGAGCATTTACTATTATTAGTGCCTCAGAAATGTTGCTTTTGTTGCATATTTATGTATGGTACAGGCAGAAGGGTGTAGCAGGTACGTGTGCATACTCATGTGTGTGCATGCAAGGGAACTCTTAAAATTAATTGCCTTGGCACACAAAACCTTCTGGATCTGTTTACATTCCTGAGGCAAATTCCTTAATATATCTGTAGTTAAACTGTTCCACAGCCTCTAAATGCATGGCTTTGGTATGCTACCCACCTTCCCTGCACAGGGAATAGCTGGGAACATTCAGTGCCTGCTGAGAATAAATGTGCCCCTGATATAAGCACAGCAGCAACGTGTGAATACACTCTGCTGATGCTGCTTAATCCTGAGGATAATGTACTGGATTTTCTGCATATTATCTTAATATAGCACAGAAAGGGGAAAGTGTTTGGTTTGGAGTGTGGAGAAGTGGGCAGAGGGAGGAGGAGGAGGGAGGGCAGTGGGGAGTGTTTAAATAGCTTCAGTAATGACCTCGGTGCTGATGGGGGGCTCCCACTCTCAAAATCTCAAACTGAGTGTTTGAATTAAGCAAGATTTGCCCAATATTGTCAGATAATGTGCAGTGCTAAGGGCTGGGCAATGCTCATTCCAGATAACAGTGAGAAGTGGCTACTGGATTTTCTGCATATTATCTTAATATAGCACAGAAAGGGGAAAGTGTTTGGTTTGGAGTGTGGAGAAGTGGGCAGAGGGAGGAGGAGGAGGGAGGGCAGTGGGGAGTGTTTAAATAGCTTCAGTAATGACCTCGGTGCTGATGGGGGGCTCCCACTCTCAAAATCTCAAACTGAGTGTTTGAATTAAGCAAGATTTGCCCAATATTGTCAGATAATGTGCAGTGCTAAGGGCTGGGCAATGCTCATTCCAGATAACAGTGAGAAGTGGTTGCACTCCTTCAGGAGAGCGGGTGGGAAGTTCCTGCCCCAGCCCTCCAGGCCATGTCAGAGCCATTCCCAGTGACCTTTCAAGGCCAAAAGTATTAGCTGTAAGATAAAGGTTTGGAAACCAGCCTTGATCATGCAGATGATTTTCTTCCAGCAACCTGAGAGCTGATCCTCTTTTATATGGGTCTGTGGTTCAGGATAGGGCAGTCCCATGAGAGGTGAACCATCTGCATAGCAGGAACATATGAAGCACATGAGAAAGGTGCTCATGTGTTCTCCTGGTTCTGCTACATGAGAAAAAAAAAACAGGTTTGGAGAAGCTGGAGTAGAATATCTACAGCTCCAAATAGAGTGACTCAAAGAAAGTACAGGAGACAGATTCTTTTGGGCAGAGTGGTGGGATTGAAAGGCAAGCAGAGATCTGCACCCTTTATTTTCTGACTGTTCTTTGATCACCTCTGCAGGAATAGGATCACCTCTGAGCAGCACCTTGTTCCCCCATTGATGTCACAGAGCACATTCTCCATTTCTCCAAACTTGTCTGGTAAAGCCAGTAGCAACATGTTAAACCTTCTCAACAGAATATATGTATGCATCTGTTTTCTTTTCCAAGGTAAAGGTGCCATCAAAAGAGTAAGTTATGCAAGAGATGTTTTGAATGGTGTAGCAAGGTACTGCTGTAAATTATTCAATTTACCAGGCTTTTTGGTGTTGGAAGCTGGTACTTGGGAATGTGATGTTCACTAAGATGGTGAATCACTGGAGTTTATGCAACAAGTGTTTTACATAACACTTTGTCTGTTTTTTTAATGCAAGGTAAAGAAATTAAGAAATCATTTTAGTATTATGGAAATACATCTTTTTGGGGGGAAGGGGCAGAAAATGTCACATATTTAACGTTCCTTTTAGTTTTAGCTTTTGTAATACTAACACTTTTTTACTTGGTGTCAGTCATTTTCATACTGGTAGAGCTCAGAAACTCTCACTCTGCAGAGAGGGCTCTCCAGCATCTCTCCACTCCTTTCTGGTTGCCCCACTCACCACTGCAAATCCACAGCCCCTCTTCACAAGCAGTGGCAGGAGCTGGGGCTCCTGCTTATGGTAACAGCCCCAAGCTTCTTCCAGCTGCTCCCTGTGCCTCTCTGACCCCAGCCTGGTGCCCTTTCCACTGTATGATGATGAAAATTGAGACATTGAATGTTTACAGTGCTTACAGTGACCACAGCTTGGAATAGCACCATGGGAAGAGTCATGAGCCACAGAAACAATACCACATAAGGAAAACAAGCCTTCATCAGAGATGGAAATCATCAGGTGTGATGGACCCTAAATGTACCCTCCATGTACCTAAGGGAGGAAACCTTTTCTTTTACAAAATGTGTGTTTGTAGCCACAGCGCAAAGGGCCTGTGCCAAAGGAATAGGAAATCACTGAGATCCTGAGATCAGTGAAGAACCTGTGAAGGACTCAATGCTAATTTCAGATTTGAGCCTACTCCTTCTGGGATCAGTGTCTGCTGATTTCACCTTGCACACCTCCAAAATGAGAGCTGCCACCTTGATACCAACCAGGAGATAAACTGCTGCTCCTGCTACTGTTCTGGAGGCACAATTTACTAGCACACTTGGACTCACTTTCTTGCATGTGTTTATTCAAAGCAGTCACATGCTTCAGCAAAGATCAGTGTTGATTTATGATGTCTGCTGAAAACCCCTGAATATCAGTTACTGATTAAATTCTCGTTATCATTTGGAATAGATTACTGTGCTAAGGCAGCTCTTGGCACACTCGATGGGATTTGTCTGGGACTGTGGTAAAGCTTGGTCAATACCATCCTGAAATTAAGTACTGCTTTATTGTACTTTGCTTTCTGCTCAGGAGACATTTATGAGAGTTCAAAATGTAAACGTGAAATTCTGACTTCAGATAAGACTTACCCAGAAATATGTGTTAACTGCTCAGCTGTTTGTGTGCATCTGCCTTTCTGTCCCTTTGTCACTTTGAAACACTTCTTTATCTCTCTTTTATGTTTTAATAGTGGCCATATTAGTAACCACCCAGCTTACAGCAGGGAGCATGTCCTTCAACAGTGAAACACACAGGGCTGTGCAAGTGCAACCCGGAGAGGGATGAACAAGATGGCAGAAAAATAAAACTTTCTCCATAGAACTGCCACAGCTCAGCTGCTGCTGCAGCAACTTGGACCTGGCATCCAAGCTGGAAAGAGATGAGAGTGGAAACAAGGTCCAATGTGAGCAGAAGCCAGGTTCACATCAGTCACTGTCCCTGTTCCACACAAACAAAGCCCAGCCTGTAGCTGAAAACCTGCATCACTCACCCAACCCAATTGCTCAGCTGCACCCTGAGCTGGGGCAGTGCTGCCTCCAAAGGCTGCACTGTCCTGTCCTACCTGTCAGGGTCTGGCCAAAGATAACCTTTCCTGAAGGACAGCAGTGTTTTGAAACCTCAGACAGCTACTCAGTCTGCCCAGTGACCTTTACTGAGAGGCCTGTTGGGAGCAGATAGGCATTTATGGAGACCTTGCACTGCATTTCTCAGAAGCTGAAATGTCCTGTAACACGATTCAGCATTCTTTAAAACGCTGCCTCAGACTGCCTCGGTTAAGGGGAAGTATTACTTCCCCCACGTTACTTGTAACCAAAACAATGGACATTATTATACCCTCTGCTGGCTCTGGGCTGTGCGAGTGGGAGAAGGCAAGTCACAAGTTTTACTAACTAGAGGGATTGTTTGATTGCCTCTTCAAAACATCCCTAAATCTGGAATGGCAAAGCTGCAGCCACAGCCATCTTTTAAATTGTGTGTTCCTGCAAATGAGGATTTATCACTTGCGCTGTTGGCAGATGGATGACTTGCCACTGAGTCACAGAGAGTTGTTCTTTTTTGCCTTGTTTGCCACTTGTTTCCCACAAGGGTACAGGATGCTTTGTGTTTTAAAGTATACCTCTGCCACTTGATTTTTCAGGTGTGATTTAGAGTTTTAAAAGAAAAATATATAAAAACAATGTGGGAAGCAAACATACCAGCTGAAGACTTCTTCCTGCCCAGGTGTTGCACAAAGAAACCCTGGCTCCACCAAGCGACTCTAAATTATGGAAGTAAAGGCCATTTATAACTTGGAATTCTGATTTTTTCACTGCAAAAGTGGACAGATTCTTCCACTTGAGGTGGAAGTATCACTTGGTTGATTAGGTTTGGTTTTTGGTTTTTTTTTGGCACTTCTGCCTGAAATGATGAACTCTTTAATCACCCTTTCCTAGGATACATTGTGAGTTTATTTTCATCTGCATTTTCCCATGAAAGATGAAGATTTACCAGATTACCAGCAGTCTGTAATCACAACCACACAGTGCCTGAGGTGTGCTGCAGGTGCAGGGTATATGCAGAATTCCCATACATGCACACTCAGACACACACACACCTGTCCCACCAACACCCAGAAAGAGTATTTCTCCTATACACCACAAATAAATAAATAATAAATAAATACTAATATATTATTTATTGTCAATAATTAGTAGTATTTAATGCCATGTCTCCCTGAGGATGGAACTAGACTTAAAAAGCCCTGTGGGGACTGCTTGTGGCTGGAACAGGAATGTGTGCAAGTGGACACATCCCACTGCAATGGGATCCATGGGGGGAACCCACAGGAGAGAGGCATTGCTGTAGCATCCTCCTGGCTGCCCTCAAAGAGCAGGAAATCCCAGATAAGGTAAGAGAGGAGAGCACAGGAACACAGCACCCTGCAGAAAATCTTCAAGATAACACTGGAATCCTTTACATATTCAAGCAGGATGGACCCCAGGATAAGTTTCCACCCAACAACTATTTCAGGAATGCACTTGGGATCCTGCAGGGAACAGCCCAGCCCTCAGCAGGTGAGGCCCAACCTACTTTTAGTGGGAAAAATGGTGAGACAGAATTCCCTGGGTAGGAGGCCAAGGAACTGGAGCCTGAAGAGAACATTATACTGAATTGAAAAGACTTGCTCTTGGCAAATAAGTCCTGTAAGGTCTGATAGAAAATTAAACACCTGAAGGGAAGATTTGAAATATCTTCTAGGGATTTACCTCTGTGCTACATATTTCACAAAAATCTGGGTAAGGTATTGCGTTCTCACCTCGCTGCAGGGAACTAAGTGCTCTTGAACTTTCTTGGAGTTTTGACAGGGATGGCAAAACCCCCAGGATTTTGTATCAGAAGATCACTTTCAGTGCACTGCGTGGTGCCCACAGAAGTGACTTGCTCTGTCACAGCCGGGCACAGCAGAGGCTCCATGGAGAAGCAGTGGTAGGACCTGGCTGCTGGTGCAGAGTAGGACTGAGGTGTGGGGGACTTCCAAGAGCCTGGCTGGAAGGCAAACCTGCAAAAAGGGTGGGGAAAGAGGATTTCTCCTTCTCCTCACTTGACTTTTCAATTTCTTTGTGTGGAGCTCTTAGGAGGGGTGAAAAAAGGATGGCTGCCAGAAAACTTGTGAGAAAGCTTGCTGTAGGCAAGATTTATTTACTAGATAACATCTAGTGCAGGTAACTTGCAGCTTGTCTTACACGGAGGGTTAAACATTTCTCTGTCACTGAAATTCAATTTACAGGTGCAGTGTAATTAATCCTAGATTGGGTTCTCAGTGCAAACTGAGAGACTTGGGACTATATTTTACATCTTCTATCCTCCCAGAGAGTATTTACAGTGCAGAAAGATCAGGCTTCTAACAACAACCACTGGGGAAGCTTTGCATTTCTAAAATATTTGAATTGTGCTGTCCTAGCCCATTTGCTGCATGTTTTGTTTTCATAAAAATCACATAATCACCATAAACAGCATTTTTGTATGGCATTATGCATGTTGTGAATTCACGTGATAATTCCCTGAAGCATCTGTTCCTCCATATTCACACGTCCTTTAAAAGACCACAGTCTACCTGTGTAGAAGTTTGCATTCTAATATTTCTCTAATAATTTTCTGCCACAGATTAAGGGTACATTTCTCAAATGCCTGGCAGTGAAACAGGGAATACAATGAAGACACCTCAGCTAGATTTCTCTGAAATATCTTCCTTCCTTTTGGAAGGACTTTGTAGAGGACAGGGTAGGAGTAAAGTACTTTGTGAGGAGTTGAGTGGCATTGAGATTGCAGCTGGCTTGGGAAAATCTGGATGCAGAAACAGTGTTGGCAGTGCTGACACAGAGCAATGCTCTCTAAAACCTGGCTAAGTGTTTTCCTGTCTAGCAAACCTTTTTCAGGCATAGTTTACCCTGGAACTACTTGAATATTTTAAAGAAATCACACTGCTGTGTAACAGTGACACTCCTGGTACCAGTTTCCAGCTCAGCTGCTGGTTTACATCTTTGGCAGGGTTTGTCTGGTCAGGGGGATGGTCTGAGCTCAGCCCTGCAGCCCTTAAGTGAAGAAACAAAAGCAAAGAAAACACTTAATGACTGATGAGATCCTCGGAAATCAATTGCTGAAACAGAAGTTTTATGCCAATAGCTGAATTGATATGGTTCACCCTGGGCTTCACTGAGCTTAGCAGTTCTTCGTGTTGGTGCTTCCATTATGTGTTTGAGCACTTTCAGAGCAAAGGGAAAACTTAAGTTTCTGACAGAACTCCACTGCCTGCTATTTTGTTTTACACTGACATTTTTCAATTGCATCAACATCCAGTCACTCAGCTAATCTGCTCCTATCCCAACTCACACAAGATCTCTGCTTTTCAGGAAAAAAGATTTTTAGTGCAGGACAGGTGGTGACAATGTGAGTTTCATCTGGGGAATGTCTGTTTTCCTTTCAGCACACAAAAACATAGAGCTGGGCATGTGAGAACAGACACATCTTCATGGAATGTCAATCATTTTGTTATGATTTTTTAGGGATGGAACATACTCAAACCTTGGAGAAGCCAAAACAGTATTTTCTTCATACAGGGCATCACAGCTGATCCATCCCAATCTCAGAGAATCCCTAAAATTCTAAGATCAGATCTACAATGCGTTAATAATTCCAGGCTCTTCAAAAATCAAAAAAACTCCTCTGCCATACCCAGTCTCCCTGCTGCTAATGCAAGTGCCTCCTCCTAGTGATGACCTGTCAGGAAGCACAGTTTGCAGTGGGGGTTCACATCACCATTATCTTCTTTTTGTTGTTCTGTGAAGATGGGACCAAACAGAACATTTCAGTTTTTCTCCACTGTTTTTCTACCAAGTGATCAATTCTCATTCTTTGTTGTGAACCCACAGCAAGGACTTCCCATTCAAATCCTGGGCAGGTCCAATTTTAGCTTCTACTAGCAGGGGTGTTCAGACCATTAAATACAAGGTGGGGTTTTGTTTGTTTGGGTTTTTGTTTGCTTTGGTTTGGTTTGTTTGTTTGGTTTGATTTTGGGTTTTTATTTGGTTTGTTTGTTTTTGGTTTGTTGGTTGAGTTTTTTGATACTATAAATAGCAGCCAAAAGGAGAGGTTGCTGCTGTCTGTGTGTGAAGGGTGATGCTCTTGGCATCTGTACAATTTCTGTGTGACTAAGAGACTTATATCCTGGTCCACACTCATTTCCTTAAGGTCATCACCTCTGTTCTTCTTTGCCATATTCTAAGATTGATGATTTTTTTCCTCTCCTGACCTCAGGCCTGCAGACTTCAAGGACAGGATTTTCAGAAGTGACTTAAAAAGAGTTTATATCTTGAATAATCCTGACTCTCTTAATCTTTTAGCTCTGAGATGGGGCATGCTGTGCTGTTTGAGTATCAGCACATGTGCACCACACAGAACACAGGCATGGTTCTGGTATGAGGAAGCTGATGTGCAAATCAAGATTTTTCTTGGTAGCCACCCTTGATGACAAAACAATGTCTCACCTTTTGTAGAGGAGCAAGGTGAGTCATCACATCTGATGACTTCATTCTTCCCACAGACACAAGGCAGGGTGAAGTTCACCTCTTTTCCTTCCTCTTCTTTTGTGCTGGAAGGTATTTTGGAGGCTGAAATATTTCCCACATAAGCTCAGGGAAATACAGGGTGCTTTAAAACTTAAAAGACTGCCAAGATTCATGGAAACCACCTAGCAGTGATGGGAAGAGATAGAATTTATTAGATAGACATTGTTTTATCAAGACAAAGAACCAATATCAGAGAAGGTGAAAGGCACCTGAGATTATGGAGAGCTGTCATGGAGGACATGACCTGAAGACCACAACTTTTCATTTCCTTTGGGTCTTAGTTTGTGGTTTTACTGATACCTGAAGAGAAACAATGAACTCAGAAACCTCCTGTGAAACTCCTGGGTGCTGTTTTGCGTGCCTGGGTGTGTTTGTGTGTTGCAAACCCCTCCTGGGCAGCTCCCAGAATGGCAGAGGTGGTGAGAGCAACACTGAAGGTGCAGGGCAGTCTGAGAGCTCCTTCCCAGGCACAGCAGCTGGTGTAGGTACAGGTGCTAAAATTCTGTTTGGCCTTTCCAGGTGTGCCCAGAGTCCAAGGCAAGTCTGATGCTGAATTTCCACTAAGAATCCACTTTGATTTAAATGAAACTACACCCTGGCGATGCCTTGGATCTATTGAGTGTCTGGTCTGGGGGACACGAGGAAAACTGGACCAAGAAATGCCTTCAAGGTGGTTTTAAGGAGCAGTCACCTCCAGTCTCCTGCTCTTGGACTCCAAATCCTTGTACATGTAAGCACACAGGAAGTTCTGTGTCTGGCATTGGTCAGAACTGGAATATTATTGCTTGATTGGTCACTTTTCCCAGGTCTGGCTTCCACTTTCCAGAAATAAAACAACGATTAGTAGCACAGGAGAGGAAGCAAGGAGAAAATTGTAGACAAAGTTGAAGTTTAGCAGGTTATAAACCTTGCTAGGTTTGGTGAGTTCTTGGCTGGGCCATGTAGTGTTGGGAAAGTAAAGTAAAATTTTAACTCAGACAAAAATCCCAGTGGTGAATCAGCAACCAATTCTCTAACATCACATCCCTGCAAGCACGTCCCTCACGTCTCCGAGGAGTGAGTGATACCTTTTCCTGGGACATACACCTTCCATGTGATGTTCCTGAGTTCAGTGCTAAAAGAATAGTGCTGCCTAGCATGTTTTGACCTGTGTGTGCTCTGAGCATGTCATTGCCTCTGATGAGCTATTTTTTTTCATCCCCCCTTTTCCCTTAGGGTTTTTTTTTTTTGGTTTTTTTTTTTTTTTTTTTTTTTTTTTTGTTTGTTTGTTTTGTTTTGTTTTTTTGAGAATTAAGATCTGCAGTCATAAAAAGTGCTTCTACTCATGTCCCTTGACTACAGGTCTGGGTGTGATTTGTTTCCATGTGAATGTATTGATATGCTTCTGAAAGATAAGGCCTTCTCTTGAATGCAGATAAAAAGAGTATCTTGTCCTGAGGCAAGGCAAACTACAGTACAGTTTTCCAAACAGAGAAAATTACCTTTCCTGATTCACAGGTCATAGTAGGTGCCTATAATGCCTAGTTCTGCCATGAACACTGTATCAGAAGATTTCAGAAGAGGTTACAGTGTAAGGGCATCTGTTAGAACCCTGGATGCTGAGAATTTTAAACTTTCTGTACTGAAAGGCACAGACCCTCAAGAGAGCATTCTATTTGACCTAGAGCCATGGAGAAGGCTTCTAAAATTGAATGATAGAACTGGGATTATGGGTGGATAGTTTGAATAGAAGTGTGTAATATCACATGGTGGGAAACTTAGAGTTTAAGGTTATAGAATATAATAATATCTATAAAGCTAAGAGGGAGGTTTTAGGACAGTGTCTGGTCCTTCTTCTTCACCTTCTTCATGGGGTTGGGTGGTATTTTGTAATTGATAGAAAAGTCTGCATTGCGGGACACAGGTGATTGGTTATTGGGTTAAAAGTAAAAATAATTTAGGTGTCATTTCTTAATTGGACAGTTTAGCCTTAAAAGACCTTGAAGAGAAAGATAGTTAGCCATTCGGTAGAATAATTTAGGTGTCATTTCTTAATTGGACAGTTTAGCCTTAAAAGACCTTGAAGAGAAAGATAGCCATTTGGTACCTTGTTAGTAGAATGCAGTAGAACTCACCACTTGTGTGATTGTAATATAGATAAGAAATAATAATAATTTGAACCAAACACAAAATACTGTCTTGAGCACTTCAATCCCGACCTTGACAGAGGCAGAAAAAGAAGCCAGGAAGTGGCAGACATCTTCTCTGGAAAACTTAGTGGGAAATCAGTGGGCAGCTATGGGAATTTTCTGTTTTGCCCCTTATCTGCTGCAGGCATCCCACCCTTCTCCCACCCCCAGTGCCAGCACACAGCCCATGTGTGCTTCTCTCACCTGCAGCCTCTTGACTGAAGGCACCCACCAGAAATGATGATGCAGCAGCAACTGAGCAGAAAAGAGAAACTGGTTGCACAAGGAGGAACTGAACATAGATGGAAACGTAAAAACTTACTACTTCCTTGTTAACAATCACAGATATTATATGGTGGTTGTTCAGCCCCTGACCAATTCAAGCCTGGCTGTCTCAGCTCAGGGAGGTTCCCCCTGGGTTTGTACATTTGAGCTGTGTGAGGAGCTCTGGGGGCATGTGAAATACTGCACTTAAGGTAAGTGTGTATGCACTCACTGTTGTCTCTCACCTCCATAAATTCAGATTTGTAGGTAACTGTGTGAAATAGGGGCAGCAAAGATTTTAGGGTTTAACGCTTTGAGAGTCCATACTGCATTTGACAGCTTGGCAGCAAATACAGTAATTTACACTGTAAATTACTTTACCTTGCATTGTAGAAGGCTGACTCCCTTGATTGCCTGGAGCCGTATGGAAAACGGCAAAAAAACCCTAGGGATTACTCTGATTTTCATGTGAAGCTTGTATTTCCTAAAACCAAAGCTCTTCAGCCTGACCAATGACTTTGTATGGGCATTTTTGTGCTCAACAAGAGACTGATGTGGAAAACCAATCTATGCAACACTATTAGCCTCTCATTGTGGTCACAGGTTTTCTTGGCATATTCTGTGGAGGCCAATTTCTCTTCATGCTGCAGAGCATGGACCTCTGCTTAATCTGTATTATTCTGCTCTTTGTGACCAAACTACTATTCTACCTCCAGCAAAAGGAAAATGGAAAATTACTGATCCTTTTTTTTGGTGAGATCTCTACCTCTTCTTACTCCTTTTGCCTCTTTCATCTCACTGCATGTAACTGAAAGAGTTAATAAAATATGGGTTACATAAAAATATTGTTCTCTCTTATCTCGCTAGGGAGCTGAGGCTTTTCAGGCAGCTTAATAAATAGTACTATGAACCTAGGGCTGTTTTTGCAATAGGTGGCTTTAATTAGTGTTTAATGTCGGCTGGAAAGAGAAAAGGGGATTTCAGAATCAATGCTAGGGAAACAAGTAACATCATTGCCAGGTCAAGAGAGTTTCTTCTCTCAAAAGGAACCATGAAATTTGCCTTACACAGTTCTGGATTTGTTATTTCTGGCGTTCTGTGGTTAGACTTTTCCAGTTTACAGGAAGAATATGTCTATCAATCCTTCCTTTCTCAGTACCACTCCTTTAAATGCTGCCTGGGCTGTTGGCATCCAGCTGTGATCTTTCAGGCTCTGTCAACATCACCAGGAGCGTGTACTGCAGAAGCACCGTGCCTTCATTTAATTATATGCCCCCAACTTTGATTTTGAGTTAGCTCAGGCCCATTTCACAGCCTGTTTCTCTGCTGGAGGTTTTGAGGGTGAGCAGAGGCTCTGGGATAGCCCCACCAGGAAGCTGGAGGTCAGTAGCTCAGGCCCATTTCACAGCCTGTTTCTCTGCTGGAGGTTTTGAGGGTGAGCAGAGGCTCTGGGACAGAGCCCCACCAGGAAGCTGGAGGTGATTTAAGGAGAGCAACTGCAGCACTTCTGGTGGGCAAAGAGGAGTTGAACTTGGATTATTGCATGTTGTTATCAGTAGTGAGAAGAGTGGATTATGAACAAAGCTTTGACACCATGAACTTCTTTAACAGCTGCTTTAAAAGCTGCATTTTGAAGAAAGAGAGAGACAAAAGCAACCAAACACTTGAGCTGGGGAGAAATGCAATGCAAGAAGGAATCAGAGCAATGGAGTGGGAAGTGGCGCAGAAAGATCAGCCCATACTTTGTAGAGGAACAGTTAAAATAAGAGTTAAAATACGCCTTAAAAGTGCATATTAATGCTTAATGCTGCCTTTATGTACTTTCATAGATGTCAAAACCCTTCATGCTCAGCTGGTTTAGCATTGCAGTGCTCATGGACCACATTGCCTCAGGTTACCTGGGAGCAGGCAGAGTTGTTGGTTTCCTTCATCTACACAGGTAGCAATGGCAAAGCCATAGAAAGTACCTAATCCAAAATTCACTGTACAGTAAAAAATTGGTCATCTCCTTGCTCCTCTCCCAGCAAGCTCTGGCAGAGAGCAGAGGGAAGATATGTGGGACACAAAACTTTCAGAGATTGAATTTCTCCAAATGTTTCCGTGGTTCTGAGTGAACAGGTGGAAAGGAAAAGACAACAGGAGATGCTGAGACAGCATATAAGGGCTAAAGCCATACTGGGGTGTGCATGGAGATGCCTGCAGAGCAGCACAGGACTGGGAACATGCCAGGAGTGTACTGGAGTGTACTAAAGGGGCTGATTTTTTTTTTTTTTTTTTCCTAAAAACACTCGAGTTTTCCTTTCTATGTGTCAATGACTGCAGGATACAGCTGCTTACAGTCAAAATGGCCACCACCAAAAGTCATAATATGTTGGGAGAACAGGTGTATTTAAACTCCTTCCCGGTAGTTACTCATTAAAAGAAGGCAAAATAACCCAAACCAGCAGGTGTTGCAAGGGAGGGAAAAAATAGTTAAACATGCAGGTGATAAACATCTGAGTTACTGATTAACTCCTGCCTTTTGTAACCCCAGAGCTCTTCAGTTGGCTTACTGGGAGACCAAAACACAGAGTTGTGCCAGTGCAATAATTTATAATGCACTTTATCTCTCCTTGGCACAGGTGTGCCTGGGCTGTGACAGTGAGGACAGCACTGCCCTCTCTTGATGGGAAGGGTTCAGATCCCTTTCAACCCCTGCAGTGCCTTTCAAAGTGTGTCAAAACAACAACAACAAAAAAGTCTATGTAGGACAGGGTGGATTGAAATATTGCCTCTTCTTTGGGGTGTCAGCTGCCAGAAGTTGGGAGAGAAGAGAGGGAACAATTGACTTGCTGTGTGTGCACATCCTCAGGCATCTGCTTCAGGATGTTCACTGCAGATGGGATGCTGGGGCAGCTGATCCTTTGGTCTGTGACTCTGTGGCCAGGTTTATGCTCTCTGGGCTGGAAGGGAAAGTGGAGTCTGAGCTCTTTCAGGAGCAATCACAGTGAAAGCAGTGCAACATGCTTGGCAGGATGGAGAACAGGCTGCTGCTCCCCTGTGAGGATTTCAGATGCCTTCCTCCACCTGAAGCACCTTGTTTTCCCTCCTGCACCCAACCAGCTGCATTCAGTCTGGAGTGCTGCCTCAGGCAGTATCTCTCCCTCACTCTCAGTCTCGATGTTGTCACTTGTTTCTGCAGCCTGTCACCCGGGTTTCACTGAGCACCTCCTGTTTGCCATCTGGAGGTAGCTCTGAGAAGAGAGGAGGCAGCACTCACTGCCATCAAGAGTTCAGCTCAGCCTCCTCAGCTGCTGGCTCTTCCTTATGCTGCCTGCCTAGAGCACCCTGAGGTCCTGCAGGGATGTGAGGAAACGCCTGAAGATGTGAGTCCCTGGAAAGGGGCAACTTTGCCATTTGGTGCAGAGGAAGTCCTTCCAAAATTTAATAGCTGCATTTTTAACTAACACAGCTTGTCTTTAAGTTGCTCTGGCAATGAACTGCGGCACCCCAATCTCTGCTTCACTCTGAGGTTGTAAATGTGAAGAAATAAACAGAAGCACTCAGCACCATCAGTAGAGATGGACACAGCCTTGCTGAATGCCAGGCTGTCAGGGGCCCACCAGGCTGAAGGTGAATGCTAGAGCATGGTGAGCTGAGCCAAGGAGGGCCTAGCTGTGTCTCTGGGATAAAGGATGCCCTGTGAATGGAGTCTGAAAAGATCCAAGTCTGGTTTGTGTTCTCTCTTACTTCTGCTCTGTCTCTTTTAAAACTCCTCATCTCCAAGCCAAAAACAATAGCCATTAAAAATCCAAACTCTTGTTTCTCACCATTAGCTGTCACAGAAGGCAAAAATGCCCATTTGCTGGACCAGCTCATTCTGCTGCTTGACCTGCCTTTGCAATGCTCAGCTTTAATATTTTTCACTTTAAATTTCACAGTAAGGCTCTATTTTCCAGGTCCCAAACAAACAGCAGGGTGCACAGTGAACAATAGCAAAGGGCTTGGCAGCATGCAGGTTTCTTCTCTGTGCCAGAAAAGCTTTTCTGATGGCCCTGAGTTCCTCTTTACCCCCCTCTGCCAGGGCCTGACATCAGGGAAAGAGAAAATACAATTGAATGCCATCAAGAGTAATGTTCTGTTTATTTTCCTGCTAACAGAATTATTTTCAGAACATCTCAGAAATCAGAAATGGGAGCAATGGGAGGGGTGGGAAAAATCTGAACAAGTCCACTTTGGGATTTCATTAGCTGCCAGCAGAGAAGAGACTAGAATGAGGACTGAAATGCAGACCAGAGACACAGTAAATGAAGCTGTACATGTCACATGTCCTTGTTTACCCTTCTAGTAAAAGATCATAAAGAACTGGGGAGGTTTCTCTGCCAGAAGCAGGATGGTGTAATCTGTTAATTGTGTTTATTGGTTATTGCTGGTTCCTATAGCTGTGTGGGGCAGTCAGTCCAGAGCAGCTCACGCATCAGTATGGATTTACCAGGGGAGAAAATAAAAGGAGATATGGGCTCCTCCCTGTGAGCAGGGGCTGCTGCTGCTTGCCCTTGTGCCCAGGTTGTGCATCTGCACAGCCCCTTCCCTGTGACAAAAAATGGGAGAGCCAGTCTGGCATCTCCTGGCTGCTGGAAGGGACAGGTCTTGCTCCCTCTTTTTACCATTTCCCTTTTCTCCCCACAGTTGCACCAGTGCAGATTTGCTCTCTTGCACAAGCTGTGGGTTGGACGAGAAGGGGGAAAAATAAGTTTCAGTGGGGCTGGGGCTCCACCAGCTTCTGTAAAACAATTTTTTTTTGTTCAGTAAGACTACTGTGTTAAATCCTGCTTTGTTAGCTCTAAACAGTTGAGATCCTAGTCTGTTCTTGTTCTGTGAAATGGTTCTGGCATAAAATCTGCTTAATTATTCCTTAAAAGGGAGGATCTTAGGATGCTGAGCTCTCTTATCCAGCACAGAGCAGCAGGACACATGGGCTGTGCAGATCAAGGTCAGTGGGATGTGCTGTATGTCATCTTGCACGAGTCCAAATGTTATGTGCCCATCAGAGATGTTCAGTTCTGCCTTCCAGGATTTTGAATAATCCTCAAGAGTTCAAGTAGTCTCTTAATCCTCAGGCCAGGAGAAATGAGGTGGAGGCACAAGTGATCAGGTGTGGGTAGAGGAAAATGGGCTGGCTTCCATCCAGGCTTGCAAAGTGGGAATCAGAGACCAAGTGCTGCTCCTGACCATGCAGTCTCTGGACCACCTCTGCCCACTCCTGCAGGGGAGATGTTCCTCCTCTAGAAACCCCCACAGTAACACTGTTTCCACTGCTTTAATTGCTGTTGCCATCCCTGCAATTACAACTGCTGTGATGTGGATCAATAACAAACTGATGAGCCAGAGCCTTTCCTGAGGCTACGGCATGGAGCAGGGCGTGAGGAATGGAGCAGGAGGATTCCAGCTTTCAGTTCACTGCCTCCTGTCTCACCAGTCAGTAATAACCCAAAATCAGGCAGAACAGAGGGCTGAGTCAACAGGACCCCCTCATGGGATTGCTGCCTGCTCCTCTCTGAACTGATTCCACTGCTGATGATGGGGAAGAAAATAAATGGGAAGGGATGATGGACCTGTCACCTCCTGACAGCAGGCTGGTATCAGCCATGGACTTCACTGGGAATGGGTAGAACAAGGGCACTTGACCTCCCTCTCTCTCCATTTCCTGGACCAGTTCAGGGATGTCTTTTCACAGACAACTGTGCTATGAAATGAACTTACAATTTTCCAAGTAGTTCTTTCCATAGGAAAGAGTGAATGAGCCATGAAATGACATTTCTGTCCTTTACACAGTATCAGGACCCACAACTCAATTGAGCTTTTAAGCAGAACAAGTTACTTTACTGATTTGTGTGCTGTGAACTCCCTTCCCTTGCCCATTCCCATTTTGGTAGGGACTGCACTCGTGGCATCATTTTCTTTGTGCAACTCTTTTTCAGCATAAATCGCTTTTCATTGTTCCAGTCCAACCACCGAGTGGAAAAGAAAACATGCATGGGCTTTGATTGCCATCTCTCTTGCTGGCAAAGGAGAAGTGCCAAACCCAGTCTCTGAGTCAAAGCTAACAGTGGGTGGCCAACACCTGCTTGGCTGTGGGGAGGAACAGTGAGGAGATGGCAAAGAACATGGGGATGGCTCAACCTGCCCCAGGCAGAGAGGCATTTCCTCTTGCTTTGGGGTGCACTGATGGGACCTGGCTTTGAGCTGAGTCAGGTTTATTTATCCACAGTGATCAATAAAACACAGATTAAAACCCTGTCCCACAGCTGTACTTTCTGCTTGGCCGTTTGCACACTTGCTGGCCTGGTTTTGGGGCCATTCCCATGAGGCAACACCTGGAACATGGATCTAATTGCAGCCAGCTGGGTGGATGTGAGCTGTGCTAAAGGTTTGGGACATGGGCATCACCTGCAGTTCTCATCCAAACCCACTAAAAACAATGCAAAGATCTCCTGGTGGCTTCAGCAGCCTCTGTGTCATGTCCTAAACTGGAGTCAAGCTAACCTGGGATCTGACCAACCTCACTGCCCAAGCA
Organism: Passer montanus; assembly: GCF_014805655.1. Taxonomy (NCBI): domain Eukaryota; kingdom Metazoa; phylum Chordata; class Aves; order Passeriformes; family Passeridae; genus Passer; species Passer montanus. The sequence continues at coordinate 9,360,776 of NW_024368041.1, forward strand.
GCCTTAGGCTGATGCCAGTGGAGTGGTTGGAGTGAATTCTCAGCAGCAGGGCTGGTGTTGAGGAGTGAGAGCTTCCTCAGGGATGGATGTTGGTCATCAGGTCCAGGAGTTTATAACTGTGAGCATGACCAGTCCAGTCAGGGTAAATTTTGGAATAGTGGCCTATGGATAATGGTTAATGACTGTCCTGTGGAATAAATTATTGTAAATTAAATCTCTTTAACCTCATGCTTAAAGCAGCCATGCTGTACTCTCCCTCCACAGATGAGGATTCTTTCAAAACAGAATGGGATTTAATAACTTATTAATTAATAAAGGAAAATTTTCACTTTGTTCCAGAACCTATTACAATGTTGTAAATACAAAATAAATTATTGTAAATTAAATCTCTTTAACCTCATGCTTAAAGCAGCCATGCTGTACTCTCCCTCCACAGATGAGGATTCTTTCAAAACAGAATGGGATTTAATAACTTAAGTTATTAATTAATAAAGGAATTTTTTCACTTTGTTCCACAGCCTATTGCAATGTTGTAAATACAGATTCTTTTTACTCTTTTCTCTGACTTTCAAAATTACTCCACAACTCCTAAAAATTTGGAGGCTGGAAAAAAAGATTTGGACAACGTGTTAAAAAAAATAAAACTTAAGCTCCAAGGATAGCTAGATTTTTTTTTTTTTGGTGTAAATATATGCATATTTCTATACAACCCACTTTGTAAAAATAAGTTTTCAGGTAATTTTGAAAATTATATAGTCATTAATTCAATTTCTTGATTATTCTTTGTCGGACAGTAGCTACATTAAATATTTACATAGTCTGTGTATCTTGGGGATAGGAAATTTTTTGTTCTGCATTTTTGTATCTGGTAGTGAGGACAGACACCATTAGGAAGACACTGAACACTTTTGTTGCAGCAACAAGGACTCACCATGTCACTGTCATTTTGGTGACAACCTGTGCCCTTGCTGCATGCCATTAAGTGATAGGATTTTTAGGAACCTGTTGAGGTACAGGAAAACATTTGACTGACAGACAAGTTTTGCCAGATTTTCTTTTTCTTCTTTTTCTTTTTCTTTTTCTTTTTCTTTTTCTTTTTCTTTTTCTTTTTCTTTTTCTTTTTCTTTTTCTTTTTCTTTTTCTTTTTCTTTTTCTTTTTCTTTTTCTTTTTCTTTTTCTTTTTCTTTTTCTTTTTCTTTTTCTTTTTCTTTTTCTTTTTCTTTTTCTTTTTCTTTTTCTTTTTCTTTTTCTGCTGCTGAGCAGATCAAAACTGTGTGGTCACGGCCCAGATCTTCCTGTGCTAAGCTCCAGGCAGAGGTTTGACAAAAGACAAACTGAAAGAATTGAATGGAATGGATACCAAGTATGGCATATCTATAAATGCCATGTGGCACTTGCATAAATCCAGATCCAGAAAGTTAAATTCAAGGAGAGGGTACAGGTGATTACAAAAATGGAATTTTAAAAATTATTTTTTATTTCTTCTGGAACTAATGGAAAATCATGCTACCTGGTGTAAATTGATGTAGCTTTGACCTCTGGGAGGAGATGATCTACATCCATGAGAACATGGCCAAGTATTACTGTGCTGTAGGACTGCACAGGAGTGGAGGGTCTGAAGGGCACTGTTATCAAAGGAAGTGAATACTTGAAACACAAAGAATTAAAGTTGCTCTGTACCAGAGGCCAACATTTGTTGCTGGAAGCACAGTAATCTCTCTATCCTTCCTGCAAAATAGAGCCTCTCCCAAAATAACCTGGATGACAGAGACACTTCCCTGATGAGTTTAAAGGAAATTTTCTGTCTTTTGTTCCAAACCCTGCAATGTCAGCTGGTTCACCAGGCCATTCCCCCCCCTGGAACAGCCCACTGCCATAACCCCAAAACCCCAGCCTTGCACAAGAGAAAAACACTGTTCACCAGTGTTTTTTCTTCCTAGAAACCTCAGCTGAAAGGACTCTTGGGAGGTGTCTGACCCGAGAGGGAATCCACAGTACTGTATGAGACCAGCCATGGCTTTAGCTAGCCATGCCCTGATGTCCTCAGGGACAGAGGTCCCATTTCTTCTCCTGGCTGACCTGTTTCCTTCTCACCCTCCTGGTCAGAAAGGGCTCTTGCCTAATGTCCAGCCTGAACCTCCCAAGCTGCAATGCATGGCCGTTGTTTCTTCTACTCCATTTGATACTACAGAAATGAATGTCTCAGCCATCTTCACCTCCCCTTTACAGAAGGGCAAGGCATCAAAGCCACACTGCATTTCTTGGCCTTTTTATATGCTGTTTGCTCATATGGTGAGAAGGCTCAGGGTGCACATTCAGGCTAGGGACTAACTAGGACCTGATATCATCAATGTTATTTAGTCCATAGTGTGTTTCCTGGCACTTTTAGCCCACGGCCATTCATCCCCCACAGACTGTGCCCAGGCTTAGCCTGGGACACAGCATCAGCCAAAAACTGTTTCCAAAGACAGCAGATTTGAAACCATCCAGTATTTCTAAGACAGTGAGGTTTAGCTGTACAGTCATACTCCATGCCCTTGGTCACAAGAATGGGATATGACCTATCTTATTATATCCTGCTTTTATGTTTCTATATCTACATATATAAACATGTCCCAGAATACACCTCTTAAGTGCCTGCTGCCATTTCACCCTTTGCAATGTCCAGCATTCCCTCCCTGCCACCTCTGGGGGCACAGTGTAGACATTCAGCTTCGTGTCACAGGAATCCCACTCTGGTTGTGCTGCTGCAGTACTCTTACATTATCTCATATACTTTTACTTAAAATACATGAGTTTAAGGAATAACATTATTTTAGGTAACAGGGACAGTACTTGGGGCTACAAGAGATGCAGGGTTAGGTGCTAATCATATCAGATATGGTCAGTCATCTGGAGAGAACTCATCTTCAGTAGTGCTGGGTGAGACCAGCTCCAGAAAATTAAGTCTGGGCAGTGCTGATGTAGCCACAGGAATGAATAGTTGGCTGTTGCTGGAAGGATGTCTAGAGCTGGTAGATGAGCCTTACTCTGCTTTCCATTATCATGAAGAAAGCACTGGGCAAACAGCTCACACACTGCTGGCAGCCAGCAGCCAGAAAGACCTTCTGTTTTCATTGAACCCAGATAATTAATTTACAGCATTGATTTTTTTTTACAATATATCTGTGCCTCATTTAACATTTGGTATTACAGCTGAGAACAAATAAACCCAAAACTATACAAGCTGATCATATTGGTAGCATGACATGAAAGTCCTTCTAGAAATAACTGAGTTGCCTTTATGGTGCACAAAAGACATTTTGTCTGCTATAACTAAAGCCTTTTACATCCCCAAATAAAAGATTTGTACCATTACAACATAGCCAGGACTCCCAAATATGTGTTCTTTATCAGGAAATTAGGTTACAAGGGAAAAATTTTTTCTTTTTTTTTTTTTTTTTTCAATTATGAGCATTTCTATAGGGTCAGTAAAAAAAAAAATAAATCCACAACATATCTGGGAGTGCTGTCCCCTTTCAAACAGAAAGAAAAAGTGCACAGAAAGCAGCACTGATATAAACCCTTAGGGTGTGAAGCCTTGCAGAACTTCCCCAGTCTTGTTCTCCCTCATGGCCTGTGGGCTCTTGCATTTAGTTATTCCCCAGAGGCCAAAATAGATAGATTCAGCAAATAAATCCCAAGCCTTACAGCTGTGAAGATAGAAGTGTCAGGAGGGAACACACTCTGAGCCTGTGATGTGACACACTGCTCTGAGAGTGCTCCAGAAGCCGCGGGATAACTCATGGGAATGGGAAAAGAGCACGCTCTAGTGGGGAAATTATTAAAGCCTATTAGAAAAATCTATCAGGAAACAAATCATTGCACTGAATACTGCATGTGAGAGCAGCTGCTGCTTCCTGGCTCTGTCCAGTGTTCCTTCTCCCATCACTGTGCATCTCCTGTCACTTGTTGCCCCTGGTACCCCTTAGGCAGGGGCACAGTCCCTCCGAGGCTGTCCCAGCTACTGACACGGCCTGGGCTGACTGAAGGAGCCAGAATTGGGTTTTCTCCCTTTGCCTGGCCGAGTGCACTTGGCACAGGGCACGTTTGCCTGTGCCAGGGTGGCAGGGCCAGTAAGGGGGGCGTGGGAGGACAGTGGGGTCAGACCTTGATGGCAAAGTGCCCCATCAGCGCTGTGATTAGAGAGCTCCTTCCCTCTTCCTTTCACTGTCACACAGTGGAAAACTCTGTCTCCATCAGGAAGGAGAACTCATTACTGGCAAAACAGACGCTAATCAGATATTAGTTGTAACCATTAATGAAAAAGCTAATGAGGTGCTGAGATCCCCAGCGCTGACTGAAATGAGTTAATCACATCTCACTGCTCAAAGGCACATTAATCTGTGTGCATGCTGATGTTTCCCATTCCTTTGCTTATTATAGGAAATAAAAAACACTGCTCTGTCTTCATTTGTGTGCATCTGCTGGATCTCTCTGCTCAGCTGTAAAGGCATCTTGCAAAACCTGCAACTGGTGACAAGCAGTGACATTCCCTTGGCCCACAGGAAGCCACCACAGACAGGTGGAATGGCACCCACCTTCAAGGAAGGAAGCAAACACCGTGCCCACAGCCACATAACAGTGATTTCTCACTGCCCCTGGCTTTTGGTCTGAAGTGATTTTCCAGCCCTTAGAAGCAACAAGAAGTAAAGAGCTACCAATGACGCAGGTGCATCCCTACTGAAGCAGATTGTAGTTTTTTCAGCTAGTTTCCTGTGAGTATTAATCTCACCTGATTCCAGTGGGATGTCTCTGGGATGGATGGGTAATGAGAACCATCCAGCAATTGAGGTAGTTAGGTGTAAATTTGACCTAGACTTATTTCAGATGTTGGCAATACATGTTCACAGACTTCCAGAGATCCCCTGGAATCTATGGGATTCCTCCAGTATCGAGTTTATTTTTATGTGCCTGGAATGGAGTTAGTTTTATTCCTAGCACCCATTCAGTGCTGTGCTTTGGATTGGTGGCTGTGGGGAGTGAGTGAGTGGCTGTGTGGGAGCCTGGCTACTGGCCAGGGTCAAGTCACATGTGTGCCCAAAAACATCACCAGCCTAATTCACTCCTGGCCCACCTACTTTGATGAACCAAACAAATGGGTAAAACTATTTTTCTTCAAAAGGTTCTCCAAAAGATCCATTTGCTTTATTTTTATGTATCCTGTTTTCACCTTTAATTTGGTTTATTTCTATTTCCTTACTTACCTATGAAATCAAACCCTCAGATGATAGAGCCTGTCAGCTTGCAGAATTTCTCCCTGCAGTCAACTCTTTGGTGTCCCCAGTGAAGAAACATCAGCCATCAGTTTCTCCCACGCCTCTTTCCTGTGGCTCTACCTCTGCAGGCAGCAGCTCTGTGGCTCATCAGCATCTTGGGAAAACTGCTCACACTCACCCCCCTCTGATACCTGAATCCTTCAACATTTAAAGGAGGAAGAGGAGTTGAAATAGTGGTGGGAAATGGGGGAACAGTTTTAAATTAACAGACCAGAGATTTAGATTAGATGTTATTAAGAAATTATTTACAGTGAGGATGGTGAGGCACTGACACAGGCTGCCCAGAGAAGCTGTGGATGCCCCATCCCTGGAATTGTTCAAGGCCAGGTTGGATGGATCTCAGAACACCCTGGTCTAGAGGAAGGTGTCCCTGCCCATGGCAGCAGGGTTGGAACTGGATGATCTTGACAGTCCCTTCCAATCCAACCATTCTATCCAACCATCTCCATGTTTTTGAATATAGCAGCAAAAAAATTTCACCACTTTTCTTTATCCCCCACTTCTCTCTTTGATCTAGTTTTAAAGGCACACAACTTATTTCTGGGCTAACCAGTTGAATGGGGATACAATTCAGGATCATAAAGCCCCCCCCAGGACACAATGATTCTATGATTGGTTCTGTGATTGATGCTATGAAATCACTCTGCTCTTTTGTACCATATGAAACCCACTCTGGTCTTTGCACAGGCTGAGCATGGGATGTGGCTGCAAACCAGAAAAACCACTGGAAAAAAACACTTCAAAGCACAGCTCAAGTCTGGCCAGTCCATTCACACCCCCAGCTCCAGACTGTGGGTTTGGGGTGGGGCTGGGGGAGCAATGTGCAGCTTCCCTGGGTGGTGGCAGCTCTTTGGGGCCAGCCCCAGTAAAGCAAGGAGAGGAACACAAAAATGCACATGGGAAGAAACGGCCATAAGGGGCTCCGTGGTGTGACCCTTGGTTTGGGGCATCCTTGGGGGAACCCCTGGTGCTGCAGGATGCAGTGTTTGTGGCACAGCTCAGAGGCTTTCCTCACTGATCTGGGGGCTGGGGGGACAGGGAGACCAGCTGGTAGTTGCTGTGTAACTCTGGAGTCTCTGATTATATGGAAACAGCAATTATTGTGGAAAATGTTCTGTCTTAGTAGGAGTGTTAATGTCATGGGGACAGACAAACTCCCACAAGGATATATTTATAGTCTGCCAGCCAAAGGTTACCTTAGAAACTATGAACTAAGGAGTAGAGCAACATAGTAAATTTCCTACAGGAGAAAATTTAACTGAAAATACAGAGATTTACCTCTGCATACAAGTACCTGACCATGAGGAACTTTTCACTGTGTGAACCCTATTTTATTTCATATTGCCTGCAGACAATAAATGTAATGAGATCAACTCCCTCAAATTCTATAGAAAAGACATGGGAAATCAGATTTTTAAGGGTGGCAAGGGACTCCTTTGCCTTTTCATTCATTGGGTTTAATTGCTATTCTGACTGTGAGCCATCAAAGGAACCCATGCCATGGACTGAAGCCATACAGTTCCCCTGTGGGTCCTTTTGTCCTTCATTTGATGGTACAAGCAACGTCCTCTGTCCAAGTCCTGTGGTTGGTCCATCTGTCTGTATGCTGCCACTGTTGTTGCTGCATGTCTTACTAGTCTCAAGTGGTTTCCAGATTGTAATTTTATGCAAATTACTTTCCTGACAAAATAATTTCAGACCTGGAAGCTGCATTGCATTGCACCTCTTGTGAGTGGACGTGAAGCAAAATACAAAATGAGCTCTAAGAAAGCTGTTCCTTGGTGTTATTTTGCTTTGCTGAGGATAACAGAGGAGCAAATGCTTTGCACCTCCTCTGCACCTGAAGTGACTGGAATAGCTCCTCAGGCCTGTGTGTCTCTACTTCCCACTTATTTTCAACAAGTGTGATTCTGGCTGGGCTGTGTCCATTAATACCTCACTGATGCAGCACGTCTAGAGCCTGGATTGCAAAGCAAAGTGTCAGGCAGTTTCTGAGAACCTGATCCTCTGAAGTTCATCCTCAAAGGGCACCCTGCATCACTGCCAGACCATCTACCCTTACTCAGTCCCTTAAACAATGAAAAGGAAAGGACAGACAAGGAAAGTGAGCAGTTGATGAGGTCCATGAGAAGCAGCCAAGGTGGTGTTTCCACATGCAGAGCCATGGTCATGCAGATGTGGGTGTGACCTGCTGCAGTGATACCTGACCACAGGATCCATCTCCTGGAGGGGTTCCTCTCATGGACAGCTCAGCCAGCCATGACTGCAGAGCCTGTGTGACCTCAGCAGGCCTGGAAACAGGGACCTGGGCTGGATCCCCAGATCTCAGCCAGGTCAGGCAAGTAGAATTTTTTTATCAAGTCACTGATTTCTGAGTCTACATTGTTTCCCTTATTTATCTCTTAAATAGAGCATAGATCCATCAGGAGACCACATGCATATTAAGTTCAGTTTCTTCTCTCTTCTTTTCTAGAGGCCTAGAGCTGCCAAGTGAGCAGTGTGATGACCACAAGCAGCCTGAAACATACCCATGTCACCCAAGGGATCACAGAATTATAAAGGCTGGAAAAGACCTCTAAGATCATTGAGTATGACTAGATGGGTGTAAGCAAGTGGAATAAGCTTCATTACACTGTTATGTGACAGAGGAGGTCCTAGAAATTAATGAAAATACTGTGGAAAAAGAAGGGTGCACAGAAACACTTTGATTTGATTACAATAAAAAATTTATTTTGATTCATATACTGAAAAATTAAATAAATAAAATGTCAACAAATGATTGTGTGAGACTCCCACCATTAGAGAAAAAAATCAAAATTGATCGTGTAGTCAGAGAAAAGTACAAAGAAAACCTGGACATGGGAGGAAAAAAGTGCTCAAGAGATTTGGCTTTGGTAAAAAACATAACACACACTCAAGGAGTGCTTCAGAGATTTTGCAGTGGTGGCAAATACAGTCCAAGAGTTTGAAGCCTTGACATGTTGTTAAATGTTTTCCTTGGTTCTTTTAAACTAAATAAACCCAAAAAGTTTCTAACAGGAAAACAGTCTTCAACAATGCCAGTGGGAATTAATTCTTCCCTCAGCATCATCTGTTGGTATCTCCTGATTCTGAAGGCAATTGAAAGAGCAGCAAAATTGTGGAGAAACTGAGACAAGACTCTAACACAACAGTCAGCTGCCTAAACGACTCTAGAAAAAGTTCCCCTGGAATAGAAACATGATGGCACAGACTCTTCCTCCTCCTACACCTGGAGAGATCCACTCTCTGCTCTCCTTACACTCTGAAAAGTGAACATCAGTGGTACACAGTTACTGCTAGCTGTTGGCAACAAAATTAAATGGGAATTGCAACTTGTTCCATGATGATGACACTAAATCTATCTGCATGTATGAGCCATGAGGTTTTATATGTGCTGTCAGAGGCAGAATGTTCAGGGGAAAATGGAAATTTCATTAGAACAGCAAAAGGAAACTTTCAGAACAACACAGGCTAGAATATAGCTGGCTTCTTTTTCCACTGTTTTTGATTCCAAATTGACCCCTGTGATTTAAAAAAAACCCCAAAAAACAACAAAACATCAAGGGGATTTAACCACCATGAGTTTTCTTCCAAGTCTTTCTAAAAATGACTGAAAGAGCAGTCAATGTTTCTGAATTACTAATATTGTAATTTGTCCATGAGGGAAAAAAGAAAAGTACTTGAAGCTCCAAAATCCAGCCACACTGTAAAGCTAGGACTGGTGTCTTACACATAGTCTTTTACCTCTTAAACTTGCTTTGTTTGTATTTCTGCAGCATCTCACAAGAGCCATATTGATTAACAGCAATTTAAACAAGCTGGAATTCTTAAAGCAAACAAACATGGTTCAGGCAGGAATGCTTCATTCCTTCACAAAGGACTTGTAGAAGACAGTGAGCCCATCAAATCTGCTGTACCTGTGACATGCAGGTCAGTTCTTGCTGGGAAATGGCTTCTTGACACGAGGATTGTGAACAGGTCTCATCATGAGGATTCAAGGATTTGAAAATCCTGCCCTTTCCATATTGCTGCAATGAAGGGTCACACAGCTGAGGGAGCTTGATTCCCAACAGAAATTTGGCATTCTTGGCTCTTTATGAGCCACGAGTCCAGCAATACTCACGTGGGTAAAGCAATTCATGTTGGTGAGTGGTGCTGTGGTCCAAAATTCCAGCTGCCCAGGACACTGTGCCACGTGTTGCTGCCTTGGAGGGCACCTCACTGGTATCAATTGGTGCAAAAAGACAAGGGGATAAATCTTGGATGAAGCACATCACTGCTGAAGGGCTTTCACTGGCTCAGATACTCATCTGCTTGGACATTCTGCCACAACTGGTGCATAGAAGAGAGGACATTTAGATTATGATTTCTTTTGTCATAAACTCCAACCAATGTGATACACTAAAAATTAAATATGCCATTTTTTCCCAAGCCTGATCGAAAGTCCCTTGAAGTCTGTGGCAAGAACTCCTCTGGTTTCACCAAGGCTGAAAGTGGATCCATAATCCATGAGTCCTGTTTTCATCATATTGAGAACAAAAGACCACAGTTTTCTATTCTTCACTGACTGAACTTGGATTTACACTTTATCTGTCCTTGAAGCTTTAATGCATTGATTCCAGCAAAAATCTGTGACTCCACTGCCTGGAGGTACTGACATCAATATATTCATTTCTCCAGAGATATACATGATTTTGAAGTCTGTCTCATACTCTAAGATCAGCTGGTACAGATTGTGTATTTGTAGGTGCTGCTACAGAGCAAAAAATTCTTGGTGTATAACGAGTTAATATCCCAAACCATGGGTTTTTTTTTTTCCATTTCAAATAGAGACCTTGTAAAGAGATACCACATTTTTAAACTTGTAAAAAAAATCGAGAAGAAAATTTTCCTTGGGACTTTTGAATATATTCCCATAAAAAAAGGTAAAAGCTACCTTCAAAAATTGTCTTGATTGTGTTTGTTCAAATACAATATAGGAGCTGTTATTATTGGTTTTGACTACAAAAGCATACCAGACAGAAGCTAAACTTTGGTTAATTTCCCCCCCCCTTTTATAAAAATGTTTAATTTAGGGTTTGTCATCTTAAAAAAAAAAAATCACATTTGTTGCACAATTATAAAAGGCACATATAAATGACTTGAAGAAAGTCCACTTTCCAATTTTAAACTGATTAAATAAAAAACATTCCAGAGTATTTTCCACCAAAACACCCCCAAAAAACCACAAAAAATTACACATAACCAAATGAGACAAACAAGTGGCTAAAAAGGCCATTTTTTCCTGGAGTTTTCAGTATTATTTTCTCCATCATTATGGCTGTGTAGGAAGCAATATTAAATAATACATGAGATGATTTGATTCATATTTTCTAGACACTATCAATGCAAAATGAGGCAATGGTTGAAGTATTTCCTCCTCCAGGTAACTTCATCATGTTTTTCCTTAATACAGCATGAAAACAGAAGTAATAAGAGAACAGAGGAGAGGTGGTTCAAAAAGAAGATCAACAGCAGAAGTGAATTCATTTCTTTGAGGTAATCCTTACTATGATGTTCACAGCTGCCTTAGTGGATCCCAAGTCCCAGAAGTCATTTTCACTCTTCTTCAAGGATCTGCTGCCTTGCTCGAGGAGAGAACAGACACACAGACACAGTTCCTGTGCCCAGGCTTCCTCTAATTGCAACAGGCAGATCTTTCATCAGTAATTCAAGAATTGAGCCATAGAGCCTAAGCAGAGATTAATTTATTCCAGCTGATTGGCAGCTCCCAGCTATCCCAAGAAGGGAAATCATGTGCAGCTTGGAAGCCTCGGCCTCATCCCTGCGGCGTGAGATGCTCCAAACCCACCGCAGATCCACGCATTCAAACCTGGCTGGTGCCCAGATCATCTTCACTGAGCTTTGTTCTGCTGCATGCTGGAAATTGCAGCCCCCACTTGTCCCCGTGGCCAGGGTCATCTGCCCTTGAAAAATTTTATTTTTTCAATGGAGGCAAGAGTCAAAGTTATATTGAACTCAAAATCCCCGTCATGGACGCCGGTCTTCCGGAAAGCCCCACCTGAAGTGTTGTTTTCCCAGTAATGATGCCAGTGTCCTTTGCTGTCTGCTCCAAAGCCGTACACATTCACCTAGGAGGGAAGGGAAAACAAGTGTTATGGACTGGAAAGCAATTGCTCTTCATCTGAAATGCTGAAGAAACTCTTTCTTCTCAGTGTATTTACAGGCAGCAGCACCTGAGGTGCTCAGTGGTGTCCTGAGCTCTTCTACTGCATGGCACGAGCACAGAGAAACAGCCCAAGGCATGTGACATCCTAAGCTATGCTGAGACACCACCAGACCTGAACTCAGAGGGAACAAGAGATTTCTATCCATTAATTCTTATTTAGCAACACAAAAATGCATTCTTATCCCTTAAGCATGATTGACCTCAGCAGATCCGTACCTTGGGATGGGAATGCCTCTTCCACAAAAAGTAGAAAAAAATTTTGTTTGGTCCTGATTTTCCAAATAATGACCCATGGTGACCACACTTATATGCTTATTATATGATATTTGCAGCTACTTCAGAGAAAGATGGATTTTATGTTCTTTGCCTGTGTACACAGCTACAGCCACTCCCTCCCAAAGGCTCGTTTGCTGATGGCTATGCCTATCTCCTCTGATGGTAACAGTCCAAATATCACCACTGATTTATTTAAACTGAGAGTGGTGATATCTCTGGCTGGATTAGAATGGGTCATAGCCCCAAAGCAGCTCCCTAAACCAACCACACCCAGGTCCATTCCAATATGAGCTATTTTGACGTTGGTTTTGGTAATGTCAGAGCCCTGTTATTGCCTGCTTACCAGAAAACAGGCTCCAGCCAATCTGCTGTGACTATGATAGAGTTTCTTCCCGTATCTTTAGGAGTATTTGCATCACCTGTCCAAGCAAAACAGGCCTGGGGGACGAAAACTCTCACCAGCAGATGTGTGTACAGGACAGGGGTTTTGCCAGCAAAGTGATTTTGATGCCCCATGCTGACAAGCCCATACTTGCAGGATTTTGTAGGGCTGATCTGGCCTTACCATAACTAGCTGAGTCTCCAGTCGCCTTGGAGCACCTCACATCACCCAAACCAGGGAATTTCCCCAAGTGACTGCTGGAGCAAAGGCACTTGCTACAACTTACAGTATAAACCTACAAGCCTGAGTTTGAAAATAGGAGACAAAACATAATCCAAACTTTCACTAGCAAGATGGGCACAGATACCATTTATGTTTAGATGTCTTTTGATACCAGCTGGAATCTCTGTTTATGTCTAATTATATTCTCCTGGAGTGCATCATAAACCCTGCAATTTGCTGACATTAAAAAAATCCATCACTGGCATTTGAGCGTGTCTGCATACTTCTGAGGAGCCTGCACATGTCTGAAGAGGTAAATAGTAGAGAAGGTGGAGAGGGGGAAACAACGGCTGAGTGAGGGGCCAGGGGTTGCTCCTGGCTCTTCAGAGTGAAATGTCCTGATTTTTATCCATAGATCCACACACAGACAGACTTTACCTCATCGCATACGTGGAGAGCAAACATCAAAGACAGAAGGCCTGTGGAGGGGTATCTCCCATGATGCTCCAGCCAGTTTTCATAGATGTATTTCATAAAAGCTGGATTATAAACCAGGATCTAGGCAAAATTGGAGACACAGACTCATTAGTAAAATGGAAAAAACAATGGTAGCACATAATTCCTAAAGGACACTGGGGTAGGGGACCAGGTAAGAAAGGAATAATAGTTATTCCTTAAAGGCAAATGAAAAGCAAGAATAAGTCCCATATTAAGTGCATTCAGAAATATTTCCCATGTGCAATTATGTATCAAAAGCCCTTCCTTGGTCTTGATATCCCTCCTGCGTACAGTAATGTAAATCTTGGAGATTCCTACTGAAACCAATGGGTATGAAACAGCACAAGTGAGATGAAAATTAGGCATTAGCCATTCAACTCTCCCTGCAGCACCCTGCAGGTGAGCTCTGGGGAGCTGGAGTCCTGAACAAGGCAAACATGAGATCCCACAACATGTTTCACAGAACCACGGATTAATTTAGGTTGGAATAGACCCCTGAGATCATCACTTCCCATCAATTTGTGTGAGAACATAAGAGCAACTGCCTCTTCTGCACCATGTGCCAGCCATGTCTTGTTATCTCTGTAGGTGCAGATCCAAGGAAACCAAGGACCAAATGCAAATTATCAGGAAGCCCATCAGGTCATGGATGATTCTTTTATCCTGTTTTTCAAACACACCATTTTTCTATGCTGTATGTTTTTTTCTTATAAGACATAAAATGCATTTATTTATCTCACAAAGGTCATCTCCCAGAGACAGAGCACTTAAGATAAGACCTGAGAGTACAGTAAATCCAAGGACTGGTAGGAGCCCTTGGTTTAGAACCCCCTCTCCTGAGTGAGGCAAACAGAGACTTTTCCCTCCACGCTGCGTTTGTAATTAGAGTGACAGCATTTCAGTGGTATCTGGTTAGCTGCAAGGCTTTTCCTTTCACAAAGTCAAAGGTTAATTGCTGATATTGCATCTGTGTGTAATCTCTTCTCACAAGGTGTTTTGCATTGCACAGTGTGGGAAGAAACACAGGGTTCTCTTCTCATGCTCAGGAAGCTGCTGCATCTCACCCTGGGCTGCTGCCACTCAGCTGTGATGTGAGTTTAACAACCTGCCCTGCTGCTTCTCACAGGGGTTTTGCAGAGGTTATCATGCACCTCACAACAGGTAAGATGAGCTAAGGGATTATTTGTTGCACCCTAGAGGTCCATGGTTTGAAGCAAAGGAAAAGAAACTGATACCAGTTCAGGGTCTCACCTGAAGGCTTTGGCAAAACCTGGCCTCTTGAATGAAAGGTGTGTGCTTTAATTTGCAATTTTAATGTTCTGGAACTAATGTCATGCTTTAAGAGCCCTTGATGGACTAGACACTGTACTTTAGAAAATTAGTCTCTCCAAAGGCTGAGAGAATGAGACCTTTGTTTTTCTGGAAGCTAGAGGTTCTTCCTGGTTATAGGAAGAGCCTGCCTCGTTATAGCCTCAAACCATGCAGCTACAACAAAAAAAGTCTTTGCACAGTGGCTAAAGTTCCTCCATGGGAATTAATATCCTGCCCCATGGCAAATCCTGCCTCCAGCCTGTCCCTGTCTGAACTCTCATGCTTGAACATTGTGCTTGAGCATTGCCTGTGAGACCTGTAATACACCTGGAGCAAAGCCTTCCTGGACTTGGCCTGAGCTCAGCCTCCCAGCTTGTTTAATTGGGTACAGGTAATTACTGCAGCTGTGGGCTAAGAGCCTACCACCAGGAATTCTCCACTGACTTGGAAACACACAGCTTTATTTGTTCAGAATTCACCTAGCTCCTTATTACAAGGAACTGACCTGGGAGTCAGAAACATCCTCGGTGTTCAAATATTACAATTATTTCAGAAAACCTCTGAAGTGTCTCCTCAGTATCAGTACATACAAATGGCTGCAATGGGTAGGAACAGAGCAGTTACTGTGGAGGACAATGCTGCACTTTTAATGCTCCTGAGCAGCACCAGAGGAAGTGTTGCAACCTTCAGAACAGAGCTTGTGCAGTGGCAAAGCCACAAAAGCAATTTCTTTCCAACCACAGTTATTTAGTGGTTGATCTATGGCCTAAATGGCACACAGGAGCCAAATCTTTAGCTTAGCTGGGCCTTTTAAAGTGTCTGTATTTTGGCTGCAACTTTTTATGAATGTCAAGGGCTTGCTTGGATTCTTGCAGTCTCCCAAACAGGCAAAAGACCTACAAATAAAATAGCAGAACAAATCCACAAAGCAGCACTGCTCACCTTTTCTTTTTTGACTTTGATTTTCCTTGGAACTGGAACATATGTGCTGTTAAAGAAAAAAGAAAGACAGCACCATGATAAATAAAAGCCCAACTTATTAGTATTTTCATGTAATTCCAAAGAAAGAATATTCTTCACATACAGTGATAAATTCAAATTATTCTAAAGTAGTAAATTCAAGAAGTTGTTGTAAAATGAGGCTGCAATTAAGTAACACAGCAGGAAAAAATCTGAGCTGCCACAGAAGCAATTTTATAGGAAACGATTACATTCTTAAATATTCAAGTTAATTATTGACAGTAGGACACCGAAGATTTAGTTGAGAATATACTGTAGAGTCAATACTATGTGGAGCTCGAGATTTCTAATTCTTGGATCACTATTGTTGCAGTCTTTGCTCTTTGATGATGGGAAAGGCTTTCCATCTAATCTCATGGCAGAAAAACCTTCTCCCACCAGGGGGAGACTTTTCCTCTCCTAATACTCGGAGCTACCACATGATTTTCAGAGTCGGCGGCAGCAAAGTTCACCAGCTCTGTGGTTATATGGAACTTGGACATTCCCAGTACACAGCCCCTCTCAGAGAGCTATTTCCCTCCTCCCCAGGGTGATGATGCTGAAGGCTTCCTGCAGTTTCCAGCATAAAACTTACACCTTATGACTGGGTTAAAATCATGAGTCATGAAAATGAAAAAATGAAAATGAAAAAAACTTTTATTCCCCGTATCTCATGCACAGTGTGTGCCAGCATTGCACAGCTCATCATGAGTACTGTAAGAAAAAAATCATCCTGAGTTTGTTACAAATAAAAAAATTCAGGTGAGCTGGCCTTGTAACTGGAGTATATCCCAAAATATATCCTGCACACTTTTTAGATGGGTTGTGGTAAACCAACAAAGCCTTCCATTAGTTCAGTCAAAATGTTTTCTTTCACTTGGGTTTAGGTGACAAGGTTCCTGTTGTTAAGGTTTTATTTTCTTTGAACCACAGAACATCATCACTTCTAAAACTTAGTCTAAATCTTCCCAAACCAGTGGTGACCTGGCAATGTTCTCCTGCCCTGCCATCTGTGCTTGGGGCTGGAGGCAGTGACAGAGGTGCTGGGTGGTTCCAGTGTTCCTAGGAGGTGATGCTGCTGGGGAAAGGGACACTCATGCAGACTTCTCACTCTGGTCTCAGCAAATATGTCCTTGCAGCTGCAGCCCATGCCTGACCTTGATCAGCAAATCAGTAAACATTGTCTTGGTGATCCCATGCCCTTTTTGTGCTCATGGAGACAAAAAGAGCTTCTTTGCTAGTAGAATCTCCTTAATATCATATAAATAAACAGTTAATCTTTTCTAAAAAGGTGATGTGGAAGAAACAAGAGGGCCGAGTTTCATGGATAGATACAGTAGGAGACCAAAGAGTATGCAGTGTCATGACAGTACTTGTGGACATCTCTGATCTAACCAGGAGACTGCTGGAGCTCTTGCCAGGTGACATATTAGTCATTTTAACCAAGATCTACTTCATCGTTTCAGAATGCCCAAGTTCTGCTGTCACGTGGCTGCAGAGTTTCATAAAATGAAAGAAAATATTGGCACACTGATTAAGACCTCTGCTCTTATGCTCATGTAAAACCTGGGCTGCAGGGCAGCCAGGGAATGAGTGACCCAGGAGGAACCAACAGGGGTGGCACAGTGACACCTGTGATGGAGGTGGCTACAGGCAGTGTAACATCACCTGGGAAACATCTTCCATGAGCCACTTTGCAGGCTCCAGTGCAATTTGTCATTGTCCCTGTACAAAACATTCATTTCATTGTACAAAACATTTGCTGAACCCTTGGCCCAAGATACGTAACATTTTAAGGAAAACAGTAACTGTCTTTGCCAAACAAAGTGCAGTTTTTTCACCATACAGATTCCTAAAAGATTTGCAAGTGAAGGCAACCAGGGTAAATATATAGATCCTGAAAGTTTCCTATCCCAGAAAAGGCATTTCTTAGTCTCTTCTGGAAGAATACTTAGAGAGATGTTTTTAGATGGAAATACATCAGTCAAATGGGACTGAGAATGTCTGAGAGAATCACTCAGCTGTCAATTGAAGCTAATATTAAGGCAATCTGAAGTTTGGCTTTTGTTTTGAATAATAAAAAATGTAATAATTATGATAATACTAAGAGAAGAATATGTTTAACTCACAGGTTCTGAGTTTTAGGAAGTTCTTTCACTTGGCTGAAATACAGAAAATTAAACACTGTGTAAAAGTCTAACCAATACAGGATGCTTATCTTTTTTAGCTATGAGTACACTTGGGTTCTTGTTAGCCTAAACTCAGCTGACACTATGCAAGCTGTGCACATGGAACAATGCCCGAGCAGACCAGGGTAAGGAGATAAGTACTTTTTCCTTTCTAAAATACTGACTTTCAAATGTGTTTTATTTTTATTTCATGCTTTCTCCCCTTTAAAAATGTGCACTCAACAATTTCTTTATACCATTATCTGACACTGTGTTTTTAATGCATGCTCATAGGTTAATTCTACAAGGGTAAAATTATGCTATGTACATTGCTATGATTTGTATGCTTATTATTTTCTTCTTTTATTATTCCAGCTTATTAATTATGCAATTTCCCTGTTTTGAGTATGGCAAATATCTTAAAATAGTGGTATTTCTTTCATGTGGTTAAATACTCACACACTAATTTATACCAGATGCTTACCAAGCCCATGTATACAACCTAATTATAAATATATAATATATCCTGCAATTTATTAAGCAGAGGTGTTTTCCCTTTCATGTGCTGTGACTGCATTGTGGTCAGTTATATCTTCCTTATAGGCTAAGGGCTCACTTGAAATCAGTGCTAGGCTCAGAGTTCAAGAAGCACCCAGAGGTTTCTCCTGGACAGGGACAGGCAGTGGACCTGCCTGAAAAACATGTGCCCATGTAAATTATAGAACAATAGCATCATTTAGGGTGGAAAGACCTCTAAGAGCATTGAGTCCAACAGTTGATTCACCACTGCCAAGTCATCACTAAACCATGTCCCTAAGTGCCACACCTGTATGTTTTTTAATTCCTTCAGGGATGGTGACGCTACCACTCCCATGGGCAGTCTGTTCCAGCACTGGACAACTCTTTTGGTGAAGAAATTGGTTTTGATATTCAATTTAAACCTCCCCCGCTGAAACTTGAGGCATTTCCTCTTTTCTTGTCTCTTGCTACTTGAGAGAAGAGACCAAGCCCCACCTGGCTACAGCCTCCTGTCAGGGAGTTGGAGAGACTGGGAAGGACCCCCTGAGCCTCCTTTTGTCCAAGCTGGGCACCCCCAGCTCCCTCAGCTGCTCCTCATCAGACTTGTGCTGCAGACCCTTCCCCACTTCCAAGACCCTTCTCTGGACAGGCTTTTCAGCACCTTAATGACTTGTAGTGAGTGGTACCCCTTTCTAAGTGTACTGATTTTTCCAAGTTATGACTGTGTCTTGAAGGTGGATTTTTTCAAGCCAGTTTATGACTGTATGTATAAAATGCTGGTGATAAAAAAAGGTAACACAGATTTTTTACAAGTTAAGGGAATCTTATTAAGAAATGAAAAGAATCTAAAATGTATCTACAAAGAGAGAAAAGAAAATTAAGAGAAGAAATAAAACTTCCTTTGTTTTTTCATCCAAGAGTGATAAAATTGCGAAGTGGGTCTTACACCCAGTCAGCATGCAAGGTAACACAGATTTTTTACAAGTTAAGGGAATCTTAATAAGAAATGAAAAGAATCTAAAATGTATGTACAAAGAGAGAAAAGAAAATTAAGAGAAAAACTTCCTTTGTTTTTTCATCAAAGAGTCACAAAATTGCGAAGTGGGTCTTACACCCAGTCAGCATGCCCAAGACACACTTTTCCAAGTTTAAATCTTCTGAGACATTGAAATTAGGAAAAAAGTTTAAGTGTCTTGAAATACTTCTCTCTGGAGGAAAGCAATTTGATCAGCTCTTGCTGTCTGTGTGTAGCAGTGTCATCAAGCAACCCCACAGGGCTGTGGTTTCACATCCAGCAAATAACCTCACACACAGTACAAATGTCACGTATTTCATTCTCTGGATTAGGAAAAGCCAGCTTAGAGGAAGGAAAAGAATCTGCTAGCAGGCTTCCAGAGGAAACATGCATTTTGATCAAATTTCTAATTCTGGTGCTGCCATAAATCTAGCAGGAGACAACCTTTACTTCTGACAGCACTCAAAAAAGAACTGGAGAATAAATTCCAGTGTGCCACATCATTGCCAAGTAGAACTCTTGAATTTAAGGCTAAGACACATAAAACATTGTTTCCTCTGCACAGTTTTCAGTCATGTTCCACCAGGAAAGACAGCCCAACATCCTGACCAGCCTGTCCAGGGGAGCTCATCCTCTGGATGGGGCACTAAGTGCTGTGGTCTGCATCTGCTCTCCCTGCCTCAGGTGAGCAGCCTGCACAGCTCTCTCTTCCTCCTCATCCTCTTCTGCAAGTGTACTGACTCCCAAGGAACCAGAGAGGAGAAAGGATGAGCAGAAAAGCCAAACATGAGGCACTGAACCCCAAAGCTCACAAGCCTTCTGACCAAACTGGTCACCTCCACCAGCAAAAACTCCCCTTTTCATTTTCTCTGACACCACTGGGGATGTAAGGGACTGGATCTCCATCTCTGCCTCAACAACTGCACCCATAACATTAAGCTTTTCCTAGAAATCAAGTGTTTAGGGCTACCAGAAGCAAGGATTTGCCCAGTAAAGCACCCCTAGGCTTTACCAGAAGCAGGGATTTGCCCCACACAGGCTACCATCTCTACAGCAACATGAAGTATGGAGCTCCCACCCCTTGTGCCTGCCCTTACTCACAAGTTGATGGTGCCTGTGGTGAGGGCAGTGACGACCCAGCGCAGATCCAGGGTTTTGAAGGGGATCAGGATCATGCTCACATTTGCTGCCAGCTCTCTGTAGCTCTCAGGATAAACAAAGTGGTGAGTGGTCTTGCTCCCAACATCTGATTCGTAGCCTGCAGTGGGGGCACGGTTCATTCTGCAGCCCAAAAATAAGAATTGAGACAGAAGAGGAATTAGGTAAGCACAAGTACATGTGAGTTTTCACCAAGTCATTTGCTTGAGGTGCAGGAATATGGTCCCATCACTAAGAGGAGTGCTATATGCAGGGTCTTCAGACAGCCCTGAGAGGTGTAGGGGTCCTCAGGCAAGCTGGAATGATCATAACCCATGTGACTGAACAGTAAATGAAAGCTCAGCTTTAATGTGGAGTTCCTTGGACTGAACAGGAATGTACCAAGCAGGTGTATCTCTGAGCACATCCCTGTGTTCACTTTACAGTTATCAAAAGAGTGGCGAGTCCATGAGAAGACATTTCACTTCATCCTAAAGCTGCATCCTCCAGCTGGTGAGAAAAACATTGCCCTGAAATACATCAGCTTGACTTCTTGCAGTTCCACTTCCCCCTTATCCATACAGGTGTATTTGTATGTGTAGGGTCAGGGCAATAAACTATGCCATGTGTGACGAGAAGCAGCAAATATTCCTTATGGTTCTCCCACAAAAAGGCACAGAAGTCAGTGCCAAATAGACACAAAGACAGTGACAAATACAGGACCTGCTGCTGACCCTTCATTTACTCAAACCTTACTTTTACTTTCCAGTATGTACTCCAAATCCGACAGATACTCAGGGTCACTCTGCACACACATGGGGTGCTTTAACCCTGGAGTCAGTGCAGTGAGATCTGCCCAGGGCCTACAGGGCTCAGTTAAGACGTGTTGGCCAAGCAGGACTACCCTACCTTATGCTGGATGTATCCCAGATTCACAGAATCAGAGGACATTCGAGTTGGAAGGGATCCACAAGGATCATTGAGTCCAACTCTTAAATGAGTGGCCCATACAGGAACAGAGAGGGGATTTCTGAACTCAGGACTGCAGAAATGCCTCTATGCCTGTGTTCACTTCTGAAAGCCAATCTGGGAACACATCAGCAATTCTCTCCCTGATGCTTTAGTTCCTCAGTGGCGGAGATTTGCATATTTCTGTGGTGCAGCACAGTGCACATTAGAGATCCCTGAAGCAACTTGTATGAATCCATGGTGCTGTGTAAACCATGGAGAAAGCCCTCAGTTGCCTCTGAGCAAAATGTTTTTTTTTTTTTTTTCCCTGCAATAACATTATCTCAGCTCCTGGCAGAAGCACAGGGAGGACAAGGAAGGATGTAGCTGACGAGGTAATGAGGAGCATCATACATTGCCAGACAACATGCTGCCCTGGTTAATGATAACAGGAGAGGCAAAATCTGTTTATCAAGTCTATGCCAGGCTGTGTTATTGCAGTTCTCCCCCAGGTGAATTACTTAAGTTTCTTCTAACTCCCTTCAAGGGAGTTATTAGTGTAGTTAGAATATCCTGCCAGCTCGTGGATTTGTTACTGAGTTCCCTGTTACTGCTTTCCCTGCCAGAGACCCACACCATACTGTGCAGAAACACTGGAAAAGCACAGGACTTTCTGTGTTTTGCCTTGAGATTAATCAGTCAAAGGTATAAAACATGGGCCTTTCTTTCCATCAAGACAAAACCAAGGGTGACACTTTCTGTGTTTTGCCTTGAGATTAATCAGTCAAAGGTATAAAACATGGGCCTTTCTTTCCATCAAGACAAAACCAAGGGTGACATGTTGGTCATCTTACATCTGCCCTTGGGTTCATATTCCTTTCCTACCAGCCACAGTGAGGCTGCTGTTGCCATACAAAAGAAAGCAGCGCTCACACCCAGTCTCAGCAGGAAGGGCCAAACAGGAACTTCCTTCTGATGGAAAGCAGATAGTTATACAAATAGAAGTGGGCTGTTTGGAAGGAAAGGAGCCCCCTCAGACTCCTTGGCTCTCCTCTGCACTTGGCTGTATTGCCAGAGCATGTGGAAGTGAATTTCAGGTGTCCAGAGATTTTGTGAGATTTTGTGTTTGATCCAAAGAGGGGTCACTTTCTCTGCACAAATTCCCATGGTGAGTCCTAAAACCTTGTTCAATCCTTTCAGATCTGGCTTAAGATTGCTGCAATATAAATGTGAGACTGAAAGAGTCATTAAGTCACCCAGAGTTTTGCCCTTACCAGGGATGGCTGGCTATGGGATGGGCAGGGCCTTGGAGCAGAAACATGCACCTGGGTGTGTTGCTCTTTAGTTATTACTACCAGCTTTTGAGTCCAGCAAGGTCTTTTCTGCAGGAGTCTGGAAATGTAAGACAGGCAGTACAAGAAAGTCCACGCAGAACAGGGCTGTCTCCATATGGAAGGACACAGAATTAAGCATAAATGCACCACAGCTTCCCACATTTGCAGCTGTCTTCCACACAGAACAGGGCTGTCTCCATATGGAAGGACACTGAATTAAGTACCACAGCTTCCCACATTTGCAGCTGTCCCACATTTACAACCTGTAGGAATAATGTTGAGGGCTCTCCCTTTCCCTTCATGGATCTGAAAGCCAGGTTGGTGCCTGTGCCTTTGGGGAGGTACTGTTGGCAGGGAGCAAGACATGCAGGAAGCAGCTCCTGAAATGATTTGTGAAGATGTGTCACCTGAAGACTCTATGACATGCTCAAGCCACATCAGAAGCCAAGGTGGCTTAACAGTTCAAACAGTGTTGATCTTTTGTGATTTGTTCTTGACTTCAGTGCACAACTTTCTA
This sequence comes from Passer montanus, assembly GCF_014805655.1. Classification (NCBI taxonomy): domain Eukaryota; kingdom Metazoa; phylum Chordata; class Aves; order Passeriformes; family Passeridae; genus Passer; species Passer montanus. The sequence continues at coordinate 9,383,670 of NW_024368041.1, forward strand.
CTAAGGCTTTTGTTGCTTTTGAGAGAATAATCCCACATGTGGCATTTCAAGAGCAATCCCTCCCTCCCTGACCTTTATTGCTCTCCAAATTGTACCATGCTGGCAGCTGTGGTGTGAAAGGCAGATGACGTGGTGGAGATGAACTTAGTCCAGATATTTTGGCTGCCTTCTGGATGATAAACTCTGCTTACCTAACTCCTGTTTGCCTTTCAGTGGAACAAAGTAGCCAACTTTGTTGCCTCAAAAGGGAGAAACAATGCCATCCTTTATAAATTAGCTGCAGCCAAACAGGTGACTCCTGCCCACTGAAGTGTCTTTGGCTTCCCCACCCTACCACTGCTTAAGAATGAACCAGTGCAAGAAAGTCAAATCTAATACAGTCAGCTAAATGTCTAAAGATCACTCATGAGCATTGGCTGCAGAAATAACTTTTACTCATAAGTGCAAATCTTTTTTCTCCTGTATTTTTAACACAGGCAATTACGGATTGTGCAGAACCAGCTCCAGCATCAACACCTATTGATGTTTTTTCGCCCAAGCTAAAACATGAGCTCACATCTCCAACACACATAGCTCATTCCCCTGAAACTCAGACTTAAGTACCGGGTTTCACTAGACAGACCCTGAAACCTTCTTTACTCACTTGTCCCCCCCAAGCACCAGTGAATTTCAGACAGCAAAGGCAGCTGTAGCTGGGTGCTTTCCGCCCACCTGAGCACGAAGTCGTGGGAGTCGATGTCCTGGCCGTACTGGGACTGCCGCAGGTTGCCCGAGTTGCCCACGACGGCGCAGCGCCGGCAGGAGGAGGAGCCGCGCTCCTGCAGAGGATCCCCGTCCCCAGGGATGACCCCAAACAGCTCTGCCAGGGTGGCGTTCAAACTCTTGGGAGCTTTCTCTCCTTGCAGCTTCTGCCAGGGAGAAAAAAGCACTCCAGGTTACCAACACAGGCAGCTTTTCTGTGAGCTAGAGATGGCTTGAAACGTCTCCTCAAAGAGCATCTACCCACAGACACTGCCTTCTGCAGTACAAGGTTCCGTGTTGGGAGCCAAAGTGTGAAAAAAATCAAGTGGAAAACTCCTTAACTTTTTAAACTTGGCTTCCCTTTTCTCCTCCTCCTCCTCATCAGATTCCCACACTTCCTCTATCTAGCATGATAGAACAGATGAAGTATTTTCCCCGAGGCTGGCCTGAGCAGAATAAATGTTCCTCTGGTGTTCTATAAGCCTAAACCCACTCTGGGTCAGGTATTTTCTGTTAGGATATGTGTAAGATTTATTTATTTATGTGTAAGATTTCTTTTAACTCTCCTATAAATGTTGGAAAAGTCTCAGGGGAGCTGATGGTAGACAGAAGTGGCTGATATCCCTGCCACAAATTTTGGCATATGCCAGGAGTGGGAAACGGGAAGTGAACTGTAGAGGAACCACCTGCTCATGCAATAACAAACTACTAGAGCTAGCCCTGAGGGCTGGAGATCTATAATCATCTAAAAAAACCCCTCCAGGATGAAGAAAACCACCCGGACCTTGGTCATTGTGTCTGCTGCCATGGAAGGGAACTGTTCTGTAGCAGCTCTGTGGTGCATGGTGGAAACAATGGCTGGATGGGGAAGGTGCAGGGCAGGTGATGGTCAGACACTCCCCCTCTGGGGCTCAGCTCTCTGAGATTTACTGAAGAGCTTGGCAGTACTGGCGTGCTCACAAACAGCATTGCTCACCCTCGTGGTGCCACTTGCTTCCAAGCTCACAAAAGGAGAACGGCTCCAGCACAAGGCCAAAAGGCTCTGTCTTGCTCTGCCAGCCCAGGGCATGGAAAGTCAGGGAGGGAGAGAAGAGAAACACCTTTTCCCACGACTCCCAGGAATGGCCTGGACTAATTTGGCTTTAGTTTCCAATGTGTTTCCCTTGACTGCACCAGGAACTGTTAATTTGTCCTGCTATCTCCCTCTCTCACACAAACACCAACAGGTGCAGTGCTGTAATTTTTGTTTAAATTCTGTGCTTTTTGCAGGACCTTATTTGCACTGAAACAAACAACAGGTCTCTGGAGCTCAGAGCTAGAAGATGACATTGAGAACTTGGAACAAAGAAGACAAAGAAATGCATACAGACTTAATCTTCCCACTAATCCGTCCTAATCTATATATGTATATAGTCCTTGTATATGGACTGCACAAGGTGATTAGGATGCAAAGTAATTAGGATGACCAGATAAGCACTATAATTATAACTGTGTATGTCACTATTCAGTGCAAGGCTCAGTTATACAAATAAAAAAGGTCATATTCTAAATTTGTGTGTGATCCAACAAACACATGGCCACATACCTAAACTCTTGTGTGTTCTTTATGCATCGAATCTAACTTCGTCTTACTCTGAATATGAGAAAACAATGTTAGAAAACCTGCAGCCTTCAAAATAATTTGAGACTTCATAGATGCCACAGAGTCTAGTACAGGTGTATGTAGTGAAATACAATCTTTTTTGAAAAATAAACTTATTTTGAGTAATTTGAACATACATTTGCATATACCATATATACTCTCTTTCTCTGTAAAGATGAGCTGACTCTTAAGTGTCTCTAAGATATTAAAAGGAAACCCCACCAAAATCTTATTCTTGAACTCATTTTTCCTGAGAAAATTCAAGAACAGGAATGCAATTTTCAGAAAATTCCAAGTACCTGAGTGCCCTTTTTAAATTACATTTTCTTTTTGTCCAGATTGACAGCATCAGAAAGGGGAAAGGCCTGGAGTAGTGATGCATTTTTGCTGCACTAAGATGGTAAGAAACATCCTGGATAGGCACCTCCATTTACAGAGCTCAGACTTCTACCATTCTTTTATGCTCCTGTCTAGAGTAACTCTACTGCAACTAAGCTGAAAGATGGGAACCAACACCAACCTGAAAGCAGGACACCATTGTCCTACAATCCCTCTGTGGTACACAACTTCCATGGGAAAGACCATTACTAATGCTAGAAATTCTCTCAGTGACGTCAAATACGGTGGTGACCTTATTGCACTGTGTGCTGAACATCCATACAATGAGACATCTGTCCTTAACTCATTTTAAGTGCTCTGTTTTGATTTCCCAATGATTATCTGATTGAAATATTAATTTCAGCCCTAATCTTCTATCAACACTGGTCACTCTTTGACGTCTCAGCAAAACAGAGAAGAGGAAGCAACAAAGCTGATTAACTCCAAGGCATATTCAGCTTATAAATGTTCAAACTTAACATGCAGCCAGTTCCTTATTGCACAATGTTTGCTTGGATTATTGAAAAAAGACTATTTTATATAGCATTACAATTACAAGCCGATTATAGTTCACTTTCCCACACCAAATTTTTGTCCTTTTCTTTTTTGAGTATTGTTGTCTTTTTTTTTTTTTTTTTTTTTTCCCTCCTCTTCATCAAGCTCCCACCAGTCTGGCCTTTCCCAGACGGAAATCAATAAAAGCACAGAGTGAAAGTCTGCCATGCTGTGCAAGGCAGAGCCACAGCAGTGCCACGTGGCTCTGCTAGGACAGCATCCTCCCTCCAGGTGCTGTAGATGTGTGACAGAGACATGTGTATGGATATAGCTGCTACAAGTGGCCTTAACTACACTGAAATACTTGGCCCCTGTGTCCTGAGTGAAGTGGCTGCTTTTCTCAGAAGTCTGTGCAAGTAATATGTGTGTCTAAAGAAGCAGTTCAACTTTTTGCCCAAGATCATAAAGCATCTTAACCCATCTTGTGACCGCATATAAAATATTACTCAACAGTCCAGCTTCCCTCCATAAAATATCTGTATGTCACTTGAGAGTCAACTCTCACCCTAGGTTGTTAAAAACTTTATTTGGGAGTTCAGATTGAGAAGTTTCCTAAATCGTCTCCCAGCCTTAGAAACTCCCCATTTCACATACAGAAGTGGGTTTTGCATCTTCTTATTTTAAAAAAGCAAGCAAGGAAAAAAAAAAGGCAAGAAAAAAGAATCCTCAAAGTTCATGCACTCCCTTTCTTCACCCATGAACAGCTCTCCATGAAGAGCCTTACCTCCTCATCACTGTGCATGCTCCCACTAAGGATGACAAGGATTTGTTGCTTTTTTGAACTTCTCCAAAGGCTTCACAGGGCTCTCCAATGCCAGCACACTGACAGCACTGCCAAGCAGCAGGACCCAAAACCTGGACAAGGGGTTGCAAAGGGGGAGTGTGGATATAGCCAAGGCTGCTCAGAGCTAATGGCTTGGAGTGGTGAGGACACAGCTGCACTCATGGAATCACAGAATGGTTTGGGTTGGAAGAGGCCTTAAAGATCAACTCATTCCAATACCCATACCATGGGCAGGGACAGGTCCCACTAGACCAGGTTGCTCCAAGCCCCATCCAACCTGGCCTTGAAAACTACCAAGGATGGGGCATCCACTTCTTTGGGCAACCACCCTCAAAGGAAAGAATTTCTTCCTAATAACTAATCTTAAACCTGTCCTCTTTCAGGTTAAAGCATTCCCCCTGCTCTATCACTACATGCCCTTGTGAAAAGTCCCTGTCCAGCTCTCTTGTAGCCTCTTTAGATATTGAAAGCTGGCAATAAAATCTCACCAGAGCCTTCTCTTCAGGTTCAACAACCCAAATTCTCTCAGTCTGTCTTTACAAGAAAGGTGTTCCAGCTATCTTCCTGGCCTCCTCTGCACTTGCTCCATGCATGTCCTTCTTATCTTGGGGCCTCAAAGGAGTCAGGAGAACCTCAAAGGAAAGCTCTCCTGGTGTGCATCCAAGTTTGGCAGCATATCAAGCACAGCTTCAAAACCCCAAATGATTAGCAGGTAGAAGAGATGAGCCTGCAGTCATGGGTGTGATGTAGATGCAGACAGAACATTGACCAAGGCAGAACCCTTGTGGTGGGCAGACAGGTACAGCTGTGGATGTGGCAGCAGCTGGCACTGGTGAGGCAGCCCTGGGGCAAGCTGGGCTAGCAGTACTGGGGTTTGTGGCTTTTCTAATTTTTTTAACTCTTTTTCAGAAATAAAGAGCAAATAAAGCCCCATGACAATCTCTTTTGCCCAGCTACTAATTGCCTCACTGATGCAGTTTGGAGGCATTAACACTCATGTAACACTTTCCAGCTACAAGACTAATCCTAGCAAGAGTCTGGTGGGGCAAATCCAGGTACTCTCTGTTCTACAGACTCAAGGAGAGCCTAAAAGGAAATCATCAATTTTAAAGATGCCTCTTTGGTCTGGAAAATATGGCTTTATTCTTGTTATATTTAATGTCCTTCAATTACTATGAATCTGAGAGTTGAAGGGGAAGAATAGAGGAACTGTCAAGAGTTTGGGCTTTGTTTAATGATCTGTGTAGTCAAAAAATTTACATCTGCAAATATAAACATATACATGCATGCATTCTGTAAATATCACACAATAATATGCTGAGTTGTACAATTTCTGACTTCCATGGCTGGTATGGGTCACCTCTACACTACTCTGACCCTTGTGCTGAGAGAGACCTGTGGGCTTGGACCACCTCCACATCCATCTGTCCTCACCATAGGAGGAGCAGCTCCAGCCCAGCTGGACTTATGTGGAGCTGCCATGGAGGGTGACAGGTGGCTCAGTGTCAGGTTCTTCCCATATATCCAAATTTGGTCTCAATGTCACACTTACAAGCAAGCAGCTCAAGTGCAGGTGGGCCAGGCACTGGGATTTGGTACCCCCTTCTGCAGTGAGCTGGTACCTACATGCTACCTTCAAAGTGCTGAGCCCTGAGTATTGCTTTCCAAGTGTCACAGATGGCATCCCAGATTCAAAGGAAACTTCTGGTGATCAAAGTATTTGGACACATTTTCCTCAGAGAGCATTCAAAATGCATGACTCAGGTGCCAAGCAGCTCTGCTGCTGCCTTAAAAATCAGTGCAGCTGCCTCAACTTCCCCAGCACGTGTGTTGGGTGGGGATTTCCCTTTGTTCACTGGCTGAAAGCAAATTTTTAAGCTGTCTATTACATTTTTCCAACAAACATAATGAGTTTAATATTTTCTTTTCGATACGCTATTGACATGGCCCCAAGATCTGAGCTTTCTTCCAAAGAAAATGCAAAACCCTCAAACACTGTAAGACTCGAGATAAAAGTTCTTATAACATGATAGTTTATGAACAATGTGCTACAGAGAAGATTGCCAGGAAACTCTGAGCCTAAATTTACTTATCACAACTTCAATCCATCAACCTCAGCATTTGGGCTTAGAACAACAGGTTCTGATCTCCTATTTTTTATACTTTCTGACCACCAAGAACAATGTACCCAGCCCTTAGAACAAAACAAGAAAACTATAAATAAACGCTGTGCTTTGTAATTCTTGCCATGTTTCCTTATATATGGGTTACAAAATTTAGTGAGAACATCCACAGCATTTGTGTCATGGTAAAACAATGGAAAGCTTGCAGGTGAACCAGCTCAGGGAGGTGGGAAAGAAAATATAAACAGAAAGGAATGTATCACGTAACACCAGGTGCTACCTTGGAAAAAACACTCTCACAGTCCCTGAGCTTAAGATGAGGGAAAGCAGAGGAGAAAGAGAGAGAGAGAGGAGGCAGGAGACAGGAAGAGTGAGAGGGAGAAAAGGGAGGGAGGGAGGGAAGGTGGAAGGAATTTCTAACAAAATGTTCATAGCCTGAAGTGTTATTAATGCCCAGATCCTCCTTGAGAGCAGGGGATTCCAATTCAACTTTAAGTCACAAGAAGTACAGAGCAGCTGCAGGGGTGTACGTGGGAGAATTTGGGCCATTATTTGCTGCCTGATAATGAAGGGACAGTTTATCAGCTGTGTATATTTAAGCAAATGAGAAGCAGCGAGCAATCCTGACAACATCCCCCTTGTTTCCATGAACAAAGGAAAGCCAGGTAGGAGGGAGAAAAGGGAGGGAGGGAGGGAGGGAGGGAAGGTGGAAGAAATTTCTAACAAAATGTTCACAGCCTGAATTGTTATTAATGCCCAGATCCTCCTTGAGAGCAGGGGATTCCAATTCAACTTTAAGTCACAAGAAGTACGGAGCAGCTGCAGGGGTGTACGTGGGAGAATTTGGGCCATTATTTGCTGCCTGATAATGAAGGGACAGTTTATCAGCTGTGTATATTTAAGCAAATGAGAAGCAGCGAGCAATCCTGACAACATCCCCCTTGTTTCCATGAACAAAGGAAAGCCAGGTACATTTTCAGAGCCTTTTCTGGAGCAGCCCTGCCCCATGCAGCAAGATGAGCCACTGCAGGCATGGTGGCACTGACCTTCTCCCCCCTGTCCTTCCCAGCTGCACAGGTGGTAGCACAAAATCCAGTACACACAGTTTTATTCACAGAAAGCAGGAATATTTTCTTTTAAAGCTCACATCCTACCAGGCTGAAAGTGTTCAAACTATATATTCTTCAAATAAAACATTAAGCAGCCTGGCAGCCATGGGAAAGGCTGTAAGCAAGGGAAACCACCCCATTCTTTGGTCCCAAATGTCCCTTTGTCTCCAATACTGATCATTAAGCTCTGAAATCAGTACTCACTGATCTCGTACTGAGGGATACTAATGCTGCAGTACTATTTGGATGAATAGCACTTATCCACATCTACAGCAACAGGGTTAAGGGGTAGGGAGGGCAGACTGAGTTTGGTGGACAGGCAAGGGCTGTGCCTGCTTTTAGGGCAGCACATCACATGGGTCTCCCCATGGGAGGGAAGTCACAGCCATGTAATAAAGAGTCTGTCTCTCACCACACTGTCTGAAATCAGCTCCTGAGAGTGAACACACAGTCATTCCTCCCCTGCAAAAGAAGTTCGAGAAATCTCAGGTTTCCTCATACCTCCCTTTTATGTACAAATATAGCAAAAAGTCACAAATTACTGAGTTGGCAAAGCACACACGAGTGAAACATGGCCATGAGCAATGTTTTCTTGAAGACTGACCGAAATCTCAGAATTGCTTTGAAGATGAGCCTAAAAATGAACAGCTAAAAGGGAGTTGCCCTCAGGATGCACCTGGGAAGTATTTACTGAAGAAATGACACTCTCTTGGAAAAGCTTACCCAAAGCAACATGTGCATAAGGAATCAGTTGCAATGAGGAGGTGAGGCCACATCATGCCTGGGGTTTACCCAAAATCATCTTTCACATGAGTCAGGGCACTTTCTTCATCTATATTAGGGCAAAGACTTTCAGTGAGTAAAAACTTCCAATACACAATGCAGTTATGTGCGGCATCAAAATATTTCACACATCCTGGTTGAATATTGAAAAAGTCTAGGAATCTTAGAAGATTTATTTTTACCATCTGAAAAAAAATTGCTTTGATTTTGTATTCTGAAGTGGTGTATTCTCTTTGAACATGATCTGAATAATAAAAGAATGAAAACACTAAAACATGGTTAGACAGCCCTGAAAATTAATGAACAGCTTTTGTTCAGGATAGGGAGGGGAGACTTTTGGCTGTTCTGAAAGTCTACTTTTTTCATTTTGCTGAAAAAGAAACAAACCTCCTCTGAAAGGATCTGTTTCAGGTTGAGTTGAACTTTTAACACACTTGGTGAGGCCACACCTTGAGTGCTGTGTCCAGTTCTGGGCCCCTCACTTCAAGAAGGACATTGATGTGCTGGAGCAAGTCCAGAAGAGGCAACAACGCTGGTGAATGGTCTGGAGCACAAGTCCTGTGAGGTGACTGAGGCTGAGGGAGCTGGGGTTGTTTAGCCTGGAGAAAAGGAGTCTCAGGAGTGACCTTGTCACTCTCTACAACCACCTGAAAGGAGGTTGTGGGCAGGTGAGGGTCAGTCTCTTCTCCCAGGGAACTGGCAACAGGATGAGAGGACACAGTCTAAAACTATGGCTGGAAGGTTTAAGTTGGACATTAGAAGGAATTTCTTCACAGAAAGGGTGATTAAACATTGGATGGGCTGCCCAGGGTGGTGGTGGAGTTACCATCCCTGGAGGTGTTAAAGGGAAGAGTGGATGTGGCACATGGTACCCTGGTCTGGTTGACAAGGTGGTGTTCGGTCACAGGTTGGACTCCATGATCTCAGAGGTCTTTTCCAACAACTGATTCTGTAAATTGAGGAAGCACTGCTTCTTTTTTTTTTTTTTTTCTGTTTCACTACAAGAAAGAGCATTACATATTCAGACTTCTGTACTGAGTCCCAAGCTTTTTCTTCTTTTTAGGTTTTTTTTTCCTAAGAGAGAATGCATTCAAACCTCATGCTTAAATTAGTGAGTACTGAGTGCAGAATACAGAGTGGCTTTGCTCATGGTGTCCATGAGTAACCTCATCCTCTCATTACTGAGCTCAGTTTGGGCTATGTCTACTCCTTTGAAAACACCCAGTTAGATCAGCCCAGCTGCCTGGTGAAACCTCAAGCCAAGGCAAGGACAAAGACCTGAGCTTGCCATCTTCCCTGCTCAATGCTCCAGCAAAGCCCAGACAACAAACACGGAAACCAGAGGGAAAAGTGTCCGGAAGCTGCAAGAAAAACCACAATCAATGGGAAGTCAAAGTCACGGCCAAGGGCAGGTGAAGAGATACAGGACCTGGAGTACTTGAGACTCATTGCAAAAAGGAGGGCCTCACCATAAAACAATGATATGATTTACATAATTAAAGATGTCAGAGTTCAGTGGCATTGATTTTTCGACACTAAATGCAACAGCCAGTGGAGTGAGAAGTGATAAATCTGCTACAGCCTCATTCCCACAGCACCTGACATCCCCTCCAAAACCCAAATGTCCCCACTGCAATAGTTGGTGCCTATTGGAGAGGCCCCCTCAGGATGCCAGAGGAAGTCTGAAAGCCCAGAATTCCACAAGGGCTGTGCTCGCTGCAAGACACCAAGTTGCAGGCAGTTGTGGGTTCAAAGAAAGACACAGAGGACTATTTTTCTGGAAGAGGGGAAAACAAGTGCAAACTGAAACTGTGATTTCACTGGGGTTGTTGCAGAAGAACCTGCACTTTACCACCTAGGCAGCACAGCGAGGAGTAAATCAAACAACTGATGTCTTATTTCAAGAGAACATAAAAGAGGCTTTTGTTAAGCAAAACAACAGGAGGCATCTTATTCCTTTCTGTGCTTTATGAAAAAGGCATCTACTCGCTTTCATGATGCTTGGATCAGGCTTCAAGGGGTAGCTGGAACACCTTGCTCAAGGATACACTTGGGGCTGTTCCTTCCCAGTGACCCACAGCCACCCAGGAGCTTTCTGGATCTGTTTTACACCATCAGCCACAACAGAGAATGTTCTCATAAACATGGAATTAATAATTTCTCATTTAATCTTGCTAATTATTTACATATCTTATGGAGGGAGAGCTCCTTGGGGGAATCACACACTTCACAATTAGTTTGATTATCCACCTTGATGAATGGCAAAAAGCCCATTTGAAGCAGAAACAGAGGGGTTACGAAGCCTGGTCTTTGGAAGAGAAGGGAGAAAATTACAGTGTTGACATTTGCAAATTCTGGATCTACCACCTAACTCTGTCAGGAACTTTTCTAGCTGGGAGCAAGTGAATGTGCAGTCCAAGCCCCTCTGAGCTAAACAGCAGCACAAACACCCACTCCTTCCACCTCCTCCTTGTCAGCTGAGACAGCAAATGCTTTGGGCAGAAAACATCTCTTTCTATGTGCTTGGCACCCTGGAAGCCTGACATCAACACTGTCACCCAAAGCCTGGGCTGTATCCACACCCCCCACTTACCAGCCACCACCTGTAGCTGTCTTCTGGGATCAAGGCATTCTGTGAGGTCAGGAAAGGTTGCATAGTTGAGTTAAATCTCTGATCGAACCAGAGGGAGCGGCCCAGCTCCGAAATGCACGTGTGACAGCTGCAGGGTCTCCTGGGGTACTTGAAGAGTTTCTGGACGTGCTCTGAAAACTGCACGACGAGGTGTCGGGGGTCCCAGGTGGTGGTGGTCACCTGGTGTGTGTAGTTCAGCAGGAAGGACGTCACGGTGATGAGCAAAAAGGCGAAGGTGAACATTTTCACATTCCTCCTCCTTACCACAACCATCTTTGCCCCTCGGGCTCTGCCCCCAGCACTGGCTGGGAGCAGTGCAGGGTCCAATGTAAGGCAGAAAGGAAAGGCTGCAGCAGGTGCCTGCCAGTTACCACCCCAGGCTTAGGCTGAATTGATTGACTCCACTACTTCCAGCCATGAGGGAGAAGCTTCATCTTCCCAAATGGGCTTAAAAAAGGACAAGCTGGGTATTTCCTTTCACCTTCTCACAGTGCTTCAAAGTTCCTTCCACCTCTGTGTGCCCTGTTGCTCACCTCTCCTGGTGAGGGTTTACTGAAGGCAGACCCTTGTCTTTCTGCATACAGAAATTAAAACTCAGGTTTTGTGTGTGAGAGCAAGCCATACACGAAAACAAGCAAATTGTAGAAAGAATTGTATTCTTTTTCTTGGAATTTTGTTCTTGAAGGATTGGATCATCTGGGTTTGTACATTCCATCAGAGAGCCATGCTCCAATGTCCATATAAGTCATGGAGAGAAGTTTGCAACCTAGGGACACACAGACAAAAAAAGAGAGAAAAATGGTCAGATTTTTTTTTTTTTTCATTCCTCCCCATCTAATTTTTCTGCTTTTCCCTCCCCATCCCAGAACTTCTGATCCGGTCAGAGCCCTCGAAACAGCAGCCCAGGCTTCAAGCTCTGCTCTGGTATTTGCACTCTGAGGAGTGTGAGGGTAAAATTTTGGAAAGGGCAGAGCATCGACCTGTGGACAGAGTCTCTTTGTATTGAATCAGCCTCCTGGCTCTGCTCTGGCCTGAATAGTATTACAGTTTGTAGCTATTTGAATGACAATGAGTCACCTCCCTCCTTCAGGCTGACCTTGATAGCCACAAGGTATGTAGCAAAGCATTCAAAACTCAGAACAGCCGAACAGCAAGCACCCCATAGAGGAGGGAGGAGCAGGATGGGGAGGAAGATGGATCCGTTCTTTTCTCTTTCTTTCCTCAATCAGTTTAATTTAAGGATTGGGATTGGATTTGAGATTAGAGAAAGCCAAGCAAAAACAGCTCACATGTCCTGGGACAAACAGGGGAAATCAAAGTATAAATGGCCTTTGTTTCACATTGAAAATTGCTCTTTTTTTCTGTCAAGGAAAGGTAGGTGATAGCAGCTTGACCCCAACCTAGGCAGAGAGGCAGGGAGCTGCTTTGGAGGTACAGAGGGACCCAGAGCTGCTCTCCCTTCCCCTCCTGGCGTTCCCTGCCTGGCAGCAGTGATTTAAACAAGTTTATAAAAGTCATAAAATGAATCCCTTCATCCCCCAGTGCTGTGTGGGAATGCCATTGTGGGACAGGCATTGTTTTGTGGGAAGAAAAACTCGTTGTTTATAAAACTTCAGATGTTTACAAGAAGTCCCAAAAGTGCCATTGCTTAAATAACACTCTTTGTTTTGTTTGTTAAAAAAAAAAAGAAAAAAAAAGGTAGGAAGAAAAAAATTAGAGAAGCAACCATGTCAGAATATGTGCAATTTATGAACAAATGAAAGCCCAGTGAGAGAAGCTCATTCACTTCTCAGCTTCAGGCTTCAGCCCAGCAAAAGTGCAACTGTTATCATGAAACCTCACCATTTTAACCCATTTCTGTGCATGGCATAGAGGCAGGACCCCCCTCACTGCCTCACCCAAATGTGCTGTTTATCCTGACAGGAGGGAAGCGCAGCTGCAGCATCCCCAGCTTTCCTGCTGGCTCCTCTCCTGGGGATCTGCAGGAGCTGCCCCAGGCCAAACCACTTTTCCACAGGGTTTGACACAGCACCGTGGAAACAGCTTGGATTTTAGAGGTGCTGTGTAAATATTGACAGAGTCCCACACAGCCAGTTCCGAAAACAGGAACCTCAAAACTCATTTTTTTAAGCCTTTTGCCCCAGGTTTCTCCTCCTCAGCACATGATGGGCAGCATGTGCCCTTCAATTAGCTGCTGTTTGCCAAATGCCTCGAGATTTATTTTAAGTCTGGCCCCTCCACATGCATTTATAGGAGCTCAAGGGCTGACAAGTGGGTCAGGCAGGATAACAAAGGGCTGTATTAACCCCATCTGCTTGGGCTCCTTGCACCAGCAAATCAGGGACCCATCCTGCATTCACTTTAATGTTGCAGAGGGAAGTTTTTACACTGACCAGAAATCTTCTGAAGTATTCCTGGGTAAAATTCAGGAATGCCAACCTTAGAGATGCTTTGGGGATGCTGCCACTGTGCCAGAAAGGGATCCCAGGGAGCAGCCCCAGCGCACAGCCCATCCACGCCAGCTGCTCTCTGTGCTGCACAACAGCCCTGAAACATTTGCTTTCCAGCCTGGATGTGGTTGTGAGCCTAAACAAAAACACATCCTCTAACAAGCCTGAAAACATGCCGAATCCCAGAAGCAAATTGATTTTCCATTTATGGAGTGGATAATTCAAGAGCTGCAGTGCTGGCGGGTCAACCCCCCACTGCTGTCAGCGCTGGGCCAAGTCAGTATTTGTAAACACAGCTCCTGCTCTTCTCTTGTGCTTTTAAGAGGAGAAGGGAGAGGGATTATCCAGCCTTTCTTGGAAAAGCCTAGAAAATGGAGTATAGTCGATAAAACAGTTCTGGCCTCCAAAACAAGCACCCACTTTGCCACATTTATTTATTTATTTATTGTAGCTCAGCTAAGGTTAAATTTATAGTTATAAATCCAGGAGGAAGAAACCCAAACCAATGTTTACACAGTGGGCTACAATGTCTTCAAATTCCTAATCAGCCTGTCTTTTTTAGCATTTGATAGGAAGGTAAGAAACCAGACTTCCTAAGGCACTTTTTCCTTGTAGATGTGAACACTGGATACTGTCTTTTAATTCTTACTACTTACAATTTTCTCTGAATGTTCATGCTTCCTATAGATACTTATGATAGAAATATATATAAAAATGTATACACACATGCACACATGCTCACACACACACATACACACTATACATATATATATATATATGCTGACAGAAAGGCTACAGGGTCTATATATTTGATTTAGGGCCTGAGGAAAAGGATGACTGAAATGAATGTAAAACCTTTTTTTTTAGTTCAGTGTGACTTGTTGTTGTTGGGTTTGCTTTTTTGGGTTTTTTTTTTTTGTTTGTTTGTTTTTTTGCTTGCTTAAAACACCTGGAACATCCAACACAGACATCATTACTTTTATTCTTCACAACATCTTGTACCACATCTCAGATTATACCTGTGTCTGTCTCTCTCCCTCTGCTCACACAAGATGCATAAATATTTGCAAAATATTTCCACAGGATTCACCAAGGTAGTGGGAAGAGGAAGGTCAGGGACTGGTGTGGGAAACCATGCAGGGATGCTAACCCCAGCTGTTGGGAATGTTTCACTTCTGGATTCTCCTTGTGATAGTTAAATTAAGGCATTACAAGTAGCAGGACACCAGCCACAGTCCTTATCACCATCCCCAGCATGACCTCGGCATTAGCACATCTGTGAACAGGCTATTTTGGCCTCAGACCCAGAAACAATTTCTGGGGACTTAAGGTGGGGAGATTTAGTGCCCAGCCCTCTCCCAGCTACGCTCCCCTGAGAGATAAACAGAGCTGAGCACTGCATGCCTGCAGCCGTGCCTGTGCGCAGAGATCCCAGCTCAGCCCAGGCAGGCAGCAGCTTAAGCTACCTTAAGTGATTGGGTGCTTAAGGTCTTATTTCTGGTCTGGATTTTGCCTGCTACCTTCCCACTCCCTCCTCTTTTAACCATGTCATTGTCCCCGTGTAAGGCTCCTTTGTGCAGCCCAGGGCAGTTTATTTATGCTGATAAATAAATGTGATGTGCAGGGCGGGGAAAATGCAAAGGGTCACGTCCCGGGAAGAGCAGAGAGGCACATCCAGAAGAAGAGACAGGTTCCTCCAAATTCTGTCCTGAGTGTAGAAGTGGGTCCAGCGTGATTAAATGGTCCTGAGAGTCGAGCTTAATCTTCTGTCTACGTTTAACGTTGTAAAAGATACCAGGATCAATCAATTGTGATTATCCTCATTATCTTCTCACGTTTTAGGAAGAAGGAAACAAGACAAGATAGATTTTATTTGCATTTTAAACTCACAATTTGAAGACTGTCCCTGGTTCCCTGCCACTCTGGTAATTAACAAAGATAAAAACACATCGGTTCAATGGACTAATATAAAGCAATTCTTAACACCTTAAGGAAGTATTTTTTTCACAAATGCAATGTATTCTCACTGCACTTGTCAGGTTCTTTGACAAAAGCTCATCTGCACACCCACAAAGGAGCACAGAAGGAAAAGGGGAACCCAAATTATGCCCTGCTGAGCTGCTCCCAGGAGCCATCAACTGCACCAGCCCAAAGGAGCCTGGGGGCACAAGGGCAGGTGGGAACCTGAAACTGGAACTCCAAGAAGGGACACCCTGCCTGCATCCCTCCCAGGGCTGGCCCTGCACAGCCTCAGCCTGAGGCATGAAACTCGCCCAGGTGAGTCAACTCTGCCTTTGGGACTCAGGTATGTTGCTGCCCTGGGCATGGAACAGCTTATGGGGTGCAGGGGAAGGGCATTTGGGCATTACACAACATCTGTGTGGTCAGCCACACAATATGAATAGTTAATAGTAACCATTGTGTAATGGTTATTTTTTATTTCTTTTAATGGGTGGGCCTTAGACAAAATGCATGAAGAAAATAATAATGGGAAAAATTGAGAAAAAAATCACCATACTACTACCACTCATCCCCCACCACTGTAAATGTCCCAGTATGTGTTTGGCCCTTTTTTGATGCCTACTCTCCATGCAAAGAATTGCTTTGTACCAGCACCATGTTGAGGAGATCTTTGTTAGATGCTGGTGGCTCAGGAGCCAGCTTTCCTGGTCTGTAACTCACATTAAAACCCTAGTGTGCCCTTTTTTGATGCCTACTCTCCATGCAAAGAATTGCTTTGTACCAGCACCATGTTGAGGAGATCTTTGTTAGCCCCTGTTAGATGCTGGTGGCTCAGGATCCAGCTTTTCTGGTCTGTAACTCACATTAAAACCCTGGTGTAAAATGCACTCTCTAGTTTGAAGTTGCCAGCATTTTCCAGACTCAGCAGGTCAGGCAGAAGAGCACAAAGGCAGCAGGGAACAGCAGCACCCCAGCACAGAGACATTGCCAGTGTTCCATGCAGGCCTTGAACAGCTCAAAGGTCCCAAAATCCTTTAGACTCAAAACTCACATATCCACCTGCCCTGCCAGGCAAAGGACAGCGTGACCTGCTGCAGCTCTCTCACGACTGATGGGGGCCTTCACACAACCTTTGCACATCCCACAGTATTTTACAGCTGGAAACTCTACACTTGAAGGAGTAAGTTCAAGATTTGCTGCAATTTTGGCTTCAAGAGGATGTGCTGTGCTAGAAAGGCCTCAGTGGCAGAACTGCAAGTGCCCATTTTCAGAAACACAGCTCAGACTCCTGCCCTGTAAAACCCACAGAGATTAAGTAGTTTCTCAGCTAAGCCACTGACAGTTATAATGTTATAAATTTGGCAACACCGACAGTATGTCCCTAAGCATCCTTTCTGCCATTTGAGGACTTTTTTCCTGTCCACACTTCTTGTGAGCAACTACCTGAGCAACCCTTGGTCTCAAAGCCCTGGCCTGGGAGGTTAAATCTTGCCTTACTGAACCCACAAGGGCCCAGAGCAGCCATGAAAGATCTCATTCTAGGACAACAGAAAACACATCCCTAGAAAAACACACATAAATTCACACCCCAGGTCTGTGCTGGGCCTGGAGAGAAACAATGGAGAGAACTGTTTAACTCCAAACCACAGGCTTGTCTGCCCTACCCAGGCTCATCACTGCCTGCCTCCCCCTGACCAGAGCTGTCTGACATTTAGAAATGAACATTTCATTGGTCTGACACCTCACCAGGGACCTCTGAGCTCTTGCTCTGTGAAACAGAATGTGAATTACAGGACAGCCTGGCAGGCAGTCAGAGTTGAGCACAGGGTGAATCTTAGCCAGATGCTGTTGGGATCCCCTGTCAGACCTCTGCTCCATGCCCTTCAGCTCCAGCAGGTCAGTCCCACCAGCCACTGAAGTCCTCATGGAGAACGTGCTGCCTGTGCCCCAGCACAGCCTCTGCCACTTCAGCCTGTTCCATGCTCTGGCAGGCAAAGGGCACCAAAAGCCACCACACGACACGCAGCCTGTTCCATGCTCTGGCAGGCAAAGGTGAGCCCTGCCCTTATAGGGCACCAAAAGCCACCACTCGACACAATTCTGGAAAAACACAAGCTGCCACATCCCTTTCCTTTCTTCCATCCATCCATCCATCCATCCATCCATCCATCCATCCATCCATCCATCCATCCCTTAATTACATTATGGATTCCATAAGTCCTCATCCCTGGAAGTGTTCAAGGCCAGTCTGACTGGGGTCCTGAGCAGCCTGGTCTAGTGGAAGGTGTCCCTGCCCACAGCAGAGGGGGGTTGAAAACAGATGATCTCTAAAGTCCCCCCCAGCACAAACCATTCCATGATTAATTAAAATCAGATTGTGTTTTGTCTCCCAGAGCTCACTGTCTCTTTTCTCCTGTCCATCATTAAATCCTCACAGAGATGGCATGTGTGCTGCTGTCCTGTGTGCTCACAGTCAGAAAGGCAAACCCAAGTCTCACCTGCCATTTAATCAGGGAGAAAATGATCTGTAACTCTTCTGCCCCATCACTGACCATGCTGAGAGGCATAAATCTGTTTGATTTATGAGTGTTTTTGATTTCTGACAATATTTTTGACATTTGCCAGTATCAAATGGCATCGCAGCATTGAAATCAGGCAAGGTAGTTGGTAAATCTGAGTTGCTCTCAGATTTATTAAAATGTCCACTCCAAGCAACTCAAACTAATCATATCAACACTGCCTGGAAAACAAAAGCATTCAGGAGCATTTAAGCCATGAGAAAAAGTAGCTTCAGAAAAATTTGAATGCAGCAGCTCCTCCGTGCTTCTTGAATGTGAAGCCAGCTATTGGGCAGTGTTTCATCCATCACAGTGAATAGAAGAAAAACTGGAGATGGTTTATGGAGCGTAACCTGTACAGCATTTTAGGTGCCAGTGATCTGAAAAAAAAATCATTACCCACTTGTGCCTCATCAGTGAGCAGTTTGGCAGCAGGCTGGGGCTGGCCAGGTCAAAAGGGAATCTCCCTGGTACTCTGACACAGCCTGCCCTGCCTGCATGCATAACAGGTCTGTGAGGTCAGGGTAAGCAAATACGTTTTTGTGCTAGATGTGAATGGGATCAAAAGAAACTTGAGTGGGGAATTTTCATTCTGCTGCCTCAAAATAAGTATTTATCTTGGCAGACTTTATAAAACTTGTTGCTGAGTGGTCTGGGAATGAAAACTCCCTTGCAATGTTTGAACAAAGAGCTGGAGGATCTGGCTTGGAAAAGGTCACGAGTCTGCTCTTATCCTTGGGTGTGGAGAACTGCCATCCCTGCCACCTCCCACCATGGTGAAGACATTTCCTCCTCCACCACATCCTCCTCCCTTGCATTCCAAGAGTTCATTCCTGCAAAGGCTGGAGAAATCACACTGTTAATACCCAGGATTAATTGTGCTGTCCTCCATGGGCTACACTGTGTACTCATGACTTCAGGCCAAGTAGGAAATTTTGCTTTGAATGGGACTGCAAATGCCATGAAAGATTATCTGGCTTCAAAATGTCCTTCATGAGGTTCAACAAGGGCAACCCCAGGTATCAATATAGGATGAAAAGGTTGAGAGCAGATCTGAGGAGAAGGACCTCTCCTATGAAGAACAGGATGAGACATCTGGGTTTGTTCAGCCTGGAAAAGAGAAGCCTCTGTGGAAACCTCAGAGCAGTTTCCCAGTGCTTAAAGGGGGCTTAAGAAAAGTAGGGACTCTTTAGTACAGCCTGTAGTGACAAGCTAAGGCAAAATGATCTAAAACTAATAGATGGAAGATTTATACTAGATACAAGGTAGAATTTTTGCAGTGAGAGTGGTGGAACACTGGAACAGGTTTCCCAGAAGGATGCTAGATGCCCATCCCTGAAAGTGTTGGAGACCAGGTTGGATGGGACTCTGAACAAAATGATCTAGATGAAGATGTCCCTGCCCATGGCAGAGGGGCCCTGTTGGACTTGATGATCTTTAAGGGTCCTTTCCAACCCAAACTTCAATTCTATGAAGATTCTGTGAATCTGTGACTCTAAGAATAAAAAATGCTGATGATCCATTCTATTATCCCAATAAATTCCTCCTATTTGATAAACCTCATGTCCCCTACCACCATCTCCTCACACAGCACCTGACTTCCAGCCCTGAGAGAGGAGGTGAAAGGAGGGTTTGTGGTGGAGAGAAAGGATGGGGAGAGCCCAGCTCCCTCCACTGGTGGCACCAGCTCTGCAGGGATGGCATTCACCAGGGTATCACTTATCACCCAGAAACACATGAATGTCTGGGACCATGGAGATAAACTCATGATCAATTTACTTCCACTGGGAACCATAGTGTGAGTAAGTCACTGTTTATATAATGGCCTTTTGTTACTGCAGCCAGGCTTGGTATCATGCCAGGTTCAGTGAAGGAAAGCACACTGGTAATGCACCACAGCTTGCCAGTGGGAGCTTGGTCTGAAGTTTTCCAGGTCATTACCGTGCCAAGGGAGCACTCAGCCTCATCCTCATACCAGGAAACAACCATGAGATAAACTGGGAGAGGCCAGGGAAAAGGCCTGAATTTGTTGATGAATTCAAACCTAACATGCAGCTCCAGTGCTGACCTGTTTATGGTCCATTCCTCTGGCTCCATCCTCTGTTCAAGTATTTTCAGGACAAAATAGGAGCATTGGAATGACAGAACTGTCCAGCCAAGTTGTGAAAAGTGGCATTTATGGCCAAGAGGTTGGAGTCTGCCAGGTCAACCAGTGATGTGTTGAAAAACAACAGTGGAAAAAGAAGCTGCTGGTCAGAATGTCTTCCACAGCCCCTGTCTTGCTAGAAAGTGATTTTGGAGGAGCCCCACCTCTTTGCACACACTCCATTAATCAGAAAATAGCACCTCTGCTTCCCTGGGGCTACTTCATTTTCTTTCATATATTCTAAATCACCTTTCCCACAGACACATTGATGTTTTAAATGGCAAATATATTATTACAAGTTTTTAAAAAATACTCTTTTCCTTTCTTATCCTGTAGTTTGCAATGCTGGACAGACAGATAGGTTTAACCTACTGGATGAGAACTTTTCTGTGGTGGGCCAATATTCACCACGGGTTGGGATGGGATTTTTTTGGGCTGCATGCCAAGAGTCCAAAGGTGGGACAATGAAAAGAATAACTCCATGGTAAAAATCCTAAACTAAAATTCACTCACTGACTAAGATTTATTCACTCTATGTCTGTGAATTGCTCTACTTCAAAGAGTTCTTTAAAAACATCCAAGCAGACAACTGGACACATAAAAATTGCTGTTTGATTCCTGTTGACAAACTTTGATAGCAAAGTCCATGGTGGACAGACTGCCCTGGTGCTTCCACATCCTTCCCATGCCATTACGTGATTTGTAGGCTGTGATCAAAGCTCTGCTGCTCTTTGCTTGGAAAAGAAGAGTTATCAAAGGGATTTCCAGGACACCTATGTGTGTTTGCACCTAGTAGAATTTTTAAGTGGTTCATGATATGACAAATCTAGAACTGGAGCTGGTAAGGAGTTTCTCAAGCACAATTTATTTTTATTTCTGTCTTGTTTCAAATCAGTTTGTCAAATTTAAATCTATTTTTCATCTTGATTTTCTGTATTAAGAGATTTTCAAAAAGAAGGATCTTTGACATTTTAAATGAAGAAAATTACTTTTCATTTTGCAAAAGTTTTTTTTCTGGAAAATGTGTAACTTTTGGTACTTAAACAAAAGCAAAACATTTGGAAATTCAAAATAAAACAAAACCACCACCACCACCATCACTGTCCAAATACAAAGCATTCCTTTTACTCCTTGTCTGAGAAAGGAAAATAAAATCAACTCTTTTTTTTACTGTTAGCTTAATGTTAGGATGACTATGGGTTATTTTTAAAGTCTTGCTAATAAAGACAGTAAGAAAACTACGTTCATGTAATTCAAGTACACAGTGACTAATTAAAGATAGCAGCAGTAGTAGAAACAGATGCAAACTAAAACTACTGAAAAGTGAATCCTGTAGCTGCATTTATTTTTATAGGATTATAGGTGAGGATATAGGTTTATTTCAGATTGTAGAATACTCTGAACTAAAGGTGTGTAGTGGGTTGACCCTGTCTGGGTGCCAGGTGCCCATGCTGGACACGGGGGCAGCTTCTGGAAGCTTCTCACAGAAACCAACCCTGTAGCCCCAATCCCAATCCCACTACCAAAACCTGGCCATGCAATCCCAATAAAAAATGGAGCCCAACCACAGATGTTTTGCTACACCATTATGAGTATCCAGCTCAAAAGTATTCACCAACCTGTTCCTTGGTTAAAGCTGTAGGGAAATGTATGTGGCTGTAAATACAGTTGTTCGTGACTTCAAAGAATGTGTTGTGAGAAACATTAATTTCTGATATTAAGTGATTAATGCACTGCAGGGGATGTCATGGCATTACAATTCTGAATGCCAAGAAAGATTAGATGGTCATGATGATATTGATGATATTGTCAATAATCCCAAAACTCTAGGAAAATCTAGGAGAAATGTTTCTGTGCCCATGTGAGCACCTCTGACTCTCCTTGCTGGAACTCCGGCCCTGAAGCAATACCAAGCAGTTGCTGGCACTGTGGGGCTGTTAAATAGAGCTCAGCTGATGGGATCCTGTTAAACCAAGAGCGTTTCTCTCACAATCGATGGCTCCACCTGACACAGCACTGCATTAAACATTTATTCATCGCACAGACTGAGCTTGCTCTGGGGAAGATTTAATGACACCACAGGGATTTTCTAATTCATTAACCTCAGATTTACATTTAGTCTTTATGGTGTCAAACAAAGGTGTCAAACTACCCACAATTAAATTCAGAGGTGTTTTAGCATCTGTGCATAGTCTGGACCTGGCACCCACTACAAACCTTGCAAGAACAAAATAATACTTCCAAGTTTTCATCTGCTGTGCATACTATGATAAGTCTGGCAGCCACAAAAAGTTTACAAGAAGTCCATAAATAATAAAATATATTAGAGATATAACTAACAGGTCTGATAATTCATATCCTGTGTTACAAGGCAGAATTGCAAATCCATTAGGTAGCCACTTTAATTGATTGATCATTTATGTCCCTAATAGGTGTACTTGACCTATTTGGATCCAGCTGCACTGTGTGCTCTTGCCACCAGCCCAGACATCACCCAGCCTCTGGGTGAGGTTCCCATTCCAGCTTTTGCCCTGCATCTACAACAGAGGTGACAGTCAAGAAAGAAATGAATGACTGAGGCTGCCTTTCATCCAGAGGACTGCTGGATCTCAGGTTGTCTGATACCTGATGGATACAAGCAGCTGCCCAGAGCAGGGCACATGAATATGGCCCTTCAGCACACCACTGGTAGAAGCTTTGCTCTGAACTATGTGGGAGCCTGGCTACAGAAAAAAACCCAGGGTTTCAGTGAAGAAGAAATGTTGTCTACTTGTCTGGACTTTTTTAAAGTGTTTTTAGAGAAACAAAGATTAGCATACATCAAAGTGGCACACAAGAAGCTTCCCATAATCCTGAATATGAAAATATGTCAAGAGCTGCATGCAAAATGGATTTGCATACATCAGAGCAGCACATACAGCACTCAGCTGGGCATCCTGAACTGCATTAAAAATGGTAATACTGAGGTTTTGGATGCTGATAATTGAACGCTGGAGAAACACACATAGACATGAACACAACTATGGCATCTTTTCCACTTGTCTTACTTGGATGGCTAAAACATAAACAGGGAGTCTGCTAAGGTAACCAGCAATATTGAATATTTAAGGGCTTCCTCATTCAAAGAGAAATTCAAAGTTATCACTTAGCCATACAAAATTAATTAGCAGAGGAAGCTTCAATTAATTTAGAACTTCATTTTTCAATTCTAAAATGGTATAATTGATTTTGTAAAAGGAGAAATTTTAACACAAGAAAGTGGTGACCAACTCAATATTGTTTTGGTCTTGCTCTCTGCAGTGCAGCCAGCGTTCTACCAAGAAATCAATCTGTAGCAGGCCAGATGCTGTGGAAACATCACCCTGATTTTACCCTTTTACCCATGACAAAGAGTGGCAGAGTGGAGATCTCTGTCCTTTGGGCTCCTGATTATTGAATCAGGATAGGGAAACCCTGGCTGTTGACTTTCCCCCAATAATACTTTCTAGTTAGTGACACATTAGAAAGCCAAGAACTTCTTCTTGTGCATCAATAAAACAAAACACCAGTCCAACATGTGCTGGTTTGGTGCTTGTCAGAAACCTCAGCTTTAGCCTCAGTGTCACTGTCCTGAAGTGACCATAAATGTAAAAGCCCTTTGTCAGCACAAAACCCACAGCAGGGCAACATCAAAAGCTAAAATCTGTCCTTGGGTTCAAGATCACACCTCCCATTCAAACACTGAGAACAGGATCCCACACTCACTGCAATCGTCTTTTCCCACCTAAATCATCCCTCCATTTTCAGTGGGACAGGGAACCTTCTCTTTGGGAGTGCAAGGTTTTGTGCATATGACTATTGCAATGAATGTGGGATCCTGCTCTCACTCCAATGAAAAAATTCATGGTAACTTTAAAAGTGGAGTTTATTAAAATGTCACCACTTGCTCTAGAAATAAAGCTCCTGGCAAGTTTTAATGGGCACACAGTTAAAAACTAACAGTCCCCAGTGACCATAGGCAGCAGAGCCTTTGGGTTTTGGGTTTTCTCTTAAATGAGCCACCAATTTGTGTCCAAAAGCTTGCTTTAAAAGTGGCAGCTACAAGATTTTTATTTGTATTTTGCCTTTACTAAGGAAAGGAAAAAGAAACTTTTAATTAAAGTCTCTCTAAGATTTGAAAGGAAATGTATACCAAGAAACTCTGGGAAATGTGCTGTTCTGCTTGGCTTGGTTTTAAACAGGGTAATATGTTTTTAGTCTTTTTCTACTACGCCTCTCTTTCTCAAAAATAAAAAGTGAATGCTGAAAAATAATGACAGCATCCAAAGGGAAGTCATTCCAAACAGAACTTAGACATTCCCAGAGGAGAACTGACCTATGACTTCTTATGGAGGAGATGCATCAGCTGAAGAGCACCATTGTTTTTAATTTCTTCTAAAATGAGACGTGACTTCCCAGCCCCAGAAGTGTTGTCACACTCAGCTACAGGGGGATGTCCAGTACTTGGTAAGTGCTGTTGCTGGGGAGTTTCCATCCTCAGGAGAAGAGGATGGATACCAGGCGTTGCTGTCCCGCAGTGGATTGCTTTGTTTGAAAGACGAAGTTTGAAAGATGAAGTTTGAAAGATGAAGTTTCTTTGTTTGAAAGATGAAGTTTCCAAGTTTCCAGTTCCCAGCATCACTGCTGCCAGGATGTTTCTAAACTGGCAGCTGATGGAAATTGTTTTCATTTTGCAGCCTCCTGTATTTCTTGCTTCTGAATTTCATTGTTCCTGCCCTGGTTTATGTGCATGGCAGATCTGGTGCATCTCTCATCTCCTCAGTGAGGAAAGTGCAGAGACACACGGCAGTGAGGTTCACTGACAGCACATGGAGGCAAAGTCCATGCCTTTCCTGAGTTTTACAAATACCTGCAGCCATTTCTGTTCATGGAGCTACCAGCCAGAACTGCAGCCAAGGAAAAGACTGCTCACCCCTCAGAGAGGTGCAGCTCCTGGCTGACACCCGAAACTGAGATGGTTTGGCTCTAATCCTGGACATTTGTTCATAGACTTGTGGGAGGCTCAGCTGGGTGAGGTGCTGAGAGGCTTCCTCCCATGCAAAGGCAGTGCCAACCAGTCACACATAACTAACAGAGGACTTTTTAACTCCTTCTCCACAAACAACCAGTACAGGAAGTTGTCTTGCCTCTCTTAAGTGATTTGTTATCACTACCAGATCATAAGACAGCAGCAAAAACTGTGTTTCCCCAAACTCTTATTTAACGGTCTTAAAGGACTGAAACAGGAAACTGAAAGAAGCCCAGCCTGCAGATGAAACACTGTGCTGCCATCCTCTCAGTGCTGAATAAAAACCAAACTCTTTGGGATCACCTCAGAGCATCGTACCCCTGAAGAGTCTACGAGCTGAAGCTGCACCCTGGCTTGCACAGCAGTGCAGGGGGCAAGAATCACAGGATCACTCAGGCTGGAAAAGACCTCTGAGATCAGAGTCCAACAGTTAAGCCAGCACTGTCAAGTCATCACTGAACCATGTCCCCAGGTGTCACATCCATATGTTGTTTGAATATTTTCAGGGATGGTGATTTCCTTACTTCTTTAGGCAGCCTGTTCCAATGCTTGACAGCCTTTGTGGTGAAGAACTTTTTCTTAATATCCAATAAATACACCTGTAAACATGCCCTGGCACAGTGTGAGGCTGCTTCTTCTCATTCTATCTCTTGTAACTTGGGTGAAGAGACTGATCCCCACCAGGTTACCACCTCCTTTCAGGGAGCTGTAGAGAACGTCTCCCCTCAGCCTCCTTTTCTCCAGACTAAATGAGCCCAGAAGGAAATGTCCCCCTGATTTTAGATACAGGCAGCCTGGGAAATAAGCTCAGCCTATTTCAGGACATGACTGTGCTGGGAAAGCTAGGGAAAGTCCTGGGATGCCATGGTCCAGGCAGTCATGGGTGGAGGAGCAGGTAGAGTGGGCAGACTGCACACAGACATCTGCACAGAGCCCACAGACTGCAGGGACCAGGCTGCACTCCAGGGAGGCTGGTTTTGCTCTCATGCAGCTACCAAAATAGCTAAAGCATGTTTCCACAACTTCCTTCCTTTCCTTCATCCTCACCTTTCTACTTCAAGGTAATGGAAGAAACAGGAGAAGGTACAGGAAAGAGGATTGGCCTGGATTAGCAGGGAGCAGGAAGGGTGTGGGAGCAGGTTTACTGACCTGCTGACAGGGCTTACTGCTGGAATTAACCCCTATGTGGGTCATGCTGCTCGTGCAGGGGGGACAGGAGGCACACAGGGATGCCCAAACTTCTGGTGGTCCAAACCAATCTCCCACTGAGATAAAACTCCTCTTCTATGGCAAAGGATAAAAAAGGAGAGACATTGCCCCTCTTCCTCCCAAAAGCTTTTATTAGGATCATGGAATGGTTTGGGTTAGAAAAGACCTTTAAAGGTCATCTAGTCCAACTCCACTGCAATGAGCAGGGAGATCTTCAAGAAAATCAGCTTCCCCAGAGCCCCATCCAACCCAGCCTTGAATGTTTCCAGGGATGGGGCATCTACAACCTCTCTCAACAACCTGTGCCACTGTCTCACCACCCTCCTCATAAACATTTCTTCCTTATATCTAGTCTGAATCAAAACACTGTCAGTTTAAAACCATTACACCTTGTCCCATTCTTACAGACCCTTGGATGGGTTTGGTGCCTTCTCCAACTCAAAAAAGTAGGGCTGGGTCTGCAATAGCATCCATGGGGTGAAACATGATTTACAGCTCAACTTATTCAACACAAGCAGAATAAAAACAGGATTTGCTTTCAGAAACAACCTTACAAAACCCGTGGAGGTGAGCTGCACGTTTGGTGGCCAGGCCCCCCAGCACTGTCATAGCAGACAGAGCAAATCAAGAAGTTTTTGCAGCCCCACCAGTGCTACTGGGCAAGAATAAAGCTCCTTCATGTCCAGACGCCTGTCAGCAACATCCCCCCTGTGCAGGTGAGGTTCCTGTGGGTGATACCTGCCCCAAGCCCACACAATACAGCTCTGAGAGAGCACATGTTCTCCTGTCCCCAGGCTATCTAGGCCTGGTGTGCAAAGCCTTCGGCTGACAAGTGTTGCATGTTACTTCAAGTTGTCCAGACATCTTTGGATGAGTGAAGAAATACCAAGCTAATTAAGAAATGATAATAGAGCTATCTTCCTGATGAGCAAGCAAAGAAAGAAAAATCCTAAAAGTGCTAGACAAAAAAAAAAATAAAAATTCAGAATGGAAGTGACAGAATTCAGGTGGCATTTGTGGCTGTGCAAGGACAAACAAGTAACAGCCAAAGCACTGACTGCTTCCATTTGTGGTACTCCACATGAGATGTTTGGGGTATGAGTTTGCAGAGACACTGAGAATCCACACCTCACAGTTTTCCACAACTTCTGCCACTCAGTGCCCCCAGGCAGGCAGAGCAGAATCCTTCAGGATTGGTTTGCTGTTCCTCAGACTGAATCACACAGTTCAGCAACATCCAGCTTTGCTCTGACAGCATCTCTGGCCACATCCATGCAGACATCATGCCCCTCCCAGCTGACACAGGCCTGGCTCTCTCGCTGTTTATGGAGCTCTTTGGGAAGGTGCCACAGAGATGGACGGATCACCTCTGGTTTTATTTCCTGATCCAATGACGTTCACTTGCTGTGGGAGAACTCCTTGGAGGGGAAGGTGGCACAAAATAACCAGGTTATTCAACCTCCATGACAACTTGCTCATGACAAGCCCTTTTTTTTGGTAATCCCTCCAAATACCACCACACACAAGACTGGTGCCAGCTCTGCTTTGCAGATGTGGAAGGTGAGTGAGCCTGCAGGCATCCAGCTTCTTCTCACCATTACAGAGCTTGAGGTAGAAATGTAACATCCATCCCTGGCTCCCAACTCTGATCCTAACTCCATTTCTTCCCTCTCCCAGAGCTGCTCAGTATTT
The DNA here is from genome assembly GCF_014805655.1 of Passer montanus. Lineage (NCBI taxonomy): Eukaryota > Metazoa > Chordata > Aves > Passeriformes > Passeridae > Passer > Passer montanus. Next base: position 9,411,481 of record NW_024368041.1, read on the forward strand.
TGACAGTAAATCATCAGAATGGGAAGCTGGTGCAGTAGCAGACTCGTTACTTTGCCCTCTGCAGCCCCTGCACACCTCCAACCTGCAGCTTTTTCAGGGCTGTGTTTCAGCCTCTGAACACTTGTTAGGCAGCCATCCCTGCCAGGGGTAAAAATTAGTTTAAAATGGAGCTGGCTGCTGTTCCCATCACTCTTTGCCAAGTCCGATGCCTCCCTCAGCAGATTTCCTGGCATAGCTGGACTGAAGGAGAAGCACCAGCTGTGCAAAGGCTCCTGATAATGGCCATTTAGTTTAGAAATGCATGGGTAGATATCTTAGCACTATGCAGGTAATGGGAGATTCAAGCCATAAAAACATGTTTCAAGGCTTCTTTGGTCCAGTTCACATCCGTGTGCATGTGACTGTGGCAAGTGGAGCTGAGTTCCATGGACAAGCACTGTATGGGAAGTGCTGCAGCCCAGGGCACTGCTGGCAGTGCAAACCTGCAGGCACAGCAGTGGAGTCTGGGGCTCCACCAGAGACCCTGGGTGCCCCCATCCCCAGCTGCACTGGGACACTGAGCACCCCTGTCCCTTGCAAAGGCTCTCATTTTGCAGTGGTTACAATGGCCCCTGCTCGAGATCCTTCCTATTCCCACACTGACACCAGCAGAGCTGCTAATTTGAATTACTGTCCCCTGCCCCCACACAATAATTTCCATATATACAAACTCCAGAGTTAAGGGGTTGCATGATGCTTTTTATAACTTTACCACCAGCTCAGTTTTTAAGAGCCTTTTCTTCCACTGTTGTGGACAAGATTAACCTCTGCAATTTGATTGTGCTGCTATGGCGGTAATAAGAAAAAGTAATTTCTTTTTCTTAAAAAAAGAAAAATCAATAATTGGCATTCCTGTGTAAGGTCTCTGACATTAATTATAAATAAATGTTAGACCTACTAAAATAAGAAAGTGAATTTATGGCAGCAGGTTGCATGCTGCTGCTGAAACCTGTGTGGCTCCTGCGATACAGATGCAAAATATAAAGTCTTGAGGACTGCAGTTTGTATTTTATTGCCTCGGAAAATAAATGTGTAAATAGCAATAAAATGCACAATTATTTAGCACAAAGCCAAAAGACTCTGCAGCATTTATAGGCTGATGGATGGCTTGCCTGCCTGCTCTAATTTTCCATAAAACAAGGAAGACAAGGATGGAGGAAAATAAACAATGGCTGCTGTCACTGTGATTAGCTGCAAGGCGCCAGGTGAGAGCAGCAGCTCTCTAGAAAGGGTAACACTGAGCTGCTCCAGCTGCTTTGTGCTTCAGGAATGGAGCCCAGATTGCAGCCCTGCTTGGCAAGGGCAGCTGAGCAGGGAGGCAGGGTGGCAGTTCCCAGGGTCAGGATGTGCCTGGTGCCTCAGGCAGAAGAATGGAGCAGCCTTGGGGTGGGGTGAGGAATTGGTGCCTGCAGTGGGAGGAGGGGGTTGTAGGGAGCCCTGCCACAGATTGGTTTCTGGACAAGAAAAAAGACATCTGGCCCTGATAATCTTGAAGGTATTTTAATGCCTCTATGATTCCATGAAAATCTTGCTGGTGCCGAAGTCAGTGGTCAGGTGTCAGGGGTGTCACCCATGACACGATGAAGCAGGGAAAACCTTAAAAAAATGGGTGTAAAAAGGTGAAAGTCCTTCAATGTCATCTGCTAAAAAGCAAGGAGCGGGGGGCAGCATCTGAAACTCTTTATGGGATAAAGAAAGCTGCAGGCAGAGAGCTACCAGCTGGTTCCCTGGCTGTGATTCCATGACCCATGGCAATGCCTACAAAGGAGCCACAGGGCTCCATGCTGGGCCCTGGCAGCAGGAGCTGCCTTGCCTGGCACCAGCCACCACAGTTATCTGCTGCCTCCACCTGCATCTAGAAGAGTCCTTGCTATTGTCAGCCACCCTATTCAAGAGCATTTCTGAGTGTGACACATATATTAACATATTAACAACTTGTTTCTTATTTGTTTTCTTCTAGCTGTGGAAGTCCATGTAGGCATACAAGCCCAAATTTCACGTACTGCCTTTCTCTGGGTCAGAGAAGCCACATGCAGCTGTTCACACCTGCACAACCCCTTTCAGGCCACTGAGGTTGCAAAGACATGGAGCTGGGTGCTTAGTGTGATATGAACAGCAGGTTGCTTATGCAGGAGCAGTACTCCTGCAGAGGGTGATGTAAGTATCCTTGTAGTGATGGGGCAGGTGAATGGAGGTGCTCAAGCTCTTGAGTCACTCCCCACGAGCACCCAGGACAAGAGCCAGGAGGTGCAGCTCCAGCCCATCTCTGAGACAGAAGCCTCAGTCTCATGCTTTCAATGCACACTTGTAATTCTGGAGTTAAATTCTTCCCCTGAGTGCAGAGAGTGCAGAGTCTCACTCCTGCCACTGGAAATGTGGAGAGCCTCACTGTGCTGGGTTGACCCTGGCTGGATGCCAGGTGCCCACCAAAGCCCCTCTGTCACTCCCCTCCTAAGCTGGACAGGGGAGAAGATTATAGTGGAAAACTGGGCTGAGATAAGGACAGGGAGAGATCACTGTTACCATCACAGGCAAAACAGACTGAACTTGAGAATCAGAACAGGACAATGAGAAATAACACCAAATCTTAAACCATCTTCCCCCATTCCTCCCTTATTCTGAGGCTCAACTTCACTCCTGATTTCTCTTCCTACTACCCCACCTGCAGTGCAGGGAGATAGGGAATGTGGGCTGTGGTCAGTTCACATTGTCTCTGCTGCTCCTTCCTCCTCAGGGAGCCAAACCTCCACAGACTCCTCCAGTGTGAGTCCATCCCACGGGCTGCAGGTCTGCAGGACCCCTCCACAGGTGCAATCCTCCAGGACCCAGTGACCCCAGGGTGTGCAGAGCTGTTCTCTCATATACTCCCTCCTCTCTCCTCTGGCTGCTGCTGAGAAGCAACTCTTCTCCCTTCTTATGCACATTGTCCCAGAGGCACTACCAGCACTGCAGATGGACTTGGTCCATCTCGGAGCCAGTTGGCATTGGCTCAGCTGGACATGGGGGAGAAGCTTCCAGAAGCTTCTCACAGAAGCCACCCCTGTAGTCCCCACACTGCCAAAACCCTGCCATGCAAACCCAACAGACTTGCATTCTCATGTACTGGGCTCCCAATTTAGACACTGAAATTCAGTGCCTAAGGAGAGACAGTGAGAACACAGTGCAGAGGAAAGAGATACATCAGCTGACAACAGAGATTTCTTTTCACTGCTGGACTTGTCAGTGTATTTTGAGCCTGCTCCAACTTCACAGAAAGCCAGCTGAGTCTTTCAAATTATTTTCACCAGCTGTTTTATCCAAAATCCCTTTTTAAAAACAATTAAGGATGAATTTTAGTATTGCTCCTATTTATAACAGTGGACATTACATGAAGGACAGCTCCTATATTCAACAGAATCAAGACAAAACCCCCCAAAATAACAGAATAGAGACACATGCTGTCTATCCACATCAAGTCCATTCACTTCAATGGGAACTCCAGAAGCAGGTCCTGCAAGAAGGGTATTACTCTTGCTAGAGGGAGTGTCCTGTGAAGGACTCTTGATGTAACTTGTCAGACCTAGTTCAGATCACAAAGCCAACAGAAAAAAATTCAAGTAACACATGGAACATCTTTCATCAATTACCAAGCTCCAGTGTGGAATCAAAAGAATGTTAAAGACTGAGTTCTGCTTTTCCTCAAACATTTCTCTGTGTAAGAATAAAAAAATAATCAGTAATCATCAGTATGACTGTCTACTTGGATTTGAAAGCAGATAATGAATAGTACATCCGTTTTTCACTTATTAATATAACTAAGCTTGTTGCATAAGGTCTGCTTATTTTTGGAAAGCAGCCCTTTCTACCTGTCCCAACAGCACATTACTGTGTTGGCAAGAAGCACAAGCTTTTGACTGAATAAGAGAATTTCTTCAGTTTGAACTCACTTGCCAAAGATTTTGTCTTGAAAGTCTGGGTCACCCATTTCAAGAGTTTTTGAAAGAGAAAGTCCCCTTGACCAGCTTTGCCACAGCTTCCATTTCATTTGGCTGTGTGTGACGCCTCAGTTTATTTATCTCACAAATTATTACAAAGAAAATTTTGGCAAAGAATCTTCTGCCAGATCACTCTCAAGAGTGCTGAGAAGACACTTCTCCTTCTGCCTAAATCTGCTCAGGACAAAACCTGTTGCTCCAAACCCAGGGTTAGACACAGAAAATGGTCCATGGTGGCTTTCATCCCATGCCTGTGATGTTTGTGCTCCATGGGGCTGAAGGACTGATCCTGAACCCTGCAGAGGATGAACACCCCAGAATAAATACCCTTGCTGGGATTGAGCCCTAGGAGATCTCATCCCTGCCCCATAAGCAGATCTGCAACAGCTGGGGACTTCCTGCAGGGTTCTGATGGCTTCTCTGCACTGCTCTGTGCTGGCTCTTAATAACTGGATAGACTGGAGGTATATCCTGAATAGTCAGTCCTACTGTGGCTGTCACCCAGTGTTTATGTTCCTTAGTCCAAGTCCCATAAAAAGCCCAGGTGTTGGTCTTGGAAAGATAAATCAGCATTTCAGTATTTACTCTTGCTTCCAAGAGGTGCTATCAATCACATCCAATATGTATTTTATAGTGCTTCTCTCTTCCTCTGCCTTATCACTGTACAAAACTCAGGGCTGGGGACAGAACACCAGCCTGTATCTGAATGCAAGCAGTTACAGGGCTTGAGAGTCCAGGGTGTTGTGGTGGATCTGTATCTCTGAATGGAGTTCTCAGGGGTTTATGAAGACAACAAAGATTTGGGATGCCTTAGCCCTGCTGTGGTCATAAAGCTGATAAAAAGGAGAAGACCAAAGGCATTTACCTTGCCAACTCTGCTTAGTCTAATTTTGTCCTAGCAAGGGATAGTCAACACTGCATGAATACAGTAAAATAACAAATAAGGCATTAGTTGGCACTTTAAATAGCTCCTAATGTCCCTCCACAGCCCTGCAATGTGCCGTCATCACTACAAGCCAGGCACCAGATGCCTTTATTTCCTTTAATTGCACTGAAGAGATACTGGTCTCAGGGAAGGCTTTGCCCAAAGGCAAGACTGATCACAGCCCCTTCCCAGGCAAGGGCTGCTCTGAGATATCATTTCCCCTTGCACTGAAAAATGCTCCTAGCTCAAAAATTCATGGCATGGGTTCAAATGTCTCCTAGAAGCTCTTTCAACCACAGCCACAAATATGGTTTCACTCTTCAGATGCTGCATTGGCAGCAAAATCAAAGCTTTGCCACTGCTTGGCCATTCCAGTTTAGAAACAATTTTTTTAGTCAAGATTTCTCCAGTCAACCAAATTCCCACTAGTCATCAATCACAGCAGCCTGCTCAAATGAAGGTGATACTGTGAATTTGTCTACAGCAAAGCAACCCCTTGATTTTGGTGCTCTTGTGGCTTTTCCTCAAAGGTAAATTTCCTCACATGAATCACTACACAGAATCCCTCTGTCTTCCAGCTTGCTATTGAACCATCCAGAAGGCAGCATTTAAATGCAAGAAGGTAAAACAACAGTATTGACTGTCCTTCGTCTGGGTTTATTTAATTCTCTAAAGCAAACAGTTTGTGTGAATTGCAGTCCTGGTAATAAAACCGTCTTGCACATTTGCTTATAGAGGGTCACCAGGGAGAGCAAATGCACCTGTACTCAGCAATAAATGTTTGATTCTGTGTTGCACAGCAATTATTCAAAATGAGAGAGACTATTGGATCCAAGACTGCTGCCCTTTAGGACTCAGCCTGTCAAGTTGCATAGCTCTGTACTTTTTATCCAAGTGGATTTCATCTCCTCAAACTTATTACTGGGTGATATTCCAGTCTTTCAGCCCAAGCTGCACCAAGCTTGCAAAACATTTGACTACCAGACTGCCTTTTCTTTGCTATAAGGGGCATTGCTTTTTTATTATTATCATACTTTATCAATATCCCATGGCATATGAAAGGAGCAAAATTTAAAATGCATGGGTGGTTTATTCTGAGAGGACAGAGAAAGGCAGAGATTTCAACTGAATCACGCCTAAAATTGCTTCATCCCTGGCTTTAAAAATGCCATAGCTTTAGTCATCAAGAGGAAGTTATGATGCTGGCATATATTTATTTTCTCATGGTTTTTTGTACTTACTTCAGAAATTTATCAGGAATGTGTTAGTTTTCTGTCTTATTAAATTAAACAAGGAGCCATTAATATGTTTTAGAAATACATCCTTCTGTAGATATTTTCTTGACATTTATTACTTTTCTAGACTTGCACTTGAAGTACTTTTACACATTGCTCAGCAAAAGAGAAATGTAGCAAAATTCCACAGAGCTTTAAGTGCTTGCAGAGATGTGAACCAACTTCTCCTTAAAGTAAGATTTAATCAACACAGTGCCACCCCAACCCTGACCAGATGATCAGTCACCACAGCTTTGAGCAATGTCTTGGGATGTCTGAGCTTACACACAATTACAGATCACTTAATCACCAAATTTAATCAAGATAACAATTAGGCACTGCATCCTGTTTAATGCACAAGGATGTGAGCCTTCCAGCTCCTGCTGCCAGATCGGACCTGAACACAGGAATGGAGGTAAAGAATCAGCAAAGTCAACAAACTATATCCATAATTATAGAAGAAAAGCCAAACTCAGCTTGCCAAATCCTTAAGAAATCCAGTTTTTTGTGCCAGTTGAAAATCCAAGCCCCTATGATTCTTTCAACAACTCATTTCTTCAGAAGACCAACTTATTATTTTGCATTTGACCAGGCTTGAGAGATAAAGCTCAGGGTCCTGGCACAGTAGGTGTTCAGTGGGTGCTCAGTAAGCACTTTCTGCTCAGATAAACCCTGCTCTGCAGAAGGGATGAGGGGGGAAAGGAAAAGCTCGATTAAGTGACTTTTTGAAGGTCAAAAAGCAGAATATAAATCTGTCAGTCATCTCAGCCACTGCACTACACTGCCTCTTGCATCAGCTTTGTAGGTCCAAGAAAACAGTTACAAGACTCTACAGTTAATACATTTTTTGAAGCACCCCATATTAACTGTAAGCTAAGCAAAGTCACTTTCTGGGATAGATTCTATTAAGAAGATTTTTCCCTCTTTTGCTCCAACTTCAAAGTGCCATGAGAGTCTCCTTGTTAGAGCCCAGTGACATCCACACATCACTGAGCTGGAGAACAGCTGTAGCAGCAATGCATCTATAAACATTAAAAAGCCCAGAAACATGAAGGCTTGCAAGAAATAATGGAGGGCTGTAGAAAATTGACTAGATGACCCAGTAGGCCACATCTATTTCTAAATTCTACAAACCCTCTGTGTTAAAAATAGGATGAAAAGTTTGGGTTTTTTTTCCTTTTAAACCAGTGGGGATATTGGCTAACATTTTATATTCAAAAAGTGAGTAACTTTTAATAAGGGCCACCAGGAAACCAACTCCAGAGAGTGAAGGGGAAGTACAATCCTTTCTTTACATATGTGAGACTTAAAAAAAAATAAAATAAAAGTAGAACTGAATGATGGTTACATTTAATCTTCAGAGCTGCTGTTAGCTGCAATAAATCCCTTTTGTAAAATTGGTGTCTTGAGCTGCAAATTCTTATCAAGAGTGTTATTATCAGCCACTGTGGGACTGTGAACAAGAATTCTCACTGTATTTTAATGGCTGCTGGCCATATCCATCAAAAAGGGGACTCTAACACACATACAGTTATCATTGTTCAAATTTTAATGGATATATGGTATTCCCATTCATTATTCAAGTGACATTCAGATGCAGTTTCAGTCAAAGCTGCCTCTTCATAAATGTTATTAGCTACAAATGTGCCTTTAATAAAATATTACACTGTGCAAAAATAAAGCATTGTACTTATAATCAAAGGAAAATGAATGGCAGAAACTAAAATCCACAGCAATACAGTCTGAACTTCTTAGTCAGTCAAAAACCTCTTTGATTTTAATGATCAGTTTCTCGGAACCAGCACAGGAATGCAGGATCAGGCCCACTGGCACACACAGGACACAAAAAAACACCTTCTGCAAACTCTTGTGGCTTCCATGCAGAGTGCTACCTGATAATTTGAGTCAGAAGGGGTCTGTCTGTGGTCAGCCTGACCACAGCTCAACAATACTGTCTGCAAATCCAATATACATGGTCCTCTGGACAACTTTACATTCATTATCCAACTACTTGGACAGCACACCTTGAAAAACCCTCTGCAAATCAGTGTTGTATATGGTTCAGTGCCATTAAAGGCTCTGCTCTTCTGGTAGATGCTCTTTCTTTTTTTTTTTTTTTTTTTTTTTTTTTAATTAATTTGTGTGTTGAGGTATCTTAAGTCAGGCACTCAGAACTGAAACATCCTAAATCTAATCAGGCGGCACATGCTGGCCCCAGACTCAAGCCAGGAAACACCTGTTTATTTTCTCCAAATTAACACCAGCTCAGCAAGACACTTAAGCACACATCTAACTTTGTAACCACAGGGTTGTTCCCCGCTCCCTTAAATAGTGCAGATGCAAATGCTCTGCTGAATCAGTTTTATAAAAATCCAACAGCAGTGAGTAACAAACACTGTGACTGAGCTCTGCAGCCAGGAGGCTGGAGCATGCTGCTGGGATCTCAAACACAGCGTCCCCACTAATGCCACAGGGCTGTCCCCGCTTCCCTGCATCCCAGTCAGTTCCAGGGCTCACAGCCACACACTCCTCCTCTCTCTGTCTGGGAATGAGATGTATTTTTACATAGAACTTAAGTATTTTGCAAGATATATCTTGGGTTTCCCTGCCCTGCTCTTCTAACTGTGCTTTTGAGATGGAAATACTGTCAGCAGCAAGGCTGTGTGTCTGAAGCAGAAGCGACTGGAGCAGAGGTGGTTTATTTGCCAGAGCAGAAGGCTTTTCTTCTGCAGCAACTCTCATGAAACTGGATTTGTTTCTACCAGGATGAAAGAACAAAACACTTCAGTGGTGCTGGGAACCATCCCCCACTAGGTATAGACAAAACATGCAGAAGATGAAGGTAAAACCAGTTCCTGCTAAACCTGGTCAGCTCAGATGGAACTCTGGACTCTGCTGAGGGAAAGACTCAGAGACAACAAGAGGATGCCTGACTGCAAACTTGTGCATCTAACTTTCCTGATCAGCAGCCCTCTTCCCACACCAGCACCTAACTCTAGAGACTTTGTCATAAAAGGAAAAAAAAAAACAAAAACAAAAAACAAAGTAGTAGTAGTAGTAGTAGTGGTAATGGTCCCAGAGTACCTGCTGTGATGTCCCTGCATCTTTACAGAGTGAGCATTTGCCCTATACCTCATGGCTGCATAGAACAGGATCCCAAAAATCACTCTTTTCCCTCCCTCTGGCTGTGCTTCCTTAGAGCTCCCACACTGTACCTGTTGTACTCTACAGAGACTTTGTCATAAAAGAAAAAAAAAAAACCAAACCAAAGTAGTAGCAGTGGTAATGTTCCCAGAGTACCTGGTGTGATGTCCCTCCTGCATCTTTACAGAGAGCATTTGCTCTACACCTCATGGCTGCATACAACAGGATCCCAAAAATCACTCATTTCCCTCCCTCTGCCTGTGCTTCCTTAGAGCTCCCACACTGGGAGCCCAACACACATGGATGAGACAGGCTTCTGCAGAAAGTCAGTTTTGTTGAGAGAAAGACTGAAGGACAGCCTCCCTTCCCACCACTGAGGGCTCTGCTCAGGCTTACACCTGAAGGATTAATAATCAATGGCTAAAGAACACAGCCAGCACTGGTTGTTAGGCTTTTGGAGAGGAGGAGGAACTTGGGAGGTACTTTTGGGTGAAGGCTTGAGCTGAAGGATGTGGAGTACAAAACAGGCACTCTCTTCGTAGCCTGAGGAAGGCCTTCAAACAGGTGTGACTTCATGCACATGGAGGATCTGGCCTTGACTGATGTACAATACATAAATGACCTTAATGGCTCAAGAAAAAAGACCAAATCAATCTCCTAACATCAGCCAATTTGACAGCTTTAGGGTAAGGACCATCAGCATCAAGGAAGATGCGCCCAGGCAGAGATGCTCAAGGACAGAGTCCAGATTTATCAGCGTAAATCTGGATTAATCCAACTGGTTTTGATGCAACTCATCCCAAAGAAGGACACCAGTTTTTCTGTACATCAACAATGATTTTTTTTCTCCTACAATTTAGGTAAGGCTTTCAGATATCAACCATTTGATCCTAAAGATTCAATTTCATAAAGAAGTTTCAATGGGAAGTTGTTATCCCTCCAGCCTGGGTGGAATCTGTCACTGCTGTTGTTTTAAAACCTCATCCCAAAGAAGGACACCAGTTTTTCTGTACATCAACAATGATTTTTTTCCCCTACAATTTAGGTAAGGTTTTCAGACATCAACCATTTGATCCTGAAGATTCAATTTCATAAGGAAGTTTCAATGGGAAGTTGTTACCCCTCCAGCCTGGGTGGAATCCATCACTGCTGTGGTTTTAAAAGGTGATCATAAAAACACACCTCACCTAGGTTAAAAAAACAGCATTTTAATCTTGAAACCCTTTATATTATGCAGGGTTATTTCCATGGAGCCAGAGGGAAGAAGTACCCTCTTCACTGCTGCTCCTCACTTTCCAAATCCTCCATCTACAAGCAAGGTGATTTCTCATGCCTTTGCTAGCTTTAAAAATAAAAATTAAAGCATTATTAGGAGTTAAGGGTCAGGTATATATGCAGGCAAATATTTGGCAATGACTCCACCTGGAACAAAGAGATTCTAAAATAAATTTTTTAATGAGAAGGATGGAGAAAAGCCAAGCAGAAGTTGCAGAGGACACCTCATTAAAGAAATTGATAAGACCAAGTCAGGTCAATCTGTTTAAGTAACTGAATGGCTTCAGTCAGATTGGAATAGATCTGTTTAATTTGCCTTCAGAAAAGCAGCACAGTGGGAGCGGAGGAGGAAACCTCGCAGGGAGCCATAAGTGTTGCGTAAAAGTCAGTAATTTTGCAGAAAGTTGCATCTGTGGTTTACTCACTTGGAAGAGAGACATCTCACACGAAAAGAGCTGAAGGAGCTGTAGGCAGCGAGAGCAGCCACACTCAGCACAGAGTGACAGGACTGTGGGACCTCCCCTGCTCAGCCACAGCCTGCACGGGGCACAGGGGCCCACCAAAGAGCCAGTCTGGCAAAAAAATAACAAAACACTAAACGTAAGGCATGAGCCAGAGCCTGGCTTATTTTTACACCTTTGCAGCACTGAGAGAGTTTCAGCAGGAAAGAGGAGCTGATTTTCTGCCGGAACAAAGAGCTCAAAATATGGTTCTCATTTTGAAACTGAAGCTCAGGGGCCCTGAAAGGGAAAATGAATTCTTGCAGTTCACAAGGACCGTGCTGTGAACCAAGCAGCACCGTCTGGTGTCCATCAGGATGTCTGCCCTGCTTCTGCTCGTGTGCTGACCACAGAGTTATCACTCACTTCAGGATTTCCAGGATGCTGAGAGCAGCACAGCCACCAGCATGCCACGCAGCCTGGCTGGAAGCTGCCACAGCCAAACAGCATCTTGCTAATGAATGCTGCTTCCAGGGCTCTGCACCAGCAGCACCTGGCAAACTGCTGCTAAGCTCAGGCACCTCATCTGCAGGTACCTGGGTGACCTCCCTGGTGAGATTTTGGGGTTTATTTCATCACTGAGCAGAAGAATAATGTCTTTAAGTAAGTGCATGGTTTGATAATAGGTTAATAAGAACCTTGGCTCAAAAAAAATTTAAAATAAACCCAGTGCTGCTTTTATTGGGCAGATCTCAGCAGCAATACCATGGGAGGTTTTGTTGTGCTTGGACTTAATCTGCCTTTTAGAGATGATGTAGAAGCAATTATCGTGATGATTAAGAGGCAAACACAGCGCAAATGGAGTCCCTGTCACCCAGTCTGCAGGCAAGCATTAAACTTTATAATGTATGACTGTACACAGTAATGAATAAGTACATCTCTCAGAGGCTTTTGTTCCTTGCAGCTGTATTCTGAGGGGCTTGGTGCAGTCCCAAATATTAAAACATCCCTCAGTAAGCCCTCAGGAGCTATGAGGTTTTGAATTCTTTGAATAGACCTTCTGGCCTCAGCACTGGGAATCACACTTCAGTGCTTATCCTGCTAATAGGAAAGTTAGAAAAAAATATTAAAACATGAAGGGAAGATTCCCACATTGCTACCCAACCCAAAAAGGAGCATTTTAGTGAAACACTATTAAGATGACCATGACAACATCATTAATCTTATCAACACAGCAATAACGCACAGGACTAAAACCTGCAGCATCAAAGTGAAACCCATTTATCTGGAACTGAGCAGATTATATTATAGCCTGGAAAAAGGTATTACATCCCAAATGAAGGCTCTCCGATTTTCCAAAAGGGGACATGTTAGGCACATACTTCACCAGGGATGTGGGGATCCCAGGGGTCCCAGCCATTTTACGCTGCACCAACATCACCTGCACTGCTCATGACAAACAATCAGAGTGGTTTGGGGAAAGATACTTAAAGTAATGGAAGGATACTTAAAGATCACCCAGTTCCAGCCTTCTGCTGTGAGCAGGGACACTTTCCACTAGACAAGGTTGTTCTAAGCCTCACCCAACCTAGCCTTGAACGCACACCAAGGCACAAGGACCCTCAAACAACCCACCACACACACTAATGGTTCCCCTTTGGGAGGAAAGGAGCTACACAGGTTGGAGAGATGAAGATTTTAGCCAGGATTTTGGATGGATGATTACTACAGACCATTAAGCTGCTCTCCTCTGGCTGGATTTATTGTTGACTCAACAAAGAAACACGATGTGGGCTGGGTACCTGCCAGGGCTGTGCAAAGCAGTCGAGCCAAATTTATTTGAAAAAACGAAAAGCCAGTGTAAAATCGGAAGGAAGCCACAGATACTTGTTTCCTCTTGCACCTGCGAAACCAAAGCTAACTTCTCTCTCAATGGGAAAACTGCAAGTGCAGAAGCCAGAAACTTGTGAGAAATACACCCCCTCTTTGCCACCACGAATATTGCCAGTGGATGTTTAAAAAATCCCATCTCCATCACACACTTCACTTCCCAAAGTTGAGCATATTTTGCTTCACCTTCTCCTGGCAACTTGCAGCTCCTTTTCTAGGAGGTATGACTGACAAAGCAACGAGAAAAGTGGATGTTTAAAAAATCCCATCTCCATCACACACTTCCCAAAGTTGAGCACATTTTGCTTCACCTTCTCCTAGCAACTTGCAGTTCCTTTTCTAGGGGGTATGACTGACAAAGCAATGAGAAGGGGGAAAAAGCAAACCTGACAAATGCCCACGTCCCCACGGCAGCCAGCTCCGAGCAAGTGGACGCGGCGGGAATCACGGGTGTCTCAGGAGTGCTGAGAGATGGATGATCTGGATCTGCAGAGAGCTTAGGTCTGTCAAATGACTTCTGCAGGCTTTGTGCCAGAACGAAGCAGAATGAAACAGAGATAATCCGCTGAAAGAATGTCCCATACAGCAGAGGAACGGCCAGATGCTTCCTGTGCATGATATTTCAGCGTAGCATAAGATACAGATCAGGAAGAGGTTCAGCAAGGTCAGCAGCAGCAGGTCAGAGGGGCAAAAAAAGGTTAAAAGAATTGGAATACAACAAAGCAAAAGCAGAACTACAGGGCAAGTGCTTTGTGCTGGGAAGCTGTGACTCCCTGAGGCCTGGCACTGAGAAAGGGCACTCAGAGCACCAGAGAGCCACCTCGGAGCAAAGCTGTACGTGGGTGGATGGTAATTTGGGGTTTTCTGCAAAGTCAAATATTCATTAGAGGTTCAGAAAAAACCTTGCAAATAGGGAAAGCATCATTCCGAAAGAGACTTAGTATTCCCCAACTTGAAATGCAACTTTTGATTCAAAAGCTTCCAGAGTTATAAAAAAATAAATAAAATAAAATAAAATAAAATAAAATAAAATAAAATAAAATAAAATAAAATAAAATAAAATAAAATAAAATAAAATAAAATAAAATAAAATAAAATAAAATAAAATAAAATAAAATAAAATAAAATAAAATAAAATAAAATAAAATAAAATAAAATAAAATAAAATAAAATAAAATAAAATAAAATAAAATAAAATAAAATAAAATAAAATAAAATAAAATAAAATAATAATCAACATGCTAAAATGGAATACAGTAGAGGTTTCTTTGCCTGTTTTTTTTCTGGAAGCATCTGAAAATCTAAGGATCATCCATAACAGTCATGTTAGACCTCAAACAACTGCCCACAACTTCGTTTTGTTTCTTTTTACACAGTTCCTTAAGTATCCGAAATCAGGTAATTAAGAAAATAGTGCCTCTAGCAGACATCTAGGCTTTCTGTGGTAAGATTTTCCAGCTAAATCATGTGCTATTTAGCAACATCTTTCCTTGTCTTCTAGTATTTTGGTGTCTCAGGGGATTTTAGATCACACCGTAACTAAGGCTATAGCTGCCCAGCTAGTGGCAAATAATCAGAATATTATGAGTTGAACACACAGAGAGACAGACAGCAGAGTGTTGAGAGCCAGAGGTGTGATGCAGAATTACAATACAAAATCTTCTGAAAATGAATCGTGTTTCCACATCCCTCAGCTGCATTTGCTAAGCCTTGCTCCTTTTACTTCTCTGTGACTGACCAGTATTTTTGGCTTTATTCTTTTACATGCTTAGCTGTTAACAGAGAACAGAAATAACGATTCTCTCCTAAATAAATTTTACTTCTGCATACCCTCATCCTTTCCTGACAAAAGCCAACAAAAAGCACACTTTTGCAATGACAGTGGACGTGTGTAAGAGCAGCGGGCTATCAAATTAAAGACAAATGCGTTATAATATCAACACTGACTTGCATGCATGGCAGGGCTGTCCTGCTGAAAAAGGAGCTAATGAATCCTCTGCTACAAATCATCAGAAAAGTGCATTTGAGCAGTGTGAACAAAGGAAAACAGTTTAAATGACAACTGTTCAGGAGAAATTTCCATCCTCGGGTTATTGCCAGCAGCTGGTGTTCCAAAAGACCACCAGAACATTATGAAAGGGCTCTTTTAGGCAGGAAGAGCCATTTCCTCCTTACCCCTACGGAGGCAGCAATGCAGCCCAAACATGAGACACAGCACCTGGTGTATCAGAAACCCTGCTCTCCTGGCTTACTCAAAACTACAGCACAGCAGCAAGTTTCAGGGTCAACGAGACTCTGATGAAGCATCACCACTCCACTGGAAGTTGAATGTTGCTATTCTTTCATTTGAGAAAAAAAAGAACACCCTAACATTTGCCCTGTGCAGAGGGCTCATAGTATCCTTTCAATCAAGGGACATGGTAAAGTAATAAATACTTGAGGAAGCTGTTTCCTCATGGGGAAAAAACCACTTTGAAAAGGGTTCACTCACTGCACGTGTGGGCACTTGGGATGGGGTCGGTCTGGACCACCTACCTATGGTAGTGTACAGGGGATGTAGGCAGCAGGAAGGCACCCACCAACTTTCAGCTGAGCCATGGATCTGAGCACAACTGAGTATTTGGGTTTTGACTCTGTTTCATGTATTCAGGTTTTATGCAAAAGAGTCTGGGTCCTTAGTTCTGCAGGACACATCTCATTCAGACAGGCTGGTGTTTTTTTTTTTTTTTTTCCTTCCTACACAAAGAGGAGCAGATCCTATTCATTTTGGACCATAAGGAAGCTTCTCCATCTCTTTCACATTTGTCTAAAAGGAACACCTACATGTTAGATATTTTTCAAAAGATAACATACACACACACACACATATATATATACATATATATGTTTTTTTGTTGGTTTGCGTTCTTTTAATGACACAAAAGAAGCAAGGCAGCATGGCCCTCACTGACTTTCATTAAGGTGCAGACAACTCAGTGCTGTTTTGGCTCTGAAAGTCTCCCACCAGGTTACTGGATGGGCACTACGGTGCTTCAGTTCTCCACAGAAGGTAACCACAGAGCCAGCATCAGCTCCCTCATTTAGACACCCCAGGCTCTGCCCTCTGGCCCTTGCATCCCCAGCTAAGAGGTTAAGAGGATCTCACGTCACACCTCAATGCCTGAGCAAGTCATCAAGGCTTCTTTAACTGTCAGCACAGAGGAAGTCCCACCTCCAGGGCCTATTTTCCAATGCCTCCTCTAAATGAGACAAATGACATATTAAAGTATCTATTTCTCACTGTGACCCATAAAAGGAGGACAGATTACCAGGTCTGACAGCAGCATATACTTTGCAGATGCTTGCACTCTGTCAGATGTGCCCAACATCTGCACTCTGGAGTATCTGCACTCTAAGGAAGCTCTAGCACAGGAAAACTCTCATTCCTCCATAAGGAACAGGAACTGTTTTCACCTTGTACTATGCTTGTTCTCCATGCACTCAATGCCTTTCATTTCATAAGGAGAGCAGTCTTCTCCTGATTGAGAGAAACTGGAGTATTCTTAAAAGAAAATTAAGATTCAATTCCCTCAGAGTCTCATTTCTGCAAGATTGTTTTTACATTATGGGGTTGCAGCAGGGTATTATTCCCAGTACTGATTCTGCCAGTGGCTGTATCAGATAGTAGTGAGGAGAAGGGGCAGATGGAGTGGGAGTCTTGGCCATGAGAGCCACATGTGCCCACATAGCCCTGGAGCAAGATGGAGAAACCAAGCCCTACCCTCAGATCTGAAAGGCAGGGCTTGTCACCAAACATGAGCATGGTTTTCCTTCATATCTTAAGTCATCCCACATGTTTTTGCTCTCCACTTTGCTTCTTAAGGAAATAAGTCCCAGAAGCCAGGTGTTTTTCCTAGCTGTTTGTTTTCTTGGCTCCTCTGATCACTGACTCCAATTGACAGCTTTCTCTTGTCCCTTTCTGTCCTCACCATCAACCCAGGACACCCAGGAGGAAAGTGCTCTGAGCAGCCTTGCCTGAAAAGCCACAAAAATGAAGAATAAAGACATGTCTGGGAACAAAATGTACTGGAGCTGGAATGTTCAGGAAGCCCTGAAAACCTAAAACCACCTTCCCTGGCACAGGTACAATTGCCACATTTCAACCTCCCCTCTGTCTGGGAACAAAATGTACTGGAGCTGGAATGTTCAGGAAGCCCTGAAAACCTGAAACCACCTTCCCTGGCATGGTACAATTGCCACATTTCAACCTCCCCTTCCCAGCACTGGGACCAGGAGGAGAGAGAGAGACAAAACAGTGGCAGGTTTCATCCTGCCAGAGAAGAGGAGTTCCATGGTGGCAGCTCCCTCCACTGTCCATCACTGCATGTCAAGTACAGTAGGAGAATAACATCTCTGAGTGGTCACCAGAGTCACTGCAGACTGTACAGCACCTCAGCTTACGGACCTGCCTGGGCAGCAGAAACTCCTCGGGCCACCAAGGAATTTTCTGCTTAAAAGGGTGACACCTTTGCAGTTGCTTTGGGCCTGGCAGCTCACCAAACTCCCATCCCCTGGGGCACCTGGGTTGACCTGGGTTGATTCCTGCACCTGATTCACTCCTGCACCCTTCTCTTCTCAAGGGTCATCATGGCTGGGTCCCACCTCTGCTTTCATGGCAGGCAGGCGGGCAGCAGCATCCCACCTGGATAACGCCTCCAACAGTGTCCCACATCTTTCCCATGCTGATAGCAAGTCCTGTTGAGGGACATCTACTCTCAGCACACTGTCAATCAAGTCCTGTCATCTGTAACCTTATCTGCTGTGTACCAAGATTAATCACAGAATGGCTCAGGGTGGAAGGGACCTTTGAGATCTTCTTGTTCCAAAGCCCTGCCATGGTCAGGGACATCTTCCATTAGAGTGAGTTAGTCACAGCCCCATCCAACCTGGCCTTGAACTCTCCCAGGAATGTGACATCCACAGCTTCTCTGGGCAGCCTGTTCCAGTGTCTCCCCACCCTCACAGTAAATGAGCCACTCATTCTTCTCATCCACTACATTAAAGGCTACAGGGTTGCAACTTGCAAAACCTAAACCATTTAGTTAAAATTCCATCTAAACCTGCCTGTTTTTCTTTCCTGTACATGAGAAGGCAAGACAAGTGCTCTATTTCTCTTGCTGAAGATTGGGACCTCACAGTGTAGACCTAGCTGGTTTTTATTATTCCCACACGCAGCAAAGCTCTCTTTCCCATTGTTACCCTCTCACACCCCGCCACTGCAGGGGCAAAAAGGATGGAGAAGAAGGTAATGACACAAAACACAAGGTTTTAACCTGAAGTTTATTCCTCTTTGGCTGTCTGAGGCTGCTTGAAGCATGAATCCAGTTCTGCTGTTTAAAACAGGAATTACCCAAGTGACTCACATCTTGCTGAGAGAGAGACTACTGGCTTTTTCATCATGTGCCAGTGCTCAGGGCATGCCACTTGTCCCTGCTTACAGCAAGAACCCAATTCCTGCAATTTATTCCCGGGTCTGCTGTGGATTGCATGGCTTTGAGGAAATTGCAGTAAAAACTGAAAAACTTGACAATTTTAAACTGATGCTTACATTCTCAACAGCCTCTTCCTGTACAGATTGTTTAAGCAGCAATGCTGAAGCTGAGATTTCAAACTTGTGCTTATATTGTAAGTTTCATTCACATAGTCATTAGCAGCATTAAATTGGGGGAGAATCTGCTATGAAACTTAATCAGCTGGTACCATGAAAAAGTGCTGGCATGGCTGTTTGATGCTGTGATAGAGGCTGGTGCTCCAAACCAGGAGAGAGAAGAGCTTTTCAAGTTCTGCTCATTATTGCTTTGCAATGACACAGGAAACAGCAAGGGTTTTAATCTCTAAATAATTTTTCATTCAGGGATTTGGGAACAATCTAGAGGATACAGAAGTTGTTTTGTTTTGTTTTCTCCATTAAATGCTTCATTAAAGTGCTGCTCATTTAATAACAAGCTTGGGAAGAAAAAAAAGGAAATAAGTGATGTGTTTTTATGCAAAACCAAAACTCTGACACCTCTTTGCTCTTGTGCTACAAACAAGCTTGCTTGAGTTGCAGGAGACTTGGCTTTGCATAAGAATGTTTCACAGAACAAGTGGGAAAAACAATTTTAAAACAGAAGGGAAAAATTAGCCAGATGAGCAGTTAAAGACTCCAACACCTTGATCTTGGCACATCAAATAGAATGCATCTACTTACATGCAGCCTGTGCCCTCTTCCTAAAAATACTCTGCCTCCTTGGTGCAGATACTTGATTTCAGATCAAAGCACTCTCAAAGGTTGTTTGCTTTTTTTTTTCTTCCAGCCACTTCCAGTCACTTCCTCAAGTAACCCTCACTGCTCCAAACACCCCTCGATGCACTGAATACAGAGCAGCACTTCACATTCAAGTTTCAGGGCTGTACATCACCATGACTGATCAGACTTCAGCGAAAAGACTCTGTAACGAAAATTTCAAGAAGAGGGAGGATTAATTTCGGTGCGATAGCACAAATCAGTCTTCATTTTGGATTAATTAAGTCCAGCAGCTACAAGCCTGGCAAAAAACCCAGGGCTGCTACAGGTACCCTGCAGCAGTGTAAGCTGCAAGCTTTGTGACTAACAGAGATTTATGGTGGGACTCTGCCCAGCAATCCCCAGTGGTGAGAGCATTTCTGCAGCAGGCTGCCCAGAGCAGTGGTGGGTGCTCCACACCTGGAAACCTTCAAGGTCAGCACAGTCAGGGCTCTGAGCAACCTGATCTAGTGGCAGGTGTCCCTGCACCTTGCAGGGGCGTGGGACTAGGTGATTTCTAAAGGTCCTTTCCAACACAACTCATTCTGTGTTTCTAGGATTCTTCTCGCCGCCAGCCTATCCCCAGGGTCAGAGGCAGAGTGTGATATTTGTAGGTCAGAGGAGCAGCAAATACAAGAAGCAGCTAATGAAGTCACACTGGCCATCCAGGCAAAGTGTGGTGAAATCCTGGCCATGGTAAATTTGGTAAAAGCTGCAGGCAGAGGAAGGAACTCAACAGCCTGATTTGATGTGGCTGGTTATTTTAAGCATAGTAAAAAATGCATCAATGATCCTTGGTTTAATAATTGAGAGCATCAAACTAAAACTTCAGGCCAAATTATGTTCTCATTTTAGTTCATTTAGATCTGTGAAAATGAATTGAATTACTCAAGATCTTCATCGATGTAATAAACCTGGTCATTCTGGCACTGCAGTCCATGGGTACTCATTACAGCAGCTAAACCACAGCCCTGCTCCAGATGGCTTGTCTCTACAACATAGCATACATCCAAGGCACTCCAAAAACTAATCACCCACTGATCATATCACTTCAATTAAAAATTACTCAATATTTCCAATTGCTGGCATCCATTTTAGAAATAACAGAAAATTACAAAGTGCTTGGCCAGTAATATGCAGCCTTTCCTACACTGCAGAAATGTCAGCTAAGCAACATTAACCAGTTCAGCAAAGCAGTAGATTTTATATCTGCTATGTGGTGTATTTTAAAATTCCTCCACCTTTACATCTGCTGTGGTAATAGGGACCAGCTGAGAGCAGACACAGACAGGGAAAAATGTCTCTTACCCTATAGCAGTAAGCATATAGATGGAGAGAATTTTTAGAGAATTGGATTCAATCAAACAGCAAAAGCTTCAAAGGAAGGGCCAGTATCACTCTTTTTCACTGAAGAGGACCCAGGTTGACACAGACATTGCTGCAGAGGCAAGACTGAAGGAAGGGAGATCTTTGCTGAAGAGTGAGGGATTAACCAGTTGTCATTCCCCCCAGAAATCCCACATTTGCTTACATGGCACTTACTCTGGTATTTACCTTTATAACAGGTAAATATAGAAAAGTGGAGAGATGTGGACTTGAGGATGACTATTTTATGGAAAACAGAAAAATGCAGAGATCTCACTTTAGAGTTTTCTGGGTTATTCATATGAACAAAATGTAGACACAAAGCCAATTGGGTATTTTATTCCAATGCCAACTCCTCAGAGCTTTGCTCACCAGCTGTTTCAGCTTGACTCAATGAAGTCTCACCTCAAGAATACAGTCATTAGTTCCTCCAGTCTCTCCTGATAGACAGGCAGGGTTTACATCAGCCATAGCTAACAACTTGGAGTGACTAGAAATAAAACTAAATACACCTTTGAGGAAGTAGCAGACTTTCTTACTTATTGCAAGGAAAATTAAGAGTATTTTCCAGATAAATGACTGTGCATGTCAAATTTGGTTTAATATATTTAATGTCATAACCAAGCTTTCAGTTGGAAAGGAAAAAGCAGCTCATCTCCAGAGCAGGAGCAGATGTTCGCATGGGTTAACTGAACCAGGGTGAGCAAAATCTTCCTGTAGTGAGCCTTTTTGGTAAGTGTCCCAGAGGTTCAGTGTTTTTCCCATTGTGCTGGGTGAATCATGGGATGTAGGCATCCTACAGTCCATAAAGACAGGACCCTCTACAGTCATCTAACTACTGTTGAAGCCTCTCAAATTGACATGGCAAAGAGACAGTTAATAAGGAATGTGAATTCAAGAACAAAATCTAAAAGGAAATAGGTGGGCCATTGCATGAGGCTGCCCATCTGGTTCCCACTGAATGGCTGCATTTAGTATGTTCAAACACTGTGCAAATGTGTCACCACACCAAAATTGTGCTTTGCAGAATGACAAACATGACCTGTTCATTTGAGAATATGCACAGGTGTATAATAATTTACCAGTTTCCTTTAGAGCAGCCCCATGAAAAGGTGTTTCAACTTTCCCTTAATCTCATTATAAACACAGCCTTAAAAATGAGCATGTAGACAAACAAAACATGAACAAAAAAATATTAATTTGGGGCCATAAAGAAGCTGGTATGATGACTTAAAGGCAACCTGTGCTTTCCCACCCTGAAATTGTACATTTGCTTTTGGTACCTGTCTCAGTGAACACTAACTGAACCTGTGCTAACAAAAATCTATTTTCTTCTCAGCAGCTAAGTATGACATAGCCTTTTTTCCAGAAACCCCAGTATTTTCAGCTAACAGCTTCACACTGTTCTAGGTTGCAGACCTCTTCTTACAGATGCCACTCATGACCAGAGACTCAATGTACTAACTTATTTTTGCTTCACTGCTAGCAACCAGAGTCGTGGCAGGTCATTAAAGAGATTTGTCTGGCTGAACAGCTTCCAGAAGTGCAATGAAGTAGTTATTTAATATCCTCAGATGAAAGATGCTATGCAAATGCAGAGCACTGTGTTGCACCAAAGAGCACCCTCTGATTACCTCCTATTAGTCCAATAGAGGTAAATGGTTTTGCAGTGCCATTTCCCTGCTAAACAAGCTGTAGTCAACTTAGCTTGACAAATTTAAACAGTTAACCCACAGGAACTCAGGTCTCCTTTTCATATTTGCAGGTCAGCTGCCTTGAGACAATGTCTGAAGCACAAACAGGCTTTCAGGGCCAGATTCTGGTTTCATTCAGGATGGTGTAAATCAGGAATAATCCCTTCAGAGATTAGTAGGAGTGAGATCAGATTCAGGCTCTTGGAATTAAAAAGTACCAACCATGTGCTTGTGGGCTTATTCTAATTCTGCTAAGCACAACACAATTCTCTTTCATGTCCTTCTCCCATTCTGTCTAAAGCACTCTGAGCTGAAGAGCAAATGATGCCCTGCTCTGAACACACTGCAGAAGATTTTTGGCATTGCAAAATATTTTTGTCTACAAAGTTCTTAAATAAGTCTTGTGCTTTAAAAAGAAAAAAACCAAAACCCAACCCAAAAAACCTCCACAAATTGACACCAAAAAAGGAGAAAAAAGGCCACCTTCAAATTACACAAGCAGAGTGAAGATATGTTTAAAGATCCCCCTTACCCCCAAACTATGAAATTAACTACAGTAACCATTTTAACAAGAAATCAACACATTTAATTACTCTATTTTACAGCATCTGTCTCTGTTTCTGGGCATATATCAAAGGAAAGAACAAGCAGAGCCTTTGCCGGATGCCTGCAGCATCCTTTGGAAGCATCTCAACGGAAATTCCAGCATTGCTACAAATTAATGCAATGACATCTGAAAGTTACTTGTGTCCTTTCCCTGCCACTGTCTCCTTTGGTAGGTCAAGCAATGAAAATATACTGAAAATGACTGACCATGCCAGTCAGCAACTTCTTTATTTTTAGGTCAGCTCAGGAACCACCTTTTCACCACCTCAATGAAAAGTTCATCTCTGTTCAGCTAAACCAAAAGGATGTAACTTTTGCCATTCACAATGGTGTGGTGCATCCCTGCTAGCACAGTGGTTTTCAGTGTGCACTTAGAGAATCCTGGTCAAAGAAGCCAAGTGACAAATCTCCATTCTCTTTAGATAAAGATACAAATCCCACAAGTGATGGGGAACTATGAAGTTACCCACTGAGAAGGACAGCATGAGCCTGCACAAACACTGCTCCATTTGGTGCGGAGTGCTGGCTGATTTGGGCCAGTATGGGGCTGTGTTTTGGGTGGTTTTCATGGTGGTGAGAAGACAGGGAGTCCATGGGAAGCTGGGAGGAGACACAGCCAGGACAGGTGGCCCCAACCGACCAGAGGGATATTCCAGACCATGCGATATCCTGCTCAGCCCCAACTGACCAGAGGGATATTCCAGACCATGTGATATCCTGTTCACTGTATAAAGTGGGGGAAACAAGGAGGAAGGGGGGACATTTGGGGTGATGTCCATTGTCTTCTTAAGTCACTGTTACCTGTGATGGAGCCCTGCTCTCCTGGAGATGGCTGAACACTTGTCTGGCCGTGGGAATTAGGAAATAATTTCCTTGTTTTGTTTGTGTGCATGGCTTTTGCTTTCCCTGTTAAACTGTCTTTATCACAGACCACGAGTTTTCCAGCTTTTACCCTTGTGATTCTCCCCCCAGTCCGCTGGTGGGGGAAGAGAGAGTGGTGTTTAGTTGCTGGCTGGGTTTAAAGCACAACAAGTGTTTCAGTCTCTCTGCCATGATGTTTACATCACTTAATGCCTCCTAAAATAGCCCACTGGGCAGGCTGAAGGACATCTTCCATGGTAATGCCAGTGCTATGGCTTTGTTCTTCACCTCCTGAGAAAAATCTAAACCAATTTTAACTCTCAACACCTAAGACACTCTCTGGGTGCCTGCTGCATGCCCTAAAGATCACTCACCAGGTTTGAAATCTTTCACCATGTACTGCTGACAAGGATCTCTTGTCCTGTGGCCTGTCAGGAACTACATCTTGTTAACCATCTCATGTCCCAACAATCTTGGACAGGAAGTTGAAATTCAATAAGAGCTATAAGTAGACTGGGAAGGGCTGTCACACTAGTGAAAGAATTTCCTTGGGGAAGAGCAAGAAAGAAAACGTTGTTTTTACTCACTTTCAGCTAGACTCTTAGACAGTGATGACTGATGGCTCTAAGGAAAGGGCTCTGCTACACAGATGGGAGAGTCCTGTTGGCTTTGGGTAAGGGAACTACCATTGACAAGCTTGTTCATACAAATGCCATGTGTTTTACAGACTATGAGAAGCCACAAGCTTTGTAAACCTCAGTAAGCAGATGTCAGCCTCAACAATCAATTCAAATACATGTGCTGAAAAACATTCCCATGCTCACTCAGAGGGAAGCATGCTGCCCTTGCTGATTTCTGAAATATTTTGGTCTTGCCTTCAACACTCTCCAGGTAATGAGCAGATCAAACTCTAATGAGCTCACTAGACACGACAAGTCTACACTCAAGGTTACTGAGCACGACCCTATTCTCTCTTGGAGACAGGGGAAAGTGTTATGCAGCATTTTTTCCTGACAGAAGAAAGTATCATAAACAAACCACAGGACTTGATCCAAGAATGAGAAACACCCTCCTTTCCTTGGAAGTCAATATTGTTGGTGCCAGGCAAAACAATGCCGACACTTACCTGCCCAGGAGTAGCAATCAGCTCACAAGAGAGCACAGCAGCTGGAGGGGGAGAGCTGAAAGACTGGTTCTGACAGCTATAAAAGCAAGAGATTTTTAATATTCAGAAAAAAGTGTGCTAATAACAGAATTTCCACCTCCAAGAACTCGAGTTGTCAACTGAAGTCTGATCAGATACAAAAGTAACAAAGGCAAATTTGGATGGGTTCCCTTTGTAGAGATGAAGGACTTTGAAATAGATACTTTTCAAAACAAGCAAATCTTTCCTAGTTTTCCCCTTAACCCTTGGGCACAGGGGGCAGTGGGCCACATGCCAGTGTTTAAGTGAGCAGGGTGTCAGCAGCTGCCACAGCAGGTGGCACCAGACCCAATGGCACCAAGTTTCATCCTTGCAAAGCCACCTGTTTTCTTCCAGGAGTGGGAAGGATTAAATGCCACCCTGGTGATCCACCCTCAGAATGTGCCCCTCTGCCAAGCAAGCCTGAAACTCCCACAGCAAGTGCAGCAAGTTGCCTTGGGGTCTTGTTCCAGCTCCAGTCTGTTCCATGAGAAGCTCCTCACTGATACCTTCTGCATATCAGAGCCACTAAATTTCCAAGCAAGACAGTAAAGGTGTAAAAATTGTACTGGCAGACAGCAGCCAGACTCATAATACTATTTTCCAAATTCAGAGACATGCCAAATGTGAGGTTAGTGCCTCTGAGAGCAAGGCAGGGGAGAGTTACACCTTAATGAAAAGCTGTTTTCCAAAATGGAGCTGTGCCTGGTGGGTTTATTACATAAAATACAGAGGACTTCTAAGTTTGCATGGGGTAAGATAAGTCAGAAAAAGACATTTTGAGCAATGCTTCTTTAAAAATTCACAAGCACAAACAAAAAAAGAAAACTCAGGTGTCTCTGACAGCTTGCCTGAGGAGGATCTCAGGAGTGCTTTCTGCTGCACTGAGACATAACTCTTGGTCCAGCTTGTTCCCATAAGACAACTGCACTTTTTTCAAGATAGTAACTCGAAAATGGGGCAAAGTTCTTAGGATTGTTTCTCAATTAGTGTGATGACAGTCACCACAGACAGGACTTGAGTATTTTAAGCCAAGGGGATACAGGGCTATTGTCACTGGAGTGTGGGAAGCATTTTTCCAAGGAACAGTACAGACAGTAGCTACACTGAGCACTCTTGTCTTAATTTGATAGAATTTTAGCTTTATATAGCTGGTGAAGGGGCTGGAATACAAGTCCTATGAGGACCAGTTGAGGGAGATGGGGGGGTTTAACCTGGAAAAAAGGAGGCTGGGGGGAGACCTTCCCTCTCTCTACAACCAGCCAAAAGGAGGTCATAGCCAGGTGGAGGTTGGTCTCTTCTCCCCAGTAAAAAGTGACAAGATGAGAGGAAATGGCCTTAAGTTGCATCAGGTTAAATTTAACATTGGGGTTTTCTTTTTTTTCATGAAATGGGTTGTAAAGCATTGGAACTGGCTGCCCAGGGGAGTGGTGGAGTCACCATCCCTGCAGCTGTTCAAAAAACTTGTGGATGTGGCACTTGAGGAGATGGTTTAATGGTGAACATTACGTTGGTACTAGTTTGATGGCTGGACTTGATGATCTTAAACATATTTTCCAACTTAATTGATTCTATGATAAAAATCTTTACCCAGACCACTTACAGGCAAAGGAAAAGTGTGTATCCTTCTAAGACAGCAGAAACAAAACTCAGCAAATGAGCCACTCTCCTACAGCAGCAGCAGGTCAGGTGGCAACAGAGGAGGAAACAAGCAGCCTCTTCTGGTGCTCTGTGAAACAGAGAGATCCCTCTCCAGAGGAGTTTGATTGGTAATTCCAACCTACTGATTCATTTCTATACAGACCTCCATCGTTTTCCTTTATTATAAACACTCCAAAATTAATTGCAATTCCATAGCAACATCCTCTGCCAATACTCAGCTCAGTATCAACAGGAGACCTTGGCCTTGGGGAGAAGCAGCTTACCCTAAATGCCTTTATTTCACTGCTACTTTCAAGTGTTTCAGCCACTTCTGCAATTACTGTTTGTTTTTCAGTAACCTTGTATTTTTAACAGCCAGTTTCATCTCCTGCTCCTCTGCTCTTTGGCCTCACAACCAGTTAGCTTTCAAGTGTTTCAGCCACTTCTGCAATTACTGTTTGTTTTTCAGTAACCTTGTATTTTTAACAGCCAGTTTCATCTCCTGCTCATTGTGAGGCTCTTTGGCCTCACAAGCAGTTATGTAGTTGCTTGAAGTAATTTCTGGTTGAAGGATTGGGCATTTTACACAACAGTTACAGAACTTTTGGAGAAACACAAGTCAATGTCTTACCTGGGCATTAACACACAACTTTTGTCAGTGTAATTAACTGTCTGAATTGTGAGCATTATGTCAAATTGTTCCTGACAAATCTGGTGGCCTTCTGCAATGGGCATACAAGGGTCTTACAATGCTATGGCATGAGGGAAGAGCCACTGGCATCATCTGCATGAACTCATACACAGCATTTGAAACACTGTCCCACACAATAGCCTTGTCTTTGAACTCTAGAGACATGGATTTAACAGCAGGATTCAGGACAGCTGTGCTCCAGCATCCTCATAGTTCTATCACAAAGTTGTGAAGCTGCTGCTATTTCACACATCCTGCCACCACAATACAAGCTTTTTCTCTGTAACTCCAGGTCTGAAGCAGTTTTTACTTTTGCATATCTATTTTTGCATACTTTTTAACAGAAAATCTGCTGTGACAGCAACAGTGAGTCCATGACACTATGTTCCTCTGTTAAGTCTTACGATCCAGGCAAGCAAAAGCAGTTCATGAACAGCCACGTGTATAGAGCACCAAACTGCACCATCCTTGTAGCACTATGGTGATAACCTCATTGTAGTAAACAAAACAGAAATATGGATGATTTATATTGCATCAGCTGTGTTTTTGCACATCTTTGATGACTGCACCACTCAATGAGTGGTGCAAAGAGCGAGTCACTTCTCTAAAGCTCTTTTCTCCATGTGGTAGATTTCTCATTACTTTTGTAGTTCAAAAATCAAGCTGTTGGTCAAAAGGGCAGTGTTTACATCTTTACTGGAATCTCCAACCACTTTAGAGGCTGAACTGAACCTCCAGGAAACTGAAATACTGTCCTTTGCAGCCAGAAAGTCTGGAGCAGGGAGCTGAGAGGGGGCAGGCCTTCAGTCCAAGTTCTCAGCCATAAGTGTGTCCTACCAAACCACACACTTGTCCTCAGATGCAAAGTTAAAGTGTTCCTGGTCTCCTGCTGTCTTGGTTCACTCTGATCCCGGCACACAGAGAACAAAGCCTGGGGGAGGAAGGGGGTTGGTAGAAGCTGCAGGAACAGTCTGTTTTCTTCAAGCAAGGAGAATTTGTGGAAAAAGAATGGATGAGAGGAAGAACGTGTCAAAGAAGGACTCTGCTGCTTTTGGCTGGGATAGTTAATTTTCTTCACAGTAGCTGGTATGGGGGGGGCTGTGTTTTAGATTTGTGCTGGGTGCACTGTTGATAACACAGTCATGTTTTCATTATTGCTGAGCAGAGCTTACACAAAGCCAAGGCTTTTCCTGCTCCTCACCCCACCAGCGAGAAGCCTGGGGGTGCACAAGGAGCTGAAAGAGGACACAGCCAGGACAGCTGACCCCAGGTGACCCAAGGCCATAGCATACAGCATCATGATCAGCAGACAAAGATGGGAGCAGAAGAAGAAAGGGAGGCACGTTCAGAGTGATGGAATTTATCTTCCCATTCATCATTATGTGGGATGGAGCCCTCCTTTCCTGGGGATGGCTGAACAACTGCCTGCCCATGGAAGTGATGAATGAACTCCTCAGTTTGCTCTGCTGGTCACGTGCAGCTTATGCTTTACATATTAAATTAGTCTCAACCTGTGAGTTTTTTACTTTTACCCTTCCAGTTCTCTCCCACTGCAGGGAATGTGGGAGAGTGGCTGTGTGGGGTTTAGCTGCTGTCTGGGGGGTTAGAGCGTGACAGGGAAAAAATCCTGAAGAGCAGGAGTAAAGAACATTTCAGTATCTACTCAGGAAGGAGAGAAATGAAGATGAAAACTAGAAAAAACTCTCCTGAAGCGCTGAAGAAGCTCTCAGTATCTCACACACACTTGATGCTTCCATGGGCACTTCACATCGCCACATGGCAGACATCAGAATAACCTTGGTGGAACTGACATCTTTTTGCCTGTTGCTACAATCTTGAAGCAAAGCCACATCCTGACCCCACAGATGTGTGCCCTGCCCAGATTTTCTCCATGAATCCACTGCAGAGTCCCCACATACACCAGCAAGCCACACTATAGGCATTTCCAGCAGCCCAAGAGAAGAGAGCTGCCTTTTACCAAACTTATAAAGCATCCTCACACTGCCATCCCAAATTGCTTTTTTCCTCTTAGCACCAGAAAAGACAATTTTGGTTTCCATATGATATTTTGTAAGAGTCAGTTTACATTTCAATATTGCCTTCCTAAGCAAGTTTTTGCAAGGGTCTGTTTAACTCCTGGTATTTTACAAAGGATAATGCAGTTTTCCCTTGTATTTCTGTGTTGCCATTACAGCAGTCTCCAGAGCACAAGAGAGAACTTCATCAGAACATCACAACAGCAACATCACACAAGAAAGATAGAAAAATATTAGGAAGAGTCCAAAGGAGAGCTATGAAGACAGTGAAGGGTCTTGAGGGGTGGCCATGAGGAGCAGCTGAGGTCACTTGGTTTGCTCAGCCTTGAGGAGACCTCACTGCAATTACAGCTTCCTCAGGAGGGGAAGAGGAGGGGCTGGCACTGATCTCTTCTCCTGGGAATGGCCTGAAGCTGCATCAGGGGAGGGTTAGGTTGGATACCAGGAAAGGTTTTCTCCCCAGAGAGTGGCTGGGCACTGGAACAGGATCCCCAGGGCAGCAATTGGAACACCGAGCTTGACAGAGCCCAAGAAGCATTTGGACAACACTCTCAGGCACAGGGTAGGATTCTTGGGATGTCCTGCACTTTTATGATCCCTGTGGGTCCCTTCCAACCAAGGATGTTCTATGATTCCATGACAACTCACACAGTTCCAGTGGCTGTGGCATTCTCAGCTGCTGTGCATGCATCAATGTCCTGCCTGCAAATTTAGTTTCTACCTGCTTTGTGTTCTCACCAGTGCTACTGCTTGATCCCCTGGAGGTATTAGGCAGCCCTCAGTATCAGAGTCTGAAGGATGAAGCTGAACATTTGATAGTGGGCAAGCAGAAGTTCATTTTCTCTTCCCAGGTTAAATTTTTAGGCTAGAATCAAGCCAGCTGCTTGAGAAGAGCAGCAGATCTGTTTTAGCAGGCAGAGTGAAGCCACAGGAGACCTGATCATAAAGTCAATGCTTCTCAATAAAGGCAGATTTTAACTAAAGGGGGAAAGCAGAGGATACAGGAGCTGAAAAGAGAAGGGAGATCAAGAAGGAAGAGTTCCAATTCTTCTAATAAGCACCAGACTGAGGAACAGGAGAGATCCTTTTCTTACTTGAAATATATAGAATTGTCCCTGAAGAGAAAAACAGGGTAAACCTTCCAAAGAATAATAACTTCACTACAAAAATAGTTTCAAAGAGAAAAGAAACAAAACCCCAGATTCAGCTATAACATCAGTATTGCCATTGGCTGACAAACTGTGACAATGCAGGACACATCAAATTCAGAGGAATCATTCTGACATCTCTGAAGGCAAACTTGTTTCTTTCAAAATGAGTGATTCTGACTACCTGAGCGGTTTGAAATGGACATGGAATTCAGACAAAGTAAATCTAAAAGCAACAATGCATCACTTTCCAAAACCATAATTATTTTGATCTGCCTTTGTATTACTAAAAATTGCTTCAATTCAATGTAAATGAGTATTTTCTCAGTGTTGTCAGCAAAAAAAAAACTAAGTCAGATAATTTGCACAATCTAAGTGAAGCTCTAGTAAAAGAAAGATTAGGTGCACAGAGCAACAGCATCTACAGACAAAGTCTTGCAGTAATGCAGGCTGCAGGTTCCGTAGAAGGCATCACCATATCCCATTAGGCTAAAGGAATTAAAGATACAGGCATGGGTGTCCTGACAGCTTTGGATGCACTCTAGAGTGTCAAAAAGAGACAAAAACTGTCAGATCAGCTCTGATTCAGGTTGCAGGTAGCCCTACACCATGCCCTTTACACAGGAGTTTGTAAAAGTCTCAGGATGGAATAACACACATCTCTGCTTCAGGACTAATCCCAAAGGACTGTCTGTAGGACTCAAACTGCTATGTTTCCACCTAAATATTCAGATGACATCTTCCAATTTGTTCTGTGGTTTTGCATGCCAGGATGCAAGAAGTACCTTAGAAAAATTTTTAAAAAATCCAAATCTGGCCACATGCACTGTGCTTTGAATTTGAGCTGGCAGTGGGAATCTGATGCCTTCCTAAAAGAACTGGAGGTGATGCCTTATGCTTCCCTGGCAGGGTCATATTAACTGAGCTGGCAGATTTGATAGAATTAGATTTCTTTTTCGAGCTGGTACAGCACTGTGATGTGTCAGCACACAAAGTATTTCAGATAAGTAAGATTAAGTCCTTGATTGAAGATCCAGCCTCTAGAAATAATGCAGTGTCCTTTAAAAGGGAAAACCTTTGTTTTGTATTGGTTTACAAAAGCTCTAAAAACAACAACAAAAAAAATCCAGAATTCCATGGCTCCTGGAAAAATGTCAGTAGCAATTATATAGTCCAGAGACATTTTAAAATTGCACCACACTTAATAACTCAGTGTCACTGTGCCAGTTTTTACTCTGCAGAACAATCCTCCAAAAGGATGGCTAAGGAGTCTACTGCAGGATTTTTGGGGATACCAGGAGTATGGGTGGTCACCTCCATGCCAGCAGCAGTCCTCTGTCAGGCAACAGCAAGGTGGGAAATGTTGTGCTTGGACCCTGTGGGCTCTAACCTGTCCCCCACAGGCTCTTCCTTGTCCTGCTGGGACAAAGGACTTCCAAAGAGATGGAAAAGTTACTACAAAAAACCCCAAAAATTTCTATTGAGATTATGTCCTCAGAGAAAGACAGCTACAATTCAAGCATTTGTCACCAGGTGAAGATTTCAACCACTTATGTTGTGTCTCTTTTGCATTCCAGGACACCTTGCAATTGCTTGGCAGAAACAGCTGTGGGACTGGCCCAGAGAAACAGATGTGGCTTGATGAGGTTAACAGGTTTCCTGAAATAGCACAACTCCTCTCTGCTCACAGGTTTGGTCATCTCATACACAGGGCACAAATCTTCCTCTCCCCAAGGAAGGACATGCACGTCAGTCCAGATGAAGCAACTTAATCACAAGCAGTTCAAAGTGAAACAAAGCCAGGAAAGAATTGCTTTCCACCCTCCTTTCACCCAGAACTGCATTTTAACAATTACTACAGTCTTTACAATCGATGACATTCCTAATCTTAACTCATGCTTCAGAGCAAGCTTTTACCAATACTACGGGGGAATTTATTTTAAAAAACCTCCCTGTCTGTCAAGGCCCCCCATTTTCCACATTCCACAGCTATTTCACAGCTTGAGAGGGCTGTGACTTAAAACAGCTTTTCAAAGTTTTATAGGACATTTTACACAAGTGACTGCTACTTACAAACCCGAGCATGGGACACTTGGCACCAGTGGGAAGAGAAGGCTGGGTAAGAGCGGGAAAGGTGACCAGAAGGGTGACAGC
Source organism: Passer montanus (assembly GCF_014805655.1). NCBI lineage: Eukaryota > Metazoa > Chordata > Aves > Passeriformes > Passeridae > Passer > Passer montanus. The sequence continues at coordinate 9,444,125 of NW_024368041.1, forward strand.
AGCTCCCCTGTGGCTGCTGTTCATTAGTGCCAGGTCAGCCCAGAGCAGTTATCAGGACAAGATGGGTCACAAGAAGGGAGAACTTTGAACAACTAACAGACGTACATCCTGAACAGAGACCACTTATGTTGATAAGGTTATCTATTTCATAAGATAGAAGTTTGTGCCCAGAAAACACACACAGCTCCCACAGGGCCAATTCAGTTGCCAAACACATTTCAGGTGCCACTGAAGATACCTTGGACATCAAACCCACCCTCCTGAAGTCTCAAATACAACACCAGGTGTCAGGAGACAAGGACAGATATTCCAGGGCAGATCAAACAGCACTCAGAGACTGGCTGAGAAGCCAAGGTCCCTGAAGCCTGGTAGGAGATTCCCAGCCCTCTGGAGCAGATATGCTGGGCGATACAGAGCAGACACCTACTGGACAGTGAATCCCAAGCTAGCCCAGAGAGGGATGCAGACAGGCTCTGGATGGGCTGCAAAGGCAGCTGTCCATCCCACCAGTGGCAGCAGGCACACCATTCCTGCCAGGACTGGAGAGGCAGGTGGGAGCTGTCACATCCCTAGGCTTGCCACGGCCTCCATGGTCTGTTGGCTGCTGCCACAGGCACTGGGGCAAAAAGAGCAATACAAACATTTACAAGAGCATTTTGCCTGCAAGGCTGCATGTCTTGCACAGGAAATGTCTGTATGGGTCAAGGAGCTTTCTCCCTGTTGTAAGCAATTCCTCAGAATTTTGAGCTGGCAGATAACCCCAGAGTTTACTTTCAGCTTGCATACCTGTGATTAGATTTTCATTTTTCAGTTAGGAGGCACACCATAAACATAACAGACAGGCTTTGATGCAGCCAGGCAAAACTGCAGCAGAGGGGGTGAAGTATCTCTGCCATACTTCACCTTAATTCCTGGAACCCATTCCCATGTTTTAATGGCCTATATCAGGAATCTCAAATCAGTTGAAAATATATCTGCCTCTCTGCTCCTTGCAAGCTTGACTGAACACAGGCTGTTCAGCAAATATTTTATAGTAAATAAAACTAGTTTATAGTAATATTTATATAAAAATATAGATATTATTAGTACAAAGCTAACTGGGCTTGCACTGAAAGGTTCCACCAGAGTATCTTGGCAGAGGGGCTGGTTATTAAAAATAATTCTTTCACTTAAGAAATACTTGTAGGTAAAAACTTGACCCCCGACTTCACCAGTTCATCTATCTGCTGCTTCAGATGAGACACTAATAGTCCTATGCTGCCTTCTGCAAAGAATAAAAGAGACAGAACATCAGAAAATTAATTAAGTCTGGTATGAAAAAGAAAAAAGTTGAAGAAACTACATGTGACAGCGTTGAAACAAGACAAAAAATGCATCCTTTTCAGAGTTCCCTCAGCCAGAGCCATGAAAAGCTCCACCAGGTGGTGGGATTAACAGTACTTGAAATATGCTGTGGAGCTGAGTTTGCTCTCTCTCCTTTGCTTTTTAAAAGCAGGTTTCTGCTTCACTACGCTTTTGAAAATAGGTGCAAAAGATGTTCCAAGTAAAAATTTATTTCTACTATCATTTAATGGCACCATTTTCAACTCACTTGACATAAAAGAGGTTTTTATAACCAAGAAGAGGGAACTGCCATCTGCACGACCTTAATTTCCTCTCAAGCTGCTCCTAGTTTTACATAAACAAAAAAAGAAAATTGATAAGCACGTACCAAGACTTACATAAAATTATGTTTAGTTTGAAAAGCAACCTTCCTCAACTGAGAGGCCGTTACCATTAGCAGTATAATGAAGTTTGGAAGAAAAGCTGTAAAGAAGGTCTCAAGTTTGTTTCTGGCCAAGATGTGTAACAAATTCTTACAAACAGGGCAACTCGCTGTCTCCCCTGCAGAATCAGATTGTGCACCAAGAGAGTGAGCCAAAAGAATAAGTAGTACAATTTCTCTCTTCTTTTGCACTTTCAGAGACAATGCTTCTAGACACTGCTAAGCAAAAAGGTAAAATAAATGTGTATTAGCAGAACTGTAGTTTAAAAACTTCGTGGTAACTTCAAAGCTGATTTGGCAGAACCATAGACTGGGACTTTGTTGAGGCACAGGTCCCTTAAACCTCCTGACACAGTAATGTTACTCTATAGCAGCACCAAAACAGAGTAAATGAAGTGAGAAATTAGCAGAGGAACAGAACACCAAGTTCACCACAGACCTGTGCCCGGACTGTGTTGTTTCCAGGATAATCAAGAAAACACACGCTATTAACTAATAAACAAATTCATTCTTTTTATTCACATCCAACCATCTCCTTCACCCCCCGGACATGTGCTCGAGCAGATTAGAAACTGTCAGGCTCCCAGATAGGTCCAGAAAGGACCTTAAGCACAGCCGTGCCCTGCAGATAACATCCTGCCTCTGCTGAAAGCAGGAAAGGGAGCCCAGGGCCACCCCCAACTTCTGACACCAGAGCAGCTCTGTGGAGGCATTGGGCACAGTGGGCAGAGCACTGCCAGCTCTGCACTGGGACACAAAAATTGAGGAGGGCTGAACACACTGTCTTGTGGAAGGTGCTGGCTGCCATGGGTGGCACAGGATGCTGTGGGTGTGACAAGCCAAGTGTTTCCAAGCAGATGCTTCACACAGAGCCACCCCTCCAGCCGAAGCTGTGTAAATAATGTACCGGAGAAGCGTGCTGCTAATTGAGTACCTCCCGAAATGCCAAGAGGCAGGAAGACTCCAGTTAAAGGCAACTCTTCATTTTAACTTGTGTCACTGAAGAGCACTAAAGTAAATGAACTCCTGAGGACAAGATCAAAGTAGAATAAGAGACTCTTTTTTTATATCCTTGAATCTCCTGTCCCTTTTGTACACTGAAATTTAATTTCCTTTTCAAAGAGAGCTTTTGGAGCTTATGAAAATTGACCCAAAAGATTACAAGGGCTTTGTCACCCTTCCAATCTCTCTGAAAGATCCATAATTAGGGAGGTTTTTCCTTCAACATATGTGCCCAGCAGACAAATATATAATTCAGACTTACAATTGCATGAAACAGTTATTTCAGTATATTAGATACATACAAGCCCAAACATCACAAAGAGTTGAAAAATCTTGTGTGCTTCAAACGAGTAAATATGCATCCAGGCTTTTTTTTTTTTAACTGGCTTGTTTTCATTTGTGCCAAGGCTACACACAATCACACTAAGGACCTGGGACAGATGTTTGCTACTAGGATAAATATACCAAGTACAATAAAAACAAACGGCTGACCTCGAGGAGTAGTTATTTATGCTCCTCTAGAAATTAATTCTGCAAGGAGGAATGTGCGAGCGGATACCTAAGACAGCTATTCTGCTTTTTGCCCTCTAACGGAGTAACCCCGGCTTTACTCCTCCGGCACACAGCCTTCCCGGGGGAGACAGCAGTAACACGAACCAGCCAGGGTGCAGGTCTGCGCCGGGCAGGACCGGTCCCTGGGGCAGCTGGAGGGGGTTCCCCGGCGCTGTCGCCCCCCGAGCATCGCCCGAAGGTGGCCCCTTCCTCCGGAGCCCACCCCGGCACCCGCCGCCTCCCCTCTGCCTCCCTCCAGTGGGGAAATCCCGGCTGGATGGGGAGAAGCCTCCCCGCTCCGGAGCGCCGGGGGATGCTGCGAGCAGCGCCGCGGCCGCCCCTGCTTCTAAATCACAGAAATAATTTTTTCAAAAACCCCAACAACTCAACAGCCGAGTGAGGAGGCTGGGAGGCTCCCACCGCGCCTTCTGCAGCAGCGGGGAGCGGGGGATTCGCAGGTAAGCGGGGAGGAAGGCAGGGAGGGAGGGACGGCGTCCCGCGGTACTCACGGTGAGGTGCGGGGGGCCGGCGGGCGGCCGAGCCCCATGGCCGGGGGGACGGACGGACGGACGGACGGACGGACGGACGCTGCTGTGGCTGCCGCCGCGCTGTCTGCGTGTCTGGCTGTCTGTGTGTCTGTCCGTCTGGGTGCCGGCCCTACCCGCCGAGCCGCTCCGGGCGCCCCGTCCCTCCCCTCGCTCCCTCCCCGGCGCTTCCTGCCCGCTCATATAGCGCGCCCTCGGCCACGTGGACGGCGCGGGGCCCCGCCGGCTCCTCCTCGGGGCCGGGCCGGGAGGGGCGGACCCCCCACCACCACCCCCTCATCCCCTCCCCTCATCATCACCCCCATCTCACCCCCCCATCAAGCCCATCTCACTCCCCAAACACCACCCCCCCATCACTGCCCCTATCACTGCCCCCATCACTGCCCCCATCCCGCTTCCGTCGCCTCCCCCCGGCCGCTGTGCAGAGTAAAGGTGCGATGCGAACCCGGACTCGCCCCGAGCGCCCTCGGGGTGTGCAGGGTAAAGGTGCGATGCGAACCCGGACTCGCCCCGGGATGAAATCCGGCTCTCGTCGGGTCCTCCCTAGAGAGTCACCTCCCAGGAATGTCTGTGTTCGCCAAACTGCTGTGTCTGAAATTGGGCTGCGTGGATCGCAAAGGTGATCGCGGCAGGGAAAGTGGAAAGAAATTCGGCGCTTCTCAGGGCAGAAAACCTATGTGGCATCGCGAATAAAAATAGCATATAGTCGATATTCACAGTGTCATAGAATGGTTTAGGTTGGAAGGGACCTTAAGGATAATCTGGTTTCGACCCCCCTGCTATGGACAGGACACCTTGTATTAGACCAGGTTGCTCAGAGCTCCGTCCAGCCTGGGCTTGAACGCTTTGACGGATGGGTCATCTGCAACTGGTCTGGGCAACCTGGTCCCGTGTCTCACCACCCTCACAGGAAAGAATGTCTTCCAAATATCTACTTTAACCTACTCTCTTTCATTTTAAAGCCATTCCCCCCTTGTTCTATCACTACATTCCCTTGGGAAAACAAACAAACAAACAAACATTTCCAGCTTTCTTGCAGCCCCTGTAGATACTGAAAGGTGCTATAAGGTCTCCCCTGTGACTTCTTTTCTCTGGGCTGAACAACCCCCACCCTTAGCCTGTTTTTACAGGAGAGGTACTTCAGCCCTCTAATTTCTGTCCAGCATCAGACATTTTTAAGGTGACCATAAAAAAACGTAGAATTAAAAAAGAAAGCAGCATCATTAAATAATTCCCCAGGCAGATACATTGAAGTGATAAAGCGCCTGCTAAAACTATTTAACAACATAATGCTGGCTTTTTTAGTGTCGATGTGTAAAGACTGGAGCCATGAGATGTGTAAAGACTGGGGCCATGACTAGAAGTGGGGGGATTGTAGCACCTCCAAAGAAGCAAATGATCTCTGATCTTCTCTCCTCCACCCTTCCGTAGGCAGGCAAATATGCACAGTGAACATGTACAGCACATATCAGAGGGGAGAATGCATTCCTGAGCTCTGAAAAACATGTTCTGTAATGCTGGACAGCCGGTGCACAACTCCCTTTGTGAAGCAGATGAGTTTACAGGTGATTAATTTAGTTAATGAAACTGCCCACATTGTTGGGTTCTTAAATCCAGCGCCAGGTACTTCCAGTGGAAACTGTAACGTGCTATGTAGGAGCTGTAATTCATCAATCACCACCGAGCTTGTTTCCATAGAGTTATGTTAGTAAAAGCTTAAGTGTGGATTTACACTGGTGTCACATCATGTACAGCGCTGTGCAGACATTTGCATGCGGGTCAGAGCACCTGTGACAGCCTGAGCTCTCTACTTAGGGAGCATAAGCCCAAACAAGCCCTTCAAGGGACTCACCCCATCACTAAATCCTGCCTCTGGATCCTGAAGAGCAGCATAGTGTTATATCCTTCATAAACAGAGTTTGGAAGGGATTTAATCTACAGTAATGAGCATTAAAAAAAAAGAAAAGTGCACATTAGTCTTCTTTTACGAGGAATGTATCAATACAAGGAATTATTGTGTGGTGGAAACAGTCTATTAAATAGCTGTTCAGTGCTTTTTCCCAGGAGCTGCTTGACACTTTGCTGGAGGTGGGATGAGGAGCTCCAATTTGATCGTCTGCTAGTGTCACTGTTACCTTTTTGCCTTGACACTCTCCTACTTTCAGGCAAATTGGTTGAATTTGGTGCTTCATTTGCTTCACAATAATAGTGAGTGACTGGGACTGTTTACAAAAAAGAATCTCTGGGGAACAGCTCACCAGTAATAGGGTTGTGCATCAGGTTTGGGGATTTCTGCCAAGCATTTCTGCAGGGAGGGACGGAGTGAGAAAGTGATGAGAAAGAACAGTCTGAGCAGTCTGCATTTCACTACCTGTTGTACCACACCTGGTCTGTCCATGAGCTCAAAAAAACCCAGCAATGAATCTAGTAAAACAGCTGATTTATCATCATACGACATACAAAGTTTTACTAGGTTGGATCAAGGAAAGCTTAACCCAGCAGCCAAGAATGTCCTAATTATTAATAGTTAATCAAGCTGACACTGGCACAGGTTGCCCAGAGAAGCTGTGCATGCCCCATCCCTGGTACTGTTCAAGGCTGGGCTGGATGGGGCTTTGAGCAACCTGGGATAGTGGAAGGTGTCCCTGACCATGGCAGGGGGATTGAGATGAGATGATCTTTGAGTTCCCTTCCAACCTAAACTATTCTATGATTCTGTGACTGAAGAAAGAGAGTGAGAGATATTTTTTTCTGTGTTTTCAGTCCCATCTCTGCACCATTTCTCTGGAGCACACAAGAGATAGGATATGGTTCACCTCTCCAGCCACACCAACCTTGGTCACAAGTTGCAAGGAGGAGATATGGAAGAGAGCTCTGCAGTGGCTGGGTTTGCTCAGAAAGGCTCCTTTCTATAAATCAAGGCAGAAGAGGAGTGTGTTTGCCCCAGAGATACTTCAGGGAGGCATGACACAGTAACAGGGGTGTAATGTGGTGCAGAGCATGGAGAAGATCCGCAGATCTCTGCCAGCACCTGGCTGAGCCAAGAGCAGAGAACAAGACCAAATCCACCTGAAACAGCAACTGTGGAGCCTATTTCTCCTTTTTATATCACTGTTACACTCACTTAATTCCCTCAGATGCTCTCAACTTCCCTGATGCACCTCAAGGAGCGTGGAGGTAACAAGTGCTCTCTGATAATGCCATCAAAATTACAGCAGGGTCCAACCCAGCGTGCTGGATCTGATCCTCTCATGCTGTAGCATTTCACTAGCAAGTGTCATTTAGATGGTTTTGGGAAAGAATCCAGGATTTGTTTCACAGACAGTATTTCCTCAACAGCTCAGTGAATATGGAATATTTTCAACTAACCATGCAAATCTTGCTTGTCATCTTATGTAGAGAAACTATATCTGTTCTAAAGTCTGGGCCAGGGCTTTCACTGCTGATGGGGGATAGTTATGCAGACTTCAAAGGAGCTGTATCAGCTTTTACCAAGTGGGGAGCTAGACCTTTATTCATATTTTAAAATTCAGAAACTGTGCCTAGGTAAAGCATTTTTCTCTATATTTTTAAGTAGCCAGTTTTTTTATTTTATAGCTGTTCCCTCAGTGGCAGGATTGTTTCGCAGTAGTCAATGTTTAAAGGCCCTTCAAGGCTGAAGGAATTAAAAATGAATAATTTAAAGCTGGTCTATGATGCATAATTTTTAACATATGTTTTACAGACCATGTGGAACACTTTTTGACTTGTCAGTAGATATTTTACAAACATGCTGTGCTGGAACCAAAACCTTTTTTATTTAAGAGTTAGATTTGAGCCCTCCTATGCTTCAACACAGCAGCATGCTGGAGTCTGCAAGCCATAACACGGAAACCATTATCACCAGCACTGATCAGAAAAGAGGAGGAATGAAGCAACTGCAGAACTTTTTTTCTCTTACACACACTGTAAACCCCATGTGGGGAGAACTGGATCTGCCATTTTAAGAAGCCTCATCCCAAGGCAGGGGTAGAGGAGCTGTGATTTGTTTGCTCTGAGGTTCCAAAAGGGATGGACCTATGTGGTGCTGGAGAAGGAAACATGAAGCATGTTGTCTTTGGGTTATTTTTTGAAGGATGGCTGGAGTATTTTTTTTGCCAATCTCCTGTTAAGTCCCTAAATATTGTGCTAGGAACACTATCTGAATAATTCTGACAGTTTTAATAGGCAAAGCTAATTGCTGGTGAATAACAACCTTTTATGGATTTCATTTCTTGTCCCTTTCTGACTGCTTGCAACAAGAAAGGGAGGAGACATCTACCCTGCAGATGCTCAAAGGCAGCCTTAGTTTCAACCTTGTTGACTGGTTCTCACACTCTTCCTTGTTTTCCTGGATTGTCCAGATTTTCATTTTTATTTTAAAGTTACTCCATATTTGTAGCTAAAAATAAATTGGTTTGGTTATTTCAAAATCTTCTTGGGCCCAAACCAAATTTCAAGTGTTTCACAAAGCTGTAAATGAGGCAGTGAACTGGGGAAGGGAAGATTTGGGCTCATGTGTGCTCCCCCCTCATTAGCTCTCCCTTCAGTTCATAATCCATCATCTTTCAAACAAGCCAATTGCCATTGTGTCTAGAAGTTAAAATAGAAAATCAGCATTTGGCATGTACACAGTTGCCAAGAAGCTATTTCTCCTCGCCTATGTAAATAAATTGTCGTTCAAAAATGGTTGGCTTGCTCTAAAAGATATTCTAAGTGCTACCACTGCACTGTGCTCCCAGTGGGAGGCAAGAGGAGAGGATCCAGGAGTGTGCCCCCATCCCCAGCTTCTCCCACTCATTCCGTTGAATGGGACTGTTCTTTGCACTGGCCAAAATGCCACTGGATAGTTCCTGTCCCAGTGAACAGAGCAGGGGTGATTACTGACCTTGCTGGCTATGCCCCCAGGTCAGGACCAAGCTCCACACAGGTGGTTCCCTTTAAAAGGGATTTACTGGTAATCTATATATTTAGATTAGCTACTGATTTGTGTTTATTTTACACCATACAGAACACACCTATTGATCAGTATGACTTGACATGAAAGAGATTAAATACTTCTGAACTTTATAGATACGAATCTAAGAAGATTGACCACAGACAGACTGTGCACAATTTATTTGTTCTGACTGGCAGAAGAGACAGATGGTCTATGTACATATGACAGGTGATATATGTATACCTACCTAACCTCCACTGAAGAGGTTCATCATGTTCTGTGTTCAAATGTGTAAGAGTCACTGCCCTTATTTTGTATAACTTGCAATAGTAACACTTGATACACCGTTCTAACAGACTTGATAAGGCTGTTTGGTGGCTGTAGACTTTGCCATAGTGACACACAGCTTTATCATGTCTGGCTTGGTCTTCTCATTTTTATTTTTTTTTTGGAAACCACACCCCACACTTCTGACAGATATCACAGAGTCTTCCTTGTTCCAGAGTCTTCTAAAAGCAAGTGGTAAGAGTGCTGGTTTAAAGCAGGCTTTTAGATGCCATCCTCAGCCTCCATGCTTCACACAGCCAGGCTCTGGCACTGAGGTGCATTAAGAGCAAAGAGAAGAGAAACAATAAACATCCCTGCTTGCTCTTGGAATTTAAATGGTGAGGAGTTGCAAGAGCTCAGTGGTACTGACACACAGTCAGTGGTGTCAGCCTCTGTTTCGCAGGACCAGGGTGCAGGCCCACATCAGAGACAGCTGTGACATCAGAGAAAGATTTCTTATGAAGCCAAACTATCACACAGAGAAGTGTTTTTACCTGCTAGGACTCATTAGTGCTGTATACAGGAGCATTGGCTATGGGTAAAGGTTGTGATTTGGTACAATCTGCTCTCAATAAATGTCTGTGAAAGTCAGAGAAACCTTTCAGTATTGCAGCATGTAAAAACACACAGTAAACACCAAAAGCCAGATTTGCAGAAATATTCAGCAAATCTGGAGCTCCCACAAACACATAAAAACCTCTCTGTGCTATGAAATACTTCTTCGCTTTTGTACTCTTGGATAAATGCAAGTTTTGCTATAAGGAGAGTACAAAGCCTGAGAGGAATACTAAACACTTAAAAAAATTTTAAAAGGCACTGATGGGATATGATAATAGAAAAAAACATAACACAGGTAGGGAGTGGAATCACCATCTTTGAAAGTGTTCAAGAAACAAGATAATATGGCACTTATGGCTTAGTGGGCAGAGTCAAAGGTTGGACTTGATGATTCCAGAGGTCTTTTCCAACCTAAATGATTCTATGATTCTACCTCTGTCAGGATACAGGAAGATTAAAATACAAAACCAGCTGGCCATACATATTTTACTGCAGAAGGCAGAAATGTCGTAAGCACCTAAAACAATGATTCTATGATTCTACCTCTGTCAGGATACAGGAAGATTAAAATAATACAAAAGCAATTGGCCATAAATATTTTACTGCAGAAGGAAGACATGTCATAAGCACCTAAAATGAGGATAAAGGTAAGCAGCTACATGGCAAAGAGAGGCAGCCATGTGGACTTTGTGTTTCACAGATTGAACACATGTAGCACATTCAATATCTCCAATATAAATGACCCTTCTTTGCAGTTCAGATGTCACCTACAGAACATCACAGAAGTAAAATAAACCTAATTTACCTTTGGCCATCTGGATCTCACAATGCCTTGAGTACCATCTATTCCCAAGCACAGACTTGAAAATATGTGCATTAAGTGATTGGGAAGTTATTAGCATAATGTAATTTTATTTCATTTCACTTGTCCCCAGGACAGTCAGGAATAAACCAGAAGGTGAAATTAGACCCAGAAAATAAATGTTGTTGATTAGGTTGAAGTGTTTATTAGGCTTCTGTTTGAATTTCCAGCCCACAAGAAGAATGGCAAGCAAAGCCTGTTAAAGACACATTTTGACAAGAACGCATTTTTCTGTGGATCCAACAAAATAAATATAGTAACACAGAAGAACCTTTTAAAAGTCAGGCTTATGTGCTTGTCTGATCAGCACCAGCTAACAGTTTCATCTCTCCTGAATGTCACAGAAGCACACGAGCTGTGCCACCATGCAGTTTTCAAATTCTTTTCCTCAAAGGACATCACACACATACCAGGGGCTGTACATTCTGTATTCACTTAAACACAAATAACACAAAATAGTAATTGCAGGTGGACTTCATTCCCAGAGAAAATTGTGAATAAAACACTGAAGCACACCTGGCAGATGTTACTCATGCAGCTTAATTTGGTATGGGTAGGCATTTATTTTGAATGGTAGAAAAGCAATATGATAACACAGGTAGGATAAAAAAGTTTGTATGTTTTTGCTAGATATATAGGTTAAAATAACTTTTCAGTCCATTCCAGCTACTGAGATAGGCTGGGAAGGAATAAATGGTATGAGCAGAATCCCTCCAAGGAGGGATGGTGAGTGTTTTGCAGGGATAATTCTGAAATTCTGCTGTTAACCCACAGCTTGGAGCTCAGTGCAGGACAGACCAGCTGAAACGCTTCTAAAGAAAAAAAAACGTAAAGATGTTTAGAAATCAATACCCCAGAGGTTGCCTAGAAAATATCTGTGTCACATTATTTGTGTGTGCAAAAGCTAGCAGAATGCCTCACTAAAGCAGCACTAAGTCACCTGCAATGCTGTTTTAGATGTGATATTAACAAATCAATGTTTAGAGAAAATCTTGTCATCACAGGTCACTTTGGAGTACACTTTCTTGATGGCAGAAGACTGAAGTTGCGTAAACTAAGGAATTTAATGATTACATACGAGATCTGGACAAAAGATTTCAAAGACTTGAAAATGGTCTTAGTGGAAACCAGATGGGTGCTGGATTCAGAGTATAGCCTACATCTAAGAAATAGGAAATAAAAAAAGATTTAGAAAACCAGGGAGCAATTAATCTAAGCTTAATACAGTGTGATTTCTTAAAGTAAATCTAGAAGGAAAAAAAAAATTATCATCCGGAAATAAATACAAAGTAGGATAAAAGGCAAATCTATATTTATCAGAGAGACAATAAAAAAGATTACCTTGTGCATTTATTGAGACAAGAAATTATTCTCAGGAAAAAATTAATATAATATATTGTGTTTACCTGGACTTAAGTAAAGCAGGAAAAAAGATAGCCAGATAAATGGCTGTTGTCTTGGGGGCAAAGGGTAGAACCAGACTGGTCGTGCAGAGTCCGTGTGTGCTAAGCATGGTGTATCCCAAGCACAAACACAGACTGCAGGATGAACAGAACTAAAGCAGCCTTGAGGAGAAGGACTTGGGGTGCTCATGGATGGGAAGCTGAACATGACCCAGCAATGTGCCGGGATGCAGCCCAGGAACCAGACGTGTCCTGGGCTGCATCCAAAGCCCCGTGGGCAGCAGGTGAGGGAGTGGATTCTGCCCTTCTGCTCTGCTCTGCTCTGCTCTGCTCTGCTCTGGTGAGATCCCACCTGGGGTACTGCATCCAGCTCTGGGGTCCCCAATGTGAAAAGGATGTGGACCTACTGGAATTCCAGATAAGGCCTTGAGGATGATCAGAGAATTGGAGTACCACTCCTATGAAAACAGGCTGAGAGAGTTGGGGTTGTTCAGCCCAAATAAGAAAAGTCAATGAAACAGCCCCTTTGGGGACTTCAAGGAGCTACAAAAGAGCTGGAGAGGGACTTTTTCTAAAGTCATGTAGTGATAGGACAAGGGGAAATGGCTTTGAAATGAGACAAAGTAGATATAGACTGTGTACTGTAAATATTTTTTTTTTCCTGTGAGGGTGGTGAGGCACTGGAATAGGTTGTCCAGAGAAGTTGTGGATGCCCTGTCCCTGGAAGTGTTCAAGTCCAAGCTGAGTGGGAATCTGAGCAACCTAAACTAGAGAGAGGTTTCCCTGATCATGTCAGGTGGGTTGGAATAATATGATCTTCCAGCCCAATCCAAACTATGGTTCTATGAAGGAGCAGACAGAACCTTTGGTGCTTTTAGCAAAAGTGGATTCAAAATAGCTTCCTAAGGATACATGGGAACATTTCCCAATCTCCTACAACCCCATTGGATTGGACCCCTACCCCCCACTGGCTTTCTCCTAATGCTGAACTGCTCACCTTCACTGCTGCAGCAGCCCAATTGATGTACAAGGCTGTGCCTGCAGCCAGGGTGCAGAAAGAGACCCCTGGAGCAAGGTTCACGTCCAGTATAGTTCAAAGTTCTGCACAGCACACCTCCATGAGCAAGTGCTGCACAGCACACCTACACAAGGCGGGCTGCAATGTCACCCAAGATAGGTGCATCCACTGCTCAGGAAGAGAAGGCATCCAAATAAAGCCCAGAACAGAACCATGGAATCATTCATATTGGAAACTCTCCTAGATTTGTGTAGAAGGAGTAACCTGGACTGAGAGATTAACTGCTGGAAAGCAGTTAATTTGAGGGAGATGTCAAGATGTCCTTTTGGGCAAGGTAACTGAGTGAACCTCACCCTTAGAAATTACAAAACAATCTGCCTTGGGATAAGAGCTCTTTACTTGCTTCCAGTGTAGGAGGGGAAAGATTGTGATGTACATGATGATTTTAAGCTGCTGGCAGGATGAAGCCCTGAAATGGGCGAATGAGATTTGCTCAACCTTGTAAAATGAAAGCTGTGGTGGGATCCTGTTGCTGTTGATTGATAGGGAAGTAAATGTCAGGGAAGGGAGGATGTATAGCAGATGAAGAAGAACAGAGTATCATGTGCAGGTGAAGGTATTCAGGCTGTAAATTAAAATAATGTTGGTAACCATGATATCAAAAGTCAAAAAGATGCAAGGATGAACAAATTCTCTGAAGTTTGCATATGGGGCTTGATGCATTCCTGAAAAATATATTATATGGTTTCCTGTTTGAGAAAATAACCTGCCTTAATACATTAGACCCACACTTCCTTACATAAAGAACAGTAGCTTCCTGTTTCTACAAAACTATTTCTTGTTTTACAGCACGGAGAATGTGCAAAGCAAGAAACAATGCGTAAAGACATGAGGACATAGCCCAGTGCATGCATCACCTCCCAGCTGCCCCTGTGATGCTCTAACTCTGCTTCACAAAGGAGTCAGAGGAGCTCACATGAGGCAATTGAACATGTTCTACTGAATTCTCTAAGATCTAAACTGAGCCAGCAATGCAGAGCTCAGGGCAAATATTTCTCGTTATCTCAGAAACCAGGTGGTTATGGACGCCAGTACCACCTGGAGGGGGCTGAACAGACCCAACCCCTCTAACCTACATTTGTCATACGGGGGTAAGTACAAGACTGAAGAACCATTGATTCTGGGGGCAGCAGCTCAGGTGACTTACTCTGTTTGGCTTGCAAAATTGCTCCTGCCTTTGCAGATGAAATGTTTGTGCTCACTGCCGTGGCTGTGTAGAATGCAGTTATTTTTGAAAAGTATTATCTCTTCTCTAAAGATGAAAGAACCTACTGTATTTCTATGTGTTTATTTATTTCCCCTGCAGAACAGAGGAGAAGACTGTTAGATATAGAAAAGTATGCAGGTTTTAAAACAAATTTAAGACAGGGACCAGCCAGACGTTCTGAAGTAATCTGATCTGGTCTGATTTATTGAGCAACACAGTTTTATTCAGTTTAATAGGTTTATTTGTTCAATCCATATTAAGTGGAACTGGAGCACTGATGTTTCATAAAGACATTGGAGGCTCCCAGAGATCAAGAATCCGCCTTTTCTACTGTTGAGCAGTGGCTTCTTTCATTCATTGTACTAAGCCGTTCACTTTGTATTTTCCTTGCATGTATCTGGCTTCAGCCTACACCTGTTAATTCCTGTTTCTGTCTGCTGTTAACAATGCCCATTGGGAACAAAACTGTCTTTACATGAAGGTCTCCTTGATATGTTAGCATTGCAACCTGCTTCTGATGAATTAAGTAGATGGAACTTTTTTGGTCTCTCACATGGATCTCTGTGGCCAGATGTGCACTTCTACCCAACAGATGACTTTACAGCACTAGTCACCATCCCCTTGGAGTCAGCTCAGAGCAATGAGCCCTTTCACAGCGAGAGTTCATCTCATCCCAGAGTGAATCTTTAAACCAGACTGGATAAATGTCCCTCACAGCATTCCTATTTCTCTAGCAATAGTCAAGGAACTCTGTGCTGGCTACTTCTCATATCACAGCCTGCATTACAGACTTCTGTATTTAGGCAAGATGAGTCTGACTTTTGGACTAAGGCATTTTCCCAGGTTTGAATCATTTCCTTGGCATCCTCCTCTGCACATCACACTGATGAGGCTTTGCAGATCTCCAGCAGATGCATGGTGTCATTGCCTATGCATGAGAGGACTCACTCTCAAGTGCTGGGGGTGCACACAGGGGCAGCTCACTGAAAATCTGGTTAGGGACATAGAGCTGTATTTCAATACTTATGCAGTCCACAGTCTGTGCTTGTTATTGATCGTACCCTTTTAATGAGTTGCATGTGGCTCAGATGAGAAAATGCCTTAGTAATTGTGGTCCCCTGGAAAAAGAGCAGATTATGTAACTATTGATCTTAATATTTTTGTTCTGTAACTATTTCCCCTTTTTCTGATACTAAAAAGCGTTGCTGCATCACATGTTTCAGCTCCTTCCATCCAGCTTGGTTTAGCCATTAGCCATTCAGCTATATCTACTTGTACCAGGCTGAGCCAATAGCCCTGCCAGACAGCTGCCAGGTGTTTTATTGTTAAATAAATTCTTACATCTGTCAAGTTATAAAGCAGAAATTCATTCTTGATAGCTTTTCTTTCCTCTGTCACTTGAATAAAACATGCTAAGAATTACACACTCTCTGCAACAAATGCCAAAACATTTGTGTATCTCAGCAGGTTCCCTTTAATTCATACAAAGTTACAAAGTGTGTTAAGTGTTGGGATGTTGACCATTAATCCATTGTGGCTTATTAGGTCTGAAGGAAAGAAGTGTAATGAAAATCCTTTATCCTTGCCCAGCATCTTATCTCTGTGTTAAGAAAGGCTGGTTGGAATGTTCTCACCTGATAAATATGATTGATATATTTATATGTTGCCTACTTGCATGGGTGGCATGTAGGGCTGAGGGGGAACTTCCAGCCTTTCTGGCTGGGAGAAATAAGAAGTTTTCCCAAGAGAATCCTGCTGTTCCTTATGGAGGTCTTCCACCAAAAGCTGCAAGAGCAGTTCAGGTGAGTCCTATCTCCATCTGTTTGCCTCACCCCTCTGTTTTGCCCGTTCTCTCTCCATCCCTGTGTTCTTCCCCCCGTTCACTTACTAGCTCTGATTGCAGATACTTCCAGGAAAATGAACAGCACTTTTGGACAAATGTTGCCATTTTTACTTAGCTCTGTGTCCCCACAGATGTTCAGGCCATCCTAGAGCCAAGTTTCAGCCAACACTTGCTCTGTCATCTGAACATCTACCTCCTCTTTACGCATGAACTGGTCTGATACAGATAATGAAAGCAAATTCATGGTGACATTTATTACTTTGTCTTATCACTTGTTCTTATCATGTTCTACTGGGACAGGAAGAATGAATTGCAGCAGAGAAATTCCCCTCAAAAAAGACATTTCTTTTTGAATTTTGCTGTACACTATTGCAGTCAGTGAGCCTAGATGTGCAGGTGAGATCACACCACTCCCCTGCAGCTCCACATTGCTCTAAAAGTGATTTGTATCAATTTACTTTTAGTTGGTAGGAATCAAATTCAGTTAAATCAATATAATGTGGGCTTGTATTGGTTTGAGAAGGTTGACACAATGTGTTGTGCTGGTTTAAATAATCATTTTCAAGATCTTTGGAAGCTGTAGTTAAAAAACAGCACAGAAGCCAGTTTGAGAGCTCCAGATAAACTGAGTATTTTTAGTGGTGGATCATTGCAGGGGTAGTAAAGTCTAGGCAAAAGTGAAGATCTTGTGGGATAAATGTGAAAGTGTTAAAAACATGAAACAATTCACTAAGAATTCAAACCATGTCTGGCATTTTGAAACTAATCTTTACTTAGCTCATGTAATCCTGCTTTAAAAAAATAGATGTAATTTGTTCATTTCTTCACTTTTTCCTACTTTTTATATCAGAAAATGTTGATGATTGTCTGTTCACAGAAAATCATACAAACCCTGTGACAATTGGAATGATGTTTCCTTGAGGATAGGGGAATTTATAGAAAGAATCATTGCTTCATGTGGGAACAATCAAGCACTTTTTGGAGGCATCTTTGTTGCTTAATTTCTTTGTGCCAGTACCTTGATTTGTTTCTCAAATTTAACAAAGAAGAGTATGAAGCAACAAAAAAAATTCTAAAATTACAATGCAACCATATGGAAATATTAAGTTAAAGAAGTCTAAGCACTTAAACCAACTGTTCAGGGTATTTTACTCTTAATGTGCTTACATAAATCACATTAGTTTTTATGAGAGTTATTTTTCAAATTTATAGACTTTTTCAGATGGATCTTCATCTCCCAAGGTAGCATACTCAGAGGCTGAGTGTGTTTCTGCAAGTTAAAGTCTGTGGAATTCAAAGTTTAACTCTGACACTGGATTTGTGGATGTTATTGCATAAGCAAGTTATTCATGGACTTTTGGAAATAGCTTTTACTTTTTAGTGCTCAGTTTTAGAAAGCTGAATTGTCATTTATGAATACCCAGCATTCAAATTATGGATGTAACAAGCAATATTTGTGTGGCAGTTCTAGAACTGATCTGTGCTAAGGCTTCATCCCTAAGAAAATTTGAAGGGGAGAGAAATCACTGCCACTATTTGAGCAAACAGTGAACAGAAGTGTTGCTGTTTCACTGAAATCCCCCATTTCTGGAAATAGCTTTTTTGAGGGTGTTTTGGTTTAACCCTGATAGTCAGCTCATCCCCTCATGTGGGATAGGGGAGAGAAGGGGAAGGGTAAAAGTGAGAAGATTCGTGGGTTGAGTTAAAAACAGTTTAACAGGTAAAGCAAAAACTGCATGCCCAAGCAAAGGAATTCATTCCCCATTTCAGGCAGGCAGGTGTTCAGCCATCCCCAGGAAAGCTGGGATCCATCTGCCTACCTGGGTAGACAAACACCATCACTCTGAATGTACTTCTTCCTTCTTCTCCTCCAGGTTATACACTGAGTGTGACCCCAAATGGTCTCCAATATCCCTTGGGTCAGTTTGGGTCAGCTGTCCCTGCTGTGTCCCCTCCCAGCTCCTTGTTCCCCTACAGCCTCCTCACTGGTGGGGTGGGGAGCAGAAAATCCCTGGACTCTATGAAAGCTCTCCTCAGCAGTAATGAAAATATTGGCTTTCAGAACAAATCCAAAACGCAGCAGCAGCATATGAGCTGCTATAAAGAAAGTTAACACTATCACAGGGAAAAAATATGCAAGGCAATATCTTAGGATTTAGAAAAATAATATTTCTAAATAATATTTCTAGCTTTGATTAATTATATTAACATTTATCTACTTAAATGTTTATATAATAATATTTAAATATAATGTAAATGTATTGTAATTGTATTTTAATTTATATATACACTATTTCTAATTTTGCTAGGAACATGTACTGAATGCACCCTGAAGGTTCAGAAACCAGAATGCAACCCAAAACATTCCAAAATGTATTACAATATTGAATATATTTTAACATTGATTTGGAGATTTGGGAATGATTCACCTGGTTTGAATTTTGCATTAATGTCAAAATCAATGAGGATCTCTTGAGTACATTTGGGAGCCATGTGGGCTGACTGGTAGCCCTGCAGGGAGTTCCCATGGAACAGGCAAGGTTCTATGCCTGCAGATCACAGCATACTGAAGATCTAAGGAGAGGCTTCAGATGCTCAGTTAGAAGTCAAGAAGCAGAAACCAGACAAAGCACAGGGTTCTAAGTACATCACACATCTGCAGCCCAAACAGATTTTGCCTTGGAGCTCTTGAATTCACCTTTAACCAACCTTTTTGCATGATTGCTTATGCAGATGTGAGGTATTTTGGAGTTACAACTTGCCTTACACTTCCTGTGTACAGCTCCAGGTTCACTGTATCCAATGAGAGACAGTGTCTGAAAAGTGAATCTAAATATATTTGTAAGGTGAAAGTTCATCACAACAAGGCAACGAATAAGCAGCACAAAGAGGGGAGGTGTGCTGCCAGCTAAACCTGCCTTTGGGATAGAGGGTGGGTCCTGATTCATATTTCACTCAGTGCTTAAGCATCTTTGAAGGCTGGTTTTAACACTGTCTCACCCCGGTGAGACTTGGAAACTTCTCAGAAAAAGGAAAATAGAGCTTCACCAGAAGGTCAAAGTGAACACCAAGGAGGTTTTGTCCCACCTTTGATGCTGGCAGTGACCCACACAAACACTCAGCTCCTTGCAGCCATGAGAGGGGGCCATGAACTTCTGCCCCTCAGCAGTGCTGAGGGATGGAACACCTCTGGAACCTGCTCCTCCAAGAGGATTGACTCCTTAGGGCTGTGTGTGAAGCCTTTTCTCTCGATTGAGAGACATCAACTAACAGCTTAACTTCTGAACAAGCTCAAGGCCTAATATGTGCCCTCTGAGGCAGCAGCCAGGCCAATTTTTGGGCCTAGAGGGTGTTAGTCCTAGCTAGGACATGAGAGCAGTGGGATGAGAGGATTTCCAGGCCAAATCCAAGCTCCTCCTCTACCATCTCCTTCTCGAGGGCAGTGGGGTTATCCATCCCTTGATATCTTTACCCAAGACAGAGTTTAGGCTGGCTCTGTGCCCTCCTAAAGGGACTCATGCTCAGGCAGGAGCCGTGTGCTTGACATGGGAAGCGCTGAGGAAACGCTGCTCTACCTCATGCAGGAGTTCAGCAGAGATGACCACAAAGGCTCCTGCTGGCCTTACAGCCACTATTTACCCTCTTTTGGCCTACATAATGCCTGCTAGCATCTAAGCCTTCACTGACTCAGGGATCCTCTGCCCTTAATTTCTCCAGCATCACACCCTTGAACAGCCTTACAACTGCTGCATCTGGGTTTTAATTACTTTTCTTGCTAGCTGTAGTCTAGTTCCTACACCTTCAAAAAAGAGCATTTCCATTGAATTTCTGACTGTCATGGCTATGAAGTGGGGTGAGTTGAACTGGCCAGTGAGCACAAAAAACATACCTACCCAACTCACTGGGTTGGTGGTGTGGACTGGTGATTGTGCACATCACAAGGAGACAATGTGGACATACAGAGATAAGGGGAGAGGCGTTGCATGATTACACAGGATGTCTTTTATCTTTGAGGTCAAGTCTGCTTCCTATTTATTTTGGGGAACATTTTATTGTCTTTGTTTACCTAAGGAGTCAAACAGAGTTGTTTGACTGCAAAAACTGCAGATTGGAAGTACATCCTGAATGAGGCAGTTATCTGGATTACATTTCAATGAGGCAAACCCCACTGCTGTGTTCTAGAGAAAAGAGCAAATTCCTTTCCCGTTTTAATGGCAGGTGACATCTGTACTGCCAAATGGTCTGTTCAATGAGCTTTTTAAAATAATCACCTCAGTGTAGCCCAGATCTCATTCCCCTCTCTTTTTCCTTTGGCTGCCATGGCCTGGGAAGGGCTGTGCTGTGCCAGAAGGGCAGCAGAATTACCGTACACAGTAACAGCAGCCAGATTCCTTCAGCTTAAATGGCATTAAAATAATTCTTTCCTTGCAAGAAAAACAAAGCAAGGAAGGCTAAGAGGAAAGCCTGTGTGAGGGAGCATGGCACGTTAAGCAGCTGTCCCTCTTCTGCAGAGGGAAGTTTCATAGGAGACAGTTCTCTTCAAAATGCAGAGGTGGGACAGAGCTGAAAGCTCAGATGCATCAGTGCCTGTCCCAGTGGGCTTGTTGTTGCAAAATAGCTGTGCTGCTGTAGACTGGTTAAAACAATCTGCAAATTTATTCTAAAGTTGTTGCCTTGATGTTGCTAGAGAACTTGATATGTTGAAACCTCTCTTTTTGCAGTGTTTCCACTTTCTCATGGTTCTCCCATCTCCAGGAAAGACCTTTGAAACTGATGCCTTAAGTTTTAGCTTTCATATTTTCCAGATTATGTAGTGCATTAGTATAGAACTCTGAACTTCATATAAAGTCTTAGCAAGTTCTTTTCACAGTTTTGCTAGACAAAACAATCCTTTTCCAGCCCAAGAACCAAGAACACCACTTCAGCTTCAGGCCCAAAAAGTACAAACAACAGAGAATTGAGGAGAGAAATTTGGGAGGATGTACCGCATAACCTGAAGCTGTAATTGGATAATTAACCCAGTATGTAAATGACCAAAACATAAAAGTGTGAAAACTCATGACCAGTTGTCCATCTTGGGTGTAGCCTTGGCTGAGCTCTTTTGCTGCCCAAGGTGTATCTTTTGAAGGCCTTTTTAATATATACCTACTTTATTCCTTTAACACTGTCTAGCCTCTGTTCTAGGTAACCTCTCAAGGCATCAAAACAGCTTGAGACACTCCTTTTTCACAATACCCATGGATGAGCATTTTGTCATCACAGGTCTCCAAGAAGAACTCTCTGCAGCTCACAGCCCCCTCCTTTCTCTGCATCAGGTGTTGGAGACCACCTGAAGAGCTTCAGACTCAGTGGGAACAGAAAGAACATTCAAAGATACAACTTTCCATAGAAAAGAGCTCAAATACATCCATGGATCTCAGTTGTGGTTTTTAAAGTTACTTAAGAAAATGGGAGCTTTGATTCCAAACTTCTTAGGCAAATAAATTCCCTTTATCCCTGAGTCTTCTTTTTTTTTTCCCCTTTTCTTTTCCCCCCCCCCTAATTTTACCAAAATTTCTGCATCTAGAGACAATGCAAAATCTACCCATAAATATGTTTCCAGCCTGGCAGTTCCTATTGTTCTGACACTGATTAGTGCTCCAAGCAGCAGGTAAGTCATCTGCCAGGAAGACTATGCAAGGAGCCCACTTCTCTTTCCTCCCCTGGGCACCACACAGCTGCAGGCAGGGTGCTTGGGTAATGACAGGGTACTTCTGCAAACAGCCAACTGTGAAGTGACACATTCCTGTCAGCGGAAAACTCTGCAGATGTTCTTTAATCTCTCAACAGAGCAAACATTTCTGTGCCACCCTAGCAGGGAAACCATCTTTGTTATAGCACATCTGAGCAACTTTGTTCTTTTCCAGAATATGTTACAGCACAACTTTGTGTGTCATGGGGAGCTGCACCCGGCAGACAAGCCTGCTGACTGAGACACTACTGGACACAGATTTATTCCTGAAGAAAAGGTTGAACAAGATAAAATCCTCATGGCAGCATAGAAGTATCCAAGGCTCCAGGGAACACAAACAAGCTGCAGAGTAAAGCCAGTCACCATCAACAGCTGAGTGGGTAATTCACAGCAAACCACAGCTTTGATTAAATGCACCCTTTTCCCAGCCACAGAAAAATTGTTAAAGCTCTTGGAAGTTCCCTACTTGCTTCTAGTAATTACCAATGGAGCTCTTTATGCAGAAGACCAGTGACAGAACTGTGCATCTGTGAAATGCCCTGAAGCCCTGGAAACAAAAGATGTCACAGCATTCAAGGTATTTCAGAGACCCTGAGGACCTTGTCACTGCATGAATTCCACCTGCTTTGAAAGTCTTGCCTTTTGCAGTCAAGAGAATAAGGCAGAATTGTCCTTATCTCCTGTCTCTAAAGGCAGGAGCCTGGCAAAATGAAAGCATCATGCACAGTACATGAGCAACAAGGCTGGGAGACACGAATTATGTCATTGTTTTCTTCATAAAGATTAAAGGTCATCTGTGCTTGTCCCCTCCATACATGGAGCACGCAGGGACGTGGAGACACCCAAACAAAGTCCATAGCTACTGCAGAGCCAATGTCTCTGTGTCAGTGATATCCACATTCCCTGATCACCCAGCCTTTCCTACACGTTGGCTTCCAGTCTGGTTGTGCTCTAGAGCCAGCACTCTTCAGGCACTGCAAGAACCAGCTCACACGTGGGTATGGATTTAGCCTAAGATAGTCAGGGAGCCCACATCACCATAGTAACTGCATGCTGTTGCATTAATTTCAGCAAATAAATGAAGCTTGTAAGTTCAAGGGGTATTTATGCAGAGCGGTGCAGGACCACACAGAGAAACTGCAACAGTCTTGAACGAGGCAGCCAGGCTTCCCTGGCTTCTTTATCCTGCTTTTCAGGAGGACTGATTATCTGGTTGGAAGATTCCATTAATACGATCAGCCTGCTTTCTGTACTTGATGTGGTGTTTTCAGACATGACTTGGATATATCTACGCAGCACAAGACTGAGCCATGTAGGACCAACCAGAAGTATGAAAAAGCTTCTACAGTAATGTGCACATTTTCTAAAATTGAAGTTGCTATAGAAAAATTTAGCAGGTTTGAGTATTCCCCTTCTGACTGGTGATGTTTGTTTAGGAGCTTTTACCTATTGATAAAGGTGGAATGAATTGTTCTTTATGAGGAAAGCAAGAACTTACCTGAGGCCAGCTAGGTTCCTCATTTTGTTGCCAAAAACCCACCCACTATTCTTAAAAAAATTAAACAAAAAATACTCACCAGGGCAAACACAGGTACAAAGTTCTGGTTCATACAAGCCAACTTAAAGCCAGCTTGGCTGGGAGGGGAGCAGTCAAGCACTCTGCTTGTTGGCCACTCTGACTGCCTAAACTCATCTGTGTCTGCAGGGTGTTGACTTCCCCTTTAATCACATGTTTGCAGAAGTGTTATAAAAAAGGAGAATCTGACTAATCCAGGAACTCTGGAGTAAGAAGGAAGACAAGCATTTTTATTGGGTCTGTCTGGGATTGAGTTCATTTTCCCATGGCAGCCCTAACGGTGCTCTGCTGGGCATTGATAGATGGAAAGGTGTTGGTTACACAGCAGTGTTTGACTCCTGCAGAGCAAAGCTGGCACAGCATCAGCACTGTCTGCCCAGAATCCCCCCATCAAGGGGCTAGGAGTGGGCAAGATCCCAGGAAGGGACACAAGCAGACCAGTAGACCCAAATTAACCACAGGAACATTCCATACCGTACAAAATCAGCTATAATATAAAAGATAAGAAAAGGAGGACAAAGAGGGTGCTTTTGTTATTTACAATATTTGCTGTCTGAAAAACTGCCACCCATGCAGAAGTCTGGCTTCCTGGGAAGTGGCTGAACATCCCTTGCTGGTGGGAAGTAGAGAATGCAATTATTTTTTGTCTCTTTGCTTCAGTGCATGTAAACTTTTGCTTTTGCTTTAGTAAATTGACTTATCCCAACCTATAAGTTATTTTCCATCTTATTTTCCCTCTGCTGAGAAGAGGGAGTGATAGAGTGGGCACCTGGTGTTCAGCCAAAGTCAACCCACTACAACATTGAAAAGAATGAAAATGAAGAGGAATATTGGCATAAATAATAAATATTCTGAAGATGGCAGAGGTTCCAGAGATGGGGCATCCACAACTTCTCTGGGCATCTTGTTCCAGTGCCTTACCACCCTCACAGGGAAGAATTTCTTCATAATATCTAATTTAACCTATTCTCCTTTAGTTTAAAGACATTGCTACATGTCCTATCTCCATCTGCCCATGGAAAAAGTTCCTCTCCAGCTCTCTCATCGGCCTCCTTTAGTTGCTGGTAGATGTTTTAATGTCCTTTGAGAGACTTCTCATACCCAGGCTAAATAGCCCCAACTATATCAGCCTCTTTATCCATAGCAGAGGTGCTTCAGGCCCTGATCTTCACCCTCAGAGCTCACTCCAATAAGTCCACACCCTGCTTCTGCTGGGGGCCCCAGAGCTGGATGCAGCACTGCAGGTGGGGTCTCACCAGAGCAGAGTAGAAGGGGAAAATCATCTCCCTTGACCTGTTGCCCACACTGCTTGGAATGCAGACCAGGGCACAGTTGGTTTCCTGGGCTGCCAGAGCACATTGCCAGGTCACCAAACCTTCCAGCAATCAACACAGCCAAGCCCTTCTCTTCTGGGCTGCTCTCAATCCATGCTTCTCCCAGCCTGTGTTTGTGCTTGGGATTGCCTTGACTCATGTGCAGGACCTTGTACTTGGCCTTGCTGGCCACTCAGCGTTGTCTTGTTTTTGTGTTTGAGTTTGTCCAGGAGCTTACACAATTCTGTCCTTCAGACCACCAAAAGGATTGTATTTCTGAGGCACTGTCCTCCTGGCAGTGCATTCATCCAGAAGCGGGGCAGGATACACCTGTCATGCTCACAGCTGCCCAAAAAGTTCTTCCACCCCTGATATTTTGGCAGTGACTTGGGAATGTCATCTGAGGGAGGGCTTCAGACTGCCAGAAGCCTTAAGCCTCTGCTAGCTGCAGAACTCCACTGGGATGATGTTCATACAAAATGGGAGATGGTGTGAGGACAGCCCCCAGCCATGACATTCCTTTGAATGTTGGTTGGGAGTTTTTTTCAGCTTACTGCAAACTCAATCAGCATGTAAATAACTAGAGGTTGGAGAATGTATTTTGGAGGGCTTTATCTGCAGAGGGCATGAAGGTAGTTTGAAACATCCCTGACCTGTAATTCACATGGACCAGATGAACTCTGCAGCCTGATTCATCATCAAGAGTATTCTGATCATGTCCTCTTTGCTTATATGCAATATAAGGAAGTCGGTTTGTTTTCTTTTATTTAAAAAAATGTCATGTTCAGAAGCCTGATTTCTTTTGCCTGCAAAGCTATCCATTTTCCAACAAACCCTCCAGCAGCACAGGCAGTGATAATTCAGGTCACAGGTTTTGACAGAGAAACCACATCGTCAGCAAGTCACTGCTAATGAAAATGGTTTTTTCTTCCTCCTTGTCCATTTCTTCTTATGTCCAGACCTCTGCTGCTTGGAGTGGGAGTAAAAGATTTGTTGCAGCTGTATCTTAGGAACCCTCTAAATCTTTGCATGGGGCTGCCCTTTTGCTGAACTTTTAAATCCACAAAGTGGGGGTGAATTCAGGACATGAACAAGGTGAGCAGCAAAGTCACACCCCATGCTGGGAAGTCTGCAGGAGGCATCATGCAAGAGAGGGAATTTCTGAAGGCATCTCCAGGGTCTCTGCAGGGGCTGAATGAGGATGTGGGATGGTGGGAGCAGCATAGCACAGGGCAAGTCCTGGTTTCCACACAGAAATTCAGGGATGTTTTGGCTGCCCCTCAGCTAATGTGGCAGAGGAAAGGAGGACACATTCTTCCTGTTGCTCCCACTTGCACAGAGATGGGTGAACATACGACGATGGATTTACAGCAAACTTGGCATTTTTCAATCACATCATGATGTTCCACCCCAGAATCAGTGCACCCAATGTCTGTTTTTTTCAGAAAATTAAACCAAAAAGCTCAAAGGAGAGTGAGAATATACTAGACAGCAGGTCCTCTAGTGCATTGACTTCAGCACCTGTGTGAGCATCCTGAGAGCCCAGGGCTGAGTTGAGGCCACAGACAGGTTCTTGGAAGCAGTCAATTGCTACTGCCAATGTCATCTCTATAAATCAGCTATATCTCAATTGATTTCAGTGACATTCTGCTGGATTTATACCTGAGAGCAGACACTGACCTTAAGCACATGGTCTGAACAGGGCCATTGCCACTCAGCTGAAACCATTTGGAGGTTTTCCAATGCCATTTGATTGGCATTAAGACTCGATCCATAATGGGAGAGTATATAATAGCCTGAGAATAGAATCAAATAAATCTAATCTGGGTCAGATCCTCAGACAGGGATGTTGATGGATCATAAGCCAGTTTAGTGCAGGTTTCAATTAAAAATAAGGACATTGCTCTTTAAATGTCACTGTGAAAGGCCCATATTTGATTGCATAATAATAATATTTTAATTTGAGCTTGTTCCTCAACAGTACATATCTTCCTTGCTCATTAAAATTAATAAGCTACTTTCTGTGGGAAAGACAATGCCCACACCTGTGTTTCAGGATGAAGGTGATAAGAAAACAAGGATGACATGACAGTTCAGGAATGCTCAAAGACCTTCCTCACCTTAATGCAATGCAGAGTACAATTTTGCACAGCTCCTTAGCTGGAGCAGTTCCCTCCCCTGGGCTCTCCAGTCTCTAATTTCTATGACCCTGTGAATTTAGTCTACACACAATGCGTGACTGATGCTTCTACACAGGATAAAAAAAAAAACAAACCCACATTAATTTTTTATTCTCACCAACCACAAAACTAGAAAACTGCTCCCAATATTGTGTGAAAGTTCATCCCTGGAAAGACATTTGACTTTGGTGGGTGGATTTGATCACAGGTTAGGTTTGAGAAGGCAGGAAGGAGGAAGGCAGCAAAATGTTGTCTAGATTAGAGGAGTAATTACACATTCTCCCTTCAGAAGAGAGGAGATTGGTGGGATGTAAATGGAGGAGAGAGAAAGGGAAGACGGGCTATGGAATCCACAGATCAGACAGACTCAGGACTGATGGATACAGCTGATACAGCATCCTGGGGTTTATAGCTGGGCTCTCCATTTCCCTCCCTTTCCTTCTTTCCGTGGCCTTTCTGCTGAGGCAGTGATGTTGGGCTGAGAGAGCTGGAAATCATTTCCCATCTGTGCCTAGAGCTGGAAATCATTTCCCATCTGTGCCTAGAGGTGTCATGGCAGTGGCAGTGGCTGCTGCTGGGGCAGGCTGGATCCAGCAGTCAGGAGGAGGAGAGTCTGGCACAGCTCCGTGCCCCAGCTCCCAGCAGCATCCCTGGGCATGCATTCCCTGCAGGTACACACACACAGAGGGCACACCTACACACCATATATTTACACAGGCACATAAATCCTGGACATGCAGGTTACAGACACACAGAGAGCACTCATGAACACAGTAAGCACCAGTGCTGGCACTTGGAGATGCCAGTCGCTGGGATCACAGCCCCAGTTCAGTTGTTATCACAGACCAACTTGCTCACACAGAAAGCTCTCTGGGACTCCCCTGGTCTCTCCAGACTCCTTTGGTCTTGACCTCAGAGGCTTGCTGGTCCACTTGCTCCCAGGCCATGTCATCTGCTCCCTGGCTGGTCCAGCTCCAGGTTCCCTGGTGACCACAGACTCCAAACCCTGCACCACTGACATGGGAATGCCATGGGTCCTGGTCCTGTTCCAAGTTGCTGCACTTGGAGCTGTCCCCATATACAAGCAGAGAGTCTCTCACACAGAAAAAGGGGGGTTAATTGAGGTTTGACATGGTGTTTATTGAGAAGACAGGAGAGATAGCATTCATGAGGCACAGAGCATGGCCAGGCAAGCATAGTGTCCAGTGCCCTGTTTACACTTGACTAGCCACTTTATCCCCGTATCCATCTATCTTCCAATGCTTGTTCCTCCCTAATCCTTGCTAATTCTTTCTTTTCCCTGCCTTTGGTTATCCCTCTCAGCACCCCCTAACAAGCCTTGCACAATCCAAAGATATTGTTCCCATGCAGAGACCCTTCTCAATCAATGAGACCCAGAGAGGTGCTGCCCACAACAGGGATGCCAATCTATGTCCAAAGCTCCTTTTGGACAGCCCTGGCAGGTGTTTGTGCCTCTGGCTGGGGTACTGGGACTCCCCTATATCTCTTGTGCCTCCTGTGGGTGTGGAGATGAGCTTTTTGTGATGAACAGTTGCAAGGAGAAGATGGAAGAAGGCAAGAATTGAATGTCCTAGCATGGGAGTTCTGCACTGATCATGGGTCACCATAATGGCAAATCCAAGATGGAGTACAAAGAACAAAAACCTCTAAAAAACAACCAAACAAAAACAGCACCAACGACAACTATAACAAAAAAACATGCTTGCACATTTATAAAATTTTTTTCATTAATCATAAGAGCTTTGGGGAAGGGTCTGACTGTCCCAACCCACTGAGCCTCCACACTCCTGCTTGGTCTCAGATGACAAGGGCTATCATCCTTCAGTGCTGTGTAGCTTTTGTGCAAATGCGCTTCCTCCCAACACCTGACAGTGTTGCTGCTGTGAGGTGGGTGGAGAAAATTAATTATGAAAATGGGAAGAACAGGAATCCCAGGAGTAAATAGGACACTGTGAGCAGAGCTGAGGTTTGTGGACTTCTGTATTGTTTTGTTTAAAACTGGAGCCTACAACTATTCCCTTGTATGCTGCAGCAAGCCAAAGTTAAACTTGGGTTGACTAAGGCTCATTTTCACACTAGCTTAGGACAAATTTTCAGGATGTTTAGATATTAAACTTTCACTAAAAAAATGACTTTAAAAAGCTGTCTCTGAGTCTTCTTCACTGCATAAGAAGAGATTTGGCCACCAGTAAAATTCTGCCTCATTCCATCCATGCAGGATTTCTTTGCTGAGCTGTGAGACATGGGCAAGATAACAAGGAATGGGAAAAGGGATCAGCAGCCTGCTGGGTCACATCTGTTTGTTTCCAATCCACAACCAAACATCTACTGTCCTGCCAGCATCTTCTCCCTTAAAGTGCTACTAGAAAAATTGTGAAGAGATGCTTACTGAATTCTAATTAAAACTAACTGTTTCAAATAACTCTAGGCTGTGCATAGGATGGATTTAACAATGCAGGGTCCAGACATGTTATTCCTCATAAAAAATGTAAATATTAGGGTAATGCTCAAGTTAATCAACTTCAGCCTGATTGGATTTTGCTGCTGATCCTTCCCATTGGAATATTGTCTCAGTTTCCAGATTCCTCCATCCACCTCAGATAACACAGAAGGTTTGAAAATCCCTTGTCAGCCTGGGGTGCCCGTGATTTCCAAACTTTTATGATAGAATTGGGGATGGTACCAAAATCCAGGATGAAGTTTTTAAGGATTTGGAACTACTTGGGAACTGATACTTGGTTACAGACCCTAATACCTAATAGTAGAGGGGAGAGCCTTGGGACCCCCTGTGGCTTCCAAATTCAAAGGTACCATGCAAGTTTAGAGTTTAATGGAAGATTGCTGCAATGAATACATTCCCATGGATATTTCAAATCAGCATTTTCTAACAAAACTCACTACAAACAGCATCATCTTTATTTTCTTTTGGTTGCACTGTTTAAAACACTAAACCATATTCTTCTTCTGTTATGGTGTGGAAACACCAAAGTGACCAACAACTACAGAATTCTACGGTATTGTGAATTCCCTAGGAAGAGAAGTGTCTTCAGGTTAATATGAGGTCTACCAGACCTCTTTTGAATCCAAACCTATCAGGCAATCTCAGATTTCTATTCTGGGCAACTTTTATTTCCATCCCCCTATAAAGACTACATTAGACTCAAAGCCCATTTTCACAGTGATGTTTTTTATCATCTCCTGACTGATAACAAGGCACAGATAGACCAAGATTTTCCCTCCCTCACATTGGTACCTGTTCTTGGGACATATCTTCCTCTTCCATTCCTTTTATTTTCCTGCTTTATACATGTTTATGGCTTATGGAAAGCAGGAAATATAAAGTGGAACCAGATTGATTGTCAAAAGTTAAAAAAAGTTAAAGATGAACTACAGAAAGGAAATAACCCCAAAAATGTATTAGACTAGAGATCTGGGGCATTGGGGTTGGTGTTGTTTCTGTTGTTGTTGTTGTTGTTGTTGTTGTTTTCTTTTTTTTTTTTTTTTTGGGGGGGGGGGGTGTTTTTTTTTTTTTTTTTTTTTTTGGGGGGGGGGATTGTATATATTTTTTTTATTATTTTTTTTTAAATCTTTGAGGAAAAATCCCAAGGAGGCTTCTGCTCTGGTGTCTGGCTTTCTGTAGGGCAGAGGATCCTACTGAGCCAGGAGAAAGATGCAGCTGCTGTGCCCTTTGGCAAGGACCTCATGGGCTGCCTTTTCTTGACAGCTGAACAACAGAGTAAATGGACACGGGAAAGTGATATAGATTTGCTGTCATATAAATGTAGTTTGCACAAAGTGATGAATTCAGCAAGTGTAGTAGTGCTTTACCTTGGCCTCAAGGGAGAAGAAGAAACAAGCATCAATACCTGCATTTAATGCCCCAAATGAGGAAGATGGACAGACTACAGCCCTCCAGGGCAGCAAGGCTGCTATTGGCAGTTGTGCTGTATGGGGTAAAGGATGTGTGATAGCACAATGAGGAAGATGGACAGACTACAGCCCTCCAGGGCAGCAAGGCTGCTGTTGGCAGCACAGGTCCAGAGTTCTGTTTTCTCTTGTTCCATGCCCCCATGGAGGCTTATTCCATGATGCAGAGAGTGCAGATCACTTCCATACAGCCAAGATTTTCCAGTGCTCTCTAAATTAATACAGATGTCCCACGTGCCCACAAAGTATCCTTCTCTCAGAACAGTCGTGTTTCTCTCTTCCCTTTTTGTTTCTAACATAGTCCAGATGAAGCACAGCCCTCTGTGTTCCCTTCTTCAAACCTTTTCTCAACCAAGTCCTTGACAGTATCGCACAACCATTAAAAAAGTGCCCAACATCATCACCCTCCTCCACTTCACCCAGT